>NC_000083.6:72889487-73604487 GCF_000001635.26 Mus musculus | reverse complement strand
TGAGTTCCTATGGCCCACACTGTCTCTTAATTTATCAGAATAAGAAAATGATGAGGACAAGCATTAATATGTGTCCCTAATGCTTAGACAAGAGCACATGCCATTTCATGACACTGTTATTTGTGCCAAATGGACCCATGTTTTAAAATTTTTTTTATTTAATTGTGTTTGTGCATGTGTGTATAGACAGATAGACAGACAGATATACATGCATACATATATATGTGTGAGTGTACATATGGAGGCCCAAGGATCATCTCATGCCGTGTTCTTCAGGTGTCATTCCCTGTTTTGTTTTTGAGAGAGAGTTTCTCACTAGCCTGGAGTTTGACTAGCAGGCTAGGCTGGCTGTCTAGGAAGCACCAGGAATCTGCCCATTTCTACTTCCCCAACAGCAAGATTATAAGCATACACCACTATCTAATGATTCTTGGGATCAAACTCAAGTATTTATGCTTGTACAGCAAACACTTTACTGAGAGTGATCTCTCTAGTTCAACATCTTTTAAAATTATGAGTTACACATTTTTAGCTTTTGTGTGTGCATTCATGTGTGTGCCTGTGCCTGTCTGTGTCTGTCTGTGTCTGAGTGTCTTGCCTTTGCAAGATAAGGCAAGTAAAAAGAGAATATTTTATTCTAAAAACTGTTAGTCTCTACTGTATTTCTAGGTGTTTGTACCATGTGGGTATGTTGATCACAAATTGAAATGTATTTCTTACTCTAGATTGACTCAAAAACTCGGCAGCACTGGGAAGAAAGACCCTGGGCTTAGAGTCCCAAGTATACTTGTTGTGTCTTTGGGTACATATTTGCATAATTGCTGCAGGTGAGACATCTTATCTGTGTATATAGATGATGGAAATGGCCTGCTATGGTGAGAATATTAGGGGTAGGGAAACCCTACTGAGTACCAAGGTTGTGCATAAAATAGAGTGACCATGTCACACAACACGTTAGATGAGGAAGTTAGTCTAGCCCCCATGGTGGATGAACACTAGAGGCTCAGGGATCTCTTCAAGCATTTGTGTTAGTTTGGTGTCGGGATGACCCAGCTTCATCCACTCTGGGCCTGAATGATCTCTGAGCCAAGCCAGGTGACCACTTCAGCCATTACAGGCCACCTGCCAGCATCTGACTATGGAAAGAAGATAAGACACTGAATCCAACTGAAGGCAACAGGAGGGTGGAAGGGAGACAGAAAGTAATTCTCCTTCTTGGAAGCCAGCCAGGCAAGCCTCGTGCCAAGATTAGCAAGGATAATAACAACAGCAATAATAGTGGGGAGAAATGGTTTCTACAAGGCCTGGGAGACTCTGCAAAGTAATAAGAGTGGAGAGGGAATCCAAATGGACACTCTGACCTTTGCAAAAGTGAGTGGCCCCGCCTTCTACAACAAGAAATGTCTTCCTAAAAGGGTTTGGCATTCCACTGCAGTCTCCAGGCTGCCCTGCCACGCTCTCTGTGAAGACAAGCTCACTGTGACACCTAGTGTCTTCCATCACCTCCACTAGGCTATGGCAACCCAATTATTTGCTCAAACACCAGTCAGCTGTGAAGATATTTTTAATATATATTTAATGTTTAAACTTGTAGACTCTGAGTAAGGATTAACATTTCAATCGGGAGACTTTGAGTAAAGATTAACCTGTAAATCAGTAGCTTTTGCACTCTGAAAGGAGGGTAGACCTCATCTGGTCAGTTGATGGACTGGAGATCAAAGAACAAAGTTACATGAACAAGGTGTTCTCCTCCAGATTATACCCTGGAAACTCTAAGTTACCAGTCTTCAGACCCAAGCCCTGATGTCAGCTCCTGTCCAAGCTTACACTTGTCACATGTCCAGATTTGGAATTCATGTACTCTCTCATTCACCTGAGAATAATTCCAGATATTTATCTCTTTGGGCATACACACACACACACACACACACACACACACACACCTACTGGCTGTGTTTCTACAAAGAACTCTGATATACTCACTAGTTCATTTTTACCTTTTTACCAATTTCCTACCATCTTCAGCCCACTCAAGTCAAGAGTTCTCCAGCTGACAAGGTAGCTAGTGTCTCCTGCATCTCTCTACTCCATCCAGTTGGCTAAAAACTCTGTCTACTTTGTTTTCTCTCTCATAGTTAATCCTGCCGTTCTCTGGTCATCCCTTTTAATCTCATTCTGGGCAAACACAATGTCAGCGGCCTCGGCTGGCTCACTCTGGCTCTGTCTACCCATCTCCCAGAGCTTGTCTCCGCCTGTCTCTTTTACCTTCTAGAATGTGAGTGGTGGGCAAGCAGAATGAGACGAGGGCACAGGCTCTGGAGGCAGATCTCCTATATTGGGCTCTGGGCTGATCAGCCTCCTAACATTTGTAAAAGTTGTGTGTCACTTGTTTCTGAAATAGAAATGATGACAATGCTGACATATAAGCTCTGGAAAAGGTTACATGAGATGATTTATACAACGGATGAGACCCTTTACAAATTCAATTGGGACTATTTTCATTGTTCTTACCCTATAATTTTTTTTAAAAGTTTGTCCAAGTTGAAAAGGTAATTGGTTTATTGAACTCAGCAGTCAGTGGTAGAATGGAGCCGTGTGTCAAGCATGATGTCTGGCCCGGGGATTCTTATATTTGGTCCCAGTCGCCTGCCATTACTGTTCAGTAGAGTGTCTTAGAGTGGGTATGAGGTCACTCTCAGAAATTTTCAGTTGTTCCCTCTTGCTTCTTTAAATAAAAGCCAGACTCTGGGTTTACCACGATTTCTTCTGTGCTAAGGGCCCCCGAAGATCCTTCTTTTATCCTATTCACCTAGAAAGCTCTGTCTACCTTAAGTAGCTACCGCTCCTGCTTCTTGGAGGCTTGAAAACACCTACACGCCTGCACATAATGGGATGACAAGGATTTGTATGAATGTTATGTGTCACCAAGATGCTTGGTGTAGGATGATATTCTGATTTGTGGAGAATGGGTTGAGTGCTGCTTAACTCTGGTTAACACTGTCTGATTTTGACTAGGTGTACTGGCAATTACCTTTAATCCCAACACTGGGAAAACAAAGGTAGTCAGATCTCTGTGAGTTCAAGGCCAGCATGGTCAGCAAAGTAAGTTTTAGGCCATCTTGAATTTTATGCTGAGACCCTGTCTCAAACAGCAAACAAACCGGCCAACAACAAATCAGACCTGATTCCTCACTGGGAATAGAGGGGGAATGCTGGGTTTCGGGAAAGGGCCACGATCCACTGTACTTAGCCCAAGAATCAACACCAACCCAGACATTTAAATGGAAGATGGGATGAGAGGACCCTGAGGTCTGAGATCTCTGGTGTCACTCTGGTGGCAGCATCATCACCGTTAACCAGGAAGGCATCCTTTGATTTGTCTACATGCAAATCAAACAAAGCAATAAAGAGCATCCCTCTGTTCTCCCTTCTCTGACCCACATCTATTACATACACATAGGAAATGCACAAAATACCTTCAACAGCTCTGAAAAGCATTTCAACCCATGAAAACCAGAAGACTAGGGCATAGTGACATCTTCCTGAGCCTCAGGGAACAGAGATTACCTAGTGCTTTTCTGATGCATTTTTCTTCAGGGCCTTCACTGCATAGACAGCTTGTCTCACTTTATTGGCTATCGTAACCCTGTAAGGCAGATTTATATCCATACTTTATGTATGAGGAGAAATGGTGAGCAGAGAAACTTACCCGGGGCCATGCAACCAGGGTGGGTTGAGAAAGACATTTGATTTCAAATCTTAGCGCTTCAATGTCTGGGTCCTGTGCTCCTTCTGGTCTAGCCAGGTCAGAAGACATTCTCTGTAAAAGACCAGATGGAACTAGTTTAGTTAAGTTGGCCAGATGGGCTGTAGACTAGTTGTAACCCCTAAGCTCTGCCCTAGTGATAAGAAAGCAGTCATGGAAAGCATTTAAGCAAAAAAACATGACCATGTTACCATAAAACTTTATTTGTAAAATCAAATGACAGGCAGACAGGGAGAAGACCTAAGAACTCGTCAAAAGCTGCTCACTTTATGTTCTTTTGTGACCAGAGCTACACATGCCCCTTCCATGCCTTCACAATGACCAATCTGCAGGGCCTGCTGGCTCTTCCAGCTCTTATGTGAATCTCTTGGCTCTGGGATGAGCAACTGCACTTGCAGGCCCGTTGGCAGGTGATTAAGAGCCCTGCTATATATTTCTGACAGCACTGGTTGGCAGAAGAGCTGGCATGACTGAGATAAGCCAGTATGTGCAAGGAAGAGGGGTGGTCATGTAGGAGGTGGGTTTTATCCCTGGAGAGGAGAAATAAGCATGTAATTGGCTTTTCAGAAATGTGCACACGGCTGGAAGCCTCTCTCTCCCTTTCCCCACATTCTCTCCAGGGCTGCTGAGGTTGGCTCACCAAGAACGAGATGAGCTAGGTGCATTCTTCATTAGCAGCTGCTGACCATCTGTCCCGAATGAGCTCTGTAAGCCATGTGTCGTGAATGATCTTTATAAGCTCGATGACATGTAGGAGCTGATTTTAGATGAGGGAAGGGCTGGGGGGTGAGCTGCTTCTCCAGCAGTACATGAGCATCTCTACAACACAGTAGATAGGCACTGAAGGGCTAGTCCTAGGCTCAGCATGAAAACTAAGAAATAGAACATCACACGGCTTCCTTGGGTGGCAGATGCCTGGGGTCTAGGATCTCAGAGGCCACTTTGCATGTCACACAAGGATCAGCGTTGAAGCTGCTCTACTCTGTGCTTCTCAGAAGGTACTCTGAGGTCTTCTGGAGGGCAGAGACTAATTGAGGTTTCTCTCTTCCTTGCTTCTTTCTAAACCTCCTCCACGTCGGGGAGATGTCACCGACCACATGAAATGTGTACATGCAACTTTTAATGGAATAGCTCCATAAGAGCAAATTTCATCTTAGGCTGATTTTAGGTTTAATACCACGCTGATGAACGCCGTGAATGCATATGATTCTGGAGATGAAATCTGTGTCTGTGTTGTAGAAAATGATCTGCTTAGGTACGTTATAGCAGCAACATCTATCTACCTCAAACGTCACTCAGTTCCTCAGTTACTGGCTGTTGACACTTAGAGTTTACTCATAGGGTAAACAGGGTCACTCACATCACGCTCCTCTCAGATTTTGTCATGATACTGAGCCACATACTGTAGAGAGCTGTTAGGTTGCAGGGTCATATATCCCCTCCACTAAATTCCCATAGTGACCCTGCAACCTTGGCAGTTTAAGTGTCCTTATTTTAATAGAGGTCACATAAGGAGTGAGTGAATAGCTGGGACTGGAATCCTTTGCCTCAAATTGCCATTTTCAGGAGGCTGGTGGTAGATTGAACAGTTATGACCCCCATAGACTCATGTTTGAATACTTGGCCACAGGGAATGGCACCATTAGAAGGTGTGGCCTTGTTGAAGTAGATGTGGCCTTGTTGGAAGAAGTGTATCACTGTGGAAGTGGGCTTTGAGAGCTCATATGCTCAAGCCACACCCAGTGGGCCAGTTGCTTCAGCTGCCAGTAGATCAAGATGTAGAACTCTCAGCTCCTTGTCCAACACCATGTCTGCCTGCATGCTGCCATGCTCCCCACCATGATGATAATGGGCTAAACCTCTGGAAATATAAGCCAGCCCCAATTAAATGTGTTTCTTTATAAGAGTTGCCATGGTCATGGTGTCTCTTAACAGCAATAAAACCCAAACTAAGCCAAGGCTCTAGGTTCTAGCTGAAGCTAGAGTGTCTGCCTGCATTCTGGAATAAAGAGGTCTTTGCTGTTCATCATAACTCTGATAATCTGTTGGCCATTCTAGGCCCCTTGAATTATAGGACTTGATTATGTGGTTGTTGGGTGAATCCAAATCCTGCTGAATAGTCTAGGCAATGCAGGGTACAGATTGTTTCTCAGTGAGTAGTCAACAATTCACTGCAAAAATGGGTAGCTGGGTGTGGTGGTGAGTGCCTGTAATCCTGTTACTCTAGAAGCTGACTCAGAAGAATTTGAATTTTGCAATCAGTCTTGTGAGAAAGTGAATGATCGAAGCTCTCCTGTGATGGTGTGGCACAGCTGGAGACTTAGGTGTCAGAGAGTAGGCTCTTTAGTCCCAGAAGGAAGGCCTATCTACAAATGAAAATGAAATCGAGCCCCACTTGAAATAAATTCCCAATACGTGATCTTCTGTGAAAGGCAGAACACAGGCACCGAGGGAGCTTAACACTCAGCCAGAGTTAGGTTCTCATTTAAGGTCCTGCCATTTCCTGCTGGGTAGAGTTTCAGGGGAAGAGCTACATGGAGGCACCTCTGCCTCTTTGAGGAGATTTCCACCCTCAGGTTTCTGCCACCATCTGTGAGCCATGAAGCATGGGATGTTGGCTTGGGATCCCTGCCTTTGAAGCCTGACTGCCTTGTACCAGCTTATGGCCTTGGGGAGACACTTAATCTTCTTTACCTTGCCAGATTCTTCTCATATATAAGGGTCATATGAAATGATACCCCAATACAGCAGTAAGCATAGAACCAGAGGATGCTGGACCAACACCCCAGCTTCAATCACTACCATTGAGGGAGACTGGGGTATCTTGCTTATCCCCACACTGTATAACCAGTCACTGAACATCCCTGTATATCCTGAAGGGCTGGGTGAGACAAGAGGTCACAAGGGTCTATCTACCACCAACAAGCCCAAGACCACAGTGAGAGTTGAGCAAAGGCATTGAATGAATGAATGAATGAATGAATGAATGAATGAGCTGTGCTTTCTTCATGTCACCGTGACTGTAATCCCATTCTTGCACCCTCAGGAGCCTGTACTAATTTCCAAACTCACTTCTCTCCATCCATCTTCAAAGCTTTCTGTTGCAAACGTCACTTGCCAAGTACCTTAAAAGGAGGTGGGCTGCACTCTGGGCTCCTCAGTAAGAAGTTAAGACATAGTTGCACTTCTTGCCCTTCAAAGCTAGCACTTCTTGTATCGGACTCTGGCCACTTGCTTCCCAAGGGTTTCTTACTTTCACACACACCCCTTTCTTTTTATGGAAATTGTATCACCAAGTCTGGAAAGTGCTGGATGGCTGGCCTTGGTCTCCATGAGGAAATGAATTCAGTGCCGCCCCCAAGACCCAGGGCCTGTGGTGAGGGTAATTTCACCCTTGTTGCTATAACTACAGATGCCCTTATTATTCACACAGACGTCTCACCCTTGTTTAACAACATATTAAACCATTAGTCTCCATGCCAGTGGGTTCAGCTAGTTCACGATGGTAAAGGCTGATCATTAAATCCCCCCTTTCCTTGCTTAATCGCTTTTAAATTGGTTGCCTTTTAATTCTATCAAGTGCCCTCTTTCTCAGACAATCTACTGTGCCCTGCACAGTGTGATCTTGCCCCCCGGGTGAGAGGAACTGGGCCTCTTGGGTCCTCTCCTTGCAGAGTAGAGAAGAGAGAAGGTTTTATTCTCTTCCTACTCCTCGGCTGATGTTTAGTCCCTGAAGCACAGACTTCTGATGCAGAGATCTTTACTTCACCAGTCTGAAAACTGGAAGAGTCCTCGGTGGGTTAAAAAAACACAAACAAAAAAACCTGCTTTTTTTTTTTTAAGTAGGAAGCATAATGTAAACATTTTCAAAATGGATACTAAGGTTTATGCATTATGAACAGTAAATTCAAATGGCGTTAAGGCTGCAAAAGTGTTGGGGCAATTCATATTGGTAGGACCCGTAGACATGGTCTCAGTTTCTCTCTGTCTCTCTGTCTCTCTCTCTCTGTCTGTGTGTGTGTGTGTGTCTGTGTGTGTGTGTGTGTGTGTGTGTGTGTGTGTGTGTGTGAAACCAGGTAATTACAGGCAATTACAGATGGGTGCTAGGTGGCAGGAGCTATAGGGAGATATAGTAGCTTGTAGTGGACCACATACAGGTCATATCTACTATGATGGTTAATCTTGACCATCAACTTGCCTCGATTTCGAATCACCTAGAAGACAAATGTTTGGGGGTGACTAGGAGGGCAGAGAAGATTCCCTCTAACTGTGGGTGGCATGACCTCATGGAGTGGGAGCTGGGACTTGTTAACAAGGAGAAAATGATTAGAGTGCCTGCCTTCTTCTTGCTCTGTCTCTTGTCTGCAGACACTGTCTACCTCACAAGGCCACTCTCACCACAGTGCCTTCCCTGCTATAGTGGGCTGTTCCCTCAAACCATGAACCCTAATAAACTCTTCCTTCCCTAAATGGCTTTTGTAATATACATTTTATCACAGCAATAGCAAGAAGAGATAAAATGTACTTGCTAATCATGGGGATGGAGAGGGCTTAGAGTCTTCGAGGCATTAGTGAAAGTGTATGGGCAGAATCGATGTGTAGAAAGGAAGGGGCATTAACACGTGGAGAATGGGGCCAGACAACCCATGGTTCAAGAGGCTTCCAAAGCGAGGCCTGGGGCTTGAGCTCACCCATCCACAGTCCTTATTCATGTTACCTGCACAGACATTCTGAGAATTCACTGACTAATGGGCCTTGCATTCCTAACACAGCCCGGCTCAGGGTTGTCTGTCATAGTGAGCAGCCACTGCATGTCAACCTCTGTCCCTGTGGATGTTAAGTGAGTTTCTATAGAAGGGAAGCCTCGTGGGAGTTATTTTGAGTCATGTCTGGATGAAGGCACTGAAGAAAGCGAGATCAGATAGAAGATCCTTTAGAAAGATGTGGACTTGGCTGGAGATGAGTTTTTGCCTTAGTCTCCAGGGCAGCTTTAGAATAGATTGTCCAGATGTTAATGCAGTTCACTCCTGATGCTGATTCCCAATGTGGCTTATACAATGGCTAGTCTTTACAGAAGGAACAACTGTGAAGATCTACCAACCAACATTCTTGGTAGCTTGCTAGTCTTCAGACATCTAGGAAATCTTGGAGGGTGAGACAGTATGGACCAGATTGGGTCCTCTTAGGTTGGTGTTGAAATCCTGACCCCTACCCCATTGTTACTCATTATTTCTGGGATTATGGTCTATAGGGAGGTAACTGGAGAGATGGCTCAGCCGTTACAGGTTAAACCAATGATCAATACGGAAGTTATTAAGGTCAGTATAATCCAATAAGGACTGACACCCCTACAAAGAAGGAGATCAGCATCCACAAAGAAAAGTGTTAGGGGTGTGAACACAGAGCAAAGGCCACGAGAGAACACAAGAAAACCCTGGGCATCTGCAAGCAAGGAGAGAGGTGTTAAGAGGAATCATCACTAACGGCATTTTGATCTTGGACTTCCAGCTTGCAGAGTACAAGGAATACGTCTCTAGTGTGCTAACCCCTGCACGTGTGGGGTTCCATGACGGCAACCCTGGCATGCTAATAGAAGATGGCTATGGAACAAACTATTAGCCCTGCTCTGGAGTTGTTTCTGAAGCAGAAACTGACTCACACTATCCATCTCCATTCTCCACCTACTAGGTCTACCCTTCAGCCTGCATGGAGGGTTCATCTAGGAGGCTTGTCAGGTAGATCCCTGAGGTCCTGGTTGCCACTTCAGGACCCCATGTTGAACTCGGTTATTACACCTCCTAGCCTCTTCCTATCTGTATGTAGGCCTTTCACCATCTTTCCTTGTCTTCAGTGTCCTTGAGGCTTAGGTTTTAGTGCTCCCATTTTCTTTGTGGAATGTGTCTTGGTTGGGTTTTTCTGACATTTACTCTTGACCAAACTGTAGTTACATAATTTTGTAAAACATATTAAATGTGAACTTAGCCCTTCTTAGTTCATCATTTTTTGGGGGTGGGTCGTCACATGACATCTATGTGCCTTACAGCTGGTGATACTGACCTTCATCACTTGGCGATGTATCTTCCATACTGCCTACTATCGTCTCTCATTTTCCTCTTTATTATTAATGACTGTGCACATATCCTGATTCTCCTTTGGCATCAGCCTACTCACTTTAGGTTATACCCTTACCACCTGCCTTTTATGAAGTGGAGTTGTTTTCCCTTAGTAGCTCTCCTGCCAGGCATGGACTTGGGGTTCTCTGCACAGATTAAAAGTCATTGGCACTCAGCTTTACATGGGAGAGAGTAAGCGGATATTTCTTTAAGGAGAAGTCTGACACCAGGACTAGAGCTTTAGCCTACTGATGCCTCCTTTTTTTTCTTTCTCTCATCTACTTACTTGCAATTCAGTCTTCTGTTTCCTCTCTGCCCTCTCCCTTTCCTCTCCTCTCTCTATTGAATTAATCTTGGCAGCAAGACTTGTTGTGGGGACACAGCTGACTCAGAACTCTGTACCCTATAGATGAGGGAGGTTCAGAGGTACTGGAGGGAGCTTTGCTTTATAACTCTCTTGTTTCTCTGATAAGGGAGCAGCCATGGAGAGTTTGACTGACTTACTCAAGGTCAGAACACGGGGAGATGTGACTGAGTTGATACCTCAGCTTCTCAACCATATGTGCTACATTTCTGCAAGCCACATCCCCCTCATAGTGGCCATGCAGAGACCATAACTGGACCTTTAGAGAAAGGGGCCAACTGTGAAGAAGCCAATGGGGACAGGGACTTGCTATCTGCCTGATTTGAAATGGGGGGCCCAATGGCTTCCCATGAGGAAAGCTTCCCCTTGCTGCAACTTGAAGTATTGGAACAGGGAACAGGAATAGGAACTTCAGTGAGCCCAGAATAGCTTACGGTGGTCAGGATTTCTCTTTCAGACTCTCTCTGTCTCTCTGTCTCTCTCTGTCTCTCTGTCTCTCTGTCTCTCTGTCTCTCTGTCTCTGTCTCTGTCTCTGTCTCTGTCTCTCTCTCTCTCTCTGTGTGTGTGTGTGTGTGTGTGTGTGTGTGTGTGTGTGTGTGTATCTGTGTGTCTGTGTGTATATCTGTGTGTATGTCTGTGTTATGTGTCTGTGTGTCTGTGTGGTATATGTGTAGTGTGTGTTTCTGTAGTGTATGGATATGTGTGTACGGGGTGTGTATGTATGTGTGTATGGGTATATATGGTGTGCGTGTGTGTGTGTGTAAAAGAGATGCTCATTATCATTCTCATCTTCCTCCTTCACCTTCATCTCCTAGTGGATGCTCACTGTGGGCATGTCTACTTTTTACATATAGCATTTACCTTCAGTTCTTAAAGGTAAGATTTCCTATTCTTGCCACTTTATAACGGAGGAAACTATGGCTCAATAGACTACATAGCTTACTCCAAATCCCATAGGCAAGGGTAAATGTAGAGCTCACGTGCCAGAGCCCAGGCCTTGAAAACACATGTGGTTATCTGTTTTTATTCTTTGTCAATGGCTTTTGTAGATTCTTGCAGTCAAAGAACCTTAAAGCCACTTGTTTGCATTATCATTAATTTTAGATTGCCAGAATAGTGAACATTTCCATAGCATTTCATGATCTTTCCCATAGATTTTAGTGTGTTTCACAACGAAATATAGATTTTCTGTTTTGTTTGTTTTATAGTTCATTCTTGGGTTTTTCACAAAAGAATCATTTATTCATTGACTGGATGTGGTTATATATTTATAGCCAATGTCCAACTTGTGGCCTATGGGCTACCTACCTCTCAGATTAGATAGGAAGGCATTGCAATGCATTTGTAGATGAAAGCTTTCTGTCACAGCTTCAAATAATTTGGACACCCTTGATTCTTCCAAGTAGTCCCATAGTTGCTCTAGAATGTATCTTGAATGTTTCCCAAAGACTCATGTCTTCAAGAGTTGATCCCCAGCTTGTGGAATTATTGAGGTGTCATGGAAACCTTTAGGAGGTAAAACCCAGTGAGAAGTAATCAGGCTATTGGGAGTGCATCCTTGAAACGAACACACACACACACACACACACACACACACACACACACAATTTTACAATTTTGTTCTATCACATGCTCTCTGTCTTGACCTACTGCCTCCTAAGGAGCCCCAAAGCAACAGACCCACATCTCCATAGACTTAAATCTCTGAAACAAGGAGCCCTGGAGCCCAAATAAACCTTTTCTCTCTGTAAGTTCATTCTCATGGGTCTCTCATCACAGCTATGGAAAGCTGATCTAATGTAGTTTCTATAACTACAGAGGTCTTAGATGGTAGTATTGCCAGTCTGTCTCTAGGCTCAAGCATCAGCCCTTCAAGTTCAAATGCTCTGAGTCCTAACTAGAGACTTCTTTGTGGATATTGCCTCATTTTCTGAAAAGCGATGGTACTGGGGGTGGGAGCTGGGATGGAAGCCAGCTGAACATTCATTCTTTGCTGGTGACTCATTAGTTCTGCCTGGATACTTGGTTTCTTTCTTGAATTTCTAGGTTCAATGCCCCAGCCTGGAAAAATGTCTTCACATCAATTGTTTTGTAGCAATTTTTATGGAACAGGTCTTATTCTACTAATAGTCGGATTCTGTTCTTTATATATTTTAGGGAACCTCAACCAAAAAGAGAATACTATTTTGTGTGCTCCTTCTATTCCTCTTTTCAGGGTCATGATTTTCCCAATGTCAGACCACCTCAGTCTCCTCCTAGGCTTTCTCCCCACTGTTCACTTTTGTGACTCCAGCCTTTCTTGTCTGCAGGTACACTGGCTTGCCCAAGGTTCTGCTTCATGTAGGTGGCAAAGCCAGCACTAGGACCCTCTAGTTGGTATCAGTAATGAGATTTCCTGCTGCGCCTGCTCTGTTTCTTGGAGTTTCTGCATTTATCGGTCCCACACGAGTGTTCTGCAATGCTCCATCTTTAAGAAACAAGCTCTCTATTTCACTGCTTTATTTTATCATCTAATCTTTCAGCTCCTATTTTATTAAATCCACACTAAATAATTCCATAATGTGCCTACTTGGGTCATTTCCTTCTGTTCCAGATTAGAGTTTTCCTTCTGTGGGTGGCGATGTTTTTGATTTTATGCCCGATGTGTTTCATTCTCATATTCATTTGTTTCTCTCTGGAGCCTTACCTGCCTCCCTACTGTCTCCTGGCAATTTCATCGTGGCAGATTCGCCCTGATTTAGGATGAGTGTATTCTTGATCTCTTTCCTACCATATCTGTACTGATTCATTTCCTCCATGAGGCAGAATTGGTGGACTGGGCGTTCCTTGTCTGTCTACTTTCCTTGGCCAGTGTGAGGCCCGGGATGAGATAGGGGGTGGGATGGGGAAGAGAGCAGAGCTAACCTGAGGCAGTGGATGCTTTTCATTAGGATGCTCAGCCTCTCTACCAAATGTCTTCTGAGAAGAATCTTAGACTCCTGCTGCTAAGGCATACGTGTTTAAGGATCAATCAATAGGCAATCACATTAAGTGTTGGGACATGAGGGGGTTCAGGGAGCAGATTTGCTCAGCTTACTCTGAGTAAGAATAGAGGGAGCTCCATGTAGCTATGCTAATGTATGGGTGACAGGATTAAGCCAGCTGTACCTTAGACAAGTCATCCCAACAGCAATGTGAAAATGAGATACAGGTCTAGGATCTGTAGCACATATCCATGCCGGTCAGCTCTAAAAAGAGAAGAAAATCTTGTCTGTGTCAGGAAGCCGAGGCACTTAGGCATATAAAGGCAGGTGAATAAGCAGACATCTCCCCCCCTTCTTTACCTTGCCCAAGTTTTAGCACCATCAGCTTCTAAGGCAACAGCTCCCTCTGTCCCTTCTCCCAGTAGGGTTCTAGAGGCATGTTCTGGGGCCCAGATGGCACGTCTGGGCAGTGTATCTTAAAGTTACTGGGGGGGGGGGCGTATTTTTAGTTTTTGTTATTTTGACAAGCAACTCAGGACCAATTACAGGATCCCTGTGCACAGCAGGCCTCATTAATGGGCTCTGCCTGGGATGGGCAGAGGCTGGCGGAGCTGGGGAGCTGGGGAACTGGGTTAGCTTCCATAAGGGGCAGTTTTGAGGAAGGAAGTGTCTCTGGTGTCTTGGCTGCCAGGTTGGTCTCCCCATATGAGGACCTTCTGGAACTTCTCACTGTCTAATCGCCAAACTCACCCTTATGCCCATGGACACACAGTGTACCGTTACTGTGCAAGCAAGTGAAGTTCCAATATGTTTTTTCCTGAGTTCTTAGAGTATACAGTGTCCAGTCCTTGCCTTCTATTAATCTACTAGACCTCTAAGTCAGTATCACGGTGTTGTGGAATAAGTAGCTAAGACTTCTGTAGATGGGGAAAAGAATTTGTCATTTGCCTAGAGTCGAGGACCTTAAGTAGGGAGAAACGCAGACAAAAACTCTTGGATCTTTAGCTTCCCTCTCCTCCTGTTCTGCTTCATCCCTACCTCTACCTCCCTATCTCATAGCTCCATTATGTGCCCCAGCCTTGGTTTGGTCCATCTGGAAACCTAGGTCAAGACACCCCTCCTCTTTGAAGCTTTCTCTGCTAGACCTCTACTTTCTGGCCTCCTCCTCCTCCTGGATACAGGACCATTCCCTCTTCCTAGATACAGGACCATTCCCTCTTCCTGGACACAGGAAAATTTCAAGTTCTTTCTTGGCAGGTTGTCTTTGTCTCAGTTCTACCACCTTCTTGCTAGCTATCCTTAAGATCTTACAGTTCTCTTTCCCCATTGCTTGTGCATGTCATAGGAATGATATCCAAATCCTAGGACTTTTATGGGGAAATTGTCCAGGAGGGTCATTTATGCAACACATACTGGAGACTCTTCAATACCCCAGGATGCCAATGATAACCGTTGTAAATGATATGTTCTTGCTCTCAAGAATACTATAGCATTGTCAAGGAGGCAGACATGATGCTCTTCACTAGACTGAGTTCCTGGGGATAGACTGTTGTGATAGCTAATCTCACTTGTCAGCTTGACACACCTGGGGAGAAAGAACCTCAACTGAAGAATTGCCATGATCACATCCTGTGTGCCTGTCTACAGAGCCTTTTCTTGAATGCTAATAGATGAAGTAGGGCCCAGATCATGCTGGGAATTACCATCTTTTTAGGCAGGTGGGCCTTAGTTGCGTAAGAATCACAGTTGAGTGAGTCTGGGGGTAAGCTAGTCAGTGGGGTTCCTTCCTAGTTTCTGCTTCAAGCTCCTCACTGAAGATCCTCTCTTGACTTCCCTTGATGATGGTCTATAACCTGAAAATGAAGCAAACCCTTTCCTCCCCAGTTGCTTGTGGTCATGGTTCTTATCACAACAATAAAGAAAGCAAACACGGACAACTGTGATTGTAATTTTTATGAAGGGTGCGGGCAAGTTTCTAGGAAAATAGAGAAGGGCCTTGATTCAGCCTTTAAGAATCATGGAGGCCATCTAAAGGATAGAATGCTTCCTTTCAAATCCAGTTATTGAGGAGTCTGTCAGATCGAGAATGGTCCTGATGGAGCGCTAAGCAGGTGTAGAAGACTGACTATGGAGAACTGGTCTTGTTTTTACAAACAGCAGTCAAGGATAGAGTCAATTGGGTCTTATTGTGGCACTAGTGGTTGAGATGTTTGCAGAGACATGGGGGTGGGGGTGGGGGTGGCTAAATGGAAGGATAGAGCCATAATTTGGAGGTAAGTGTAACAGGATCTGGAGATAAGTTATCAGGTGGGTTACTAAGTGAGCAGGGGGAAGCAGCATGTGAGGAAGACTGTGTCCAGGATAATGCTTTAGATAAATGATGTGCAGTGCTTCATGGAGGTGCTACACCTTCACTTGAACAAGCTTTGATGAAGCCAGTAGTGATGTGCAGATCAGGGCTACGCTGGGAACCTGTTCAGGGTGACATGTCTTGGGTGGACCTGCCCAGCACCATTTGCTTAACATAGACCCAGAGCCCAGAAAAAGTATCAGGTCTGTTATGGAAGGCACAGTTAGAAAAGAAACCAAGAAAAGAACTAGCAAAGGACATGGAAGAGAGGCCAGAGTCAGGAGAGGAGCCAAGAGAAGGATCGTGGAAGCTAGAATCCAGGTACGTTGAAAGAGGGTTTTACCTGCTGAGTGAATGGTGCTCAGATATCAGGGAAGATGGCTGAACTCAAACGTGTAGCTCAGTGCTGGGCACCAGTAGGTGCTCAACTAATGTTGCCTCCTTTTCATTAATATGACCCTTTTTCTTTTACTCTTGAATATCCACAGGCCTTTTTCTTCCTTCAAAGTGTATTAGAAACTTTAAACAGTATAAACATACATATGTAAAGAAAATGAATGAAGCTGGGTGGTGGTGGCACATGCCTTTAATCCCAGCACTTGGGAGGCAGAGGCAGGCAGATTTCTGAGTTCGAGGCCAGCCTGGTCTACAAAGTGAGTTCCAGGACAGCCAGGGCTATACAAAGAAAGAGAGAGAGAGAGAGAGAGAGAGAGAGAGAGAGAGAGAGAGAGAGAGAATGAACAAAAGAAGAGAAAAGAGAAGAGAAGAGAAGAAAAAAGAAAAGAAAAGAAAAGAAAACAAAAAAGAAAAGAAAAGAAAAGAAAAGAAAAGAAAAGAAAAGAAAAGAAAAGAAAAGAAAAGAAAAGAAAAGGAATGAGTAAATGTTTGGGTAGCCTTTAATGATGAGCCCTAAGGTGAGGTGTTTGCAGCCTGATCTTTGGCTTTGTCCCAGAGATAAGCCATATGAAAGCTTCTTGGAGCCAATGACTCTTGTTTAGCAGGGGGCCCTTAGGGAGCCAATTTTCAAGCTTTTCAAGCATCCTGGTCTGAGAGTGACTGAATGGGTACCCCAGCCAACCTTGTGTAGGAGCCGCCTTACCCTACAGGTCTCTGGAGTCCCTGTGCCCTCCCTCCCTGGATGGTGTCAACTGCACTGTAATCACACAATTAGGATGCCATTAAAATGTCACATTTGAAGAAATCCATATAAACAGAGCGTTAACAAGCAACTGAAAATTGTAGTCTTTACCACTAATGACCTACTTTCTGTACACGCCACGCCCTCCCGCCACCTCCACTCACCCTCCAACCCCCACCCCAGCCTTGATTTCAGAGGCAGTAAGAAAATGCAACCATCGTTTCTGCCTGGAAAGCCTTAATGTTTAATGTGCTGGGAGAGGCTCTTGGACAGACCCAGATACTGTCAGGTTGGGAGTTGGGGGTGGGGAGTGTGGGTCATAGTGAGTGGCTTGTGAAAGGAGACCAGCATCAAGCAGAACACCCACACCCCTGCAGACCTGAGGGTCTGAGAGGAAGAGCAAGAGAAAAAGACTGTAGAGTCCCGCCAAGCAATATTGAGAGATTTAAGGGTGGGGTTCATCTTCTTGGCTTCAGATCCCTTCCCTTGCAGAGAAGAGATGTAATCTGAGACACAGCAGTCACAAAATAGTAGAAAGGATATGTCTGTCCTATTGAATGGATGTGAGTCACAAAGCTCTGTCCTCCTGCTGCTGTGAGTCCGGGGTGAGGACATGGGTGGACAGTGACTTGGGTGTCGCCTCATGTCCCCTCCCTGAGGAGGACTGTTTGTGTGCTAAAGTTTCTTTGTCTCCAGAATCTAATTTTAATAGGCTAAGGACATGGATTGCTTAAAGGAATCTTGTAGTGGGTTTGTTTATAAAGCAAGCATAAGCAGCTGAACTTCCCTGGTGAAGTCATTACTCTTTTTTCCCAATTCATCTGAATAGCAAACCTACACTCCAAACTATACCAGGTGGTGTGTCTCATTCCAGGAAAGAGAGAGAGGGAGGGAGGGAGAGAGGGAGGGAGGGAGAGAGGGAGGGAGGGAGGGAGGGAGGGAGGGAGGGAGGGAGGGAGAGGGAGGGAGGGAGGGAGGGAGGGAGGGAGGGAGGGAGGGAGAGAGAGAGAGAGAGAGAGAGAGAGAGAGAGAGAGAGAGAGAGAGAGAGAGAGAGAGAGAAAACCTCTGCAGGGAAAATCTTGAATTAGTATAGTGGGGGGGGGGTACATTTTAAATGTCCCTCTAGCCCGTGACATCCTTACCACAGGTTGGGATGGCATTGCAGAAGGGACTATGTCACAGAGGGGTTTGTCAAGGATGGATGGTGACAAGCATGTCATTTGGGGAGAAACTATTGGTGTTTCCCAAGGTGAGAGAAATGCCCCTGAGAACAGTGTTTATATAAGCAGCATGCAATAAATCCTCCTCTGACAGTTCATATGAGGCATCCTGGAAGCGGGGTGGCTGTGCTGGGGAGATGTCCAGTGTTGGGGACAAGCTTATGAGGACGTCTCCCAGGTTTTCAGCTTCCTGCCACTCTTACTTGTGGTATCACTCACAGCACTAAATTTTCCCTAGCCTGAGCCAGGCATCCCACCCCCACCCAGACTCAGCCGGCGTGCTGTCTGGGAACTTTGGGTCTGCTTTTGACATAAAAGAACCCCTTCTATGAAAAGACAGCCAGCGGCCCTCCTGGAATCCTGAGAGATAAAGTCATTTCAAAGTCATTCCCTGCAGCCCACACCTCCATATTCAGGGGCTGACCTAATTTTGAGGGGGGAGCCAGAGGCCATCTGGATGTCACCTTATTTACAGAGCTGAGAGAAAATGCACTAGGCTCCAAGCCCTTGCTGCACATGGTATCTGGGGAGATCTATCCTCCACTTCGGAGGTACAGAGAGGGGACAGATTCTGCTTAGCTGAGAGCTGGAGGCTTTCTGCTAATGTCACCTTTGGGGAGTGAGTGACAGGGCTTAGGGAACACTTAACTCTGAAACTCTCTTTTGAACTGTTTCGGGGGAGGAGGGGTCTTGGCCCTGGGGCTGAAAAAGGGTGTCTCTAAGATAGACACCTTTTAAATGTCCCTCTAGCCTGTGACATTCTTACCACAGGTTGGGATGGCATTGTAGAAGGGACTATGTCACAAAGGGCCTGGACAAGGATGGATGGCGACGGAGTGCAGAATTGAGCTTCGACTCCGAGCCTCCTCCCTTGGACTTCTTGCCTCCTCCCTCTGACTTCTTGCTTCCTCCCTCTGACTTCTTGCCTCCTCCCTCTGACTTCTTGCCTCCTCCCTCTGACTTCTTGCCTCCTCCCTCTGACTTCTTGCCTCCTCCCTCTGACTTCTTGCCTCCTCCCTCTGACTTCTTGCCTCCTCCCTCTGACTTCTTGCCTCCTCCCTCTGACTTCTTGCCTCCTCCCTCTGACTTCTTGCCTCCTCCCTCTGACTTCTTGCCTCCTTCTGACTGTTCCTATTCAGGTGCTGGCCAAGGAACCCCACCTGCCTTAATGGGTGACCCTGGCCTTGACAGATCCTTAACAAGGGTGGGTATGGAGTCTAAATACCTGTGGCTAGACCCAGGCAGAAGTATTGGTTGGTATGTGATTTCAGCAAAATCACTTTCGCTCGAGAATACTCGGGTGTGCCTTCGTTAAAGCAGAGCACTGGTAAGCACCCAGGCTCATTCTTAGTATGTGAAGGAGTGACATTTTTAAGTAGAACTAAGCCTACAGAAAACGCTGTGCTAGGATGCCCTGGTTCCCGCTGTCATCCTGTGAGTCACTCAGCCCCGTGTAGACTCTGCGACCTTTGTAAACCCATCTATTTGCTTAGCTTCCCACAAGTTCTCATCTGGATTTCTCCCACTAGAGAAATCTTGTTTGGTATGGTGGTAAAGGTCTGTAATCCCAGGTCCTGAGACTGAGGCAGAAGGATGGAAGATTTAAGGCCAGCCTGGGTTACAGAGTAAGTGCAGAACCAGCAGCCTATGCAAGTTAGTGAGATTCTGACTCAAACAAACAAACAAAGAAACAAACAAACCACATACCTGTACATACGTGGGCATACAGCCATGTGCATGCATACACACACTAAAATAAAATAATAAAATGAAGCGAGGGTTTTAGGATTTAGCTTTGTAGTAGAACGTTTGCTTAACACGTGTGATAGTTAGGATTTAGTTCTTAGTAAAACACACACACACTCATCACCTGTACAATAACTTAGAAGGAAACTTGGGGAGCTACCAACCTTGTCAACCACATTCTTGGTGAGCTGTAGACGTATGCATGGTAGCAAAGACCAGGAAGTACCAGCAAGAACCTGGGGGGACTGACAAGTCCACAAAAAGAAAGGGGGCCAGAATTCGAGCAGATTCGGAATTCGAGCAGATAGCCCGGAGTGCAATCCCCTTGACCTTCAACAAATGCAGAGTCCCGGGCACGCCCAGCCGATTGCTCTTCTACTTGTCTCTCCCAGAGTTATCCATCACAGCTCCATCTTTTTTTTTTAATACACTATGTATATAAAAAGACTTAGCAAAAGCTCTATCTCCAGCCTTCTGAGCAGATAATAACCTCATATATTAGTTTCTTAAAATAGTTTCTTGTCTTATCATTTGCATGGCACTGTGTTCCAACCCAAGTTTAGGATAAAGCTCTGAGCCCCGGGAGGGACTCACATTAATAACGACCACTCCCCCACAGCTGGACAGTGAGGTGAGCTATCTGGTCACCTCACAGGTAGATGCTGTCAGAGATCACCCCACCCCCCATTTTTTTGGCACAGGGAAGGAAGAAGCAGCAAAACATAAATTGGCAGAAAGGCAATTGCATTATTCTCTCCATTAGCATTCCGTCTCCAGGAGAAATGCTCCTAACGGTGGCCATGTTGACAGTGGTACTATGTTACATATGCATTATGTCTTAGCAAGCGACTCTTCATACCTTATTTCACATCCAAGAGCTGATTTGGTCCTAGAAAGCAGGGTTGGGGAAGATTAGTTTTGCCCTTGGGATGGAGGGAGGAAAAAGCTTTCGCAGAGATGAAGGAGAAGCACTTTGAGAATAGCTGTGGCCTACAGGACAGGGAGCTGAGCAAAGTCTGGACTGTGCATTCCATTTGTCATCCCATCCTCCCCTGACATTCACACTCTGGCCTGTGTTCCTGTCCAGAAAAATCAGGTTAGAATGAACAAGAGGGCATAGCTCTTACTCTGCACTTTCCCTATTGTTTTTTTTTCTGGCTTTCCTGACCCTTTTCCTTTTATTCCATTAACAGCAGCCCATGTGTGTGTTTCCTTTCGACCAAAGGGAGGTTTGACGCCACATAACCAGACAGGTGTGTGGCAATGACAAGACCCAACCCCCATTACTCACTCATATTTCTGTTCCCGGTGACCCTGTTTCTGCTCGTTTGTGACTTCTACCAGATACTCCGGTTCACCGGGGCCCCCTTGAAAATTGCTTGGCTCTACAAGCTATTTCTTGCAGCTGAAGGGCTTTCTGATGATTCCTTATGATATCTGCTGGATCTCTGCAGCAATCGAAAGAGGGGAGAGAAGCCTGGCTTTTGAAGGGAAAGCTCTTTCCTCACCAAGAGACTCAAATTTTCATTTTCCCTTTTTTTTTCTTTTAAATCCTTCTAAAAGCAATTTTCAAAGGGCCAGGCTTCTGACTAGGAGACTCTGCCCCTGCGAAGGCTACTCTGGCTCTGTCCCTTGGCTATCCCGGGAGAATCCGTCCTAGTCTTCCCTCAGATTCTCTATCCCAGAAAGGTCATCACAGCACCAGCCTTTTATAGTCACCTCCATTCTGATTCAGTGACCTTATGCCTAAAGGGGCTCAGCTGAGTGTGTTTCTGTCTTCAGCTCCACCCAGAGAGCAGCTACCCTTTCAGGCCACTTCTTGCTCTTCCCCTGTGTTCAGTCCCTTCTTGGTCTCTCCTGGACACTGGCTTCTTCTCCTAATAAGCATTCTTCTCTAATCCCAACCTCCTGTAATGGACAGGTTAGCCCACCTGACGTAGGGGCTTCTCAAATCTCTGGACAAGTCACTGTATCAGACTCTGTACAGGGGTCCCAGTTGCTAACGGGTATTAGACATTGTGAGTGGAGCCAACTCTCTGTCTGACGTCCATCAGCAGTTGAGATGGATTCCTCAGCTATATTACAACTAACTAGCAGTGCCTGTCTCCACAAGGGATCTTTGGGCCGAGCTTTTGGTGATGGCATTTATGGCTCTCAGAGCCAGAAGCAGGTCCTCCAGCATTTGCAGTCTCCTGCCTTGGCGCATGCCAGGAGCCATTCCTCTTTGCTGTCACGCTGGTTTTGACTTTTATGGCAATCTCTGTCATGCTAATTAGTAAGCAAATTAAACTCCATATAGGGTTCACGTTGTGTGAGTCCCCCCCTCCCACCCCAGTCCCAGAAACAAAATCTGGGCTTCTATCCATTCAGCTAATCATATTATATTTCACATTTGGAGGTTTTTCAGGCAATTATAATAATTACTGGAAGTTTTCTACTTCCTGGAAGCTGGAAGCTTCCCCCAACATTGTATTCCCATGTGGTCCTCAGTTGAAATGTGGGCAGAGAGCACACATACGTGAACAGACATGGGAGGGGAGAGTAAAGAGAGATTGCTCTCGTCAGTGATTAAAGAAGACCCAAATTATGTGAAGAAAAGCCAGTATTGGAGGGAGTCTGGACTCAGCTTATCCCCAAGAACTCAGGGGTTAGAAACTCACGGGACCTGTTCTTTATAGAAAGTAGCTGGTCCCATGACAGTGAGGCAGAAAGTGGTTAAAGCCACTGGAGCAGGTGACACAGGAGGTTAAACTCACCCCTGTTGAATTCTATGCTACCTCATTTGGGCTAAGAAATAGCCCTTTCCTCCTATATTAGATGTCCATTCTGTCTATCAGCTCTTTAAGGAGTGATGCTCTTATAATTAAAATTAACCATTAAGCTATAACATTGAAGGAGCAATTGCCTAATTCTGAGGAAATTTTAAATTTACAGCCAGCACCCGAGATAAAATGAACACTAAGGAGAAGGAGAGAGAAGCCCACGGAAGATAAATAGAAAGCCAAGTGGGATATTGACTTGATCCTTCTCCAGTGCAGGGTAATTTGGCTTCTAAAGTGAGTTAGATCATAATAAATTAAATTTAGATTTCTGCACATCAATTAAATAACTCCCAAGACAGAATTCCAGTGAGAAGGAGAGGTGATAATACATGGAGGGAATATGAAAATGAAGATCTGATCTAATAATCCATAATTGATGTGCTGTCCCTTGGTAAGGGGAAAGGTTTCGCCAGCTCCTCCGTGGTCAGGTCAGCGAGGCTAGCAGGCTGTTTGGCTGGAGCTTGTCCTAACCATTGGCACGAGCATGTTCCCAGTAGTATTTTCCTTCTGGAACCTTCCCCATGATAGGATTCTCATCAGTGGTGTGGAAGGCACGAGGAATTGTGCTGTATCTCTTCCCTCTGCTGGATGTCCTTGCCAAAGCAAGGGTACTTCCTGCTGGCCGGACAAGAACATAGGAATGTTCTTATATTCTTAGGAGGGACTGGCTGACTGACAGAAGCAGGAAAGGACCAGTGAGTAGCATAGCGAATGATATGGAAGAGACATCAACATTGACATCCAATGTAGCAGATGGGGGCTATAAAACCCTATGTTCAACCTCATCCCAACACGCAGGTTTGCATGCGCTCACCATGCACCACGCATTATGCACATATGCACAGACATGGACTCACACACGGGTATTGTCTGAGAGTTTGAGCTGGGTGAACCCTATAGCCTCAGTTTTCTTTATAAAATGAGAACTGTAACTGGCCAACCTACTTCATAAGTGTAATAAATTGTTCTTTTATTACAGGGCTTTGTGTACTATCTGCATAGCTCATTGTTCTGTGAGGCACTGACTTTCACTGGTTAGATTATTCAGTGTTCTAAATTCTGTTCAGTCTTTGTCAGATCTGCCTAGCCATTTTGTTTTCTTTGTCTTTTTTTTTGCCACTTTTTATTCGCTATTTTATCTAGAGTTGTGCCTACATTAGATCTCCAGGTAGGTAGGTAGGTAGATGTTAGTTAGATTCTGTGAGATAGCTCCTGAATCTAGAAAAGCAGCAGAATAGCTCCTGAATCTAGAAAAGCAGCAGAAAGTGTGAGCTCCTGCTCACACTTTCTGCTGCTTTTGCCAACAGAGCTGATTTTTTTTTTTCCTTCTGTGTATGGGGTGGTTTTTCTCTTTCATTTTCAATTTCTTATTTAGTGGAACCTTGTTGCACTTTAGTGAACCTTGTCTAAATGAAAGGTGTTTTCTCCCTGCTAGGCTGTGCATTTCCATCTCCTGGGAGTCAAGTACACAGCCCGTCTATGCTCCTTCATGCTCTTCTTAGGCTTAATTACATCAGAATCTTGGTCTTCCATCTTTTGGGAGCCAAGGTTTAACTTCTCAGAGATCTTTGGCTGAGGGAGACTTCAAATCTCCCCTTGTTCAGAATTTAACCAACACAGCTCTGAGCATAGCAGACTCTATCTTCCTTAGCCTCAGCTCTCAACAGGCGTCAACAATTTCCTTATAGAGAGCCCAGCTAAGCATCTCAGCCCAAGGTACTGGTAGATTGTTGTTGGCATGGAGGATTCTCTGGAAGTATCTGGCCAATGATGGTGCTAGGATCAGCACACAGTAGATTGGAAGCAGAACTGGTCATGGGAAAGCCAGAGGCTATGGTCCTCGAGACAGCCTGCTTGTGAGCAAGTGGGGTTCCAGCTCCCTACAGCTGTCTTAGAAACACCGTCTGTTGAAAAGTGGGAGATTGGTTCAGGCTTGGAGAATGTACCCCTGCCATGATCTTAGGCAGATCATTTATTCTCCCCATATCTCATTTTTCCTCATTTGAAAACAGGCTATCATTTCCTATTGAATTTTAAATCTGTAAGGATTTGAAATAACTCAAGGCATTCTCCACTCAGTGTGTCCCTCTGAGGTTGTTACAAGAGGTTCTATGGTGGTTAATTTTATATGCAACTTACTAAGCCACAGAGTCCAGGTACTTGGTCAAACACTATTCTGGATGGTTTTCAATGACACTAACATTTAAATTGCTGCACTTTGAATAAAGCAGAGTCTACTCCAAAGTGTGGTGGGCTTCAGCCAGTTGGAAGCTTTAAGTGATAGAAGACTGACCTCTACCTCCCCCAGAAAGAAGGGGTTCAACTACCAGAGATCGCCATCAGCCTTAGGTTGCAAGTCAAACGTGCATGAGCTATTCTTAACACACGTTGGTTCCCATCCACCACTTCTCTTGAGAGAGAGAGAGAGAGAGAGACAGAGAGAGACAGAGAGAGACAGAGAGAGACAGAGAGAGACAGAGAGAGACAGAGAGAGACAGAGAGAGACAGAGAGACAGAGATACAGAGAGACAGAGAGACAGGGAGAGGCAGAAAGAGACAGTGAGACAGGAAGAAAGACAAAGAGAGACACAGAGAATTACACAAAGAGACAGACAGACAGACAGACAGACAAACAGACAGAGCGGTTCTATTTTTCTAGGGAATCCCTGTTCAACAGAGGAATACATTCAAGCATCAGCAACTTAGAGCTGGAGTGATGACTCAGTAAGTGCACTGGCTGCTCTTGCAAAGTTTCAACTCCTAGCTCATACACAATGGCTCACAACTATCTGTACCTCCAGTTCCAGGGGATCTGATGCCCTCCTTTAACCTTAACCGGCACACGTGTGGCATACACACATGCATGCAGACAAAACACTCTCATGCATAAAATAAGCCGAAAAGGAAAAATGATCAGAGAAGCAGCTGGGAAGCTGGGCGTTGATGTCATTACTGGGGCAAGCAAAAACCTTCTAATATCTAAGTCAAGGCTTGGTTAAAAACTGCACTGAAGGACATAAAATTACCTGAGGATAAAGCGAAGGTGCCTAGTGGATGGTCTGTTTCCATCAAGGATGAGAACTCAAAGACAAGGACCTCTGGCAGCACTTATGACCCTGGGGTGGAAATCTTCTCCTACAGTGGCTTCCAGGTCAGGCTCTGCACTGTACTTTCTAAGGGGAGCAGGAGCTACCTTCCTTGAGAAGGTTGTTCAAGAAGGGCAAAATAGAAAAAGATAAAATTATCCATGGCAAGCAACACTCCAGGGGATGGAGTTTCATGAAATATCTGTGTCAGTGAACTTTTAATGTGGAAGTAAGCCATTATGGAGGGCTTTCCATGGGTATGTGTTTTACCTCCTGTTGTCTCTGGACGATTAAGTCAGGAGACCCATCCCTCGCAAGCTGATGGGCTCGGGCAAACCACTACCTGACTCCTCTATGCAAACTCCTCCTTGCACAGATGAGGAACATATAAAGAAATTTGTGGCAATCTATGTGCACATACACAACAGAAAATTTTAGTTATCCTTTTGAAGGTACCTTCACCATCATAATACACATTCATATGTACCTGGGGGGAAAGGTCAGCTCCTAGTACAGACTAGCCCCCTTGAGGGGGGCCTCAGTGCAGCAAGCTCTATACATGTGACATCTAAACATCCTAAGTGGTACAGTCCCCTCCAAGGCTGCCTCCTACTGACTATTCATATGATTATCCTGCCAAATGGATGTTACTCTTCCATTTTGGGGCAAGAACTCCAGCTGGGTCTTCACAGCACCTCTTTTAAAAAGACAATGCCTGCCAGAGAGACCAAGGATGCTTAGGTGTACTGTGGATAGAGAGAGCTAGGGCAAGCAACCCCTGACCTCTTGTCTTCATGGCTCCATGACTCTGCTTGATGCAAATGGAGTGCATGACCTGGAATGAAGCCCGAGAGGTGGGATGTATCTCCTCTCCCCAGCCTCTTATTGCAGTGGATGCCTGGTCCTCCACCTGCTGGTTCAGTCATAAGACCCCAGTCCAGACATCAGGATAGAAGAAGGTTACTCCCCAACAGGCCATTTTGTGGAAATTCTCTTCCTTATACTTCATCCCATATATGTTGCCAGGGTCAATTTCCCTATGGCCTACTTTCTAAGGCCCAGATGTTGTCTAGAGGTTTTTCTTTATGCATGTCCTGTGAATAGTTAATTTTGTACTAATGTAACTGGGCTACTGGATTCCTGGGAATTTCATCAAATACATTTTGGGAATGTGACCAACAACAGCTCTTGTCAGCTTCATAAGTGTTAACATTCCTTCTAGGCTCCACCCCATAGTTACTCTCTTACTCTCTTACCCTTTCTGTCCCTTTTCTCCCCATTCCTCTTCCCCCTCTTTCTCCACATGTTCCTAGATGGCTGCTGCTTCTGCTTCTTCTGCTTCTTCTGCTTCCTTCTTCTTCTTCTTCTTCTTCTTCTTCTTCTTCTTCTTCTTCTTCTTCTTCTTCTTCTTCTTCTTCTTCTTCTTCTTCTCTCTCTCTCTCTCTCTCTCTCTCTCTCTCTCTCTCTCCCTCTCTCTCTCTCTCTCTCTCTCTCTCTGCCTTTCTCTGTCTCTACTCCCCCAACTCCCTCCTCATGCCCTAAATAAATTCTATTCCATACTATAGCCATCGTATGACTATTGCCTCAGGGGGAAGGGATGTCTCAGCCTCAGCATGGGCCTGCAGAGGCACCCCTCCCACCTCACCATACCATGCTTCTACCAAACATAGCCTGGTTCTTTCTCTCTTTCTTTCTTTCTTTCTTTCTTTCTTTCTTTCTTTCTTTCTTTCTTTCTTTCTTTTTTTCTTTCTTTCTTTTATAAAGCACAACAATAAGTACAGGATAAAATTCTTTATAATCTCTAAATTCTTCCTTTCTTCCTTTCTTTCTTTCAGTATTAGGGATTGAATCGTGGCCCCCACGCAGGTGCAGCCAGCCTCATAGTTCACAGAGATTATAGGTCTGTGCTACCAAGCCTGGCTTCATATATTCTTGCACACACATGCACACTATTGGTTCTGTTATTCTATACCACACTCATGAATGGACTACCTTCCATCTGGCTTTCTTTGATATACATTCCTTACTCATTCTTCAAGATCCAGCTCTTTGACTCTCATTCTATGAGCTATACTTTACTTACTTCTCTCTGTAAAAACATTGTCATTGAGCTTTTGTGGTTGAACTCACCTTGTAGCATGGTATAAATGTCCTCTCTCTCTCTCTCTCTCTCTCTCTCTCTCTCTCTCTCTCTCTCTGTGTGTGTGTGTGTGTGTGTGTGTGTGTGTGTGTGTGTGTGTGTGTGAAGTGTGGAACCTCTCTAGGACATGTGCTACTGTCTTTCCTCCCTCCTTTTGAGCTCAGAGCACCATGAAGGGTTACAACTTATTAAGAGAGTCATAATGAATTAAGTTGGCAGTGAGCCAATGGGAGACAGTCCCACGACCCTTCCCAGGAGGATGGGATGTCAAGGTCATCCTGGGGTGATGTTCCAAACAGAGGTGACAGCTGTCAAGCTGTGACACTGCACAGCCCAGCTTGTGGGTTTCCCACACCTACCTGAGTTACCCCTAGCAAATTCTGGAGCAGCAGTATCGTAAGACACTAATAAAATCAATTATTGGATAAAAATCACTGGTTTCCAGGGCTTCGTTTTATGCTATTAGAGAAAAATGCTGTTTCAAACAGAGATAACAAAGAGGAAGAGAGAGATCAATTACCAGATAAGATCTCACAGTGCACAAAATGAGCGTGCAGACTGGTATAGCCCCTCTTACCTGTCACAAAGCCTGTGCAAATGTCACTAAGCCAGTTCTGAACCTCCTGCTTGGATGTCTGTGTGCAGCAACAGCTAGCGTTCTATGACCGAGCGCTGGTCTCTTCTCCCTTAAGATTTGTGCAGTGTGAGACTGTGACCTGACTATTAGGGTCATATGAATGAGCAACTTCTTGGTGACAATGCCCGCCTCAGGGCAAAAGCCACCCCACTTGAGACCATTTGGAAGCTCTTCCTGGAGGCAGAGCATTTGTGGTTTAGATGGAATTGAAAGTTGTGGATATTTGCGGGTATAGACTACTCTTTCTTGTGGTGAGGGTGGGAACAGTTTTTAGGAAGCAGCTGCCACGTTGAGGCCTGGATTCTCAGCCCCACTAGCTGGGTGACTGAGACTTGGTTGATGGGGTATATCAGACATCATTGGCTCTGAAGGGAAGGCAGGCCCTCACCTCTCCCGTCGGAAGGATCCAGAAGACTAAACTTTGCCTGAAGACCTGCTACTTGCTTGGCTGGTGACCTTTCTAGAGTCCCTTGTCCCCTATCTGTTCAGAGAGTTCAAGTATGAACCAAACCAAGGACATGGAAGTCACCTTCCAAAATCTGAAATCCTGTGTCCTCAGATATACACTGTTGGCTTATTACTGGCTCGCCCATTGATGCTTCCTCTAAGAGTGGCTACAGGTTCTTGGGTTGGGGAAACAAAAGACCAATGTGTCTGGTGTGCCTCCCACCATTGTGGATCGATGACATGCTTCCTGAAACTGCCTCTCCTGAAGCTCATTGGAGACAACAGAAGTTGTGGTCCACCTGGTCTGTGCCAGTGCACCAGGCGTCCTGGGAAGATGGTCTTTCAGGTTGGAGTGCTAGAATTTAGGCAAAGGTCCTGCTGCTCCCTACGTGTGAATCTTGGGCAATGTACTGATTGTGTGAGCATGTATTGACACATCTGAGCAATTGTATGAGGATTGTATGAGATCATGGAAACGGTGGTCCTAGAACTGTACCTGGCATGTGGGGCTTGATAGGTAGCAGTAGCAACATTATCACCCTTCTCTATGCGATTATTATTGCTGGCGGGTTTGCTGATGTTCTTCTGCCCCTGGCCCCATGTTTGAGCTCAGCATTGCCAGACGGAACAAGCTTAATCTCTGGCTGGCTGTTGACAGATGGATGGGGAGCTGGTGGTGGCTGGGGAGCCTTCTCACAGACTTTCCATTCATGTCACACAGCCTTCCGATGCGGACTGGGATGACCTGTGGGAGCAGTTTGATGAGCGGCGGTATCTGAATGCCAAAAAGTGGCGTGTCGGTGATGATCCCTACAAACTGTATGCTTTCAACCAACGGGAGAGTGAGCGGATATCGAGCAATCGGGCTGTCCCAGACACACGTCATAAGAGGTACCTCCTTCTTCCATGTAGGTGCTTTACCCCTCTCGGCAGCCAGGACCTATTAGCAAAGAGCTTTATTTGGAGACTCACTGATCATAGTGCCCAGTGTCAAGACCTGGGGCAGGTGACAGGATAAAGTTTCTGTGCTACACACTGCTTGCACACAAACTATCCCAAAGATCCTGCTTTCTACTTGGAGGTTGAAGAGAGTGAGACGCCCACCACAGAGGGTACACCTGCTCCTCAGCTGGTAGTCACCCTAGGTGATGCATGCTATATAATGCTAAAAGCTTAGTGGAACACTAAAAGACCGAACCTGGATTTTCCAGACCAAGTCTCACATTCCAGCCTGGCTCTCTAAGCAAAGGGCATGATGGGTAAACCCTCAGGAATTCAGGCTATGCTCTCTCCTGTCACTAAGAGAAATTCTTTCCATAGCATCTCATGCACATTTTACAAGGTGAGAAGAGACTCAGAGGGGCCTCTTCACTTAGAGTTGTTTCCTGTCTGCCTGCCCAGGGGGCCTTTCACCATACCCTCTTTGTAGCCACTGGCTTAGAGAGGTCACAGCTCCAGAACACAACAGAGAGCAGGTAGAGAGCTTTGTTAGAAGCAGAAAGAGGCTTTGTGAAGGGGGTTGTTTTGTTTCCTTGCCAACTGCTCCTTTGGTCCTGGTAGCCCCTCTGCTTGCTTCTGAGGTCTGAGAAAGCAATTGGGTCTTAATTATTTTCCCCCTCTAAACCTCCATGCTCTGGCCCACACATGCTAGAGAGTCACAGAGAAATGCATGACTGTCCTTGCACCCATTCCAACACAGACTGGCCTCTGAGTGGCAAGAGTCAAAGGCAGTTCAACTGGCAAGGTATAGAGTGTTGGTGTAAGGGTAGAGAGTATTGACTCTTTGTCTTTGTTAGTTGGTTTGGGTCCCCATTTGTAGAAAAAGAATTTGCATACAAAGGACTTTTATAATTGTTGAGGCTTATTATGTTGGTAATTTTGAGCATTACTATATGAAGTCATTGGGACTCGGTTGCCAAAGCAGAGCTGCACAACCTGGAAATCCTGTATGCAGCATGTATCCCGTGGAGACATTCAACTTGTCCTCGTTAGTCACTATCAGTATTGCATGGAACTGGAGTCTTGGTGTCCACATGAACACAGCAAAGGCTACAAACTGGATGATGGCCTGGTTTCTACTAACGCTGACCAATCTGTGAATTTAACTCTCCCTATAAAATGCCATGAATGTCCCCCTAAGCAGCAGTGTCTGTGTCCCCTATAGCCAGAGTCCCCTCCTCCTCCCTCCTACTGGCCTAAACTCTCTTAGAGTCGGAGTCTCATTGAAATTCTTTTTGATATTGCTATTTGAATTCCCCAGCCCTTATCCTGTTACTCCTCTCTGAGCAAAAATTTAAATACCAAGTTATTATATTTCCTTGAGCAGAAACTACGTGTGGGAGATCAGGAGAGAGGGAGGGAAAGAAGCCCCATTAGGGGCTTGTGGGAAGCCTCATTAGGTCTTAGTGAGGTAGCTACTTCCTTGTCCTGATTCTAGATGCCAGGCCCCCCAGGAAGGAAACAGGCACTGGAACAACTGGGTGGGAGGCCTTGGAGAGCAGGCACGACTGCTTTTAGCCATGGGAGGACATGCCAAGAGCTCACCAAGTAGGTGAGCGTGCTGAGTTCTGTCCTGCCCTCTCACTTTCCGGTGCAAAGCAGAAGTGAATGTTTGCACAAAGGCCAGACTTGTGGGGTCAGGCAAGGAAGAGCCAAGCTTGTTCGTCAAAGAGCCTGGCTTGCCAGCCAGCTCTGGGCTCTGTACCTACCCAGGGTTCCATCTGTTAAAGAGTTGTAATCGGCAGGGAGGCAGTGGGAAGGGCAGAAGGGACTGAGGTAGAATCCTGATACTGTTTGAGAAGACAAAAGGGGAAAGAATATTAGCCGTATGACTGCCTCAGGGCAACAGCCTTGCCCTCCAGGAGCTGGAAGTGTGCTACTCAGAGAATTCTGGATTCAGCAAATGTTACCCGAAAAAAAAAAAAAAAAGCCCAAAAGAATAGAGATCACAAGGCTCAGAATTGGGGTGGGTACCTAGGATCAGAAGTCATCTTGAGGTTCTTGAGCAAGGACAACTGGATCCTCCAACCCTAGGCTGAGTTTAGTAGAGTGCTGCCCCCTGCTGGTGGTACCCCTGAGATCTCAAGAACGAACCCCAGAGCCTGTCCACAAAAGCACTGTGTTCTTCCCTCAGACCCAGATCACTGGGTCCTAGCTACATACAGGATCTCCCTCATCCAGCTCCCGCTTACGGAAACCATCTATGACTAGCGTCCTCACCAGCCAGGTTTCCTAATTCTGCTGTGAGTCTCCTACAGATGCTGGTGCCGTCCCATAAGCTCGTCCACACAGACCAATAGAACCCATGGGACTCACTTTGGGGCCTGCCCACCTCAGTTATGACCAGCATAGCTAATGGTGGTCAAGAGTTCTCAAGAACAATGTTGCTGACATATTGGGCTTGATGATGCTTCATGGAGGGGTTATCCTGGGCACCCCAAGATTCTAGCAGTTTCTCTGGCCTCTATTACTAGATGCCAGTAGCACTCCCTACCCTAACAGCTACCTTCCCCCACACGCCAAGTTGTGATTGCCAAAAATACCGTTCCCATATGTCTCCCCTGGAGGACAAATCTGCAGTGAAGATCACTGCTGTAAATCTGGTCTTGCTTTTTACCCAAATCTTCAGAGATGAAATGAAAATATTTATCACCAGTTCACTGCCAGCACGAGGTCAGGCCAGACCTCCTATGTAAAACAGGCTGAAGTCGGGAACAATGTACAGGGTCACCCTAGGGTCAGCATGGGGTCTCCGGGATCTGGCAGCCATTTCCCATCCTGGCTGAGATGAATGGACTAACTCACTTTCTCTGCACCTTGCTTTTCTCTTTTAAAAAGCAGGGATAAAAATAACAATAATGATCCCATGCACTTTGGTTGTTATAAGGGTCAAATAAAATATGGAGAGTGTTGACCTATTTTCATATATATATATATATATATATATATATATATATATATATATATATATATGAATGATAGCTGAGCCTTGTGTGGAGGAGAAGCACGCTGGTAGAAAACCAGAGATGATTAAACAAACTAATGAAGCACCAGATCAAAAACCAGAATGGAGGGGTCAGACTGTCAGGTGTGGAGGTGAGGCTGGGGAAGGACAAAGGTGGGGTTCAAGGTCAGGCTCGATTCCAGAGAAATAGATGAGCAGCATCAAGGTGGGATATGTTGGTTTCTAAATGCCAGTCTTAGCAGCTCTCAACCCAGGCTCCTTCTGAGAGGCACTTGGAAGCCGTTTAAATATGTTGATACCCAGACTCCAATCAACTCAAGTGTGTCCTTGCTCAGTTCCCAAGTGACTCTAATGAGCAGCAAGACTTGAGGGTGGCCGTTCTGCGTGAGGGCTTCTCAGACTTAAACAGGCAAACAGACAGGTCGTCTTGGGATGTCTGTCCATCTGACTCAGTAGGTTGGGGGCGAGGGGGGCTGATATCCAGCATTTCCCTTCTTCTTAAGGTTTATTATTCTTTTTTATAATTTTTATTTATGCATCTGTGTTCCTGTATGTGAGAGAGAGCGAATGTCACATGGATGGGGACTGCTGGAGGAGCCCAGAATAGGGATTGAGATCCCTAGGAGCTGGAACTACTACAGGTAGTTGTACCATGTGTGTCGCTATCCTGAGTCCTCTGGAAGAGCAGCCAATGCTCTTAGCCATCTCTTCAGCTCTGAGGTTCTGCATGTCGAATAGGTTCCCCGATGACGGCAATGCCTAAGGTCTGTGGCTCACACTTTGAATAGCAAGAACTCACAATGGCTTTGAAAGCCTGATTCTCCAGACCAAAGGACCACCAGTGGCAGCATCGCTTGGGAGCAGGTTGGAAATGCACAGTCTTAGGTTTTGCCCAGAAAGCTTCAGGTGAACCCCAGAGACCTGGCTCAGCAAGAACTTTAGGTGACTCTGAGACCTGCTCTGTGAAGCACAGGCCAAGTGAAGTCCATGTGTGATCTGGTTCTGCCAGAAGCCTCGGGATTTAAGGAGAGAGTAGAGGCCTTGGGATAAGTGCATCCACCTGCCTGTGTATTTGTGTGCCTCTCCCTCTGTCCTGGTATCTTGGCTTCTGCCTTGTATAGACTGGTCTCCCTTGTTCCCTCTTTCCCCTCTTCTTCTACCCTCATCCCGGCGTCCTCTTGGCAACTGGCATCACTGTTCCTAAGCTCTGTGAACTGCAGGGTCTCATGCTTTACCTCACAGCCAATGACCTACGTTGGCTGCCTAGCTCATTCGTGGAACTGAGCCCCAGTGATGCAGGCTTTGTTCCTGCTAAGGAGACCATCCTGCCTTGCAGCAAAGATCCTGCTTGTTCTGGTGTCAACTGCCCTGTAGAGAAAGGAACAGATTGAACATCAATTACAGTGTCTGGTGTGTGATAAGGGGCACGATATCTGTTTGCTGAATAAATAAAAGAGAAAGACTTTAGAAAGACTGTCAACCTCTCTCTTTCTCTCTCCCTCCTCTCTCTCTCTCTCTCTCTCTCTCTCTCTCTCTCTCTCTCTCTCTCTCTCTCTCTTCCTCCCTCCCTCCCTTACCTGTCTTCCATGCAGAGAGGAAAGAGGAGCTAAAGAAGCCCTCTCTCATTATCCTTTACCCCCAGAAGCTTCATATGAGAAGTGGAGAGCGCAGTCAGAGAGTTAAAGGGAAAAAAAAGTTTTTCCCCCTTTGAAGAGTTCTCATTACTGAAAAGAGAAAGAGCTAAGAAACAGCACGTGGGAGGGGTCTAAGCTTATTAAATTTGCTTCCAATTTTCTTACCACAGTAATTGGATTCTGATTTATAGTATGCATTTGGACAGTGCCTGGAACAGACAACTATTAGCTGAGCATTAGAGCAAGAGTTGCCAGGAGAGGGCTGTTGGGGTGAATTGCCTCAGAAGCTGAAGAAACCAGGTGACTTGACAGGGAGGGGTGGGAGGAGGAGAAGGCATTGGTTCTCCCATGTAGGCTGATGGACTGACCGAGTCCTTAGCGCTCTCCTCGCACCAGGAGTAAGGGCAGTAATAATACCATAGCCAGAATGGTACAGAAAGTGGTGGGTCCCTCACATGCTCACACTGTGAGGTTAGCATCCCTCCGTTACCCACCCTACCCCTCACATCCATTTGGTATGATGGTCACAGTGCTGAGGCTGAGGCTCGCTTGCATCCTTTAGACATACATGTCTCTGGAGAGATGTGGGGAGGAGGGATGCAGACTGACTTATGAAACATCCTGGTTCCTCCCTTTTTTCATCTTCTTTGTAAAGTGTTGGGCTGGATAACCTCCACTCATTCTCTCAGTTCTCTACTCTTCACATCATCGCACAAGGGTGAACCACCTTCACTCAGTCTTTATGATCTTGCTAGCTTATCCCATTTCAACTGAGCAGAGCACTGGGTATCCTAATCCCAATGTTTCCACTTCAGGCATGTCGCTCTGCCAAGAACGTAGTCTCCAGATCTCTGCCTGGACCCTGTGGTCATAATGATAAATAAGACTTGGATATTTCCTATATCACATGATTAAGAGGAGGTTGTCGTGTGCTGTGCAGAAAAATTTTAATGTAAGAAAGAGACAACTTTAGTTGAGCTAAGAGTCTTAAGAATATTTCTCAAGAGCTCTTCTGTTCATAACACAGTGACTGGGCCAACAAACACTTCCTGTTTTCCAGTTATTCTACCTTCACCCTGGCCTTCCCTTCATCCCAATAGCACATAAAATACCTGGCAAGCAAGAAGCCATCAAATGGAGGAGACACACCCCGCAGGTGGTGGGATGGGGTGTGTGAATATTTTGATAAAGCAAATGTATGGTTTTGCTGTTGCCTAGCAATGCCTATAATGGGGTGGCTTGGATTGCAGGGGAGCAGGGGACGGGTGGGCTACCTAGCGTTAGAACTAAGGAAACTTCATTAGGTCTCCTCCCTGGCCTGGCTCGGTTTGATTGCTCCCTTCTGGCATATTCTCTCAGCCTTTAGTCCAGTGTGGAACTAAATGGTAAGAACCAGTGGGGCGCCCATCTCTTGCCTGGAGGGAAAATTCCACACTTGGATACATCTCACCGGGGAGACATTTTTCCTTTGCTCCTTTTCATCCTGGGAAATGAAGGGGCAGTGGCCCGGGTCTCTGGACGAGTTCCTCCCTCCTTGTATTTACTCAGTTGGAATGGCTGTCAAAGATCATCATCATTTCTCTCCTCGCGCTCGTCACTTAGTGGTAATAGGATAAGAATCTTTACGGCTGGAATGGCTAAGCATAAAAAAAAATGCTCGTATTCCCTCAGAGTCAAGTCTATTCCACTAGCTCAGCACTGTGTTAGTGATTCTGCAGCAAGGCTGAGAGGAGGGGAGGGAAACCCATCACAGACACTTAGCTTCTGCAAAGAAGCTCTTCACATCTGCTACTTTCCAGTCTCCACCCCCCACCCCCCGTGTGAACCATTTTTCAGAACGAGATATGAGCCCTTTGATGGAATCTCTATGTATTGTTTGCTTGGAGTCCAAGTTGCTCCGTGCAAGGAAGGGAACCACTGGAAGGAAATTCAAAGCATCATCTTGGAAGGAGCTGTGCGGTCAAACTGAGGCAGCAGCAGGCTTGGATCCTGGCACTGATGTCTACAGTGCTGTGATGGTTCATCTGCACTGGCAGCTTGACCAGACTTGAAATCCCCTAGGAGACAGACATACCTCTAAGCATGCCTGCAAGGGTTTCTAGAGCGGTATCACTGGAGCTAATGCTGAGTGCGGGCGGACAACCCATGAGCTAGAAACTCAGACTTAATGAAGAGGGAGCAAGGAGGACGGTGTGGTAACGCTCGTCCTGTAATCCCAGCACTTAAGAGAGGCAGGGGGAGAAAGTCTAAGGCTGCCCTTCAGTCTATAGAAAGCTTGGAGCTGGCCTGAGCTACAGGATACCTGCACTCAAAACAAACAAACGAAGAAAACAAATGCAACTTTTTATTTTTAATTTATTCTTCTCTCAACACTACAACCTAGCCACAGCCTCTCCTCCCTCTCCTCCCAGTCCCCTGCACACACATACCTACCCCACCTACCCCCCCCCCCCCAGATCTACTGCTTCTTCATTTTCCTTCAGAACAGAGCAGGCCTCTCAGTAATATCAACCAAATTCAGCATGACAAGATACAACAAGACTAGACACATGCCTTCCTTCATATCAAGGTTGGATGAGGCAACCAGATAGGAAGAGAAAGGTCCCACAAGCAGGCAAGAGAATCAGAGATACTCATACTAATTGTGTTTTAAAGAGGAGACCAAAGGAACTTCAGCCTCATTGCTTCATGCTTCCTGCTCTGTGGGGAGGGGTGGAAGTGAGAGCCCACCCCACCGCGCCATGCCTGTCCCATCCTGACTGACTGTATGCTCAAACTGTAATCCAGAGAAAGCCCTTCCTTCCTTCCTTAAGTTGCTTGGAATTAGGTAGTAGGTCACAGCCTTGAGGAAAGTAATTAATACAAGATTCTTGAGATAATTCTCTCCAGGTAGGAAGGAGGTTGGGCCACAGGACTGGGGTAATGTGTGTCTCCTGGTCAGGATTCCCTTTCGTTCCTATCCCCTGTCTTTGAATGTTGAGCCTGCAGGTCTCCTCTACTGCTGCCTTCTCTGAGTGCCAGATTTCCCAGAGATACAGCTCCTTAGTCTTCACAAACCAGTTAGGCATAACCCTGGCTGATGAGGGTCTGTTTAGACAAACTTACCTTAGCATGTTTGTTTTCCATACCTCATTTCCTAGAAACTTTGGCCCTGCATTGTGCACATCACCATTTATTCATTTATAATCCGTACATTCAGTTCACTGGGACAACACTTGTATTTAGAATATTCCACTTGTCAAGTTCTGGCTTAGGGATGGGTTCCTATGGGCCTTAAGTATAGACTTCATTGAGACCATCTCTCCTTGATTCAGTCCAGCACCCCTGCCTTTCCATCTCTCCCATATTTTAGTCTGGCTACTCCTGCCCTGGCCATGTACTGGAGCATAGGGGCTAGAAACATTTCTGTGAACAAAGGGGAGCTGACCTATGTAGAAGAGGGAATCTGTGGCTTTCAGAAGTAGATGATGTTTTAGTTATAACTGTCAGGAACATATGGGTCTTGATGATCTCACCAAGGGGTGGGCATTCCATGTTGGAATAAGACCATAGGAAACTATCAGACAGGAAAGACAGTGAAATGTCAAAAACATTCATGAGAGAAACAGAGTGATGTTTAGCAAAGTCTTGACTTTAGGAGAAGGGCTTAGAGCTAACTCAGTAAACAACTAGAAAGCTCTTGTTCTCATACTAGCACTACTCTATTGCCATGGCAACCCTGGAGATGCCTTATGCATGTTTTCTGCCAGTGCTTGTTATGGGAGTTTCTAATAGAGGAAAGGTACCAAAGTGCACTGAGCAAAATGGGGCAGGGTCACAATGATGCCCCCAGAGGAGGAAGGAGTACCAAAATAAGATTGGTCCTAACTGGGGTCAAATGGGAGAAGGAGGTTGGCACGGATCTTAGCAACAGAACCTTTAGGGAGGTTTCATGGCTGTCACACTGGGCTACTTGTTCATAGGTTATATGGGAGGGATGAGGAACAAACACTGGCCTTGGAGAGAGAAACTGGATGTGGCAATGGGACCTGTCCTTCATTCTAGAGCAACTTGTGTGCTTGAGAATGAGCACCAGAGTGGGTTATAGAGACCTGGATGTATCATCAAAAGTAAAGATGAAACTTTAAGTCTCTGAAGAAAGAAATTGAAGAAGATCTCAGAAGATGGAAAGATCTCCCATGCTCATGGATTGGCAGGATCAATATAGTAAAGAATGGCTATCCTGCTGAAAGCAATCCACAGATTCAATGCAATCCCCATCAAAATTCCAACTCAATTCTTCACTGAGTTAGAAAGAGCAATTTGCAAATTCATCTGGAATAACAAAAACCCAGGATAGCAAAAACTATTCTCAACAATAAAAGAACCTCTGGGAGAATCACCATGCCTGACCTCAAGCTATACCACAGAGCAATGGTGATTAAAAACTGCATGGTACTGGTACAGCAACAGGCAAGTAGACCAATGGAATAGAATTGAAGACCCAGAAATGAACCCACCCACTTGATCTTTGACAAGGGAGCTAAAACCATCCAGTGGAAAAAAGACAGTATTTTCAACAAATGGTGCTGGCACAACTGGCGGTTATCATGTAGAAGAATGCGAACTGATCCATTCTTATCTCCCTGTATAAAGCTCAAGTCTAAGTGGATCAAAGAACTTCACATAAAACCAGAGACACTGAAATTTATAGAGGAGAACGTGGGGGAAAGTCTCAAAGATATGGGCACAGGAGAAAAATTCCTAAACAGAACAGCAATGGCCTGTGGTGTAAGATCAAGAATTGACAAATGGGGCCTCATAAAATTGCAAAGCTTCTGTAGGGCAAAAGATACTGTCAATAAGACAAAGAGGCCACCAACAGATTAGGAAAGAATTTTTATCAATCCTAAATCTGATAGGGGGACTAATATCCAATGTATACAAAGAGCTCAAGAAGCTGAACTCCAGAAATTCAAATAACCCCATTAAAATTGGGGTACAGAGAATTCTCAACTGAGGGATACTGAAGGGCTCAGAAGCACTTGAAAAAATGTTCAACATCCTTAATCATCAGGGAAATGCAAATCAAAACAACCCTGAGATTGCACCTCACACCTGTCAGAATGGCTAGGATCAAAAATTCAGGTGTCAGCAGATGCTGGCGAGGATGTGGAGAAAGAGGTACACTCCCCCATTGTTGGTGTGATTGCAAGCTGATACAACCACTCTGGAAATCAGTCTGGTGGTTCCCCAGAAAACTGGACATAGTACTACCAGTAGATCCAGAAATACCTCTCCTGGGCATATACCCAGAAGATGTTCCAACTGGCAATAAGGACACATGCTCTACTATGTTCATAGCAGCCCTATTTATAATAATCAGAAGCTAGAAAGAACCCAGATGCCCCTCAACAGAGGAATGGATACAGAAAATGTGGTACATTTACACAATGAAGTACTACTCAGCTATTTAAAAAATGAATTTATGAAATTCTTGGGCAAATGGATGTATCTGGAGGATATCATCCTGAGTGAGATAACCCAATCACAAAAGAAGTCAGTTGATATGCACTCACTGATAAGTGAATATTAGCTCAGAAACCTAGAATACTCAAGATACAATTTCCAAAACAAGAAAATCAAGAAGGAAGACCAACATATGGATACTTCATTCGTCCCTAGAATAGGGAATAAAATACCCATCGAAGGAATTTCAGAGACAACGTTTGGAGCTAAGACGAAAGGATGGGCCATCCAGAGACTGCCCCACCCATGGGTCCATCCCATAATCAGCCACCAAACACAGACACTATTGTATATGCCAGCAAGATTTTGCTGAAAGGACCCTGATATAGCTGTCTCCTGTGAGGCTTTGCCAGTGCCTGGCAAATACAGAAGTGGATGCTCACAGTCATCTATAGGATGGAACACAGGGCCCCCAATATAGGAGCTAGAGAAAGTGGATGCTCACAGTCATCTATAGGATGGAACACAGGGTCCCCAATGAAGAAGCTAGAGAAAGTACCCAAGGAGCCAAAGGGGTCTGCATCCCTATAGGTGGGACAACAATATGAACTAATCAGTACCCCCAGAGCTCATGTCTCTAGCTGCATATGTAGCAGAGGATGGCCTAGTTGGCCATCATTGGGAAGAGAGGCCTCTTGGTCTAGCAAACTTTATATGCCCTAATACAGGGGAATGCCAGGGCCAAGAAGTGGGAGTGAGTGAGTAAGGGAGCAGGGTGGGGGGAGGGTGTAGGGGACTTTTGGGATAGCACTTGAAATGTAAATGAAGAAAATATCTAATTTAAATAAAAGTAGAGATGAAGCATGCATCTAGATGAGGAGAACTAGGCTCAGCAAGGTTAAAGAGCTTGTCCAAGGTTACACTGTTCATCAGTGCTCAGCTGAAACTCAAAATCAGGTCCTCAGGTTCTAAGACTTCCATACATATTATATAAATATATAAGTTCTACTATGAGGAGAAAGACAGAGTGAGACATAGAGACAAACAGAAAGACAGAAACAGATGGACAAAGACCGTGGCAGAGTAATTGAGATGAACTTGGGCTTTGGAGTAAGGAGAAAAAGGTGATACACAGGGATTCTGGGTTTGACAGTTAAGATAGTTTGGTAAGTATATTTTAGCTTTGCCTGGAGGTACAAAAAGTAACACTTCAATCATCTAAGGAATGAAGAGTGCCATCTGCTGTCCTGTCACCTGGGCCAAACTGTAATGGGTAGGTGACTGGAGAAGCTCCCTTTGTGGCCCTGAAGGTGCTGATGAATGGCCTTGGCTTTTGAGGCAGATTTCCCTACCTCCTCCCTGGGTCTGTTCCCCATAGTTCATATAGTACCAAGATTTGGGCAACATAAAGACGTCCAGAAAGAGATCCAAGTGTACGTTTAATGCCAAAATGGGAAGGTGGCTTGGACTAAGCATTTGCCACGAGGAACTTAGACTACAGATGACTGTGTACAAAGCAGTAAGGGATATACCTGTGGAAAAGCTGATGTTTGCCCCATGGAATGATAGTTCTCGAGCATAGCTGCCTTTCCACATGGGTAACACGGGTATCATGCCTTCCTGCAGCCACTTCGACAATATTATCTTACGGACTACCCCTGTCCTAGGTAGGATTACTGTTGCTGCAACGAGACACCATTGGGGTGCCTCAACTTGGGGAGGAAAGAGTTTATTTGCCTTACCCTTCCACATCACTATCCATCATCGAAGCAAGTCACGACAGGAACTCAAACTTGGAGGCAGGAGCTGATGCTGAGGCTATGAAGGAGGGCTACTTACTGGCTTGTTCCACATGGTTTGCTCAGCCTGCTTTTCTTATAGAACCATGGACCACCAGCCTAGGGATGCCACCATCCACAATGGGCTGGGCCCTCCCCATCAAGCACTCACCAAGACAATTCCTTACAGTCAGATCTTATGGAGGCATTTTCTCAGTTGAGTTTCCCTTCTTTTAGATCATTCTAGCTTCTGACAAGTTGACATAAAACTACCCAGCACAGCAACTTTCCATAAGCACTTTGGTTAGACTCCCAAGTCAAGTAATCTTTTTACCTTATTTTATGATAATATTTCATATTTTACCTATGACCTTTGCCAGACCTGGCTCTTCATCCCTCTTCAGAAGCCTGCTTCTCTTTGAGTTATCTTTTGGCATTTTGGCAAACATTTTGAAGCTGTATCATAGAATATGGGGAGAAATTAGGGGTGAATACAAGAATTCTTGGGTTCTTCCTGAGACAAGGCTCTAATCTCTTGAGCCCCTTTACCATCTGTGATGGCTAGTTTTGGTTGTCAACTTGACTGCATCTGAAATGAACTAAAATCCAAGTAGCTGGGCACACCTGTGAGGGATTATTTTTTCTTAATTACATTATTTGAAGTGGGAGGACACACTTCTAATCTATATCTTTTGATGTGGGAAAATCCACCTTTAATTTGGACCCCACCTTTCTGCTGGCAGCCTATATAAAAGATATATTTCCCCCTCCCCCTCTCCCCTCCCCCTCCCCCTCTCCCTCTCCCTCTCCCCTACCCCGAAAGTCCTTTCCTTCATTGGCATTATAACCTACTTATTTTGGATTCTGGCATATACTGAAGACCAGCTGAGAAATCCAGCATTTTGGACTGAACAAATACTAGATTCCTGCAGGTTCGATTGGTAGACAACCATTGTTGGGCTAGCTGGACCACAGCCTGTAACCCTGCAATTCTAATAAATCTAATATATATATATACAGCATCCATTTCTTCATGTGAACCCTGAGTGTAATAACTGGAGGTGGTTATTATGGTCACTTCCAGTCCCATCTGCTGCATCAACCGCTCTTCTTCCAGTAAGATTGTGTGCAAGAACTGACTTAGGAGCGGAATCAGGTTAGAAGCTATTTCCAGAAACATGACACCTTCCTGCTTTGCAGTCTCTTCCTCCCACCCCCATCGCCCTGGATTAATCTTTGCCTCCACAAACTCCCCATCCTAGCCAGATTCAAGGACTCTCCAAAACCATTAGCACCATCCTTTATAGTGCTACCTTGTCTGTTTCCTCCAGCCTTCTTCTTCCTCAGCATGGAGGCCACCAGACCTCTCTTGGCCTGAGGTACTAGCATCTGTTGGTCAGATCTGTTTTGTCAATTGTCAGACCCTGCCTTTTACACGGGAAACATAGGCTCTTCTAGCACAACAGGATCAGGACCATTTGCTGCTGAGCAGGGCATGGCTTGTGGGTGGCAGTTTAGCATATTGCAGTCACTTGCCTGAATGTGTCACCTGGAATAGGGACTCAGAATTTTCACACTTCTCATCTTTAACACTTAAAACTTGCCACATGACAGTCCCCTCCCCTGCCTCCAGTACTTTAAAGAACCAACCGTTGGTTTGTTGTATATGAGGCACATGCCCCTAATGCTGGGTAGAAACGGTGCTGGTAGATTGCTTGAAGAAATCATAAGGGCTCATAAGTGTAACTGGGCTATTCCCTAAATAAAATGATGAACGGTCCAGGATGTCCTCCAAGTAAAGCTACTTGTGCCTTATACTTATGTAGCAGTTTACATCTCTTGTAATGTCCTCTTTAGTCTTGGGTGAAGAGACCATTTCGGGGAAGGAAGTTGAGGCTCAGGCAAGGGACCTGGAGCACTAAAGGCAAGGCTAGATTTTCAAATTCTTGGGAGTTTTGGGAAAACATCTCTCTCCTATCTGGTCCTTAGGTGAGTTACTGAAACGTCTCAAGACTCCATTTCTTCATCCATAGAATGGGAATACTGATAATCTTCTCTCTACTCTAGAGTAGTAGAAGAAAGCAAGGTAGGCTCAGAGGAAGAGAGATGATGGTGGATGCAAGATGAACATGGATGAACCCTGGCTCAGAGCTCTCTCCTGCCCTCTTGGGTTGTATGCTGCTTGCTCTTTATGTATTTCGCTGAGCTCAGCTCAGCTCAAGGATGCTCTCTGGTATAGAGCGTGCTGGCAGGATGTCCTTGGAGAGCTCCTGGACTCCTAGCACTGAGCATTCCACTTGAATGTCAAATGTACTTTAAAGGCTGGAAAGCAACAAAGAAGTGGGGAGACATTCGCAACAGTTCATATGGTGGAGTTTACACTTAAAAGATGCCGAGGAGAGAAGCCAAGGCCAGAAGAAGAAGAAGTGATTTAGGGCTCAGGGCCAGCAAGTACAAAATGTGTTTGACAAGAGATGAAAAGAGCAGGAGAGGAGATGACAGCTGTGGGTGGGAGAAGCTGCAGAAAGGAGGCTCAAGCCCAGCATGGTGACAGACAGTGGAATGGCACAGGGAGGGCCACATGTGAGGACTCAGGTGGCTAGAAAGCCAGATGAATGTTGGTGTAAGGAGGAGCCCTTTAGCACGGGCCAGCCAGTCCCTCTATGCTAGCTAGCAGTAAGGTCTGTAACTGCCAGAGCTGGGTATCTTAGGTATCTCTGAGAACACAAGAAGAAGCCCTTATATTGGTGGAGGCTCTATTACAATAAGCTGTTCTTGCTTTTTTACCTTGTCTGCTCCAGAATAAACCTGTAGACAGCCAGGGTAGCCACACTGTCACTTCCTCTTGCCCCCAGTCCCTCAGTGTGAGTCTCCATCATTGTTCATTCACACACTTCCCTGAGCCTGCCTGGGTCATCTCTCCAGGCAGAGAACACAGTATCTCTTGGCTCTCAGATCTGCTCCCTCCTAGGCTAGGTCCTTCTGTTCACTGTTTGAGCTGAGCCAGACACCCTGGAATCACGGTCTTCTTTTGCTCTATGTTTTTGTCCAGTCCACTTTCTAGAGGTCTCCGAGTCTCTGTGCACTTTGTCCAGCTCATCCCTCCTGCTCAGGTGACTAACAACCCCAACAACCCCACTGGCTTAGCCCTGAGTGGCATCTGCTCAAGATTACACACCCCCACACGTATGCACACACAGTCTAGAGCTTTGCAAAAGCAGACTCGTGCTGCCTCATCTGACACTCTTCTCTGACAGTGTTCATGTGTTTCCCCACAGCCCTGCAAAAAGGCTGACCAGGGCTCATTTTCTGGTTAAAAGGGTGGACTGCTTTGTTCCCTGTTCTTGTTTCTGCTCAGGACACTCCTTCATCTTTCAGTAATTCAGACAGTGTGTCTATTCTCTGGGATAATCTTAGTTTAAGTCCAGCATCTCCCACACACTCGTGCCCATCTCTAATAAAAACTATCACTCCAAAATTGTAAGAATCCATTCCCTCTATGTCTACCACCCAAGCTTTGAGGGCCATGTGTCAGGAGTGCTGAGCTCTTTTTGTAGCTCCAGAGTCCTGTGCAGTCCCTGGTCATCATTCTTTGTTCATCAGAATCGGCATTATGAACAGGGATTCAACGTGTGCCTTATATCCATTCACAAACTCCCTATTGAAAACAATGTCTGGGAGTGCGGGAGTGGGAAGGAATCCTCAGAACAGAATGAGAAAATCAAGTCATGGGAAATTTAAAGCCACCTTCACTTCACAAAGGATTCTCGTGTTCACTCATAAATCCAGGACCATAATCGGCAAGCACTTATTGATCATACTGTTCCCCTGACATGTCCCAGGCACCTTATATATGTGCTCTCGGCTAAGCCTCACAACTTTGCCGTGATCCTAGTTTTAGAGATGAGGAAATTGACTCTGGCAGGTCGAGTAACTTGCCTGTAAAGAATATAAAAATGGAGGAAAGTGGCCCTGCCCAGAGAAAGGCAGTCTCCCTATAGAGATGGACAGCTTTGTAGACAGGGTCAGTTCAGATGATGTGTGGTGGAGGAAGGGCTTTAGACCAAGGGATGCACAGTACCTACAGCTAGCACCTGGGCAAGAAGGGGGTAGAGGACAAAGGAGGTGTGTAGAAGATGTCACTAGAGCATAACCAAGGGAGGTGGGTGAGTTGGTTTAGTGGGGACAGAGGCTCCTATGAGAGAACCGTTAAATGGGGAAGTGTTTGAGGGCATGCGACTGCGAGCATAGAATCATCATGAATGATATATGATAGCTGGGACACAGGTCAGACATGGGAGGGCAGAAAAGAGGGGATGGAGACAGATTTATGGGGGTTCACTCAGAGGGTATTCATTTAGGGAAGTGGGAAGCCCTTGCTTTTCTGTTACTTGACCTCTAGCAGCTTTTCCAAGGGACACATTTTCAAGAGTCACTGGAGAAGAGATACTGATCTCTTGGCCCTCAAGGGAAGCATACCTGAGCTCAAGACCCTGAGTCTGGCTTTTCCTTAGAGCCATAGGCATAGAACTGATCTCAGCTGCTCCCTTGTAAGGAAGTTTCTCCTCTTGAGCAAAAGAAGGCCATAATTCATGGACAGTGTCTCTCTCCTTTGAGATAATCCTAGTTTAAGTCCAGCATCTCCCACACACTCATGCCCATCTCTGAAAAAACTATCACTTTGGAGTGAATTGTAAGAATCCTCTATGTCTACCACCCAAGCTTTGAGGGCCATGTGTCAGGAGTGCTGAGCTCTTTTTGTATCTCCAGAGTCCAGTGTAGTCCTGGCCATCATTGAGCCTGTAGTTGGGAAGTCTGGGAAATATGAGCAAGCATCAGGAAAAGGGAAGAAGGCATATCATTCTTTAGCCCATAGTCTTCTAACTTTCTAGAACATTCTAGAATGTAGTTTTCAAGACATGTAATAGAGACAAAGGCCAATATTAAATAAGACTTGAGACAAAAAGGGTTTATTCAGCTTGCATTCCCACAGCACTGTTCATCCTTGAAGGAGGTCAGGACAGGAACCCAAAGAGAGCAGGGTGCTGGAGACAGGAGCTGATGCAGAGACCATGGAGGCGTGCTGCTTCCTGGCTTGCTTGTCATGGCTTGCTCAGCCTGTTTTCTTATAGAACTCAGGTCCATTAGCTCAGGGATGGCACCACCTACCCTGGTCTGGGCCCTTCTCCATCAATCACTAATTAAGAAATTACCTTACAGATGGATCTTATGGAGACATGTTCTCACTTGAGTTTCCTTCTTCTCTGATGACTCTAGCTGGTGTCAAGTTGACATTAAAAAAAAAAAAAAAACAACCAGAATAATTGGTGAGCCCAATATCCCTCAAGGCTATGGGAATAAGGTTCATGAAACACTGAGTGGGGAGGCAGAGTGTCTGGTTTTAGATGAGTTTCTGCTGCTCCCTGTCTTCTTTATGGAGGGAGAGGAGTGATGCATCACCTACCCGGGGAATCACTGTGCACATTTAGAGCTCTGTGAAGAGTACCTGAGACTCAGCAAGCATTCAGTAAGCGTATCTATTATTACTATTGTGCCATGTGACTCCAGCAGGGCTAAAATAAGACATGAAGGCGCCCTGCTCCCAGACACCAAAGTTCTTTTTCAGGAAACACTCAAAAATAAGTCTTGGCCTATCCCCAACACTTTCTGGTCCCAGGAAGAAGCCACTGCATTTATAGAACCTTTGGTGAGCACTTGCCTTCACACACACACAAACACACACACACACACACACACACACACACACACACGCACACCGGCCCCCAGGGTAGTATGGATGCTAATTGACCTAGGTCCTAGGACCAAAGGGTACTCTCTTTTACAGCATACACAAGCTGAGAAGGAGCCTCTCCCCTCTATTCAGCTTTCAGCGGGCCTCTGTCTTCCATGTCTGCTCAGCATGAAAGATCTACATTGGTTCACCAAGTGAGCCTGGTGCACAGTGGAGCAACGGTCACTTCTTGAGGTCTAAAGCAAAAGGAAAACTCCATATTCTCCAAGGCAAGTGGGTATTGTGAGTCCCTATGGCACTTGTCTGCACATGACACAGAGATGTCCCAAGGAGTTGGACCAGAGCTGGAGATAAAGAAGCCCTTACAGAGGAATAGCCACAGCACTAGAACAGAGGGGTGTCTGCCAGTCCCAAGAGCAGGAGGCAGGCTGTCTTCCACATCAGAATGTGTGTTTTTGGCAGAGGGTGGGCAGACAAAGGCGAATCGTGATCTAATGTGGTGGATCATTAAACTGTGCATTCAGATGCCAGTTGGTAAATTAGTCCAAGTCTGACTTGCAGAGATGAGTGAGAAAGGAAACAGTGAAGGAGATCTCACTAAGGCTGACTTTTACATTTAGTAGTCTATCAATTATTTTGAGAGTGTGGCCTTTTCTGGTATTTTGACACTGTCTTAGTTTTGGCTTTATCGCCCTAAGTGCTAATGTCTTTCATATTCCTACTAAGATGGCCCATTAAGCCCCACTTAAAGCATTCTACTGCTTTCCAAATCCAAAGTCCCCAAATCCAAATTCCTCCAAACAGAAACATAGTCAGGCCTATCACAGCAATATCCCAGGCCTGGTACCAACTTCTGTCTTAGTTAGGGTTTCATCGCTGTGAAGAGACAGCATGACCAAGGGAATTCTTCTACATAAAACATTTAATTGGGACTGGCTTACAGATTCAGAGCTTCATTCAGTCCATTAGCATCATGGCCGAAGCACAGCAGTCTGCAGGCAGACATGGTGCTAGAGAAGCCAAGAGTTCTACATCTTGATTCATGAGCAGCAGAAGGGGACTGAATCTCACTGGCCAGACTTGAGCATATATATATGAGATCTGACTTCAACAATGTATTTTCTTTACCCCAAAAATGTCAAGTACTAGCATTTCATGTGTTATTTATATAAAAGCAAGCTATCAAAAGAGTTGCCATTCTTTTTCTTTGAAATTGTGGATAGAGTCTATACTCACAGCTAACTGAATAATGCCATTCAGGCTAGGCACAGTTCACATGCTCACTAGTCGCATATGGCCAATGGCTGCCATATTGGCTGGACCTTTTCTAGAAGTTTATGCGAACCACAGTCCAGTGGGATTCAGTGTCTCACATGAGGAAGAATTGTTTGTCTTTCCTGAGACTTTGGAAAATGTGAACACCCTGCCTTTTAAATCAGGCTGAGTATCTCCTACACAATAGCAATAGAGAAAGCTAAACAGGCACTATCCCAGATGCTCTTGGAGAACCACCATGGCCCAACACCTCCTCCTTACTTCACAGTGGCTTTGTGTTCTAACCTGTGATTCTCCTATAGTTTTTAAAGCTTGCTTGGTCTCTGCCTTCCTGACCTTGGCCCTCTTTCCCTCATACTGACATCACCCATAGGGTGGTAAAGGACATTTTCCTCTGTAGCCCCCTGGGAACCCCTCCTCCAGCAACTTCACTTATTCATACTCATTCTTCAGGCCTGGATTGTTTTCACAGACTGTGTTTAGTCATCCTGTTAGGGACAGAGTGATAACTATAGGTGAGTCTTTGTTTACACTGCCACCACAGTCAGTAGAGCAAACAGAAAAGTAACTTCACCATGTTTGGTAGTAAATTACAGCAATTGGATGAAGGTAGGGTCCTAGAAAGGCAAGATAAGGAGAGGAGAAAAACAACTGGCCAGACCATAAAACAGTGGTGGTCCATGAGCCACATGATTGCATAATAGGTATACTGCATAGCAGATGCTTACATTACAATCCATAACAGTAGCAAAATTACAGTATAGAGTAATAAATAATGAAATAATGTTATGGTTGGGGGTCACCACAACATGAGGAATTGTATTAAAGGGGCAGTGTTAGGAAGGTTGAGCACCACTGCCTTAAAAGAACACATTCATTCTACAAACACAGGAGAGGGGTGATACCTACAGAGATGCCGAGTGGACCAAAGAGCAGGTCAAGCACCGTGTGTGGCTGGAAGATTGAGGGTATGGCAGGCTGGAGTCCAAAGAACAAAGTCTGGGGCAGTGAACTATGATTAGGTCTCTCAGCTGTACTTTGTGAACAGTTAGATAGCGTGGAAATGTGTAAAGGCTGCAGCTTTAGGCAGATCATTCCAGTAGCTGCAGATCCAGCAGGTTGTGAGGAGATGGGAAGTTTCTCCAGTCATCTAGAAAAGACGGGATGGGAACATGGAGAAACAGCCAGATGGAAAGATAAGGGAAATGCATTGCCGAGCTAGGTGTAGTTAGGGTGGGCAAAGGGAAGAGACTCAGGGTTAGAAGCCATTTCTTCAGCTTGGGCACATGGTGGATGATGAGCCAGGGGATGCAGTCACATAGGAGAGGCTGAGAGTAAGAGAAGAACTCATTCGTGAGGATACCCAGCAGATGATGCTCATCAGTGAGTTCAAGCTGAGGCTTTAGCAAAGAAGAGGACAAGTGATGGCCCAGAAAGAAGGAAGATTGAGAAGAGTCTAGTCTAGGAGAAAGACTTTGTGGAACAGCAGAATATCTGATGGGGGGAAAGAGTAAGAAAGTCAAGAAGATATGGTGATGAAGGAGACAGCCATGCTAGAGTTATCGCACCAAGGCAGAAGGTAAAGAACAAAGCAAGTGGTTCATAGCATGAGAAGAAAGATGAAGGCTGGGAAGTTTCCTGCAAGTTAGCATCGGGAAGAAGTGCTGGGAACCTTAGCAGGGGTATCCTCACAGGAGAGGGTGGTGAAAGGGCCCATGTAGGCTGTGCTAGCTGATGGTATTGTGTGGATAGGGTCTGTCTGTGCTGTCTGATAGGGTTCTCCAAGCCTGGATGATTTAAGGAAGCTGAGTAAGTTTAGTCACTAGAAACGTCACAAGCTTATCTCTGCCACACAGTCATCACCTTGGGTGGGTCAGTCCACTGTTATGGTCCTCAGTTGCTTCATTTTAAAAAAAAAAAAGAAAGAAATCAGCTGGAAGCAATAATTTTTAAGCTGATTTATATCACAAAAAATTCTGTTTGGTATAATATGTGGTATGCTTTACTAAATCAATAGCTATATTTGACTTTCCTGTCTTACTAGGAGAAGGAAGCCAGTGCAAGGCAGCAGCTGGGTTAGGTTTTGAGGGAGAAGCTTGGACAATTAGCCTTTCACAGGCTCAGAATCATTGGTGAGACACCAAGAGTAATAGTTTACAAAACTACTCTGACCGTCTTCTATCATCTGCCAAATTCTCTTGGCCCTTTGTCTACCTTGTTCACCAATCATACAGACATCACCCAGAAATACTATCCGGCAGCTCACAGTGAGGGGCCAATTAAATAGGTGACCTTCAAAGCCCCTCCTGGCCAGATATTACAAATACCAATCATGGTTTTCTTTTGTGGAGGTGAGGATGGGGGTCAAAGAAAAGTTTCCAGCTGTTGGTGGTGACTCAAAACCAGAAATGGGAGATGGAGGCAGAGCATTTAATTGAGTCCGAGTAATATGACCTCATATTCTACCACTCCCTCTCTACTTAGCTTCCTAGTTTGTCATGACAGACCCTGTGGGACTCTCTTACCTTGCCAGGAGGCAGAATGTTCAGAACTGATTTCTGGGATCATCGTTCTGATCTACAGCCTGCAATTAATCAGGCCATGGAAGTGGCCTAGAAGTGTCAAGGCATAGATTTTCTGAGATTTCTGATGCTTCTGGATGTAGATAGCCAATAAATCCAGGAGGTGTTGATAGTCTCCAAAGAACAAGAAGTGAAGACTCAGAACTGGACTGGCAGAGAGACTCTTCCAAGAATATGGTGGTAGCTAGAGGCAAGGGAATATAGCATGTTGGCCTAATTAGGGCTACCTGGAAACCAGGTATCCTTCAGAGTGAGTGGCCTTGCGGACTGGAAAGAAGGCATGTCGGTGACATCTAGGACAGCACTTTTTTTTAACTTACACTTCTCCAGGGACATGTAGTCTCAATGCACTAGGACATCCATTGTACAAAACAAATTCACTCTCGTTATTGTAAGGTGGCCCTAGCAAGAAGGGAGAGAGAAGACAGTCATTGCTGGTGGCACACAAGTGTCAGATTTCAATGCATGCTAGACTATGAAAGGAGCATCAGAATTGGGGGCCATCTTAGAACGCTTAGTGAGAGATCCAAAGAAGGAGGAAATGGAGGGGACAGGAGAAGGAAGGAGAGAGGGAGAAAAGGATCATTTAATTACTAAGTTTTCTCTGCATGTAGAATCCCTCAGGCCTCATTTCCTAGTAGCATCTTGTGAATGGAGGCCACCAGAGCATGAAGAAAGGGACCCAGGGGGACTCTTGGGCCAGAGTGTGTTGAAGAGAGACAGAACAGGATATAATTCCATTGCTCTCCCTTCAAGTACTGAAGGGAAATTGTGTTTTACCTAGGAAAGCATGATGGTGATGATGATGATGACGACGACGACGACGATTTCCTCCTCCTCCTCCTCTCCTCCTCCTCCTCCTCCTCCTCCTCCTCCTCCTCCTCCTCCTCCTCCTCCTCCTCCTCCTGTATCTAAGGATACCTATATTTATCTTTTGTACAATAGCTACTCCAAAAAGTTATAGCAGCAGTTCTCAACTTATGGGTACAATCCCACAGGAGTAGCATATCAGGTATCCTGTATATCAGTTATTTACATTATGATTCATAATGGCAGTTAAATTACATTTATGAAGTAGCAATTAAAGAATTTTATGGTTCGGGGGTCATCATACGAGGAACTGTATTAAAGGCTTGCAACATTAGGAAGGTTGAGACCCCACTAAGTGGTGGCCGAAGATGACTTTTTCCTTCTCACAGTTCCTATAGGTCAGCCATGTATGGTATAAGTGAGTCTCCTACTTCAGGGAGCCTCCTATGCTGCCCCCAAGGAGTCGTCTAAGACTGTTGTCATCTCAGAGGTTGGCTGGAGGATGATCATTCTCCAAGCTCCTTCACGTGGCTTTTGGTGAGATTTGGTTAACCACAGCCCTGTGTGGAGATCTACAACATCGTAGTATCTTCTCCCAAAGCATGGAAACCAGGCTCTTGTGACTTAGTCACAAAAGGATGAGAAATAATTGTCTCTATTTTCTCTATGTCTTTCAACTCAAGATCCAGAGAAGTAAAGGAAGACACAAGTGCATGACTCTCAGTAAGAGTGGGAGAAGTTGTGTGTGCCCAAGGGTGCAAGTGGACTGGGGGCAGGGGGAGGGGGAAATGACCCTTCTTGTTTGCTCTCCATGTGATGTGACATCCTTTTCATCCTTTCCAACCCAGGACATGCCTCAGAGATACACTGATTCCTCTTCTTTCTCATCAGGAACTTGCAATGTCCCATGCATGAGGAAGGTGAATGGAGAGAGACAGCAGCATTGGGCCCAAGTGATCTTTCCTTAGATAGAACTCAGCACCTCAGAAGGGAGTCATTAGGTTCAGACCCCCAAGGGAATGGGGTATACAAAGAGGTGTGGATTGAGGGCAGTCTTTGGAGTTCCTTTCCACAGTGCCTAACCAAAGTCCTCAACAATATGCTGAGATTCGATAACATACTAAGCAATCAACATGTGTCATTGTAACAGTACAGCAGGTCTTGGTATCATTTGAAATGTTTTTATGAGTCAGGGGAGTTTGCAAACACCGAGAGAGCAGCTGCTCAGGCAAGAAGTAGGTGAGATGCCGTATATGTTTATGCGGATGAACAAATTAATCTGCATGTGAAATCCCAGTGAAATTGACATGAAATAAAAATTTCATGCCTTCCGGTGTATCTGTGTTGCCCATGAAATGAGATTAAAAGGAATTTCTGATTTCATACTCATCATACCCTGTGTGCTGTCTGTGCCTTGCCCTCCTAAGAGTTGAGTGTGAACTTGAGGGTCAGCCACAAAGTAGGCAGCTTGCATTTTACGTTCATCTCCCCTTTTCTCCTGACACCAGGCGTCCTTCCACAGAACAGAGCTCGGAGTGGATTAGATGTTCTGTGCTTGGAAAACAGGATCTGATTCCAAAAGCCAGTAGTAATCTCACTGCGCTCTGCCCTGAGAAAACTGACATCCAGCAAAGGTCACTGGGCCCAAAGCTGGCTGGCTCCCTCCACCTGTCTTCTTCATGCCCCGAGATCTGTGTGCTGGTGAGGAGGCGGGAGAAGAGATGGTGTGTCTCTAAGGCTTCTCCTGGGCTGGAATGGGTGACACCACGAATGCGGGATGGAGGTAGAAAAAGGAAGATGTTCGCCACTCCCACCCCACAGGGGATTCTCTTAGGCACACACAGCTCTGTCCCAAGAAATCAGCCCCACCCTATTGGGAGTCATACACCTGTGCTTCCCTTTATCTCTCTGGCTCTGAAGTTAGGGCAATGGAGCATATGGAGATAACTTATTTTTTCCACGTGGGTCCGGCCTTCTACAGAACAAAAGTGTGGGAGTTGGAAAGAAACCCAGTTTCTGTATAGGATCAAATACCCAGGAACCATTTGACTCAGTCTTGCAATGGACACATGATTCCTACCCAGCGAGACTCCTAGTGAGCAGCATCTCTCTTAGGATAACCCCAGAAAGCAGTTCCCCCATCTCCCTGTCCCTGCACAGCAACACAACCTGCTTTCCCCTCCTAGGAAGGTCTCTAGTTTCTGAAACTCAGTAGAAACAGTGTAAAGAGGTACAGAACAGACATGAGTAACAACTGGGAGAGTCTAGCATGAGGGTGTTATTATAGCATGGATAAACCCAGCAAGGCTGGCTCTAGTCCCCTTCAATAGCTTCAGTAAATTACTTAGCCTTTCGGTCTGCCACCTTAGTCCTCCTCAGTCCATCATGGTAGGGAGAGCCTGGTGGTTCATACGCATCATGGTAGACGGGAAGAAGAAATGGAAGAACAGACTAGAGACCTGTTATAACCTTTAAAGACACAACCCATCGATAACCTACTTCCTCCAGCTGGGTCCTCTCCCTCCCAACATAGCAGCATCCCTCACCGGGACAGCCCAGCATTCAAAACATGGAACTCCAAAACAACTCATAGTTGACAGTGTATCTGTGTTGCCCATGAAACGAGATTAAAAGAGGAGCAACATGAATGGGGCTAATGAAGGATGCGCCCATTGCAGGGTGGAGCCGATGTGAGGGAGCATTTCAGGTGCAAACCATGACAAGAGTGAACCTAGAAAACAATAGGCACTTTCTAAGCTGCTGTGACATCGTCCACCTGAGGTGTTCCACTGGCAAGAAGGGTTCCACTAGTAGTCATTTAAATACACTCTGTGGGGGATATTGTCATCACTGTTAACCAGGAGACTAAGGGGCAGGGCAGGGAAAACATTACTGGACTCTGATAGACTGTGTAACCTGATGGCCCCCTTGCCAGAATGTCTGATTCTTACTGTGCACGTTGCCTGCTTGCACAACAGACTCCACCCTGCTCCGGCCAAGCTGCCCACTCAGTAACTGCCTTTAGTCTCCCCCTTCCAGGGTGCCAGACCCATTTCCAGGCTCACAGCTATTGAGCCGCTCTCCTCTATACCAAGCCCATAGTAATAATAATTACGCTTTCACTCCGTTTCAAAGCTAGCTGGCTTGCCTCTCTTATCGCTCCCTCTGGTTGTTATGCGTGAGCATAAAATCCTGAATGTTTATAATTTATGATCAAGTATTTTCTCTCAGCATGTGGTGAGAGGAAGACCATGTGTTCTAGGGCCGTGGGGACCACTAAAAGCTCCCAACTCATTAACAAAACGGGGGTGACCATGACGGTCATCATGCTCTCCCTCACAGGCAGCTGTAGCATTTTACGATCATGTGAAATAAAATAGAAGGCATTGTGAGCATCATTACTTACTGGGATAACGGACAGGCATATTTCTAATGTACTGTGTGTGGTTGTCATGTCCATTTAGGTGTGGGGTGTGGGCAGGACACAGTAATTTGCAGTGGGGGAAGGGAAGGGATGATTAAGGCTACTGCCATGCACAGGATTGTCCTCAGAGGTGCTCCCTGGAAGCACCTGCAGCCAGTGACACTGAACCTTCTTGAGCTGGGGAACCAGGAGGGACATTGAGTCTCACTCACCTTAATTTAGGAAAATCATGGGTCTCCAGTGAGTCCTTCAAAAAAGAAGAGGGCACAAAACTGTGTTTTAAATCATTCTGGAGGAACGTGTTATTCAGGAGCTTCTGTGGTGGGATTATCTTGCCTTAAACAGCACACAGACACTTCACACACACACACAAATACATATGCACACACATGAGCATGTGCACACATGCTGGCATGCACACACACAAACACACACACATACAGACACACAGACACATGCACAGATACACACACACACACATACACACACGCGCGCACACACACACGCGCACACACACACATTTCTATTTCCCCACATAGTTAATGGCGTCCTCTTAGTTCAGAAGATGACCTAAGCATCCCCCCTCCTCCAATCTTTCCTACTTGGCTCCTCTCTTCATTAAACCCCCTGAATCTTTAATAAATCATCAGCATGCTTTCTCGTCCATCTGCTGGCGCCAGACGTCAGGACTGGCCGCCTTCTTCAATCCCCCCATGGCCCGAGAGACCTCAGTGTTTGATTAATCTTTTAGGTCCCTCCCACAGAGAGCCCACTTACTGTCTGGGCTGACTCTCCTCTAAGGATACAGCTTTAAGGATTTTTCTTAGGCTTGAGTCCATATTATCAGTACGTAGTGCTTGTCACTGAGCAGGCTGAGGGCCAGCCCTTGGATGGCAAGTGACTCCTTTGCAGGACACATGGATGCCTGTGTGCTTAATACCACTTTGCCCTGAACTAGCGAGTGTATGTGACACTAGGGACCAGTACCAGCTAAGGAGTCATGGGACCTGGAGTGCCTTCATCTCATACATGAACCAGGTGTGTTCTTTGGGGCGGGAGTTCTGAGCCTCAGTTTGCTTTTCTTCAGAGGCTGCTGTGGATCTGGGCCCTTTGGGCTACAGCAGAAGCAGAGAAGCCTGAGGAAGGATGTGAACCTGAGAATGTGAAACACCATCTTACCCTCTGACCTCTGAGCTTATGCACGGCAGCAGAGCTCCTGGGCTTCCTGCTATGACCCCAGACAAGGCTTGTTTACCCTTTTGGACACAGCAGCTTCCAGACCTGGGAGTATAGCACCTAGGTTCCAGCTGCTGCTTGCAACCTTAACAGTTCTGTTTCCGCACCCCTGACCTCACTTCCTTTTTCTGCCCTGTAAGGTTGCACCTCTAGTCAATACACATCATACCTCCCTTAGAGCAGTGGTTCTTAACCTTCTAAATGTTGTTACCCTTCAATATAGTTCCTCATGTTATGGTGACCCCCCCCCACCATAAAAGTGTTTTGGTCACTACTTCATAACTGTAATTTTGCTACTGGTATGAATGGCAATGTAAATATCTGATATACTAGATATCTGATATGCATCCCCTGTGAAAGGGTTGTTCAGCTCTTAAAGGGATCATGACCCACAGGTTGAGAAAAGCTGCCTTAGAGGCCGGTTCAGCTATTTTCGGTTTCCATTCCTTTGGCACTTGCCAAATGCTTTGGGTGAGTTGTGTACAGCCTTCATAGCCAGTCTGGGAGGAGAGCCTTCACCACATTTCACAGGTGACAGTATTGAGTCTCCTACCGACCTGGGCATGTAGGTCCTGACCTTCTTCCTTCTCTATAAAAGAGCATCTGGTATACATGTACTTCCCTATGAAGATGCCAACATGGACTGAGCTATGCTTTTTCCCTGGATGAACTCAGTAAGGTTAGGGATACAGTCTCATCATGAGATGTACTAGAACAGAGACATCTTCCATATCTTTAGTATAAACAACAGACCATTAGCCTCTTGGAGACTATGGAATGTTTTCCCAGAAAAGGGGGACATTTACCCCGAGTCTCAACAGATGACTAGGAACTCCTCAAGTGGTAGAGAAATGGAGGACACTGCTCCATATGGCTTGAGCAACAGCAGAGAGCTAAAGAGCACATGAGGGTCTCAAAGAGTAGGGCATGAATCTGGACTTTATACCCCAGGAGCCACTTGAGGAAGACTTTGAATGATGAAGCTTTGCTGCAACCTTCATGGCTTAGGGTGTGACCTATCTGGGACACTGAGGGATGAAGAAATGACAGACATGCATACAGAAAAGCTGGGGTTCCAGTGGACCATGGCTCTGATGGAGATGCACCTCCAGCCACACCCTGGACACTCAACATGTTTAACTTATACATCTTAACCATGGAGGCCAATTTACTGTATAAAGCTGAACAAGGAGGCAGGGGTAGCTTAGGTGGGAGTGGCTGTAAGGAAGCAGTTTCAGGTTATTGTAGGCAGCCAGGAAAAAGAAGCTATGGTTGATAGTTTCTGCACACATTGCTTTTAGTTAGAGGATAGTCATCCATAATATCTGCACTTAAACCAGAGGGAAGACTTTGTTATTGTCCTGAACCTCACCTGAGAAAGGCTTTGCCATTTGCCATGGGTCTGAGGTTTGGGCATATCTATGTGCATGTCCTAACAATGCATATTCATGCAGGACTTCATTTGCTCCCCTACAAAGTTGCAGTAGGCTGGGAAGGAGTGGTGTGGAGGAGAAGGCAGCTCTGAGGTGGGACAGGAAGATCCGCAGGCCATGGCTTACTACCCCCCCCCCCCCCCCCGCCATTTCCTTGCCTTATCTTCTTCCCTAACTCTTGGTTCTGATCCTGGATTCCCTGTGCCTATCCCATAAGCATGCAGTCTTTAAGCATTTGGTCCCAAAGAGCCATCAAGGCAGCATCACTAGAGTGACCACAGTAGACATCAGTTCTTTTAGCCCAAGACTGGAGATCTTGAGTATTTCATTCCCAGACTTGTGTGAGAGTCTGGTTTAAAATGTGAGCCCTATTTCCAGGATAATTGAAAAGGCATCTTTGTACAAATTATTTCCAAACTATACCAGAGGACTCAGTCTCCTCAAAGCCTGTATGTGGGTCTCTGGACTTTCAGCTAAAAGCTAAGCAAGAAACGGGAAAAATGAAGAGCAAAAAGCTGACCCACCAAGTACATTCTTTACTTCTTTTTTTTTTTCATGTTCCAAAACCCCACCCATAATTGGGCCACCCCTGAAATCATGAGAAACAGGAGGAAGCCTACACCCAGATGACAGCCCCCAGTGACACCAGCCTCACTCGGACAACCCATTTTCATTATTATAGCAATTCTCAGGCTGCGGGCTACAATTTTCACTTGAGGCAAGGTATTAAATTGAAATTACCCCAGAGGTAATAGTCATACAAAATAATCCTGGACATGTGAAAGCAAGTGATTTCTCAGCACGAGACTGTATGGCTTATGCTGAGGTTGTAGGGCTCTGCTTCTTTAAGGAAGTCAGACTGGGAAGGGGTGGGGGACAGGAAGCCAGCCATCAGAGCGGACCCACCCCTGAAGCTGCTGGTCCAGAAGTCAGTATCATTAGGCTTCTGTTGGCTTGGCTCTGCTGTATGGCCAGAGGCTTGGGCAAGAAGACTTGAAAGGGCCCAGATTTTGAGTAGAGTTCAAGTTTGGCTCATCCCACTGTTAGGAGATGCTGTCCTTGAACTCAGGAGTTTGTAAGTGATCATATTTGTTCCTGTTTAAATTCCAAGCCCAGGATTTACCCAGGTGGTGGACATTCAACTTCAGTCATTCTCAGATGAAGCCCGTAGTCCCAGGCGCTTAGTTCTGTTTTGTACTCTAAGGTCTTACTTATCATCTGGTTTTGTTTGCCAGATGTTCGCTGCTTGTGTATTGCACGGACCTTCCTCCCACCAGCATCATCATCACCTTCCACAACGAGGCACGTTCCACTCTACTCAGAACCATCCGCAGGTAAGCCATCTTCCTGTCTATGGGTCAACACTAGCCTGATACTTGGTCAAGCTTGTGACTGCTCCCTGGGCATCCTGCAGGCACATACCAGGTACCAGTCTATACATCCTATGTTTCCCCTCTGCCACTCCTCCAATGCTGATGAGAGAGGGCATCGTCCCATTTTTAAAGAGAAAGACAGATACCAAGAGTGTCTGGTCACTTGCAAACATTCAGAAATCAAGCAGAGGAATGGATAACAGGCCCTTTGTCCTTCTACGCTAGGCTATCTGAAGACATGGGCTGCTGCGATCCCAACTGATGAAGAAAAAGCTCAGACAGATGGGTTGCTTGTTCCATCCCCAGCCTCTGGCTAGGATCAGGACTTGAGTGTGTGCCCTAGGCTGCTCATCCTGTTATGCTTTTCCAAAGCGGAGACAGTGTTGGGATGTGGAGACAATGGCAGTCAATCACTAATGTGTGCTTTCTGGGCATCTACTGCCGACTCCAATCCTGCTTCTCCTGAGCTTCCTGGCCACCTTGACACTCAGCCTCAGACGTGTTACTGTTGGAAGAGGTCTGTCCTGACATCAGCAAGCCAGTAAGCAATACTCTTCCATGGCCTCTCTATCAGCTCCTGACTTTAGGAGTTTATCCTGACTTCTTCTCAGTGATGGAATGTATCCTGAGAGTCACAAGATGTAGTAAAGCGTTTCCTTCCCAAGTTGCTTTTGGGCATGACAGTAATAGAAACCCTAACTATGACACTTCATGTCCCAGAGACATATAGTTTGCTGGGCATCATGTGGGAAGGTTGTCTGATACACAGATGACCAGAGAGAGTCGCAGCAAACCTTCCCCTCTTCATCTCCAATAGGCAAGCAACACTGTCTCCATTCTTCCACATCTATGTGCTACGGCAGTGGGGAATTCTGGGTGGAGGGCAGTAAGCTCAGCAGTAGGCTTAATCCAAGGGGCCATAATACATCTTATGTGCACAGGTCACTAACTGGTGAGTGTAGGGCCAAGGAATCCCTTATAGGAAAGGATCCACCCAAGTAAAAGAAAGAGCAGTTTCACCTGCATCCCACATGTCTTTGGTACATCATGGCTGTCTGTTTTCTCCAGCTACTGACCATTCTCTAGCTTCTGTATTCATGTCATTTTACATGTGATTGCCCAATAAGGCAACAGTTCTTCATACACACACACACATAACCTGACACACATACACACACACATTCCAGGTCACTATCAGTGTCACCAGAGTGTCACTATAGATAGTGAAGTGCCTTGTTTGTTTGCAAATCAGTGTAGGCATACAGAGGGGACAAGGAAAGGATGGCTTCTATGAGGACTCCCTCCATATTTCAAGTGTGCTCTTGCTTCCTAGCTGGGCGCTGTAAAGGCACAAGGCTCAGGCCTGGTGGGAGCATCATAGGAAGGATGATGGTGAGAATTGCAACCTTGATGAACTGTTGAATTTCTCCAGAGGACAGAAAGAAAGCCCTGAAGAACTCTCCAGTGGTACAGCAGATAGCGATCTGTGTGAGAGAGTCAGGCTGTCTGTCCTATACTGCTTGGAGAAACTGTAAACCGTTCACCTCCTACAGGATTAAAGAACATGCATGGTCCATGACTTTATATCCCAACCCTTCTGTCTCACTGGTAAGATTCTAGACCTAGCGGGGCACTTTTCCAGGTGAAGGTAGTTAAGAGTTTGGTTTCTGGGGCCATATTTGTCTAGCTCTGACTGTAACAGCTGTGTGACCCAGAGCTGAACCTCTCTGCCTCTGTTTTCCATTCTGCTAAATAACAACTATGATTACTACTAATTCTCTGAGATGATTTCAGAGAAAACTAAGTGCTAAAAGGTTAACTGTTTTCTGCAGGATCGAACATATCACATCTATGATTATAAAAGGGAATTTACTAGATTAATTTACAAGATCAGTGCCCCATAGTCTAACTATAGTAGGCTATTAGCTGGAGAACCAGAGAAACCAGTCCAAAAAATTGAAGCCTCAGAATAAAAGGTAGGAGTGGGGAGCACAGAAAGAAAGATGGCTCAAACAGTAACGGCACTTGCCACCAAGTCTGGAAATAAAGTTCAATCCAAAGGTTCCACATGTTGGAAGGACAGAACCAACTCATGAAAGCTGTCCTCTATATAAGGGCCTTGGTAGGTACACACACACACACACACACACACACACACACACACACAAATAAATAAATATATGGATAGATAGATAGATAAATGTAATTGAGTTAAGAGAAGACTGGCACAGCCCCAGTCTAAGACTGACATCCACAAGGCTCCCTGGAGACAGACATACTGGTATGATTACACATTTAAGACTGAAGACAATGACATTTGACATCCATGGACAGCCATAGTATGTGTACCCACTCAAGAGTTGTCAATCTGTTCACCAGTAGGCTTCCTCCTTCCAGGTTTGTACTGTCTGAGCCCCTAGCCCAAGGTATGGTGCTGCCTACATGAGGTTGAGTCTTCCCTCCCCACTTGGATAATCCACATGGCAATCTTCCTGGAAACACCTCCTCAGACATGCTCAGAGGATGTTTTACTAATTTTTTTTAGTTGTGTCTCATAATCCCTCCAATGTGCCCATGAAGATTAATCATAGTAAGCAAAAGACTGGGACCTATTGCTGGCGCAGGGGAGGCATCAGTGTGGTTATGAGCCTCCGGTCCTGATAGATAACTGTGTTCTGATGTGGTGGTGCTCCAGTGTAAGGAGATGCCAGAGCCTCTTGGAGAGCTTGCTAGAACATGCTTCTTTGGGCTCCAGCCTCAGAGATTCTGACTCAGTGAGTCTGGAATATGGCCTGGGAATTTGCACTTCTAACAAGTCCCAGGCTGTGGCGATGCCGCTGGCTCGGGGCTCAGGCTTTGAGAATCTCAGCTGTGCATCATGTCTGTTGATGTTAGTAGCTTCAATAATCTATCATCAGTGCCCACATTCCGAGAGCAACTGCCATGTGCCAGGCATGGTGCTAAGCGACGCTCACAAAGCCGGGGAACCGTGGTGCTTGAAGGCTTAGTTCAGCTGACTGGAGCCCTCCTGCGGACAAGGAGAGGCTGCCCACACATGTACTCAAACCCAAATCTGTCTCACTCCGGAACAAGCACACGGTCAGCAGGTCCTGGGTCTTCTTTCAGTTGGTATTTATGGAGCGTTTGATAAAACCTGTCTTGCATATAACACTGTGGAGTTCACGGAGCAATTTCAAATAGATTTCCTCGTTTCAAACGCACAAAAGCCTGTGAAGTAGGTCAAGTATTAATATCACCTGCTTTTACAAGAGAAAGGTAATTACAGAAGGAACGGAGGCAGGGAGCAGACCCATTCAGGACTACACAGCAAGCAGGTTGTAGGGCTTACTTAGCACTCCCCAAAATACCCTGACATTATCTTGGGACACCCCCCCCCACACACACACACACAGATCCAGTAATTAGATCACAGAATCCAGGGTAGCAGAGGAAGTCATAGATTCTATTTATTGTAACTGCATGAAGGAGACAGATCCAAAATGAAGCAAGACAAACCCTCTGGCTGGCTGGGCCCTGGGGAAACAGGAGGATTTGCTATGCTGAGGGGCAGCAGGTGAGAAGCCTGCACTGAAGAAGCTGTGGGGAGGACTTAGGGCAGAGAGCAAAACAGCCAAGCTTTAGATGACAGGAACTGGTGTGTGTGTGTGTGGGGGGGGGGGTGCTGAAAGGAGGGGTCCTGTGGAGAACCACGGCCCCTGGGCTGGACTTAACCTTCTTTTCCAGCCACCTTAGGTACCCAGAGTGCAAGCTCTTCTCAGGCCCTCGGAGCCTAGAGGCACTTTTTGGAAGACCTGGACCATCACTTCAATTGCTCTGACGACAGAGGCACAAGCAAGCCAGGTGTTAGCAGGAAATGGTCTAATTAGCACTTACTGCTGACGGTTTCTTTCCCTTTCTGTTTTTTTTTCACCCCCTCTGTTTTAAACCCTGGACATTTTTCATTCGCTAATCATCTCTCAGTTCAACCTGCTCAGAGCTACACGCGATTTACCCTTTGATGTTCACAGAAGAGAACTCTTGAATTTCAAAGAGCCGGCGGGGATTTGGGGGGAATCGAATGTAGAAGCTCCAGTGTAATCAAACCTCATTAGAGGTTATTCTTCAAGCAGGTTTTTTTTTCCCTCTGTCTGCCTCCCTCTCCCCTCCTGCCCTGATTAGAGAGCTGGTGGTTGGGGTTTGCTGTGTTTTCTTTGGGACAATCACTGAGAGCAGTCTCTTCCCACCACTGACTGGCAGAGGCTTCAGCCTCCTTCCTTACCCTGTCCCCTACCTCCCCATAGACAATGACAACTGCCCGGGCTTTGTGTTGGGGTTCCTCTCTCCACCTTACTCTAGTTGCCATGGTGAGAATTGAGGCTTCATAAATAAAGGTAGCTCCAGGCAAAGTTCGTTTCTCCTAGAGTCTGCATCCTGCATAGAAAGGGGGGTGGAGGGGTGGGGCTGTACTGGAAACAGGGCTCAAGCAGATCTGAGAAAGCGATGCTCAGAAACCCCCCACCCACACCCTGCTTCTGCTATACACTGGACTCCGAGTGTATTGCGGTGGCTGTTGTGAAGCAGAAATACGACTACTATGTAGAATAGCAGCGAAGTCACTTGTCCCAAGCATAACAGCTTTATAATGCTGAAGGACAGGCTTCTGGGGGGTGGAACTGACTTCCCTGGCGCTCTTCATTCAGTACTCAGTGCCCAGCACACAGGAGGTGTGCACTAGACATCCTTCCAACATATAGACCAGATCAAAGGATGGGATATTACCATCTCCAGGGGTATTGCTAGGCTCTCCAGTTCAACCCCCATAGTTCCCCAGCATTCCAAAAGAAATTAAGAGACAGAAATCAGTGAAGGTGTGAGGAGAAGCATGATTCCCTCCTTACCAACCTGTGGTCATCTGGTAATTTATAGTAGTCCAGGAAACAAAGGCTATAATATATTGTAAATTTAGCATTGAGGTGGGTTAACCCATCCTGTTCTGGGGCAAAGGGATTTGGTTCCCAAGTTACCTTCACTGTGTCAGGTTCTCTATTAACAGAGATGGCTTTTAGGTCAGGTCCAGTCTGAGAAAAATGGGGTAAGGCATTCTGTCTTAAATTCCTTAATGGGGAGAGTCCCACAACACTGGGCCCAGAGTGGGGCCTGAAAGTGACCCAGGCTCTCTGCAAGTCTCAGCCTTGGTCAAAGGAGCTCCTTCTGTCAGGAGGTAGTCACAAATGCAGAGATGCACGACCAGGCAAAACGAAGAGACTGAGTGTCTTAAGCATTCAACCCTAAGTGGAGAGTCTGTGTCAAGCCCCTCTCCCAAGCAGGAGACAGGATGGAAAGAGTGTGAGAGTCAGAAGGTGGGGAAGAATGCTGAGAAATGCTGGACATGACAAGGACATTGCACTCGTGAGCTCAGAAGGCTACGGTCACCTGCACAAGAAGACCAAGCCAGTCAAAGGCCAAGCATGGTCCGAGAGGGCTCACAAGGCCCCACCCTTAACTGAAGTGCTGTTGGCAAGTTGATAGCTGTTGGGAGAGGTGTGACCACTGCTGGTCTGTCCATCCTTGGTGATGATGATGTTATACCTATGTGAATATGAGCATCACTAAATGGGTTCAGTGAATGACTATAAATAAAGAACAAAAGGGGGTGGGACATGGAGTTTGGAGGAGAACATTTGAGGAGGTCAGAGGGAGTCAGGAGGGGAGAACCAGGGTTTATACATGCTTTCTTTAATCTCAAAGAATAGGTAAAAAATTGTTATTTAAAGAAACACTGCTAAATAGCTAGCAGCCGTTGGAACTTTATCTCTAATACAATGAATAGGGAAGGTGAAAAACAACTTTTCTATGGGAAATTATTTTACCATCCTTATTATAAGTAAAGAAAATGTAGATTTAGAGTTAACAAAACATTCCCAACTTGGCAGAGAGGGAACTAAATCTGTTTAACAATTTTGAGGGAAATATTAAATAATAGTTTTGTATTATTCCCCTCGGGGGAATATAATATCCCCTCAGGGGAACATTCCCCGAGGGCTGGGGAAGTAACTCAGCCGGAGAAGCACTTGCTTGTCGAATTAGTATAAAGTCCTCAGTTCAGATCTCCAGCACCCATGAAAAAAGGCGGGGATGGGATGGCTGTGTGTACTTCCATAGTGATAATGTTGGGAAGCGGAGACGAGAGGACCCTTGGGGCTTGCTGGTCAGTAGTCATGGCAAACTGCTGAACTCCATGTCTACCTAGTGAGGGATCTTGCCTTCAAGAACAAGGTGAGAGTAATTCAAGAAGCTATCTTTCTTAGTGAGGGTTTCTCTTGCTGTGAAGACACACCATGAGCGTGGTGGCAGCTCTTACAAAGGACAACATCTCATTGGGGCCGCCTTAGAATTAAGAAGTTATAGTCCATTGTCTTCAAGGCAGCACGCAGGTACATGTGGTGCTGGAATGGTAGCTGAGAGTTCTGCGTCTGGATTGACAGGCAGAAGGAAGAAAGAGTAACACTAGGCCTGGCTTGAGTGTTTGAAACCTCAAAGCCCACCCCCAGTGACACACTTCCTTCCAACAAGGTCAGACTTACTCCAGCAAGGCCATACCTTCTAAAGTCCCACTTCCTATGAGCCTATGTGGGCTGTCTTCATTCAAGCCACCACAACACCCAACATTGAATCCTGACCTCCACTTTCATATGCATACAAACACATACACAAGTGCACACACACACACACACACACACACACACACACACACACGCACACACACACACATGCACACACACACGCACACATGCACACAAACATGTACGCATGTACACATACAAAGATCTCCAGTATCTGAAAGAGAAAAGAAATGTCAGGGATTTTTGGATTGGCATTTGTGAAGCTGAATACTTGTTCTGGCCTGACAGAGTTTTGTCCCTAGTTCCACTCATTTAATAGGTACAGGGCAGAAGCCATTTGTATTCTTAATTTGGAGGTCAACCTGAAGCTTGGATTCTCTGTGTCTGTTAAACACTAATTCAGTGACTGTCTGATAGCTGGAGGGAGAGACAAGTGTCTCTCTTTAGAGTGTTTTCCTCTCTCACCAGGGCTTCTACCTTGACATCAGGGTTACAGGGGCAGGAGGCTGCCTGGTAAGGTGTAAAACCAGCTGCCAGTGTCAGGAAGGGAAGAGTGCTGTGAGAGGCTCCAGCTAAAAACCTGTGAAAGAATCCCAAGGGAGGAAACAATTAATTCCCCCTAAGTAGATTGGAAAGCTGTTAGAGAGGAAACGACATTTGAACTGGCCCTTGTGGGCAGCTTAGGGCCATTTCAAGGCCTTGAAGAAGAGGCTCTCAATAGTGAACAAGCAGAAGAAATTCAGGCAGCAGCGCTGGGTGTGAATAGCTGCGGGCAGCATAGGTCAGCTCAGGGATACGAGGGTGTGGTGTGGATCATGCTGAGGGCTTGCAGTGTAGGTAGTGGGGGAGGCACAATGGGATTTCATCTATTTATTTGTGGCCACATGGAAATCCATACTATTGGATGTATGCGTTTTAAAGGTCACTTGAAGGCCACCAGGAAAACTGCCTAGGACTGAGAAGAGCTAGGGCAGGTAGAGGCTACAGTGATAATCCAAATAAAAGTAGGCAAACTGGAGTGAAAGATAGTGGGATGTGCCTATAATCGTGTACTTGGGGATCAGATGTTTAAAGACAGACTGGGCTGTACAGTAAGGCCTTGTTCACTCACCCATAAAAGAGGATGGACCAGAACAGACACAGACAAGGTGATAGTGGTTTAAGTGTAAGATCCAGATAGAAGTAGTAGACTGGAGTTTGGGGAGAAGGAGGGTTGTCGTTGGTACCACCTGGTTTTCTGTCTGAGTGGGTCACTGGGCAGCATAGCACTTACTGTAATGAAGAAGGCAGAATTATATCCTCAGTGCCCTGGATGAGTAACAACAGGATGAGTGGGCATCTTCTGGTGCCCCTACATCTTCATTCCTCCTATGTGATGATATTTATAAAATGGAGTTGGTACATGAATTTTGCATCTAGTAGAAGTCATAATTTCTCTTCTTCCCACAGTGTGTTAAACCGAACCCCTATGCATCTGATCCAGGAAATCATATTAGTGGATGACTTTAGCAATGACCGTAAGTACCATTGATTATTGACAACGGAGTCAGAAATGTCTGGTCCTAGTCACTGTGTATGGGGGGGGGGGGGCACTGAGACTCTAGAGGTGAAGGGAAGCTAACTTGGGTAGCAGACTTGCGTGTTTATGACTAAGCTTCAAAAAGTGAGCAACTTTATATTTGAGAAAACTTTTGCTGCTCTCTGCTGTAAGTTTTTGAGGACTTAGTTACCTAAATTTGTTAGATTCCCACCCAGGATGGTTGGGGAGTGAGTGTCCATGTGTGGATGAGTGAATATTGTATCTGTGCCATTAGCTTCTAACTTACATTCCTAGACAAAGGAAGAGGAACCACAAATTCAAAGGACCATCCTTAGAACCCAAAGCCCCATCAAACTCCTGATGTTGATGCTGCATTAATATGCCCATAGGAACTGAGGCTGCCGTGTTCCTCTCTCTGAGGGACCTTGACACTGAGAATCTCATGGGATATCCCAACACACACCTATGACCGTGTGGGCCTTTGGGCCATTCCACTCTCTGGATATCATCAGCTCCTGAGTCACATCTCCGTAGTTATATCATAAAAGAACCCAGGGCCCACCCACTTTTTCTCCTTGATCCAGTTTCCCAAGTAAAACATGCTGGGATCCCTAGACATCTGAAAGTCACAATGATTTTAGAAAGATCAGATTCAAGTATCCATGGTGCCAGTTCCAACCTCTAACAGCCACTGTCCTGTTTGTAGTTCTATTCAGTCAACCATTTCTAAAGGAGGCAGTGGGACCCTTCCTCGAAAGGCCTTGGGGCTCTTGTTCGTCAGGCTGGAGACCACCCACCCATTATCAGCTCTGTTGTGTTGGAAAACTCTGGTGGCCCTCATGTTCTAAAAGCAACGTCCAAAGTTCTTCCATTGCCGGCTTCCAGGCATTTAAAACTAGACTTACTGTGGTGAAGAGACTCTGAGTTAATAACCCAATGGTGTGTAGCAACGGAGATGGCTCTGGGATGACCAGCCCAAGGATCCACATCTGGACCATTTCCATGAAAGCATGCAGGTCCAGCTGTGTGGTGACCTGTTCCAAATGGGCCCAGCTGAGGTCACTTTACTGAGTGACTGTCATTCCCCTTCCATGACTGAGAAACACCTTGAACTGAGGACCAGGTTCTGCAGGCAGGGTGGGGAGGGCAAGTAAGTCTACCTTCCTGACCCTTCCTATTTGCTCGTCCATGGTCACATCCCAGGTGCTCTCTAAGCAAGGCCTTTGTCTTTGCAGCCGAGGACTGCAAGCAACTCATCAAATTGCCCAAGGTGAAGTGCTTGCGCAACAATGAGCGGCAAGGTAGGCTGAGCCATGGGGCAGAGCTGGCACGAGTGGTGTGTGGGGCATAGGAGTGGTATTATGTGTCTGGGGGTTCAAGGACATACTGAATGACTCTTATGTGATCTTGCTGGTCACTGGAGCAACAGTGACACCCATCTGGGCATTCATTCACTATCCAGGTCTGGTCCGGTCTCGGATGCGAGGTGCTGACATTGCCCAAGGCACCACTCTGACCTTCCTGGACAGCCATTGTGAGGTGAACAGGGATTGGCTGCAGCCCCTGTTACACAGGGTCAAAGAGGTGAGTCAAGCTGAGGTAACAGGTAGCATTCAGTGTCCTGGACAAGAGAACAACATTACCTGGAACTGTATCTGAGTTCTGGGTAGGGTTATCCTCCCGAATGCTGACTGTAGGGAGACAGGAGCAGAAAGAGCCAGTTCCAGGGGCCTCTGTCTTCCCATCCACCCATGGAAGGAGTCTGTCTCGTCCATGACTCCTACCACATGCGTTACCACACAACACCTGCGGGCTAAGCCAGGAGGCCAGGTGCTGAGAATGGAAGACCCTTTCAGCTCACCCTTGAATTACTCTGAGATCCTGTATGCTGCTTTTTCTGTGCTTCAGCCACCAATCTACAAAGCAAAGTGCATGTTTATTCTTCTCCTCATTACGTTGTCCTCGCGGAGAAACCCTTCCGTTCTTCTGGATCACTACAGAGCACATTGTCAGTAATAGACGCTGGTGTTACCTGAACCTCCTAGACCACTGCCTTACACAGTGTGGGAAGTGGAGTCAGACATTGGTAATGCGTGTACCTATTTCACAGATGAGAAAAGAATGTCCCGACTGTTAGGTGACATGATTTAATATTCTTTAGGGATGGCATCTCAGGCAGCAGCCAAGCAGCCCATGGCCTGGAGTAGGCTGGTTTCCTGCTCTTCTTCGTTACCACTCACCTCCTGCCTGCATAATAACACTGCTGAAAGGGGAGAAGAGCCCAGTGGGCAAACTGCTCAAAAGAGAACTAGGGAGGCCTTGCCACTTGTCTGTTGGATGGAGGATCCTCAGCAGGTTGACGGAGCTCTCACACATGGGGCTAGTTGTCAACACCCACTAGGGACTATTCTTGATGAATAGTCCCTACTGGGTGTTAGTCCCTTAGCATTGTTCAGAACAAACATTTTTTTCTCCATATAAATCAGGCAGAAGGATCTGAGCAGGGAAATGTTTATACAAGCAGGCCATTTGACTGAGGGTTTTTCTTGGCATCAAAGACCCTTCCAGAAGCCTTCCTACCCTCTGTATTCTCATCCCAACATCTCCAGGCTCCCCTGGCTTCTGTGCTGGCACTGATGTGCTGTTCCCAATCCTGCCATCACATTGCCAGTGTCCTATCTGTGTGTGTGGTGGGGAGGGGGCGTTGTATGTGTACATGGTGTGTACACACCCCAGTGCACATGGTAGCCAAGGACCAATATGGAATGTGTTTCCTCTTTTGCTTCCTACATTCAGACACGATCTCTTACCGGACCTGAAGCTCATCAGTTTGACCAGGTTGACCTGGGAATGTGACAAGCTTCAGGAATATTCCTGTCGCCATTACTCCTACCACACGCATACACCACACCACTGGTACTAGAGTTCCAGGCAAGTGCTACCTTGCTTAGCCTTTTATACGGATCCTGGGGATCCGAACTCACATCATTGGGCTTGTACAGCACATACCTTACTAGGTACTTTACTGACTGACCCATTGCCCATCCTCAGCCCCAGCCCCAGCCCCAGCCCCAGCCCCAGCCCCAGCCAGAGCCCCACCTTTGACCCAATCCTTCTTGTCCCTGGTCACCTTATTCTCCTTCCCACAAACCTTCCTCCTCCTCCTCCTTCTCCTCCTCAAAATGCTGTCAAAGTCTTCCCACCTGAATACTCATCCAGGATGGCTCCAAGGAACCATTGCCTACTTTGTCCTCCATTTCCTCTTCCCAGTTTAGCTCTTAGTGCTCCACAGATACCAAGTGCAGTTGAGAACTAGTCCCCTCCCTATCACCACCTTACCTGCTGTAGATGGGCTCTCGTTGCTTGAAAGCTGTTCTTGGAAGCCTGGCATATTGAGGTGGTGGCACGTTGGAATTAGTAGAGAAGTAGACACACCACTTACCCCTTAGCTAATTAGCTGGTATCGATTGATGCCTATTTGGGAAAGAGTCTCAAACGGGCTATATGAAAGATATTCACTGATACTTAGTAGGTCTGACATGGTTCCAGCATACTCGTGCTGTGCTGGTCGAAAAAGAACTAACACATTCCAGGTGACCATGAGTAGAAGTGCTTTGATTGAGGTTCTCAACCTGTGGGCCGAGACCCCCTTGAGTGGCATTTGAATGACTCTTTCACAGGGGCCACCTAAGACTGGCAGAAAACACAGATAATTATGCTATGATTCATAACTGTAGCCAAATTACAATTATGAAGTGGTAACAAAAATAAATTTATGCTGGGGAGTCACTGCACAGCATCAGGAACTGTTCTAAAGGGTCAGTCACAGCCTTGAAGGTTGAGAGCCACTGGGCTATGAAACTCTGACATTAGGAAAGTTCTTCATGAGAAGGAAACACAGGGAAGCTTCGCAGAGCTCTCAGATGCTGAGCGGCCCCCTCCAGGGGGAACCTTTACATCCCTAGGAAGGTCTTGGTGCCTGTGAGTTACTCAGGAGCCAAGGACTAGTGAAAGCAACCTCCTGCTAGCCTGTATGCAGAGCCAAGAAGAAACTAAAGTATGCAAACAGGGTTTGAAGGCCAAGGCTGAAAAACCACAAGGAAGGCGAAGAGCAGAGGGCATGGACACTAACTTTGGAGAAGAAGTTGAAATGGGAGGCTATGTTCCCTACTTCAGCCAAGGTCATACCAAAGAGAAGTAGACTTAAAGCCAGGGGTGTGGTACTGTGGAAACCCTGTGGCCCAGGAAGTGAAGATGGGGAAAAAGAGGCCTGGACCCCTTGTTTTCCATCACAAAAGTATCCTACAGTTACTGCAGACATTTGGGGAAATATGGAACACTAAAATGAAAACTAATCAAGCAGACTTCTGTCATGCAAAGACATCCGCAGCCTCATTTCTTCCCACTTAGGATCATTTTCTCTTCAGAGAAGCATCTTTTAGTGTAGTTGTAATCACCCTGTATTTACCCAGCCTTGTATTCTGCTCTGCCCCCCCCCTCTTACCCATAAGCACTTTCATGTACTCTCTAATTTAACCCTAGCCAGAATAGCAGATGCATTGTGTGTGTGCATGCACATACATGTGAGAGACATGTAACCAAATTGACCATCTTAACTGTCTCAAACTGCAGTTTGAAGATTGTACAACTCTCACTATGGTCTAATTATAAAGTGTTCACCGCACTTCAGAGGAAAACTCCACATCTGTTAACTGCCACTTCTTACTTCCTCCTCCTTGCCTCTGTAGCCACTCATCTGCTTTGTCCCCTGGGGACCTGCCTGCTCTGTGCATTTCATAAAATTAGAATCATAGGAGAGGGCCTTTTGAGCCCGACTTATCTTACCCAACATATATTTGAACTACACACACACTGTAGCATGCCAATATTCTTCTCATGGCCAAATAATTATTCCAGAGTATGTCCTCATCCACATGTGGATACCAACAGTAATGCTGCTATAGCCACTCATGTGTAAGTTTTTATTTGTGTGACTGTTTTAGTGCTCATGGGATATATCCTAAGGACCCAGATGGCTGGAATTAGATGTTTCTTGTAGAGGGGTCCCCAAGATGATTGTACTTAAAGAATTCTTTTCTAGTTTTGTTGTTTTTTGACAATTTCATACATTTATACACCGAATTTTGGGGCATCTCTTGTGACTCTCTTTCATCCCTACCTCTCTCCTACTAAAATCTTTCTTTCAATCCTCTCCTCTTGTTCTCTCTCTCTCTCCCCCGCTCTCTCCCATCCTCTCTCTCATATTCTCTCTCTCCCACATTCTTTCTCATATTTCTCTATCATATTCTCTCTCATTCTCTCTACCCTCCATATTCTCTCTCTCCCCCCATATTCATTCTCTCTCCCATATTCTATCTCATATTTCTCTCTCATATTCTCTCTCTCCCCCATATTCTCTCTCCCCCATATTCTCTCTCTCTCTCTCTCTCTCTCTCTCTCTCTCTCTCTCTCTCTCTCTCCAGAATCTCATTGTGTACCTCTCACTACTCTGGAACTCCCTATGTAGATCAGGCAGGCCCTGAGATCTGCCTCCTGAGTGTCAGAATTACAGGCTGCACCAACACACCTGGTGTGTGTGTGTGTGTGTGTGTGTGTGTGTGTGTGTGTGTGTGTGTCTTTTTTGCTTGCTGTATTTAACTAAGGTTGCTTGTATGAACATGAGTGGGGGATTAGTTACTGAAACGTAGGAACTTACCAGTGGCTACACTACTGGGGAAAATGAGTTTCAGCCCCCCACCCCCCAACACTCATTAGCTGCCCGCAGACTAACAGTGAGAGGCGGCACCTCATGAGCTTCTCTTCCACACATGATAAAAACAGAGGTGTACCCAATCTCATGGGCATCTTCAGTAGATAACCAGTCTTGGGGAGATTTAAGGAAGTTCAGCCTTCACGAGTCTGAAGCCCTCTCTACCCCAATGGCTCCAAGTCCATGTGGAAGAACTCCCTGAGAGATATTCTCATTTCTCTATCTGCAACCAGCCTTGCCTACAGGCTGGCAGGCGTCTTTGCTTTTTCAAACAGCAGTTTGACTTCCTGCAGCCAAACACTCCTCTGGGAGTCATTTGGCCCCATGATGGAGCTGAGCTCCTTGGTCCCTAACACCTTCTGAGCTCAACCTTTCACAGTGAGAAGATTAGTGAGACATGCAGCAGGATCAGCCTACAGGGCCCTCTGCAGGCTGCTAAGATTCCCTTGCAAGCCCTGCCTCTTGATGCTATAGGACAGGGCAGGCCCTGGGACAGCCCCACCGATAGGGAATGGGTAAGCATTCCAGCTGTGTTTCTGGGTTTCTTTGTATAGCCTTGTCTCCACATAGAACGTGATTTGGTCTTGTGGGTGGAAAATGGAAAAACTTTAAGCTGTAATTGGAGATTGAGATTTTCAAAAATAGAGCAAAATAAGAAAGAAGCTAGGCTTGGGCTCCCTTCTGCCATCCTCAGTTGTAGCAACTCCCTAATTTCCCTCCTCTTCCCCCTAATTACTTGATTCTAGAAACACTCACCAAGTTGGTTTCTGGGGAAGGGGGGTGCGAACGCATTTTAACGTAAGCTTCTTTCTTCTGTCTCCTATCCTTGTATTTCTTTGATGGGAAGGAGATTTCAAGAATTCTCCATCCTTTCAACATTCAGCAAATGTATATAAATAATAGTTTATGTATCCATCAACACCTTTGCATATGTTTTCCTCTCTTGCTTTCTTACTCGAGCTCTATTAAAAAGGCAGGGTCATTTTACAAATAACAACGACTTGCCTTCGCTTCACAGATTTACAAACAAAATCCCACAGAATGTGCCAATCTAGTAAGATCATTCACATTTCTACATGAGCGAATCCAAGTAGAAATCCAGATATTTTTGTCAACAAATGCATCCCCACCCCACCTCCGGCAGCACCTCGATAATGAACCCCCACTCCCAGCTTCTTGAAAATGAATGATTTGAATGTAAACTGATCCTCCACCCTCTGCCAACTTATGTATTTGAATATTTGGTCCCTAGCTGGTGGTACTGATGTAGAAGGTTATGGAGCTAGCGGGAGGAGGCACCTAGCGGGAGGAAGTGGGTTTCTGAGGGTGAGTCTTAAGGGTTGTAGCCTTCCCCTCTTCTTATTAATCTCTCTTTACTGTCTGATCTAAGGAGATATAAGCAACTAGCCTCACGCTCCAGCTTCTACAAGAGCTCCTGGTTCTGTGCCTTCCCTGCCACACAGAGCCCAAAGAGATCCTTCCTTTCAGTTGCTTCTTGTCAAGTATTTGGTCATAGGAGGAAAACTTAACTAATACATTACACCTCCCCCCAGGCCAGCTAAAAGGCCTCCTAGACTGTTTCTAGACCCTGAATCAAATCACTCTACGATCCATTCATCTTTCCTCAACTGTGGCGTCTCCTTACTCATCTTTATCTCATGACAACTCCTATACCAGGAGAAAACTCAGGAGTGCTGGTGACAGCCTGACAGAGTGCTTCTAGAAGTTTCTGATCACCCATTCACAGCATGTAGGGGAGTGCTCATTTCCTGACAGGGGAGTCTGTCCCAGCTGTGGAGAAGGACCCCTGCAGAGGCTGAGACTAAAGGCTCTAGACTTGGTTTTTCATTTTGATTTTTAAATAAGGAAGAGAGTTTCATTTCCACTAAAACAAAACAGAATTACAGAATTATAGACTAAGTCCTCAAGACCATTCTTGGGCTCAATGCAAGGATTTACAAGTCAGCAAAGCTTACCTACTTTGTGTTTGTCATTGATTACAGTAAAAGGAAGCAGGTTACCAGCAGCAGGAGGGAGGGCCCTGTGGAAAGTTCCATCATGATTATTTAGCTCTCCTCTTCCAGAAGGGTTGCAGAGACAGTGTTTGCTTCTTCTGGAAGAACCGTATGACAGACAGCCCATGGTTGGGGGGGGGGGGCACAGGCAGTGTGACAACCAGAGAAGCTCACCTACCCATTAGTATCCAGCGCTCTAACTGGCCTTCAGTCGCCTACATGAACCTGAACCTTCATGGTCACCATGTGGCTACAGAGATCAAGTTGGTACTTCCTGGGACAAACCCCTTCCATACACCACACTGATAGCACAGAGTATCTAGTGTGACCCAAGACTCCCAGGTAAATGATGACTGTCTGCTAGGCAGGATGTTTCAAGGGCTTAAAGGTTATCTCTAGCAGCTGGGCACGGACTAGACATGCCTCTGAGCGTGTTTAAAATCCTTCACTGTGTATGGGTCACTGAAGGAATCTGTGCAGCTGCAGAAGTCCCTGAACACAGGGAAAGAGAGAATGAAGACTTTGTCAGACTGGCAGAATATGTCTCTGAACCTTTGGTTTTATTATAAAAATAAAATGATATGAGTATGGCACTCAGACACACATCAATGGCCGGAGGGTAGCCCCCAAAGAGACCGTGGCACCCAGGCAGGTGCAGTGCTGACAGCTGACAATTTCAGAACGTCCCTGCAGCAGAAGTGGTACCTTGGCACCAAGCACCCCTTGCCACCTGGGCCGATTGGTTTTCCGCAGCACCTTGTTACTGTCAGCGTGAGTTGGATGTGGGAGGCTCGGGGCCAAATTAAGTCTGTGAACTTAGAATCAAGTGCTCAGTGATTCTTGAGTTTAAAATAGGAAGACAACCTCATTTGCAGGAGAAAAATTGAACCTGGAAACTAAAAGGCTTCAAGGAGAAGCAGAAGTTCCTGAAGCCTGAGATAGCCCAAGGATGGTGGGTATATAGGATAGCTTCCTTGAGATGAGCTAGCCTCTATAGGCCACTTGACACTAAACGTAAGATCCAAGAGTCATCATGTTCCCAGATCATTTATACCACGGTTGGGCTGATAGCCCGGTTGTATATTCCCCTATGATGGACAAACAATTGATTTTATATCCCCCATGAACTGAGGATGTAGGCTTGGTTATTTTGAAAATATGATTCCTTAGATATTAATTTATCTTTAGTTATGTGTATGTGTGCATCTGAATGTGAGTATGTGTACATACACATGTGTGCAGGTACCCATTGCCCATGAAGGCCAGAGGCATCAGATCCTCTGGAGCCAGAGTTATAGGTGTTTGTAAGTCTGCTGATGTGGATACTGGGAATGGAACCCAAGTCCTCTGGGGAGAGCAGGAAGCACTATTAATCACTGAGCCATCTCTCTGACCCTCTCACCTGATGACTTTGATAGCTACAGACTGAGGAAGGGTTAAGTGATGAAATTGCAAAGCAAAATGCATGACTTCTTTTTAAAATTGACACAATAGTTCTACGTGTTCATGGGGTACTAAGGTATGGGGTACTGGACAACATTTCCATATCTGTATACAAGAAGTAGTGATCAAATTAGGCTAATTAGCATTTCTGTCACCTTAAACATTGATCATTTCTTTGTGTTGAGAATATTCAAAATCTTTTCTTTAACATTTTGAAACATATAATAAATTATTAAAATCTCTATCTTCTCTGCTGTGCTGGAGAACTGTAGGACTTATGCCTCCCTTCCCTGGATTTTGGTGCCTGTTATCAATTATCTCTATGTGATCCTGCCCCACTACCCTTCCCAGCCTCTGGTGATGCCTGTTCTGCTCAAAAATTGCCTCACGTTCGCACTCATACATGGAAGCAGGTTTGGATGGCCTTAGAGTCAGTGTTCAGAAATGTACCGTATGTTAGTGGTGATTAAAGTACTGTGCAATTGAGTAGCATGGTCAGATTGGCAGAGCAAAAAAGAGCATAGGCAGCCATACACAGAAGGAAAGGAAACAGAGATGAGGAGGGCTTAGAGGTCCATTGCAGTTCTCTACGCAAGAGTCAGTGTGGACTCAGAAGAATTAAAGTAGTGGTTCTGACACTGTGGGTCTCAGCTTCTTTGGTGGGGGGTGGGTTGCATATCAGACATCCTTCGTATCAGCTAGTTACATTATAATTCATAGGAGTAGCAACATTACAGTTATGAAGTAGCAATGAAAATAATTTTATGGCCAGGGTCACCACAACATGAAGAACTAACTGTATTAAAAGTTTGCAGCATTAGGAAGGGCAAGAGACACTGCTTTAGAGTCAGAACCAGGACCTGGTCTGGTTGATGGACAGGGTAAATCTTAATTGAGTGCTAGGGGAAGAGGATATGGGATGGTCTGTTAATAGAAACCAAAACGTGAAGGAAGGAGTGTTGATGAACTGAATGAATGTGTACATGGGAGTAGCCTGTGGCGTACTGAGCTGATCCAAAGGCTGGAATTCAGGACTGGAAATATAGCTATGTATCTTACTGCAAGGAACTGCTATTCATTAGCTTGTCTAAGAACCATAGGCCTCAGGTGAAAGAATTTGGGAGCCCAGGTTCCCTTTCTGGATGCCTGGACTTGCCTCATATGACTACAGAGTAGGGTCACTAGCTGATCACACCCCCAGCTTCCCAAGTTCCCTGACTCTCAGTCAGCAGGTCCTCCCTGAAAACTGAATGAAGGTTTTTGTTTTACAGGACTACACAAGGGTTGTGTGCCCTGTGATTGACATCATTAACCTGGATACCTTCAACTATATTGAGTCTGCCTCAGAGCTCAGAGGGGGTGAGTGAGCTAATATTTTTCCCTCCTCTCCTACCTCCACCACCACCTCTTCCTCCCTCTTCCCCTCCTTCTCTTGTTTCTCCTCTTTTGCTTTCTCAGTCTTTCTCTTCCTGATCTTACCCTCATTCCTTTTCCTCCTCCTCTTCCATCATCTCATCTCAAAGTGGGAAAAATGAAGGAAGACCTCCTGGTTGTATGGCATGTCCAGGTCTTCATCTTGTAATAAAATTCAGTTCAGCTTGGCCTTTTCTATTGGGACAGTGAGGGAAATGATGTGGATATAAGCCAGACACCCAGCCTCCAGAACTCTAGCTTTAACCTGGGGCTTGCCTCTAGACATGAGGATGTAGGGGAAGTAAGAAGTCCTGGGTTATGGTGGTCTGCCATCTTGGCATTTCACCACCCTCTACCAGAGATGCTCCTTCCCTGCTCTCTGCCTAGAGCACAATTCACTTCGACCCAATACTAACTTTGAGGTGGTTTGTACCCAAACCCTCAGTTATTCCTTCCTAAGACATAGACTTATAATTTTTGTCCCATAACTGCCCATTGTTCTCACCTTTGTGCCTGTACCTTTTACCCTTTGCCCTTGATTCCTTAACTCTACCTAGCAGAGAGCTTCAGAGAAACTCCATAGGCTAGAGTGGGAGAAGGGAATTCAGAGTAACTTTGGTGACCCTGCTGTGGTCAGACCAGAGGGGAACTTATCGTCCCTGGGACCAGTTTCCACAGGACCTGGAGAAGGAGTGGGAAAATGGAGCTCTGGGTATTCTGAGAAGCTCACCCAGCCTCCAGAACTCTAGCTTTAACCTGGGGCTTGCCTCTAGATTTGATCTAATGACTCAATGCTATGCTTTAGGCTTTGACTGGAGCCTGCACTTCCAGTGGGAGCAGCTCTCCCTGGAGCAGAAAGCTTTGCGCCTAGACCCTACTGAGCCCATCCGGTGAGTAAAAAGGCTGTTGCAGGAGGGGTGGGCAGGTTCAGCTCCACTTGATCCTACTGCACCATGGTTGAGAAAAGTCCATGCTAGGTGTTTGTTTGGAAGAGTGGAAAAGCAGGAACAAAAGCCTGGGCCAGAGAATCTCTGCTCTTTTTCTAGAAGGTTTCTATCTGCACACAAACTTCTGGGTAAGGAATTGGGTCCTTTGGAGATCTGTGCCAAGGAGAGATAACCAACACTTCACCTTCACACATGGCATGGTGGCTTTTAAGACTCCTTGTGGCTAACATGTAAAAGAGTCCAAGAGCATCGCATTTGGGTCTCTGGTAAGGGAAGAAATTCTCCCTAGGGCCCATGGACCCAAGGTCTTGGTTGCCAGGATCCAGCTCAGAGAGGGTGGGTTTGTGGAGGCTATACACTCTGTAACTGTAAACTGGTATGAGGGCATGACCAGCACCGTGTCTTAACACATCCATGCTTGTCCTGTTTAAACAAGGTGGCTTGAAGTGAGCCAGCTGGCCATGTGGTAAATGGCTCTGCCACACTTTCTTTTTTTCAGTTCCATGATCACCTGGGATAGCAAGCTTTCTTCCTGGAATTCACAGCCATTGGAGAGGTTTTGGCTTAGAATAAAACATAGTTTCTATCCTGCAGAGGAGCCTGCGGTCTCAGCATTGAGATATGATATTATACTTGATGTTAGACTTGAGACTGGTTAGCAAGCTCATCCGAGGCCTCTTGGGAACCTTCAGACTCAAGCAGTTCTGCCTCAGAGAACAGCAGAGGGAATCTGGCTTGGTTAAATAACCACAGACAAGGCCAGTAGACTGGAATTTCTCCATCCAGTCTTTAGGAATGCTCAAGATTATTCAAGAACACCTGTGTCTCTGGCCCCTCCCTCATTATAGCTGTTTGATTATTCATTGAATTGACTTATGTTGAATTGAAGATTCGAGGGGTAGCAGAGAGCTCAATGATGGTGGACTAGACAAGTGGGAGGAGACTCAGCGCTCAGCTATGAAGTGAGACTTGTGTCTCATGTGTCCACTAGTTCTTCTTCCAGTTTCCAACCTGCAGAATCTGGAGTGAATCCAGGAGGGAGAGTAGAACCGGATAACACTCAGGACACTGTCCTTCATCTCTGAAGGGAAAGGAGCTGCCTGCCACCAGGCTGAGCACCGGGCTCTTCTATGTCAGTCCATGGAACAGGTTTTGGGTGTGGAGGGAAGGTAGTCCATGAAGGTGCTTCAGAGGAGAGGATCAAAGCGTGGGCAAAGATGGCACTACCTGGGTTCTCCCATCTATAGAAAGAAAATGTCTTGGGACTGGTCCTTATGTATGTGGCTTATCAGGGAGGTAGTGTTTCCAGGATTAGAGCAGTCTTCCAGGAGCAGCAAGTAGTCCTAGCAAAGGCAAACTCAACCTTCTGACCTGCCCTCCAGGTTGGCTGTGGAGACAAAACTCCCTTTGCTCTCTGAGCACACTAAAGCAGGAAACATGGCCCTGGGTGTTCACAGCCCTAGCCATTAATTTTCCTGACACCTGTCCTCGTTCTTAGAGAATTACCTGGTCAGCTCTGCTCTTCCTGTCTACCTGCCTCTTGAACATTTTCTCTTTCTCAGCAGCTTCTCTGGCATCTCTCTGAACAAACAAGAGGCACAGTAGGTTAAAGGAGGCACCACACACACACACACACACACACACACACACACATACACAGACACACACACACACACACACACAGACACACACAGACACACACACACACAGAGAGAGACATACACACAGACACACACAAGAAGGTGTATTAGTTTGCTGTAGCTATAGCAACCAATACCCAAACTGCTTAAATGGCAGAAACACATGCCATGGTTTCGAAGCAGGTGAGGCATCCCCAGATGGGGATGATCCCTCTGATGACTGCCCAGGCCTCTTTGCTCTTTACAGATTGCCAACTCCTCTCCAGTTCCCACACACTCCTCTTGGCATATTTGCATTTGCATGCCAAACTCCCTCTTTATAAGGACCCCAGTCACATTGGCCTACCCTAATTACCGTTTTAACTTGGTTACCTCTTTATAGAGGTAATCTCTTGTCTCCAAATAAGGTCACATTCTGAGATACTGAGAATTAGGATTTCAGTTACACTTTTATTTTTGGATAGGGGGAGGGAATTCAAGATACAGCCAAAAGGTAAAGGCACAGATCAGAGAAGTGAGCCCAGGTCAGGACCCGGCTGTGCTGTTCATGGCCCTTCTCTGCCTGGGCAGTGGCCTAACAGCTCTGCTCCAAGAGCCTCACTGAGCAGAACTGGAGGAGGAGGGGCAGGGGGAGCTCCTTGGAGGGGTGTTGATCGGTGATGTTTCCTGACTGCAAGGTCAAGGAATTGTCAAGCAGAGGACAGACCTCTGCAGCAGATCCTTGTTTTAGATAGCCTAAAAATATACTGGCTCTTCTGAAAAGGGCCAGAAATCAGGAGAAAAATTGCCTTGAGTTCTGGATTCCCAGAACCACAGAGTTTGAGTTTACTTCCTCATATGCTCCCCAACCTTATCTTCCTTCCAAACACACAGGACTCCAATCATAGCCGGAGGGCTCTTCGTGATCGACAAAGCCTGGTTCGATTACCTGGGTAAATATGACGTCGACATGGACATCTGGGGTGGGGAGAACTTTGGTAAGTTTCTATTTCATATCTCATGACCTATATAAGTTCAGTATAGCCTGAGGATTCTGTGTCCTTAACCTGGCAGGGGGTTTCTGGGAAATCTGAGTCACCCACTTAGGGAACAGCCTGGTTAGGGTCCCAGAACAGTGACTGTAGGAAGGCGGTCATAGCAAGAGATTTTCTCCATGGTAAATATAGACACCAAGTACCAGGGAAACCTGTCCAAGCAGGTTCTTAAGGGAGAAAGTGAGATGTGAAATCCAAGAGAACCAAGATGAATGCCAAGTTCGTGGGGCCAGATGCAGGTTTGAACTGGAAGCAGCGGACTTAGGAATCTGGAGTTGAAGAAGACTGAGAAGAGAAAAAGTGCGGCAGAGGGATGAGAGAGCAATCCCTTCTCATCGTCGTGCTGGGTTAATCACCACAAAAACCAAGAGACAATTTACCCTCGCCTTTCAGTGGGATGGGATCCAGGGAGGGAGAGGGGCTGGCTCGTAGGTGGCCTGCCCTAGCCATAGTGCCAGCTATATTTGCAGCTACAGGGAAAACATCTCAGATGGAACAGCCATTTCATCCTTCTACTAATGCTGAGTTATCCCCTGCCCTTCTATGGGAAAATGTAGCTTTGATGTAACAACCTTCCCTCTTGGGGTACTGTGACTATTTTGAGGTAACTGAGAATGGCAGTACGCCATGGGCATGTGAGTTTCTGCCTAGGAAGTGAGACCTGAGAGGGACGAAGTCGCAAGCAGGACTGGAGATGGCATGTGGTGGGCTTTGTCCTGCATATCTCCATCTCTCAGTGTACCTGGGGCCTTAGTTATGCAGGAGGCCCACAGTGACGACTGGTTGAGCAAACCAAACAGAAAAATGGAAGAGAGGGAATCATTATGTGTGGAGTGCTTCTCCTCTGTGCTAGCCCTGGGAGGTGTGCGAGCATGGGTCTAGGGAACAGTACACAGGCCAGAAAAGTGATCCGAGGGCTCCTCCTGGCACTGAGCTGCCTGGCATCAGCCACTGCCTTTGTTGTCTTCTGCCCATTGCCTTCAGGGTGTTTTATGGCTTTCTTTCTCAGTCACTAAGAATTATTTCCCAGAAATTTATGGCTTTGGCCTAACCCGTAGCATCTGTTCTCCCAACCTGGGCAGTACAGGGGAGAAATCTATCAGGAAATTGGTCTCTTGCCAAGTGGGGGTCAGACTGGAAGCACAGTAAACAAATCTCGATCTCCAGTCCCTAGCCTATAAACCAACAAGGATGGAATGTAACAGGAATTGTGAATGTGCTGGCATGGGGTTCAAGGCTAAGTCTGCCTACACTAGCCTAGGGGAAGCTGGATATCCCAGCACTCCTTACTGAGACGTTCCAGCCCTCCTTCCCAGCAGCAAAGAAGTGTTCCCTGTAGCCCTCTGATAGACGACAGTGGTCCAGTCTCTGCCCTAAAGCCACTCATAATGATTCAGAAATTTTCACTGTCCGACATATTGTGGGTTAAGAGTTTTTGTGAAATTGTTAGAAAATCCTTCTAAGTTACAGTTCAGCTCTATCCAGTTTGTCTCCTGGGGTTCTTTCTGTCCTCTTGAACTGTACAAGGTGAGGATGATCCCTCTTGGATGCAGCAGTCGCATTTGGATGCAGGTAGCACTGTCATTTGCAGGATGGCACATTCCGGTCTGACTTACCAGCACCCTTCCTTTCGAGCCATGTTAACACACAGCTGCTCAAATCAAGATGCAATCTCATCGAGCCAGCTCCTGAGTCGTTTGGTATTACTGAGGGCTGATTTGAATAAAGCAGTTGGTAAATGGTCCCTGTAAGGTGTGGGAAAGACATTTATAATCCATCACAAAATCTTTGAGACCAAAGAAGCACTGTAGACAGCCACCGCAGCAATCACTGTTTCCCCGCACCCTAACATTCTATTCTGCTATAGTCAGCCAATAGCACTTTGGAAGCCTTTTTTGGATCCTTTTACCCTCTTTTCTTTTTTCTTTTCTCCCCTTCCTTCCTTCCTTCCTCCCTCCCTCCCTTCTTCTCTTCTCTTCTCTTCTCTTCTCTTCTCTTCTCTTCTCTTCTCTTCTCTTCTCTTCTCTTCTCTTCTCTTCTCTTCTCTCTCTCTCTCTCTCTCTCTCTCTCTCTCTCTCTCTCTCTCTCTCTCCTTTTAAGTATTTTTGTATACCAGAAAAATAAGGTACTTTTTCCAAGAGCACATACATGACATGGTTATGTGCACGGGTAGCAGTTGCAAGGCGTGGATAACTAGACCACAAAGTATGAGAAGGTGGGGATTCTAAAGTGGTCCACATGTCTGACTGATGATCAGCTATCTGGATGGAGGGTGTGAGCGATGCTTTAGCTATAAAAGAGGATAAAAGAAGGTGCCTGCCAGAAAAAAGGAATCCTGTCTGTAGGGTATAGCCCATCACACACACCACCACCACCACCACACACACACCCCTCCATTCTGGCCACTCTTTGCTAAGTTGTTCTCCAACGCTATTTATTACTGTCCAGCTTCAGCTCCTGCCAAAGTGGTCTTGCTAAGAGACAAGTCTCCCAGGTCTGTGTCTACAAGGACTTCCTCCTGCCCCTCTCCTACAGAAGTGTCTATCTTCCTAGGTTCATCAGGCTGCTCTCCACACTTCCAACATTGGCAGACCCTCCTGAACTTTCAGACTATTCAGGCCTTCTACAAGAACAGAGAGCCTCCTTATGCATCCACTATGAACCCCTGAAGATGGCAGCTCTGAGTGACCTCTTCTACAGCTGGGACACTTTCTCTCTGCCTTCCCTTCTGCTACCACCCCTCCCCCATCCACCCACTTCGGCATCCCATCTTCTCAGCACAGTGTCCTTTATATCACCCTTCCACTGACCCATTTAAGTATGTGGCTGTCCAGTTATCGGTGCCTGTCCCACTGATGACTCTCTTAAAGCAAGAGCAGAAAGTTCATCTCATTTCTGATTCTCAATGCCCAGAATAGTCGAAACTGCTCACAAAATGCTTGTGTGAAAAGCGAGAGACTGAATGGGAAAGGATTTCTGGGTGGCAAGGCAATCCAGAAACATATGTCTCTTTGAGTTCCAAAATCATCCTACACCCAAACCCACGGATGCTCCAGTCCCTTATATAAAATGGTACCAAATTTGCATAGAACCAATGTGCAAGCACTTGTATTACTTAAATCATTCCCCCATTACGTATAATACATAATAGAACACACATATCATGTAAATAGTTGTTAAACTGCATGGTTTAGGGGAAGATAGTGAGGAAAAATGGTTATACATGTATGCTCAAGAAAAAGCAATTGTCTATTTTCAATAAAATACTATTCAGTGTTGGTTGAATCTGGGATGAGGATGAAGGGCAGACCATACCATGCACTAGGCACCATGTGAAACAGTTTACATAGAATCCAGTGGAGCTATGTTAGAACAGTCTCTTTGATTATATAAACAATAGCAGCAGGCTGGTATGTCTCTTTCTTCCAGACAGAATTTCTCTGTGCTCTAGACATGTTTGCCTGTGTACTGTTGACGTTAGTTCACAGCTCCAAAATGACATGTGCTCTTTGGCCAGGGTGACTATGACTGAATCCGATCCTACCCTCACCTCACCCCCATCTTCCACTGCAGAAGTGGCTGCAGGTGGATTGGCTGAAGGGCCTTGTAAAAGCCATACTGTGTCTTGGTTAACCTCCCCACCTGCTGACCTGGTACTTCATTCCCACCAAGTGTTTCTAAAATGAGCTGAGCACTTTTGATAATTATATCCACAGTTTAGGACACGAGCAGGCTTTAGGGAAATGTGGCTTTTAAATTTTTTCCGAGGTTGATTTGCATTAAAATTGGATACTTAAGCTCCAATTTACATAACACAGGATACATGTAATATATATCTACTTACTCAGAGCCTGAGCCACATCTCACTTTTAGCTTTTGGTCTCTAGAGGGAAAAAAGGAATCTGTTGCCAGTAACAAGTGTGTGCGAGGCAGGGTGGGGATGGGGTGCCTACTTCCCAAACCAGGAAGCTTTGGCACACACACAGAGGGAGAATACAGGAGTCCTGAATTTAGAATGGGGGATTTCCAAAGCACAGCAGGCACAAAGGACAGTGCAGAAAAAAGAAATGAGGTAGAGCCCAAAAGAGCCTTGCTACCACCCACCATGCTCAGAATGGAGTCTGGGATGCCAAGCTATTCCAGGCTCAGGAGACATGTATGGTTCAGGAAGAACTCAGGCTTTAAGATCAGATAGGAGTAAGTTTGAAGCCCATAGTTACCACCTAGCACCCTTGGGAAAGTTACCTCTCCTCACTGAGCCCATTTCTAGGTCTTGAAGGTAGAAGCAGTGGTTTCTTAAGTAAGATGAGCAGTTCCCTACCCCACCCCCAAAAGATAGCCACACCCAAATACCTGGAGCCTGTTTGGATGTGACCTTATGTGACACAAGGTTTTTAAGCAGTGTGATGAGGTCACCAATCAATGGGTTGGAGAATGTTGCAAATGGGCCCAATCTAATATCATAGAATCTCTAAAATCAGAGAGCTTTCTTAGGCACGTGGCAGCAGAGAGTTGGCATAAGCCAGGTGCCGTGCTCCAAAGGGACATTAGCAGCTGTTAGCTTAAAGATGGAAGAAACAGCAAAATAGTAGCTGAAAGAAATTCTGGGCCATCAGCCAGCAAGGAGAAGGGAACCCAAGTCCTGAAGCCTTGAGTAACTTTCTAAAATCAGTTAAGTAAGCTTCATAGCAAGTTTTCCTTCAGAGCCTCCATGAAGGGACATGGGTCTTGCTGACACCTTGACTTCAGCCATGGAAGACACTGAGTAGAGGACCCTCCCAAGTCCTCTAAGTTCGAGGAGAATCGTTAAAGCAACATAAGAAACAACATAAGAGTCTCATCACATCCACATGTCATGAGACTGCGTGAAAATAGCCGAGTGTCTGCTCCACTAGAGTTGGCTGCCTTCCCTTCAGGATCCTTCATGGCCAATGTCTCATAAAGAAGGATAGTCTGACCTGCTGAGATACCTCAGTGCCCCTGCCTTTGCTTTTAGCCCAGGGTTGGGGAAGTGGCCTCAATAAGGGCACTCACATTTGAGGAAACATCATCTTTCCCCAAATATGTAATGATACATGACACCCTCTTGGCTGCTCTGTTAGAGCCCAGTGCCCTGTGTGATTCTCCAGGCCCAGATGTGATCCCACAGGCCACCTTTTGTTGCTGCTCCTAAATGTCCCACATGCTATCAAAGAGAGACAACAGTTGCTTATTTGCCATCAGAGTTTGGAACGTTGAAGGATGTTCATAGTCACAGGGCCATGGGTGATCACCGTGGACTTGTGGTTAATAGTTGTCCAAAAGTAGAGGGCTGGGAATAGCATCTGTTGTCCCAGATGTGAGGTGGAATGCATTTGGCTCACAGATCCAAAGCTATCTTTTATAGCCCAATAAGATGATCTCCAGTCGAATCAGAGCGTTCGTTAAAAAACAGTGGAATTGTCTTAGTTGATGTTGAGCTGCTATAGCAGGATACCACACTGGGTGGGCCAAAGGGAAATATGGAATAGAGAGTGGGAAGTCCAAGATTGGGTAGGGTTTGCTTGCTCCATCATCCTTTGGCAAAATGTACAAGCTGGAGAGCTCAACAGAGGGCAAATTCTTCATCCCTTTATAGCGACAGGTTTCCATAATAACAACTCACTCCCTAGATAACAGCACTGGTCCTTGCACCAGAGCCAATCCCTCATGACCTTTTGGAGGTCTTGTGTTTTTAACAGTTTTGCTTTGAAGATTAATTCTACAGCCGGTGAACTGGGGAGGAATACGTACTGGCCTTAGTACACACAGAACTTGCTTCTTGACCCAGTAAGAGCCAGGAAATTAAAGATTACTGAATTACCTGACACATAGGTAAGGGCAGATTTATGCATGCCAACAGACTGTGAATGTCTCTTTCTGCGCACTACTGTCTGCTGCTCTATTTCCTTTGTCCTCACCAGGTTTAAGCTCCTCAAGAGGTAAATAGATGATGTGATCACATATATCAATGTGATCACATACACAATTGTAACACTCTAGGATACTCCATTTAAAACATGATCCATGGGACCAGCAAGATGACCCAGTGTGTAAAACACTTGTCCCCAAAGCCTGATGACTGGAGTGCAAGTCCCAGTTCAAGCTCCTTCCACCTGGTGGAAGGAAAGAACCAACTCCCACAAGTTGTCGTCTGATGGGCACCCAGATTCAATGGCATGTGTGCACATGTGTACACCACCCCTCTCACATCCCTCTACTTCCTTCTATACTCCCAACATACACTGAATAAATAAATGAATGAAAAATAAACAGAGCTCATTGCACACAGCTGTTCTTATGTGAACTGGTACCCTTTACCCTCGTTAGAATTCAGGCTATGAAATGAAGCCAGAACCTTGACCAGGGATGGTGTGCTTCCTGGAAAAAGAGCTGCTCTCTGGACCCTGAATTCCTACCCACCACTTATGTGCTCATCAGATGGGTGTTGATTCTGGTAAGAGGTGAGGGTCCTCAGAGGCAGTAAAAATAGCTGATGTGCTAATGAGTACATGGTAGACAAGGGAAGAAAATGCAGGGCGTGAGGGCAATCTTCTCTCAAATATTAATCTGAAGTTAGAAATATAAGGTTCCATCACAGTGCCCCAGTGAGGATAGAGTAATTACACATCTCCCTGCCTGAGATGTGGAGTATGTGTGACATTTATCACCAGGGAGATGATGCAGGCACTGACTAAGCGAGAACCCCAGAAGACTCTATAGAAAGACTTTGCCTCCTTCCAACCTCACTGAAGAGATGGTGGCACCACATCAGTGCAAACATGGAGAGCAAGGCTCTAAGAATGCCTGGCTTCCCACTGCAGCATCCGTGGTTCTCGTGGCACTTGTCCAGGCCCTCTTTGAGAAGCTCAGGTTCAGCAGACTTTCTCAATGGCTTTCACAAAACTGCTAACCAAGCATGCCCAGTGTGTGAGCATGAGAGATTGCTCATCCTCCTCAAGTCACAATGCAGATAAGGGCAGGCTGGTTGTAGATCCTAGGTTTTAAGTATTCTGCAGAGTAGTGCTTAGAAATCATTACACTAACCTCAAAACTCCTCATACCACCAAGAGGACCTCTTGACTCAAGTGACAACACGGGGACCCATAGCAGATCCAAAACTCCTGTTACAACAATCTGGGCTTGAGAGCTGAGAAACCTAACTCATGCCAGGCCAAGGACTCCTGTAAATGGAACAGCTGGTCTGAAGGATCGAATGTGTGAGTTGATGAGGCAGAAACTGAATGGTTGCTTCTTGTCCTACTTGTGGGTATTTTGAAGACAGTACCTGTGTCTTAGGGTGCAATAGTGGTGCTCAGTCCTGGGGAAGAGGGGTTTCAGGACAACAACTTTGAGGTTGAAGTTGGGAGAAGTACATCAGTTCCTGATATCTTGCTGTTGGTTGCCCTAGCATAGCTGCACTAGAAAACAAGACATCAATAAGCAGCAAGCAGGACTGTTAGAAAGATCGACAGGAAACTCCCTGACCTATAAGTACAGGAGGATGTTATTGTCTCCCTGGCTAAGGCCTAAAGAATTGTGATAGTTTGAATTTGGGCTCTAACACAACACAAGAGAAACTGAAATGGTGGAAGATAGGCTTAGAGGAGGAAAGAAGGTGGGACTATGGGATGATGCCAAGAGATGTAGAAGAGGTAGCATGGTGGGTCACATGTCTCTCTAAAGTGTCAGGTCTCTGAAGTTGAACACTATCTGGTAGTGATGGGGATGCTGGTACAGAGGAAAGTTCTCAATGTCATCAAGAGGACCCTGAAATCAGACAATGGAACAGCTGATATTGGATAAAGATAGTCAATGACAGCATCACAGAGGAAATGAGAATGGGACAAAGGGTCAGGTGATGGCACTGTTTTAGTCAGGGGACTGAACATGGCTGGTGGAGGGCAAGGGTCAGTGGACTCAGAAAAGAAAGACTGGTTGGAGGGTCTTCAGGGAAAGAGGTAGCTTATAGAGTGGGGAGTGTGGGATTGAGGTTGCAAGAATTTGCTTTTCAAATGAGGAGGGACATATGTCTCATTTGAATACATGGAAAAGAAGACACAGTAGCTAAAGCGTATGCATTTGCTTAGGGAAAAGCTGGCACAAAGTGTGTAGCTTATATCTAGTAAGCCAGGCCGTCATCTCATGTGCTGTGGGTTTATAGAGGTTTCCTTTTCAGGAAGTGGAGCAGACCCTTCTTGGGTTCCCCAGAGAAGAGTTGACGAGATCACACACAAGGAAAGAAGTCCTATTCGCACATGGAACTAACAGGATTCTACATCTGACCCCTGAGATTGTTCATTGTAGTGTCTGATCAAGATGTAGATGACAGACAGTTGGCTGAGCCACATCTTGCTTAGTGACTCACAAACACCAAGCTCAGACAGAAACCTAGCCACAAATGCCAGTTCTCTATATGTGGGACATCCGAGGAGACAGGAAATCTCAGGTATTAAGTTAGTAAGCCCCGGTGTCTCCTATAGTGTTGGCAGATGCTAGAAGTGACCTGTGAAGAGGTACACCCAGGTGGGTGATGTCACTGGTGTCTGGGTTCTCGAGAGATTGCCTTCACAACAGTGCCCTTGAGTTTCCGACAGTAACTCAGAAGTCTCTTTCATTTGATACTGACAGCAGTTCTGTGGAGCATGTCTATGGTTCTTGGTTTAACTCACAAGGAAATCAAGATCAAACTGTAGAAAGCTGGAGCCTGGCTTTCCCAAGGCTGCATCTAACAGGTCTGTCCAGACTTGGTAGACAAAGACATGTCTTTCCTTGCCTTAGGAGGAGACAGAAGGGGGCAAGAAATGTGCAGAGGACATGGGAAAGCAGTGGGTTGGGGGTGGGGCAGAATCCTATCTTAGGTGCCCCCTCTGAGGGCTGTATGATGGAGGTATAACAGGGAAGCAGTAGAGAGACACCAGTTAGGGGAGGCAGGAAGGTAGAATCCAGGCTGTTGGACATATTCAGGTTTGTGATGGAAAAGGCCTGGGGGTACCTACATCCTCACTTTCTGTTTCTGGACTAGGACTGCATCACAGGGCCAGCCAGTCTTGGATTTTTTTTTTCTCTTAGAGAGTCTGTGTTCACACTTAAGATTCAATGCAAAAGCATGGGCCAGGCAGGAAGGCCCACAAATTAGAAATTACCTTTTCTTGCCTTTCTAACACTGATGTGCCCATTAAGGTGTGGGGTAGGAGAGGGTGTTTTGGGTAGATTCAGAAAGGGGGTACATGATGTATAGAGAATTCTAAAGCACTCATACCACTGGTTTTAGGTGCTTTTCATTATCACCACACACAGCCAATTTCAAACAACTGCAATGATAAAATATGCCCCTGCCCACTTCTACTACCATTATCATCTCCCTGATCCCTAAGCTCGGGAAACCTGGCCTGGAGCCTACTCTTAGTAGAAACTCACTAGGGACAGCTTTCTCTAACTCCACCCTGCCCTAACTCCACCCTACTCACCACCACTCAGTAGCAAAAGAGGAAGAGATAGGTGTATGTGTGAAACTCCACCCTGGGGAGCATCCTCGGTAGCTCTGATTACTGCTCAGGTTCTGTCTTCCTATCCTAGGACTCCGTTAGCTCGTGTTTATCCAGTGGGAGAAGGGCAGGCTTGGGGTGGTCCAGGTGCCTTCCGCTACATCCTTGATAGGGTGTTTTGTACTTTGTCCTGAATCCACTGTTGATTGGATTATTCTGTGTTCTCAGAATTATTTCAAGTTTCTCTCTCTCTCTCTCTCTCTCTCTCTCTCTCTCTCTCTCTCTCTCTCTGTGTGTGTGTGTGTGTGTGTGTGTGTGTGTGTGTGTGTTTATGTGTGTGCATGTGTACCTTTGCCTGCCTATCTCTGTGTTCTATCTGTTTGTTTGATTGGGAGGGTACATTATATGTGTGCCACAGTGTTCCTATTGGTGACAGAAGAAAACTTGTGAGGGTCCATTCTTCCCTTCCATCATGTTTGTTCTCAAGACTTAACTTGGGTCTTCAAGCTTGGGAGCAAGTACCTTTGGGGCCTGAGCCACCCTGCCAACCTTGCCCTCCATCTTTGTTCTAACCATTTGTGGTCTGTGAGGGTGACTGTAACTGATTTTCTATGCTGAAAGTTTGCTATGTAACATTTCCCAAAGCAAGCCTTTTATGATCTCCCAAAACATCCCACTAAGGTCCCCCCCCCCCCACATCTCCATTCTGTCTATTGAGCTGTCCCAAATCACTCTTCACAGTGTGGGGACTCAAATTACATGGGGCTCCCAAAGAAATACACAGCCTAATTGGAGAATTTGTTCTTAGATGCCTATGAAACCTTAGACACAGCATCTCTGAGCCAGTATAGAAGAATTAGAAAGTAATAACAGAAATGTGGGTGTCTTGCAGAAATCTCTTTCCGAGTGTGGATGTGTGGAGGTGGCCTGGAGATCATCCCTTGCAGCCGGGTGGGACATGTCTTCAGAAAAAAGCATCCTTATGTTTTCCCCGATGGGAACGCCAACACATATATAAAGTAAGTGCATGCCCTGGTCCAATAATATGGGGATAGCAGCAAGGGAATGGTGGACATGAGTTTGCAACAGGTTGTGGTACTCTGCAAGATGGTCTGAGTTCCCTGGATGATGCATGAGTTGCATGCCTGCAACTCGGACTCTGCTTGGGCAATTGGCATCAATGCCAAGACTTCCTTAGGCTATCCCTGAGACTTGAGCCCACCAACCCATCCACACTTACCTCATCCCCTAGAGCCTCCATAATTAAAGTGACTGGTCAAGTCCCTCTTGAAGGGCTTTGCCTCTAGGTATTTGCAAAGGGAGATAGTAGTGGTGGTTAGAAACAGCTGGGTAACTCAGAGAAAGATCCCTAGGGAGAAGCAAGAGATGGGAAGCTCTGGAGCGTCCAGCCTTGTGCCTGCTCCAGGCTGGTGGGTACAGCAGTGTGCCTGTTTCAGGGCCTCCTGGTAGACTAGAAGAATCCAGATGGGGTATATCTGATAATCCAGCTCCAGGGCTTCTCATCTCATTCAGGGCCTCTCTGCCATAGATACAGAAGTAAGTGACGCCAGGGTACCCCTTGCCTGTCCCTGTGTATCCCTCTCTTTCATACATCTTCTTCTCAACATTTCACTTCTTTTAGATTTCTCTTGTCAAAATATTCATGCATGCCTACTTACCTTAGAATTTTTAAAAAATTATATGCATATGTGTGTGGGGGTGCAGATTCTTGTGAATACAGTTGCCCAAAGTGGCCAGAAGAAAGCATTGAATGCCCTGGAGCTGAAGTTACAGACAGCTGTAGGCCACCTAATGTGGTTGCCAAGAACCAATTAAATCCAAGTTCTCTGCAGGAGCAGTACCCACATAACTGCTGAGCCATCTCTCTAGCCTGAGTGTCTCCATATTTTTCTTAACGTATGTTCTTACTTTGATCCTCTCATCTCTTGGCATCAGTTGCTTCTCTCATCCATCCAATTCTCCTTTCCTTTTGTTCTGCTGTTTGATCCATTTTTATTTGACTGGGGGCTTCACATCCTTTGAGATCTATCTATCTATCTATCTATCTATCTATCTATCTTCTATCTATTTATGTAACTGTATTCTTTCTTGATTTATCATGCATGTATCCATGTGTATATCATATCCTGACACAGCTGACTCCAAGAAAGCATGGGTTTGAACAGTGGTCAAGTTCTACATCTTACAAAGCATGGCACATAAGGAGAGGATGGGAAGCAGGGAAGAGGGGAAGGCAACAAGCTAGAGAGCATCAGGGAATCTCAGATTTTTTTTTTAGCTATAATAGTAAGCCAGGGATTTCTGGCATAGCAGTTTAGTGTGGCTTTGCAGGAGCAGAGACCTCCAAGTGGGAGCTAGCAGGATCCCAGAATTCTAGATGTTTGCTCTTTTTGAGATTGGGCTTTGGCCAGTGAATATCCTTGCAGGCTGACTGTAGACCACTCTGCTTAGAGAAATGAGGCACACTGTTTGCAAAACAGCTTCTAGCTTGCAGATAGTGAAGCCACTTGCAGGAGCCAGCCAGGTGACCTTAACTGCTTCCAGTACCCCCGGATCCCACTTGCCTGTGATTACCTGTACTTTCAGATCCCAGATCAGAAGGGGTTGCCATGTTCTTCTATCAAATGTCTGTGCTCTAAAGTAGAGCTAAGAACCTGAAAAAGCAAACTAATTAGATCCCCAAGTTTACTTTCTCCCAGGTGTTCCACTGCCCAGGTCACCAACTCTTACTGTTTTCTGATCTCTTGCTTTTGACTCTAAGGAATCCTCTTGAGACTCCCTGACTGTTGAATGTTCACAATCCACCCTCTTTTCCTGCCCCTCTCTCTTCTACTGTTACCTTTAGGGTCAAATTCAAGCAAGGTTTGATGAAAAGCCTAGCGTACTAGTGAAGTACTGAAAGATATGGCTTGATTGCTAATTCGTTACACATACCCATTGCTTGGCTCATGTATGCACTGACCTTACTCTTGGGGAGCTGAGACCTCAGCATATCCACCATGGGAAAGAAGAGGAAGGCCCACTAGCCAAGCAGACCAGAGGTTAGCTGGTCCTCACGAGGCCACCTATGCATTCGAAGTGCCAGGCAGCAAATGGATACACCTGTGTCTCTTGCATTTTCTGCTTCTTTGAGAGTTACCAAAGTTCAGCTTCCGATGTGATTTTTTTTCCTATTTATACTTTTTGTGGAAAGGTTGTTGATATTACTAAAGTTCTATCTCTTGAGGTGCCTTTGGAGACAGGGGACAATTGATCATGTTCTGGTGTTCTGGAAACAGTAACATGAACATCTCTGTCCTGGCGGCTGCTGCCTGAATGCTGTTTCCAACTTTGCCTCTGTGTGTGCATTTCCAACTGGGAATGCCTGCAAGTGATTCCCAGACAAGCCCCCTCTTGAGACTCCTTATCTCCCCAGGAACACCAAGAGGACAGCTGAAGTATGGATGGATGAATACAAGCAGTACTACTATGCAGCTCGGCCTTTTGCCCTGGAGAGACCCTTTGGAAAGTAAGTGTATATGGGTGGAGGAGGGCGGAGAAGTCAGAAGGGCCTCTGCTCATAGATCCATCACTTTAGCTCTCTCCAGAGCCTCTAAGCTCCTCCAGGTCTAGAGCGATGGCTGTTCTGATTTCAGATCCCTTTACACTGTACCCTGTTCTGGGTATGCAGGGCTTTTGCCAGCCTTCCTATGACTCTGTTCCTGCATGACCACTTTAATAGAAGGAGCTGACCGTAGCTTTGCAGAAAGTTAGCATGGGGAAGAAGAAATGTTTATTACATGCTAGGTATTACTCCATGTGGTGTCTCTTTAATCTTGCCTAAGCTCTGAGAGATGCAATTACCTAGCCCTGAGTGACAGGCAAGGGGACTAAGGCTTAGGCAGAGGAAAGCACAGATTGCACTTGTGAAGAAGATGGAGGTTCATAACACACTCCATACGACATTGCATTTCCCAGCCCCAAGCTGGCTGAAGTAAGGAAAACGTGTAATTGTCCTTAGTTATCATTTGTTTCTTGGTGTGTGCAGGGGGTACAACCATGACATTTTATCCTATTAGTTTCACCCATTCATCACATAAGGCCGTTGAGTAGATGGGCTTTTGAAGTCTAAACCTCTCCAGTTGAGTCCATTCCTGTGCTAGAAGAGTAAATCAGGGCCCGCCAAAGTGACTTACGCCTCTGACACCATACTTTCTGGCCACGCTCCAGTTTTCTTACTCCACCTCTCCTGGATCTTGTCTACATCAGAACTTTGGGTCCAGAGACCATGTCCCATCCTTCACTCACTGCCCTGTCTACCTTAGACTCCTTCATTCTTAAAGACAGATCTCGGAAAGTTTGGTCCTCTGATCTTTGTCTCCGTTGTCTACCAAGTAACACCTTCCTACACACACACACACACACACACACACACACACACACACACACACACTGACTTCCTCTTTCCACATACACACACACAAACAATACTTCCCTCTACACAAACATACACACAATACCTTCCTCTATACACATACACATACACACACACACACACACACACACACACACACACACACACACAAACACACGCATGATCTCTTTCTCCCCTGTGCACAGGCCACAGGGCAGTCTCATGACATTTCAGATGCTCCCACCAATGATACTTCACAGCCATGTTGTCAGGGAGGTCACAAGACACCTCCTAGCCCTGCACTCTTTTCTAGCCAGCTCAAACCCGCCATGTCCACTAAACCATCTTTACTCCCTTCCCAGCTCGTAGGCCCCCACCTCCTTCCTCTTGCATGGAGGGTGCCTCTTTTATGGATGAAACAGACAATATTGATTTCTCAAGACAAATCAACCCATTAGCCTGGCCACAACTGTACCATCCTTCTCGGTCGCTTTTTGTCTCTGTGGAGAGGTGTGCTTCCTGTATCAGTAAACCAGGACTCCTCCGGATGCACCATTCATGCCTGCCTTCATTCATAAATCAACATTTATCACATTCCCACAGTATGCATTCATCTCCTCCTGCCTGCTGGTGCAGGGCCTCTCAGACTTTAATGAGCACACAGATCTCCCAGGGAGCGTGTTAAAACATGGATTCTGATTCCTTTGCTCTGTGTTTCTAATCAGCTCCCACGTGACACAGTGCTGCCGGCGGAGGATCCTAATCCGAGGAACGAGCTTCCGAGGAGTGGTTCCCCCAACTAACCTGCCAGTGGAATCACCTACAGATCCTTCAAGCCCCTACTACCTGAGCTCATCCTCCTGAGGACTTGTTTTGCTTGGCTTTCAAATTCGTAGTGTTCCAGCATGGCAGATAGAGCTATGTGCCCAGACCGTGTCTAGACACCTCCATTCTCCCCAACCTCGGTTCTCCCCTTCTGTATCTTTCCTTTCCATGTTTACACCTACTCCTTGACTTAAAAAAGGAGGGAGTAAACAGAAATAAATATACAACCTTCCTTTAAGGTGGCTTTGCTCACCACCTTATATATCCATGTCCTGCCTGCCAGGATCCAGCATCATGAAGTAATGTTCTACCTTGGCTGCCTCCCCCAGGCCTTGCAGCTCTTCCCACAAGGCTTAGTCCAGACTCCTTCAGTCTTTGCTCTCATCTTATGCTACCTTTCAGCACTATCTTTTCCAGCCTGCTTTCTTCTGCCATGCCTCTCTGGCCCCTAGGCTTCTGGTCTTCTTTTCTGTTGTTCCTAAGTCCTGCCTTTCCTATTCTAATCCCATGTTGCTCATCTTCTTTTGCCTCACTCCTGACAGGCTGGTCTCTCTCTGAGGTTCTGTCTTAAGTCTTCTTTGTACTCTGCATGCTCACCAGTGAGGTTGCCATATCTATTTACAACTCTGTTTCTAACAGGAACCTTTCCTCTGGGCTGCAATTTCTTACACCCAAATGGCCACTTCTACCTGGATGTCTCCCAGATACCTCCAATGTAACAAACCCTAATCTAAACCCATTCAGTTTGTTCCTGAGTCTCTCAACCCATATTTCCCATGCAACTCCATGAACAGTCTTTCTTACATTATATGACCCAAGTCACAAGTCTGGGTACTACTATAGTTCCCCTTGCTTGCTTGGAGTGATAATCATGTCCTGTTGCTGCTTTGCCACTCAAACACTGAGAACCCAGGCTCTCTCTGAAAAGAATACCAAGCATGTTGAAAACATGAGCTGAGAGACCTGATAAGGAAGCCTGCTTTGTGCTCTGTAAGAAGATAGAAGACTGGGCGTGTAGCTTAGTGGTAGAGCAATTGGCTACTATTCAGGAGGCCCTGAATTTGAGTCCCTGCACAAAAAGAAGGGAAATGTGGAGGACAAAGAGGGAGAAGGAGGAAGAGGACTTTGGGTGACGTCATGGAGAGAGAAAAGGGAGAGAATGGGGCTGAATAGGAAGCAAAGCTACATTTATTGGTTGCCTAGAGAAGACAAGGGCTGACGAATACTTAGGTAGAATGAAGATGAAAAGAAGTAGAGGATTGAGCAAGCCCATTCCTACCCAGTTCACTACAAGGAGAATAAAGGCACCTGGGATTGTATAATTATCTCCCAATTAACTAACAGATTAGCCACTGTCCCCACTTGCACTCCAACTGGCCAAAGCAACAGTCAGATTTCCTCAATGCATCCCCATGCTATAACCTATAGAAGGCCCACCAAGTCCATCCCAGTGCCCATGAGATAACGTCATCCTCCTCCAGCGCTGCCTCATGTGGATCTTTGTGGACTCTCTTCCCCCATTCACACACACACTTCTGTTTTAAGGCCAGATAGCCAATGTTGCTCCTGCTGGAAATTTTTTTAACTTGTTCATAGCACTGATCTCTGCTTTCCAATCTCCCTGCCTCACCCACCCTTTGGCTTCTCTACATGGCCTCTCTTTCTCTCACATACCAGCATCTATCACCATTGCTTTCTTGAATACCATGGGCCCATCAAGCAAGAGTCCACCTGCAAGCTGTCATGACGACCTGTCTTCAGGGTCACATGGGATATGGTTCTTGAATCGCTATCTTGTATTACTGTTTGGAAGCTTTAGTACATTCAATATGATGCCCATTACATAGGAATGTTCAGTGGGTAGCTCATGAACAGATGTGTGATGAGACACCAGCAAGGTGCTCTAAGGCTGGGGCAGCGTGGTTGTCCAATCACAGAGAGACTGAGTAAGAGTAGACCATAGTTCCAGCAGTAAGTTATTAACAACACACTCATCCTTCTCGCAGCTTGACCTTTAATGAAAATGAAAATCACCCCCCCCCCAATTCCATTTTCAAATAAAAGCACAAGCCCTCAGTGTTGTAACTATACCATCAAGAGATGAAGCTAAGATGTTTTCATAGGTCTGCCTGGAACTAGAGAACTCTCTACTTTGTTCATTTACTCAGCATCCCCTAGAGGTGTGTGGGTATGAAACATGTCACTGGTGGTGGGGAACCACTATTGTAGATTCCTGCCTCTAACAGCTGTGTTCTGTCTCTGTGTCCCACCCTCCAACTCATCGTCCCAGCATTGAGAACAGGCTGAACCTGAGGAAGAATCTTCACTGCCAGACCTTCAAGTGGTACCTAGAGAATGTCTACCCAGAACTCAGGTACACCTATCTGCTGGACCCAAAACTAGCTACAAGAAGAGACCCGGTCTTTGCTAGCCTGGTCTGGGAGAGACAAGACCTATGGCCAACTGGAGGAGAGTTTTTAAGTCTGTTGTGGGCTGAGCAAATCAATCACTCCTGCTTATCCCTAAAACCTGAAGAGGAATTTTGTTGAAGCTAGTAGAATGGGAGACTAGGGTTAACTGTTGGAAGTGGTACCCTGGGTTGTGCTAAGAGAATAGAATTGGTGACATAGACTCCATACTAGAGATCCATCTGCCATGGGGCTTCTGAGAGTTCCCTTCCATCCTCTGACCAGTGCCAACCTTTGTGACAGCTCCAGGGAAGATGGCTCTCTGCCCTCTCAAAACACACCCCTAATCCATCCAGCAGCTAGCAGCACTAATGTCAAAAGCAGTGCATTCTCATCTGTCCACATGGCTTTCCCACAGGGTCCCCCCAGACTCCTCCATCCAGAAGGGCAATATCCGGCAGCGGCAGAAGTGCCTTGAGTCTCAAAAGCAGAAAAAACAGGAGATTCTCAGGCTAAGTCCCTGTGCCAAGGTCAAAGGAGATGGAGCAAAGTCTCAGGTAAAGTAACTGCCTGGGGTCATAGCAGTGCATGCCACAGAGAAAAGAGATGTCTAGATTAGCCTTAGTCCTTACTTCAGCATGACACCAGGAGTCCAGAATGGAGCCAAAGGACCCATCTTACCTGGCTTTTCTCCCACTTAGTTGCCAAATACCTGGAATTCCTCTGAAAGAGGGCCTCCAAGTGGCATCTGCCCATAAGAAATGGTCCAATAATTTAACAGGAGCTCAAAGACTGTCAGCTGTCTCCTACAGTAAATGTGGGCCAAGTCAGACAAGGAAGATCACACAAACGACCTCTGCAAGTGTGACATGCAAAGAGGAAAAGAAGCTTGCTACCAGACATTGACACAAGACACCCAAACTGTGTCTTGCAGCTGACTTCAGACTTGGTAAAACCACTTCTATCCACCCCTCTTTCCTGGGCACCACCCTCCTGCTTCCGCTACATCTGTGGATTATTCAGGAATGCTTTCCAAGGAAGCTTCCCTGTGTCTTGCTTGGTTTGTCAACAGAGTGTATCCTGTCCAAGCCCTGTGCTTTGCCAATATTCTCCTTTCTGAGGCTAGGCCTGCTGTTTCCAAGGTCACTGACAAAATCACCACCTGTCTCAACCTCCATAGCATTTGGTCAAGCGCAACCATCACGTGACTCCCCTCAGCCAGTGTGATCCCTCGGGATCTCTGCTTCCTTGTCCTGCTGTCTGAGTTCTTTCCCAGTACCTTTCTCCATCTTTATGGTGTTTACTGAGGTCTTCAGTGCACCCTTCTTTTCTCCATAAATTCTTTTTTTTTTTTTGGAGATATTACTCATGTTTCCAGCTTTGACCATCTCCTGTTTATTGATTCACGAATTCTGTGTCTTCATGCATCATTTATTCACTCGTCAGATTCTTTGTTAACTGTGAAGGTGCACAGGTGCAAGGCTAGGCTACAGAAGGACACACCCAAGCAGCCTCTGTCATCTAATGCCTGTTCCCGGACATTCTCACTGATACCACAGAAACACAGAGATGTGGCATACAAGTCTTGTGTGAGCATTGAAAAGTTGTCCCAGGAGACTTGAAAATGGGCTGTGATTTGAGACAGATGTAAAAGCAGAGAAAGTCAGGAAGGGGAGAGAGATTGACCCAGGAAATACAACATATATTGAGGCCTGGTGATGAGTATAAGGCTCGGCCTTAGGGAAACAGAGGTCAAAGTTAGAATGAGAGAGCACCATAGATGTCGAGGTGGGGTAGAAGCAGGAGCTGAATTCTTATCTCTATCCTCCTGAGGAAGTTCAGTTTGTCCTCACTAGTAATATATCTGTAAGGTTCCAGGAGAGGGTTCAAGAAACGAAAGGTCCATAGGTAAGACCTCCCCCTGGACGGTTGCTCAAATACTGTGCAACGGAGTGAGCCAAACTCTCTGTGGTTTAACTCCACAAATGGCCGTGAACAACCAGGCTACCTTGCATTGCACACGTTCTCTGCACAGGTCACCCTTTCCCCAGGTGCCAAGGTTCCAATTCTCACTGGTGACTTGGCTCATCTTTTTCCTGTAGCCCCTTGTGTCTACATCCCACAATGTTCTCCCTAGAAAAACTCTTGTTATACCCTTCACTTACTTATTCTCGCTAGATCTACATTCTCCAAGCCCAGATCTGTTGACTTTTGGATCATGGTTTTAAAATATCCCTGGTGAGAATGCCTGTGTTAGGTTAGAGCCACAGTCCCTAGGTGTTCCTCCTGCCCTGTCTCCATACAATGACCCTCATCCTCACTTTGTGTGTGGTCTTTAAGCCATCATCCAGGTCTCAGCACAGTGCCTCTCCCTTGTTGACCACAAATATCCATGCTCTCGGACCTGGCTCTGGCTTGAAAAGACTTTACCGGAAGCAGTCCTTGCTCCAAACAGGGCAGAGGAGGTGGAGTGGGTGATTTTACTTTAGGTGTGGCTGCCCAGCTGACAGTAACACAGTTTGCTCAAGTGGTATTTTGTAAAGCACAATGAGTAGGTGACACATCTTTCTGTGAGTCTGTGTGTGGGTATTGCTCATGGGAATTCCAACAGTCAGAATGTTGTTTAGGCCTTTCCCCGGGACAGGATTGGTTTGATCTATTCCCAGCAGAGTGGAGCTTTTCTGGAACTTGCCAGCTTTGGTTGCATAAGAAGGTGGGAGGGAAAGCCACTAACTGTCTGGGCCGCAGAGGGGGTCCTTTAATATCCAGTCCTAGGAGAGGTAGCAGGATGTTTACTGGAGGAGAATGGCTCATTCCATTTCAGCTGACCTACCTGCAGTAGGAGGAAGGCAAACAATTGCATGTATTGGGACCATGGGGCAAAGGCCTGTAGGTACACAGAGCTCTCTCCTTGGGGCAGTGGTGGCTATAGCTCAGCTTTGTTTGAGATAATAGCTGGGCTTGGTGACTCTCCGATGGTAGATTATCTAAATATAAAAAGGTTCAGTTTACCTCAGCAAAGTGGACAGGAGCATCTTCAGCGCCAGGTTTCCTGCTGGGGAAACAAGGTGGGCTCATTCAGAGTTCGACACAGCCCCATTTTCCAAGGGTACACAGCCTCGCCACCGGACTGGGCTAAATTTTCAGGTACTTGGAAGGAAATTCACATTTCAGCATGATTATGTTAGCTGAAATGATCTCAAGTCCACATGCGTGTTATATGTCCTTACAGGACTGACTCGTGATCTCTTCTCTTCTTACTAGGGTCCTCTTCCTCATTCCTCACAAATCTTCATTTTCACTGTCCTTCATCTCAACCCTTTCTGTATACGTTGGACACTGGTGGGGTCCTTTCCTCCTAGCATAGCTCTATCCCTTCCTATGTATGTTTTTGCTCCCTGTCTCGACTCCTACTCTGTCCTGAAGGTGTATATCTACCCATGGACCCATTCAGCCTTTCTTCCTGCACCCCACCTCTTCAGTCACTGAGAGCATAGCAAGGAAGTGATACAGGAGTCAGACAAAATAGGTGTTGTTCCTTCCCCTACCTACTCCACAGCTGATGCCACCAAAGCTCCCCAAGATTAACTAATGTCATGTACTCATGGTGACACCACACCAACTCTACCCAGCAGTTCTCTGGTGCTTGTTCCAGCCATGTCATTGCTTCAGAGCTTGGTTAGATGTCTAGTCCTAGGAGAAGACACCTGCCTGTGACATTGCCTCTTAAAGGTTTATAAATATTAAAACTGTTAACCAGTTCCACCTTGACAGAAGAAAGATGGTGGGGGGAGGGTTTTCATTACAGCCACTTTCAAGGGACAAATCCAAAAACAAAATTCATGCTTCTGTAAGAGGGTCTGGAGTCAGGAGAGAAGGGTGTCCTCCCTCACATTTAGGGGAGTTTGGGCATGAGTGTGAATTGGGGGTCTCTGCTCCACAAATGTCACGCAAAAACTCCAGGGACACATGGCTAGACTGGCTGCCCACTTGGGCCTGGCTTCAGTTTCTTCTCATTTCTGGCTCTGACCAACATGGTAAACTCTAAGCCTTCATATTTATTTCCCTCTGAAAGTCTACATATGTATACCAGCGACATAGCCTACCCGCAGAGACAAAGCCAGGCATCGCATCAGCACATGTCCTGAGATTAGGTTGGAGCCATGAGATGGGTGTTCTAGGGCCCTGGGTCACAGAGAGTGGTACAAGGAGGTCCAGATTCTGTCTTTAGCTGACATTCACTCACCAGGTAGGTAAAACTCCAGCAATGGGATCGCCCCCTGCCTATAACAATACTCCTTTGGTTTTGTTTGGTTTGTTTTTGTTGGCAGGGCTGGAGAACAAACCTCAGAGCCTTATGGATACTAAATAAGCCCTCTCCAACCACACTATATGCTCAGCATGGAGGCTATCCAGTCCTGTAGTGCTAATAATTGTTCTTCCTCCATACCAGTCATCCACTCCCACACCCTGTCTCCTCTTCCTTCTTACTGCCTTATCTTTCTTTGGAGCAAAATACTGGATTCAAGTGTTTCAAAGATGCTGGCAAACCTATGCCGTGGGGTAATGCAGGAGGCATACATATATCATGCATTCGAAAGCCTTTGAAGCCCAAGAAGTCTCCAGGCTAATACATTTCCTCTTAACTTCACTGAATTCCCTGGAAAAATAGCCATGAAAGGTAGAAAGAAGACAGATGTGCCACTCTAGTTTCCAAATTAAAGCGAGGGAAACATAAGACAGTTTGAAGTGCATGCTTCCTCTGCCCAGCCAGTGCTGAGGCTCCAGATTTGTGGAGCAGGAGGCAGCAGCTGGGAGCCCCAAGGGTGGATGTGATTGAAAATGCTCCACAGATCAGCAGGCACGGGGACACCTCCAGGGTAGAGAGCTCCAATCTGCAGTGGAACAAGCTGCCAGGCAATCACCTCCTACCCCTTCTTCCTCAGCGTTCCTCACCAGAGCCTAGGAATGACCCCTCCAAAGCATCATGCCAACCTGTCTCTGGGATAATTTCTAAAGGAAAGTCTAAAGGGACATTTCTCTTTTATTCTCTTGACTTGCTCTGAGTCACTGGTGTCATCGGAGACAGTAACGAAGCCTTTGATAAATAGAAGGCACTATTCTGAATATGCATGGATTAACCATATATTCTACGTTGTGGCCCTCTTATTAGAGCAGAGATTCTCAATCTGTGGGTCGCAACCCCTTGGGGAGGGTGTCAAACGACCCTTTCACAACGGTCGCCTAAAACCACCCTGCAAATCAGATATTTACATTCTGATTCATAACAGTAGAAAATTACAGTTATGAAGTAGCAGCAAAAATAATTTTATGGTTGGGGGGTCATAAAGGTGCCAGCAATGGTTCCACCACTGTAATAAAATGGTTCTCTTCCTATCATATCTGAGGTTACAGAAGTAATCCGTCAAGAGTTTGCAAAGTTATTAAGCTAGTGGGCAGGGATCCCAGCTATTGTAGTCACCCAAGAGGCCAATCCTGTGACACAACAAAGTGAAGTGGATATGGGGCTTCAATCCTAGGTCTAAGACATTCTAGAGATGTAAGAGAAGACATGGTGGAAATAAAAGGGGATGGCCTCAAACATGAACCTAATGAGGGTTCCGAAGAAAACATCTGGGAACCATCTCCAGGACAAGCTGATGTTTGTGTCTGTGCAACCAAGGGAGGCAGAGAGCCCAGCATGGCCCGCCAGCGATTTGAACTTTTGTACCACCCAATGCTGACCATAGGGCTCACCCCTTAGAGATCTTTGTACTCAATTAGAGGTTTTGTTGAACCTGGCTCGTTTGTCCCAGGCATTTGTCTTCAAGGGCATGTTCATAGGCATGTTCATAGGCTAATGGGTTCTAATGGGTTCTCCTGTGGGGCCTGCAAAGTTGGAGAACACCTGGTATCACTGATGTCCTCTGCTTGGGTCCCATCTCATCGGAGGGAAGCTCATAAGCCGAGTGAGCCCGGCAGCTGCTCCTGACATTGTGCAGCGTAATCATCGACTCTTTGATCCTCACTTCCATGAAACCATACCTAGGCATGAAGTGGCTCGGATCAGTCAGGCACTGGAAAGGCTCTCACTTCAAGGAAACTAACAATGCTACTTTACTGTAACCTCAGTTGTTGGAAACCTACATCACAGAAGACATTTAGAAGCACAGAACTCACCATTACCAGTGAGTGACATTAGTTTCTACTTACTAACAAGAAAGTCACCTTGTTTTCCTTCAAGAGCTCGCTGTCCCGCCCCTCACCTAGCACCCCTTCCAACGAGGATATAACACTCTTGGAGCAAGTACACTAAGCCAATGCCAGTCAGCTCTGAGCAGAGTACTTGTTTACTCGTTACAGCAGCCCCTCAGATGGGCTTGTCCTGCTACCAGCCCCACTTGACAGACTGGATGAGCTAGGCAGGATGTTCATGAGTGATACCCATGAGTTTAGGTGTAGGTAGACCTGCAGACTACCTCATGATAACCTTAGCATGACTGTCCTTAGGGCTGGATCATTCTTTGTCATGGGGACCATCTGTGCCTTGTAGAATGTTTAGCAGGGCTCCTGACCCACCTCACCAAATGTCCATAGAAGCTCATCTTAATAATCCGAAATTGTCTCCAGACACTGCCAGATAGTTCTCCAGTGGGGTAGGGAGTAAAGTCTAGGCTGATGACTTCCTGTCTATCAAAGGATAGAGCCCTGGACCATTCCCAGACCAGCATCTCTCTGCCTGGCTTCATCTTTGCCCCTGCCTCTTTGAAAGTTCTTATTGCAATGTAAGAAAAATCTTTCCTCCATAATTTTTCATCCAACTCAAACCAGGAAGTCCCAGGCCAGACCAGTCCAGGTACCACAGTGGTCCCTTTGCACCCCAGCTTTCCCAGCTGCAGCCCCAGGACATTTGCATGAAGGAAGGCTACCGGTCCTGCTGCTACTCAATCTCTTCCCGCTGGGGCAGGGAACATGTCCTCTGAGTCCAGCAGCCTGTTTCCCCTTTCTCACAAACTAGCAAAGGAGTCCAAGGACTAGGGATGAGTTTCTCTCCTCAGCCCACTCCTACAGGGAAAAGCCACTCCCATCAGCCTGCAGAAGAGTTCTTGGGTTATCTTCCTTGTGGGTGTAGAAGGCCATCCATCCTGGACAGCACTTTTGATAGGCTCTGAATGGAGCCATCAATAGAGGATCCTACAAACCTCAATGGAAGACAGTTCTGTCTGAGGATCCCCACTACCACTTTTTTGTTCATTCCTTTGTTTCTCAGAGCTGGGAACTGTACTCAGGACCTTGCTTGCTAGGTAATCACTCTACCACTTAGCTGAGCCTCCAGCCGTTCCCTCAATGACCGTCTTCTTAGGGTTCATTCCTGACTCAGGAGTCATTTACTAAACCCGTTCATTCATCAGCAGTTCCCTTGGGAAATGGGAGAGACAAGGAATGGGATACGGACACTTGGCTTTAGTCACCTCAACTTTACTGACCCCTGCTTTCCATTTCTCTCTTCTTTCTTCTTACGTATGTGGCCAGAGATCAGTTCTCTCTGAGAGATTAAATATTCAGGCATGCTCCAGAAAGTGTACTTGTGTACAGTCTGTGTGTGTGTGTGTGTGTGTGTGTGTGTGTGTGTGTGTAAGAGCAGCAAGTACCGCTTAACCACAGAGCCATCTCTCTAGCCTCCTAGTAGAAGGGCTTTTATGGTAGCTGTCTGTTCACATGTCCCTCTTGTGGAGACTTCGAGTGGCTTTCTCAGACCCTGACCCAGATGTAGCTGTGTGTAACCTTCTCTAGAGGCATTTCTGAATGTGGGGGTCCCATATGTCAGAAAACCTTGTTCCTGCCACTTGCCTAGAAATGCCTTAGGGTACTAAAACCAGAAGACTGACAAGATGTGTTTTTAGAAACAGTGGTGTGTTGTAAGTTGCTGCATTTAATCCCTTAATGCTTTTAGCACAAACAATATAACACCACGCATTGAGGTGATCATATGATAATGATGGGATTTATTTTTGAAATGTTAATTTGTACTTCCCTGTGGTTCTACAGAGCAGTAGCTCATTTTGTTCCCATCGCTGACTTAAGCCTTATTTTCAGGGGAGTGAAAAAAAACCTAATAGATTTCAGGACAGTGGTCCTGTGAGCCCACAAATAGCTCCCTGCAGCTCTGCCCTTGGGGCAGCCCTTAATTCTTTCTCTTGCCCACAAGGAGAAATATTTTCAGCTCCAAGTACAGATTACCATTCTAGATCACCTGCTCAATGCTGCAGATCAGTCTCAAGACCCTTGTGGACTTCATTCATGCCTGGCTTTGGCCTCTCAAATCGATTGTGTCACTACTGCACACATCTAGAGCCAAAGGGGACAATTTAGGGAATGCCTGTACTCAAAAATATAGCCTAGAGTTGGGAAGAAAAGGAAGCAGACAGCCTAGAAGGCACCACTACCCGTGTCCTGGGGTCTGGTGTGACATTCATGAGGCATGGTCCTCTCTTCATACTTTTATCTTAACTCCCATGATGTGTGATGACACACTAGGGGGATGCCAGGGCCTGAAGAAGACAAACCAGAGAAAATAGCACCATCCCTAACACGTTATGGTGGTTGAATTGAGAGTATGAATCCAGGGGTAACACCCCAGGGACAGTTGGCTCTAAAGCTGGAAGTTGTCTGCTCTCCATCAGCACAGGTCAAGAAGGAACTCATGAACATCCTGGTCCAAAACTGGAAGGCCACTTTGTGCACAGGGATGTGATGGAGAAAAGCTACACCCCTTGGCGGAGTCCCCTCTGAAACCTCCCTTGGGGACTCTAATCATGAATCATCTTTACTGCATGATGAAGGAAAAGGGCAGTTATCACCTCTTCCACAAACTGAGAGGAAACCTCTTTGTCATCTTGGCAGCAAGTACACCCTCGCTTGCTGTCTCCCAACTTAAGAACTAGAGAGTGCCCAGGCTTGTTAACCTGACAATCTGGAACGTAGGTGCTTATAATGACCTCACAGGATGCCCCTTTCCTATGATCAGAACTCCTATTGTTGATCTAGTTTCTCCGTTTCTCCCCCTGCAGGAGTTGAGGGGCCACATCCTTTGTTCTGTTAGACGGTGCACAATCTCTTAAGTAATGTTATTTTTCATAGCTTTCTTTTTTTCTTTCCTGACTCATCTTCCAACGCCTCCCTCGGGCACTTCCTTTCTCTTTACCCTTCTGTCTACCTCTTACCTCAGCTTTCATGCTCTCAAGGCACTGTCTTGAAATCCTTTCAAAGAAAAGAGGGTTTTCTGAAGACAGATGAGGCAGAGGGTAGCCTGTCAGATAGCTGTTTGAAGTGTTAAATGTCAGGAGCAGACTCCCATGGAGAGACATTGTTTACAAGCAGATACTGGAGACCATATAGCTCAGCTGCTGCCCAGAGTCAGAATTATTCTGCAACTTCCAGCAGCCTCCTGCATGGCCATGGGCCAGGACCCAACATGGGTATGGGAACCAAGACTTCATGTCAGTGTACACCCTTAGCCTTTGTCCTTTGAGTGGCGTTCTACCAGGTGATCTTGTTGATGATCATTACTTTCGGGAACATTGGAACTTCTTATCCAGCTGTATGGGTCATCATGCATAGGCATGGTGGTACCACATAGATGGCGGTTTTTCCCACTCCTAAGTAAATCTTCTTGCTCTCCTCAGGTGTGGGCCTTCACATACACCCAGCAGATCATCCAAGAAGAGCTGTGCCTGTCCGTGGTCACCCTGTTTCCTGGTGCCCCCGTGGTTCTTGCTCTATGCAAGAATGGGGATGAAAGGCAGGTAAGTGCTCAGCTAGCCCAGGGGAGGAGTAGGTTTGGAAGTGGCCAACCTCCATACTGTAAATGGGTGGCTGTAAGTCTCCTGTAGGCAGGAGAAGACAGGAGGCATTGAAAGATGAAGAGTTAATAAGCAAGAAACCCTTCCAGTCAGAGTCAGGGATAGGACTCAACAGTGTCGGTAGTAATGGCTATATTGGTCCCAATGATCAGTGAATACCTGAAAGCCTGCAGACTTTAGCTAACCTTACCAGGCCTGCTCACCTTGTGTTGCTATCACTGCTATCTGTCAGTTGTGTCCCAATGCACACTGTTCCCCTAGCAGCACGTACTAGGGATGTATTCGGCTTCCTGACCAGATTGTAGAGACTGACATTCAACTCCCGAGTGTAAGTGTAGCATGTGGTGGGTCACTGTATCTTCCAGAGATTTCCCCCTCTTACTCTCCAAACTAGGGCTGCTATAACCCCAAAGAACCATGCAGAACAAGTATTTGTGATGGTCTTTATGAAGTATAGAGCTCAGTATCTAGGCAGTGTATGTGCCCATCCCTCTATCCTTACCTCAAGGGACACTGCTCAAGACCCACCTCTCTGCGGGCTCTCAGCACAGACACATTTTGAAGAAGCCCCCTGCTGTCATCTTCAGCACCCCATCTTTTCTTTCTCTAACGTCTTCCTAAGGGAAGACAAAGACCATACATAGTCTTCTACGTCTCAGTTCACATTTTCTATCCTGTTGCATGAAAAGCTATTGCCTCCTCATGAGTTTTCCTAGGAAACATTGATTTAGCTTTTAATTTTTTAATAACTGTTTTTTAAAGACTTGGACTGCAGAGGTGGCTCAGTGGGTAAAGGTACTTGCAATCAGGCCTATCCAAGTGAGTTTAATCCCTTGAAATACATACAGTGGAAAAAGAAAGCCAAATATGACAAGTTGTGTCCTAGCCTACACACACACACACACACACACACACACACACACACACACACACACACATAGACGCATGCATGCTTACAGATACACAAATACAAATAAGTAAATAAATATGAATTTAAATGTAATGGAAAAAATGAAACCCTAATGCATGCCAGAACAATTAGTGGCATTTTTCTTCCTTTATGAGACCATGAAATCATGTCTCTGGCTGTCTCTGGCTATTCACAGGTGGTGTCACCCATTCTGGTGATGCCTGAGCACCTTATATTATCCTTAGAACCCATGGCCTTAGCCAGCAAAATGAGCGCTTCTCTCTCCCACCTCTATCTCCTCAGCTATGGACCAAGACTGGTGCCCGAATTGAGCACATAGCATCTCACCTCTGCCTGGATACAGACATGTTTGGTGACAGCACCGAGGATGGCAAGGAGGTCGTTGTCAACCCTTGTGAGTCGTCGCTCATGAGCCAGCACTGGGACATTGTGAGCTCATGAGGACCCTGGGTGCATTCAACTGTGGACCAGGAATGATGCTTCCCTGGACCAAACCAAACTGGAACCCAGGTTGTGAACAGCTCATGACTGCACCCGATGTCCTCGACTGGAGGTAGAGCAAAGGCTCCCAGGACAGGAGCAACAGTCTCAGGGAAGATGGAGGAAAAGGTCACAAACCAGCAGGGCTCAGTGACACCCTCATGTGTGCAATATTATGAAGGTCCAGTCCTGGCCAGGTTTTCTGATTGGGACCTGGAGATGGAGATCCGATGGGAAGTGTTTGTTGTACCCTTTCTTACAAAACAAGACACCTTATGGAGGCTTGTCTTGAAAGCTGTCCTTGTCACTGTGCCAGGACGACATGGAGAGATGCACAATAGAGATGGTTTACAGAACAAATAAAGCTAACTTTGGGAATTGTCTTCGATAACTCATGCTGCTTCTTCAGCTAGCTGGGCACCTCATCTGAGCTCCCCTCTGAATGTGGGTGGGGCGTCTTGTGGTAGAATGAATGAAGAAGACAGGAAGATGGAAACCTTGTGTCCTTGTCCTGGGTTACCACCTACAAGCTATGTGATCTTTAGAATGATACTTTAGGGAGCTGGCAAGATGGCTCAGTGGGTAAGGGTGCTTGCCATTAACCCTGATGACCTGTGATCTCTCAGGTCGATGTGGTGGAGGGAGAGAACTGACTCTTACAACTTGTCCTCTGACCTGCACATACACACACACACACACACACACACACACACACAGAGAGAGAGAGAGAGAGAGAGAGAGAGAGAGAGAGAGAGAGAGAGGCATGTAGGCCCACACTCATAATGCCACACTCAAAACAAGTAAATAAATGTCCTAATTTTAAGACACTTCAGAGCTGGGAAGATGTACATATTTTGCAAAGTGCTTGGCTTGCAAACTTCAGTTTCAACCTCAAAACCTATGTTTAAAAAAAAAAAAAAAAGAAAAGATAAGTATGGCAAACTCTTATAATCCCAGAACTAGAGAGGGAGAATGGGGCGAATCCCTGGGACTTGTCAATTAGTCAGCCAGCCTAGTCTACTTAACAAGTTCTAGGTCATCGAGAGAACCTATCTCAAAAGAAACAAACAAACAAACAAATAAAAAACAAATCCATGGTACACAGTACTTGAGGGAAAACATCCAAGATTGGCTTTTAACCTCCATTTGCATGTGTACACACACACTCATGCTCTACCCGCACTCACTACACTTACAACACACACACTACACTTACACATGCACACACCTTACACACACACACAATACCCTTGCCTCCACACACAAGGCACTTCACTTTTTCTGCACACCACTTCCTATTATGTTACACCGTGAGACAGATGACTGGTCGTAACTCTAGCAGGCTCTGGGGTTCTGAGGGGATCCTGATCTGGTAGGTCTCACACAGAGTTCACTCTCCATGGCTAATTCCAATGTCTCTGCTTGTTTAAAATATTGCCATAGAGCATCTGTTCATAAAGAACCTTATAGCCCGTAGCCCTCAGCATAGGAATTTCCTACTCAAATAAAACCCATTACCTGGTATCTTCTGGGATTGGTTAGAGTAGCTATCCATTCTAAGTAATGAGGTCTTAAAAAACAAGTCACGTCATGCAAAGGTTTCTTACAGATACACACCCATTTGCTGTTAGTAACTGTTAGCTGGTGCTGCATAACAAATGACAACTTAAACAGCACACATTTACTGTCTCACCATTTGTATGGGTCAGGAGCCTATTAGCTCAAGTGGCAGTCAGTGCTTAGTGGTGGGGTTGGCTCTGACTTTTTCAGTTCATTCTACGTGGGCCCCTCTCTCCAATATAGCAGAGCGCCTCCCAACAGCAAACTAGGGGTGGGGTGGGGAGATGGGATACCAGTGAGACGGGAATCCTGTCCCTTTGCCACCAAATTGCTCAAGCCTCCTCCCAACATGTGTTACATCATTTGTTCCACTTGACAGAAGCAGTCAGCAGGTACAACCCCTATGCAAGGGGAGGTCAATCAGGATTGCCAAGGACAAGAGGTGATCAGATCCATCTAAGTCCATCTCCCCCTGTGATTGTTGGATCCTAAGCACATATCTATTCTCTTTCACCCTGAAAGTTACCAAGCTTCTCATGCAATCTGCTACTGCAGACTGCTGTAGCCTTGGAAACTTGAGGGTTGACATACCCAGACCCAGCATCTTCTTCTGGTGGTTGTATTTCTGTATGCGATCATAGCACCTGCTTGGTGCTAGGACTGGGTCCTATTCTGGGCCCAAGAGGGGGATGAAAACCGAAAGGAAGCTGATGGACAGAAGATATGCTGAGGATCCTTAAGCTATGTGTCCACAAGGCTTAAAGCAGCTTTGCAGAGAGGGAAGACAGAAGGAATTAGGATAAGCAGTAACCACACCAGACCCCTAAGGAGGTGAATCGGTCATTGTTCTATGTCACTAGAGAAGTCTACCTGTCACCTCTGTTTTCGTGATTGTCGTTGAGTTCTCTGGTGGCAACAAAATTATTCCTTGCTCTTTTTTATCCAATGGCACTGAGATAGACACACCAGGTACTCAGTGGACAGTTTATAAGTAGGTGGTTGACAAATCACTCCTTGTTCATGATAAAATGAGTTTATGCAAGTATGACTGCTGCCATACAATTACAGAATGCAGGGGACTTTGCATCTCTGGCAAAGCCGGAGGACCTGGGGAGGGGAGCCCAGGTGGCACACACTTACACACTTATGTCCCAGGGCCGCTTTTCTTCTCTTCATGTGGGAGGGGAAAAAACTAGTAGCACTTAGCTTCCTCCTGACATTCCTCTAACCAGTGAGACGACTTGGAATTGATAATGAGGAGTCACATTGAAGGATGTGGAAAGTACCCTGCTAATGGAATACAGGTGGCTCTGTTGTGAACCGCGTGCTGGGTATGTTCCTTAAGGCCCCACTACTGAAAAATGAAGACTAGCCGTTGTTCTGATGCAGATAGAAACCACTCCGACCCTGCAGGATAGCTAAAGTGCTCTCTGCTGTTCTCAGAGAGAACGAGCTGTGATTGAAAAATAATCAGGGCAGCAGTGGCGAATGTCCATAAATGTAAAACAAGGCTGACATCTCAGAGATAGCCGTGACCTACACATGCAAGCAGAGTAGGAATAGCCAGGCACTGAGTGGATGTTATCACTGGGTTTGGATGCCAAACTCTAGCAGCCTGAAGTATCTCACTTAGTAGATAATCGGGAGCCATGACTGAACATTTGTCAGCCTGTGAGAATGGGGAAGATCTCTTGAGGATCTTGAAGTCTCACATGATTCAGACTCCAAACAATGCTTAGAAAATCTCCTCTCTGGAGCTGTCTGAGCACATTGTCAGGCAAGGAGGCTACAGGAACTCTGTCCCTCATGGTCCCTTCTGGCTAATAGAAGAATATGGGTTTCTTTCAGAGTTTTTAATAAGATATGAATATTAAATAAAATATATAGATGTATGTTAAATGTGACTGTCTATGTATAATGCTGGCCTTCCATAGCTACAAGGTCCACATCTGTGCACCCAACCACCCACAGACTAAAGCCACATGGGAAAAATGCATCTCTATTGAGCATTATGGTTTTTCCCTTTTTCATTATTCCCTGAACCGTAGAGTATAAAAACCACTTTCACTTTCATATACCCTTTAAATTATAGTAGATCTTTTAACTAGCACGGAGCTGGCTTAAAGTATAGAAGAGAATTGCAAAAGTTAGATGCAATATGGAGTAGGGGACATGGCGCTGCAGGTGCGTATGTTTGCTGTGCAAGCATGAGGACCTGAGTTCAAATCCCCAGCACCACAAAAACAAAAACAAAACAAAAGCAAAAACAAAACAAACAAACAAACAAACAACAAAAAAAAAAAACCAGGTGTCCATGTCTGCGGTAGAGACAGGACTCCTTCTGGAACTTCTGGCTACCAACATAGCCCAGGCTCAGGGTAAGGCCTTTCTCAGGGGAATAGGCACAGTAATAGAGCAGGACGCCTAGTGCCCTTCTCTGGCCTCTGCACATGGCCAGTGCAAAACCTTCACACACATATGCATTACACACACACACAGACACACAATATATATGCAAACGTGGTACCATTTTATATGAATAACTTTAGCATCCACAGAGTAGACATCCAAGGGGACGAAGATCCCACCTCCTATGTATTCTCATGAACTGAGCATAAAGAAAAACAGGTGCTTCAGACACTCTGGTGTCTCATTTAGAATAAGGGGCAGAATAGTATTGAATGAATAGGAAGAGATGGGAGTGTTTAGGTAAATCTGGGCTCTGCACAGATGGTGGAGCCTGGTGCCGCATCGAATCTAAGATTTCCTTTCCTGGCCGTTTGTTTCCCTTTGTGCTTTATAATTTCCCACTGTGAGCTCATCTTCAGTGAGAGTCTTTCCTCTGGGCATCCTGCATACTCTGATTGTAGAGGCATGCCTCTGGGGAGGTTTAAGCTTGCCTCCGCTAGGATCCCATTGGATTGCTTTGATTTCCAGCCAATTTATGAATTGATTTTTCTGTCAATGGTTTTCACACTGAGAGATGAGAATCTGGACCCTGGCTCTCTGCTTGGCACAATCTTAGATTTTGATCATTTATAGATTGCCTTTTTTTTAGAGGTTGCTTTAGTCATGTTTCCCTGGGGTTGCAATTCCCCCACCATATGGACACCCCACTTCTGGGCCCTGGTACTCATGAGGTTGTAGGTCTCCTAACTGTCTCTGCCTGTGCATAAAACCCAGCCCTAGTGATACACGTCTGCTTTGATCCCCTATAATTGGTCTTTGCTACTTTGTGGCTTCTTTGTTTTCCCACCCCTTATCACCCCAATTTTACTCCCTATTTCTTGTGATATGAGAGAAAGAATAGAAGAGAGAGCAAGAGAGAAGGAGATCAATTCCTGAATCTAATTTATTTCCTTTCATTTCTTCTTTGAGCTTAGCTCCTGACAAACTACAACAAACCCCTATGAACCACCAACAAACACACTCCCCTGCCTCTTGGGAGTCCTAGCATTTATCTACCTTCTGAACAGTTCCCAGAATTCCAAATGTCACACAATCACAGAAGCTATCTGCAGCTGGCAAAACCGTGCCTTGGCTAGAGTATGAGGCAAGTCACAGTGAGCTGCAGTAGACAGTCTGAAGCAGCCCCATATCCCCACACCTGGAATTAAATAGAAAAGATATACTGTTTTGTGGTTTTTAAAGAAACCAAAGTTCCAGGATTGTCCCTACAACTCACACACACACCTCACTCACCTCTCTCTCCTCTCTCTCTGAATTCCCGTGCATTTTTGGAATTTTGATTTACTCCCTCCCTTCTTTCAAATGCAGCTGTGGTTTCAAATTATCTTATCCAATATTTATGTGTGCATGTGGTAGGGGGTTTCCTTTGTTGGCTCTGACCAGAATTCCTTAGTGCTGTAATTAGCTGTCACCACTGTCTTCCCCACTGGCTGGGGGAACCTTATCTTATTGTAGACACTCAATAAATTTCTATGAATGAGTGAGAGAATAAGCCTGTGATTCTTTAGCACCACTTCCTAATTACCTCCTGGCTAGTTATCAGACATTTGAGTTTTTAAAAGACAGCCAAGGCAAGAGTGGAAGACAGAGAAGACAAATTTATAACAATAAAATCTTGTTATAATACACATAGATTTGGGGATCATGCATATTTAACTTCATAATGACAGAGTTTAATACTGAACATGCTAACTGGAAAGAACTATCAGTAATGAAAATCTTTAATACTGCAGTGGAGCCTGGCCAGAGAGAATTTGTTCTCAGAAACTCGGAGGCGGGGAGAGCAAGTGGGAGTGGGGGTGATGAAGGGTTGGACAAGAGCCCTTGTATTTAATCTGCAAGCATCTCAGGCGTGTCTATTGGCATCTAACAAGATATGCCCTGGCCTCCAGAGAGAAGAGAAAACTGTAACTGTGGTCCTCTTAGGTGACCCACAGAGAAATGCCCTGTTTCGCTTATGCTGTCCACTGAATCGTCCTCTCCCAAACGCTCCATCCTTTCAGCACCCGGGACAGCGTCTGCCATGCAGGCTTTGGGCAGAAAGGACTAAGGGAGGCTTAGCAGCTGTGCAGATGTCCGCGATGTGGCAGGTGGAAGCCCGTTGGCTCCTGCCACACAGAGCCAATCATCTGAACTTCCCTCGTGGGCTACAGTCTCTGGAAGCCTAAGTTGGATTAGCCAAGTCTGAAGCTCTGAGCGCTTTTCCATTTGCCATGGAGCTGACTAATTTAATGAAGCCGTCACAGTGCAAACCTCGGGGCTTATTGGAGAAGGACTCCAGCACGACATTATTTCACAGCAGTAGATTGCATCATTTTCATTTCACAGCTTTCCAATGGGAAATAATAAAACAAAATTACAAACATAATGAAGAAAGAAAGAAAGGAAGAAAAATCCGTGGGTGAGAGGAGAGCCCTCTATTCTGAGATAGGGGCTGCTTCTCTCCTCCACTTGAGCCAATAAATATCACCTGGTTTCACTCTGTAGGGGAGAGCATCCCAGGATGCAGGCACCTGCATGGCTGGAGATAAGAAGGGGCAATAACTCACTGTCCAGGAACACTGAGCAGCCACGGCAGTCCTGTAGACACCCTTTCCGAGGAATCCAGCTTCCAGTGGGGCAGGGTGAACTAGTGGTATGTGGGTATGCACTGTGCTGGACTTCCCCCAGAAGACAAAGCTATTTGACCAGTGGCACTTCACCTAGTTTAGATGAAAGAAAAGATCCCTGGCCTCCTCGGTCCTGCAGGATGCTTTCATTGTGACTGTGGGTGATCTGACAGCCAGAGGCTAAATGGCAGTCAACTGAGGGAGAAAGCCTTTCCCAAAAGCTGTTCTCATTAATTGCACTGAGGTGTACAGATGCAGGGAGGCCACCAAGCTCTGCCAGGCCTTCTATTCTCCTCTGTGGTCCTGTCCTTCAGCCAAGGAGATGCTCCAGGGCTGCCCCCAGCAAGGGGATGAGACTTCATTGCATCTGGCTGGATTCCTCCCCTGCCTCTTACTCCAAGAGAGGGGGTGGTGTGAGGTGAGGTGGGGTGGGGTGGGGTGGGGTGGGGTGGGGTCAAGTGAGGGAGTAGGATCATCTGGAATGACTTTTTTTTAACCTAGGAGCCTCCTTCAAGGCTTCTGCTGGCCCCCTCCTGTCCTCATCTTAGAGGAAGTCTCTCTGGTTGCCAGCTCCTCCCATCTGAGTGGCATCCAATTGTCTCCCAGCTTGACACACACTAGTACCTCCCCTTTCATGTTGGTCAAAGTGCATTTCTAAATAGGGGTTAAAGGTCAGCACCTCCTGGTCCTCATTTTGGACTAAGAACAGATGACTTAAATTTCTCTGATCTCAGCTATCTCCTCTATAAAGCAGTCAGTACCATATCTGCCTCATAATTTCATTTTGGGATTAGATGCAGTGATTCATTTAAAGTTCTCAGTTCAGAGCTAGGCACATAGTAGGTCCTCCCCCTTTGTTCTGTCATCATGGTAGTTCACTAGAGCAGAGGGCAGGATCTGTATGTTTTGAGGCTGACCTCTTTAGTCTTTTTGGGATACTGTGGTGGTTTGAATAGGTTTGGCCCTTAAAGGCTAGTGTATTTGAATGCTTGGCCCACAGGGACTGGCACTATTAGTAAATGTGGACTTATTAAAGAAGGTGTGGCCTCATTGGAGGAAGTATATCACTGGGGGTGGGCTTTAAGATCTCCTTTGCTTAATCTCTGCTCAGTGTGGGATTCTAGTTTCCTCTTGGCTGCCTTTGGATCAAGATGTAGATCTCTCAGCAGCTCCAGCAACATGTCTGTCTGCCTGATGCCATGTTTCCCACCATGATAACAATGGACTGAACCTCCGAAACTGTAAGCCAATCCCAATTAAATGTTTGCCTTTGTATGAAATGCCTTGGTCATGGTGTCTCTTCACAGCAATAAAACCCTAAGACAGATGCTATATTAAAAGTGCCAAAGGGAATGGTTACAACCACAAACATTTATTTCTCATGGTGCTGGAAGCTAGGGCACCCAAAGTCAAGGTACTACCAAATGTGGTATCCGATGAGGTACAGTACCTATTGTATATATAGGTAGAGTACACACACACACATATACATTTACAGATGTGTGTATATGTATATGATATGTGTGTGTGTGTGTGTGTGTGTGTATAGGTATAGGTATAGGTATAGGTATAGGTATAGGTATAGGTATAGGTATAGGTATAGGTATAGGTATAGGTATAGGTATAGGTATAGGTATGGCCTTACTTGGTAAAGAATTATCTGGAATACCTGTTACAAAGATACCAACTCCATTCATGAAGGCTCTGCACTCATGACCCAGTCACCTCCCAAAGGCTCCATCGCAATATCCTCACACTGGGAGTTGGGATTTTAACACCCGAGTTTAGAGTGTACATAAGCATTCAGAACATTCTATCCCCTCAATCCTCAGTGGGCTCTTAAATGTCGGTCTATGGCCAGAGAATCCCCTGTAGGACTGCCCAGGGCACAGGGTCAAGAAAAAGGAGTTTTCTTGACCCAGGAGGCCAGAAGCCAGAAAACAGCAATAAGGTACTGTGAGGAAAAGATGTCCCCTCAGTTGTTGCTGCACAAGAATTTTAGTCATTTGTCTACCTGGTATAACTCCATTCTTCTTGCTCCTTCCTTGCCTGTACACATGGGTCAGGACTCTGCCTTATCTGTGCTAAGCTCTAGGAGGAGGTGATACGTGGTAGTATCAATGGGTGTTCTTAAAGAGGAGGCTAAAAATGTGTGTAGAACCCATGCCATGAGTCTAGGGTCAGCCTACACTGCAAAATGAGACCCTGTTTTAGTCCCTGTCCGAAAGAGACTTCTGGTCTACCTTTGAATCCAACTCCCATACCTTAATTCTGCTGCTCTTTGTTTCTTTCCAGCCTGTTACTTGCACAGTTGTCAGTTTAGAGCATCCCCAACCAGGTCTGTTTAAACCACAGCCCAAGGGTTCCATGTGGCCCAGGATTATGGTAAATGTAGTCAAAACTGCAAACTTACTTTAAAATGTTATTAGATTAGTGTGTGTGTGTGTGTGGGGGGGGTGTTAATAGCCTGGTTGTGTGAACCCACGTTGAGTGGACTTTGTAATGACATAGTGTCACAGTATCAAAACTGCACACTCTGACAGAAGTTAAAGGTAGCCATAAATATACTATCCACCTTAAGTGGCAGTTCCCAGTGTCCCAGGCTTCCACTAGCTTTCAAAAAGGGACTCCTACAAGGGACTAGGGCTTATCAGACAAAGCACAAGCCCAGGATTCACTGGTTCTATACATAATATTCATTCCTCAGCCAGGGAAGGATCAGAGCAGCTCAGGACTCAGAAGAGATTCGAAGAGCTCCTAGGCACAGAGAGGAAAGGAAGCCAATGAGAGGATCGCAAAGCATAACTTCAATGTCAAGAAGACAAGAGTGGGTCTCCAGATGGCAGGCACATGTGAGTACAGGCTCAGAGAAAGTGAAGTAATGCAACATGGGAAAGAATGGGTGTGAGATACAGCCAGACAGGTAGCTTTGAATACCAGACTTTTAACCTGGAAAGTAGCTGTCAGCTATTGAAGTTTCCTGAGCAAAAGAGTATTGTTGACTGGAGCATAAGAAGATCAACTTGGCAGATCTTGCATGGTTTAAAGTGAAATTCTGTGAAACCAGAATCTGATTGAGGTTTCGGGAACCCCATGGGGCCAGAACTGTGCACTGTTCCAGTAGAAAAGAGACAATAGTTATGAGAGACCAGGTGATGGTTTTGGCTGGAATGGAGGAGATGAGGACAGACAGAGTGCATGGTACAGTGGCTTTCTTGTCCCAGTGCTCTGGCAAAGCCCAGTGGATACATGCCTTCATGGTGTCAACATTGATTGGTTCCAGTGTGAAGGCCAGGATTAATTTTTACTTTAATCATACAAATTAAGATGTAGGAAGTAGTGCGTAGCAACCACAAACACAGTGGTACCTTTGTGCCCAGCATTGTCCTAAGGGTGCTGAGGAATCATGTGGCAACAGCTCCTCCCACTCGCTCCATCCAGGTAACAGGAGAGCCAAGGAGGCTGGGCAACTGAGAAACACAATGGGATCCCAACACAAGAAGCCCTCTAACAACTCTAGATTCACATCCATGAGGCTTTGCAGCTCCTGTAAGGACTACACTTATGAATACCTATATTCTCACTCACCCCAAAGAAGATTCTATAAATGCAGCTGAGGTCCCTAGCAGGCTGACTTTTCAAACTGAATTGTTTACTATCTTGGGTAACTAGTTGGCCACATTGACCCTCAGGTTGCCCATTTGTTCAGTAGGAGAGAAGGCAGGATGTAGAGAGTTGTCAAGACAGGCCCAGACTAGGCTCATATGCTCCACTCTCCCCAGTTCATTTCATGCAAACAGCATCCTTAGGGGACAGACATTAGCATCACAATTTTACAGATGAGGAACTTGAGTCTTAGAGAAGTTAAATAACTGATGGGGTTGCCCAAGTGATAAATAGCACAGCAGGTACCTCGTCTCAGTGACCAGGCCTCCAAAGTGCATGGCAGTTCTGTGCCCTGCCCTCCCCCATCACCCCCACCCCCTACCCCCGTATGCCAGCAAATATATATGCAGATCAGTCAGCAATAAATATTTACAAGGTACCCATTCTCTGACAGCATTATGCCAGGGCTTGGCCACCAGTCCTTGCCTTCAAGGACAGCAAGCACAGGAGAGAGACACACGTTTCATTTTCAAGCAGGTGGGGGGCAGGGGGGCACGTGTTAGCATCACAGCGACAGCAGAGCCTATTTCTTTGGAAAGCTTGGCAGAGAGGGGAGTAGCTGTGCCACAAAATTGATGGGAAAGGGGAAGGGAGGAAGCACAATTCCACATGGAGGAACCCACATGTGCTTCTCCACGCTATCCTGGGTCTTTTCTTGAGTCTCAATTCAGTCACTGAGGCATCCTTTCTTGGCTTCCAGCAAGAGAGGTGCAGAAAACTGGGGCTTCCTGCTGTGTCTCCATGGCAAGCTTTGTCCTGATGCAGCACTCGTGCCTCCATAGCTGCTTGCATCCACAAAGTATCCTTCCTACACATGGTTGGACTGAACCCTTTATTACCTATTCATGTGTCTGTCTCTCCTGGGAGTAGGGACCCACACTGTAACCTGGCAGAGGTTGACCCTCATGGAATGCTTCATGGGGAACTTGTGACACTGGAAGTGGATTGAACCAGCTCCTCCCATTTAAGCTTCTCCTAACTCTTCTCCCACATATTCTAATCAGCCAAGCCAAGCCAATGTCTCAGTCTCCAACAGATCCCTGAACTTAGCACAAAGAACTCATAGTTACGCTCTTGGCTCTGAGATTGCCAAATAGCCTCTATAAATGGCCACCCAGGATGCTGCACTCCTCTCCCCAAGAAAGAGGTGATATACACTCAACGAGACAGGTAAGTACTAGGAAGCTGTCTGACTGGAGCTGGATCAGAAGGGAACTCGAACTGTATGTGGCTAACTACCCTCACTGAGCAGAGCTGACCACATCAGAAGTCCAGAAGGATGATTACCAAACCCTCTCCCACAGCTGACTTCAGGACATCCAAGACCAACTCGGCTACACAGTGGGAACTGAACAAGTGAGCTCCTGGAGAAAGACATCCGTTCTCATGACAGCCGCAAGAGCACTTCAGATTCTAAGACAAGAAGCTGAAATGCAGGAGGCAGGAGCTGAAGATGTCCCTGCATCAGCTGGGAATATTCCTGCATGAAATTAGCCATCCCTGTGAAAGTCAGTTTGACTTTCTCTGCCTGTCCCCCACTGGAACTCCATCTACTTTCAACAGCCCAACTTGATTATTGTCTTAAGTTTCTGTATCTCTATCACTGATGCAAGAAAAGTCTATAACAGTGAGTATGGCTAGGACTCCTCTGAGTTCCATAAGTCCACCCCAGCTTCCTAGAAGACCTGTTCCCAAATTATAGCAGCTACCTTATTCCATTTTAAAGCATGTTTCAAAGTCATTCTTTGCTCTCTAAGATCAAATCAGTACCTAGTGCCTGTTACCCCACATGCAAAAAGGCAGACGACAATGGTGTGAAATCCCCAGGCTTAGCCTGTCTCCACCCTAGGGGACAGTAGACTTACCCTCTTTTACAGGGGGCAGGAAATGGTGCTCAGAACAGTAGAGTAACTTATCAGGGGATACACGGTAAGGACCTGCCAGGCAGGGCTGGAATCTCCTCAGCTCTACCCTCCAGGCTCCGCCCTGCTCATTGCTTTTCTTCAACAAAGTTCTACTTAGAAAATTAATCAAAGAAAAGAAGAGGGCGTAAGCTGAGTAGTGAAGTGTTCGCTGTGTAAGCATCAGGACCCAAGTTCAGATCCCCAGCACCCAGATAAGAGAATACAGTGGTGTACATCTGGTATCCCAGAGATCTGGCTGAGGGTGGGAGTGCGGTGATGGGTGAAGATCATCAGACCCTTGAAGTTCATTGGCCAACCAGTCTAGGCAACTGGTGAGCTCAAGGTTCAACAAAAGAACCTATCTCAAAAACATAATGAAGAGTGATAGTAGAGGAATATATCTAATGTGGACACCTGAACTCCACATGCACCCGCGCACATGCACACACAGAGAGAGAGGGAGAGGGGGAGGGGGAGGGGGAGGGGGAGAGAGAAGACACACAGAGAGGGGGGAGACATATATGCAATAAACAATAGATTTCAAAATCATAAAACAGTATTATATATAGCATAACTAAGAAACTTAACTGGTAGCACATTTTTAAAAAATCTCTTTTCCATTCATAAGAGGAAAAGCTGAACTTCTGAAATTTGGACGGTTTGATTAAAAAAAAAATGCAACTAAAGCCCACTGAAACTCTGGATCAGCTATGGAAGCTCAGATTTTTAATTTTATTTAGTCAATCATTCTTGAAGTAACCCATACATATAGAAATCTTCTGCTCTGCCCACATTCTCTCTCCCCAGAGACAGCCATCTTTCAGACTTCTGGGTCTTTCCTCTGGCGTTCCCATCTATAATTTTAAAATTATGCTGCTATTTTTTAAGATATCGGTTTTAGACATTTTCTATTGGCGTCATGCCATGGTAAACACGGAGTTAGATTTTTTTTCACACCGCTGCCCACATTTCTCTCTTTTTATCCCTGTGACATGTTTATAAAATAATTTTTTAGCAAAATCAATAATCAGCTTTTACATGCTGAGCCAAACAGTGAATTATAGTCAGACCTTTTTTTTTTCCTGCTCAATCTTTTGTTTTTCCTGAACTTAATAATCACTTCAGCTCCTCCCCCAATCACATTTTCCTGGTATCGGGGACATTTTCCTCCAAATGTTCGAAAACATCATAATATTCTTCACAACCTGGGCTTATCAACATTTTCTTTCTTCCTTTCTCTAAGAGTCCCCGCTCGGGGGCTGTGTATTCAGATGACCCTGGGGCACTGCTCATAGTGTTTTCTCTGGTCTCTAAGTGCCAATTTGAAAATCCTCACAGCCTACATCTCTGAAAGTTTTTCTAAACTAGTTTCTTGATTATTAGATAGTTTCTTTTCTTTTGTGCTATTATGAAATTATCTAGCTTTCTTTGAACATATTTGTTTGCTTTCTGTCTTTTCATTTGGAAGACATCCTCAAATCCCTGGTTGTCTATGACCATTTGACCATCTCATTTCAGAATGAGACATAAAAATAACAGAAATTTGGTGTCCTTGGGTAGGCATGCTGTCTGGTTTGGGGATGATCCTTGTATGGGTAGGTACTCTTGGTCTCTTTAGTTCAGTGGTCCCCAACCTGTGGGTTATGACCCTTTAGGAGCTGAGCAACTCTTTTACAGAGGTGGCATATTAGATATACTACACAACAGATATTTACATTATGACTCACAATAGTAGCGAAATTACACTTATGAAACAGCAGCAAAAATAACTTTATATTTGAGGGTCACCACAACATGAGGAACTGTATTAAGAATTAGGAAGATTGAGAACCAATGCTTTAATTTCTCTATCTAGCAACCAATCATTCCATCCTAAAGATTTACCTATGCTGGGCCTCTTTCCTAGCGTAAGGCCAGAGAATTCAGCTAAGGCTGTGACACTTCAGCAAACACATCTCTTCTAAAAGAGAAGAAACAGATACTCTTGATAAACCCAAGCATTGGAGCCCAGTGCTCCCCCAGTGGTCTTCCCTTGTGGATAGTCTCTCAGCCTAGCTCAGAACCCCAACCTCCTGCAGTGTCAGAGGAAGCAGTGAAGTCAAGAAGACCCGTGATTCCAGTCCTCACCAATTTGCTTAATCATTGTCCTTCTCTGGTGGGTCTGCTTGGGGGCCTGCAGGACACCTGGGAAGAGAACTGGGGCCTTTGTGGATCCATTTGTCCATGGCACTTTCTTCATAAAAGGGGCTTTAAAATAATTCACCTTGGCTCTTAGGGCCCTAATATGAGGTGCACCTGCCCTTTTTTTTTTTTTTTTTTTTTTTTTGCATTTCCCTTCATAGTGTTCAGTTTTTTTCAGATGCACATGCCTTCGTGGTGCTCCTGAATGGTAATCCCTCATTGTGACTACTATCCTTATGAAGCCTTTATTAGTGAATGAGGTTCAAGAAAGCCAAGAATCTCTTCAGCGTTACACTAACAGAATCTCGTGGCTGAGGCCTGAGATGTGGTATCTTGAGACAATTCTTTAGTAATTCTGGCAACCTATTAGACCTTTCATGCCTAATGTCTGACCATGGGGCTCTGATATACCAAGATACATATCCGTGGTGTCATTTGTCTGCCTATTGGAACCTCTGTCACCTACTGCCCTGGCTAGACAGAGTTCAAGCCCCAGACCCTGAGGTCTCTACCATCCCTAAGCTATGGTTTCTCACCCTAACTCTTTTGTCCTCAGTCTGACCTGTTCAGTCTCAGGTGAGCTTTATGGACTTCGTCATGCCAAGGTTCATGTCCTGGGCCTTCATCCAAATGCCGATCTTACACTGCTCCATCTGGACCATCTTGATGCTGCCTATGCCTCAGGATGAGTAAACAGGAAGGATGCTATTTGTGGTACAGGATTTGGCCTAATGGGAGATGCAAGTAATGAGACCCAAGAAAGAAGTGATGGCTTCAGGTTGTTATCTCAAGCAGTCTCCTGAAGTGGGGTCTCAATAGATCTATTATTAGCAGAGTAATTTTGCATAGACATAGAGTAAACAAAATCCAATCCAGAGATACCTCCTGCTATTGAATTCAAGCTCTACTGTTACTCTTCCTACTAATAGTTATGTCTCCTCATCAATCCCTACTGTAGGACAAGCATTCTTATTTTCATATATGATGTGAGCATGTGTATCACAGAGATGTGGAAAATGGCATACAGAAGAATTTATTCAGATCTCAAAATCTTCTCTCATTACGATCTAGCAGCCACCCTGAAAGGAAAAAGTGCAGCTCTCCTCACATGGGAGGAACAATGCCCTTGCAGAAATGTATCTGCAAATGAAGTACAAGCGAAACCATACTGTGTCTCCCACTTACACACGAAGCTCAGAGACTGCCCGCTCCTTCCTCTCTGGTCTGGCAGGTGAAGCTGGGCAAACCTTGACATTGAGAACTCATGGCCAGCGGTAGTAACTGGAAACATGGTGGCCAAGACAAGGCTATAATCTCATTCTCTTCCATACCCCTCTTTATCATTCCCCATGGCTTTCTGATATATTAGCTTGGAGCCTAAAAATGCCCAGAGCTCTGTGCAGCTCTAGATCCGAATTATTTTGTAAAATGTGTTAAGCGCTTTTAGAGTTAGGCAAGCAAGAAAATACTTGACGTTCATTCTAATGAAAACTATTTTTAACACTTAAAATATCTAAAACAACCATCCTTTTCTATCTGCAGCCCCCAGGATTTGCCAGCACACAGCTCTTTGAGCACACCATACATGAACATCTAGGTTTATAGAAAAATTAAGCTGCAGGAGATTTACTTATCTGTTGATAAGGATATCCTCCATAGACAAATTCATAAAATCTAAAAAAAAAAAAAAATTTAAACCAAGCCCAGCCATGTGCTAACATAGCCTCTTTGTCCACCTCTCAGAAATGAAGTCAGATGTTTCATCTGCTCCCTATGAACTGTCTGGAGGGGAAGCTCTACAGATCCCCAGGCAGACAGACAATAGGGCTCCTGTGAGAGAATGACAGCAGTGGTCCCTCCCTGGACTGGCACCCCCAGGTTGTTGGTGGCACTAGCCTCCCACCTTGTCAAGTTGTAAAGAGTCTAGCCTTGGTCCCTACAGCTGGAATAGGAGCTGTTCCTAGTCCCATTATTCTACACGCTATCGCCCCGCAGCCCTGAGATTCAGTTAAACACCGCAGCTCCTGAGTACATTTTAATTTCTAATCATTAGTTACAAGATTTTCTTGTTAATTCTGATTCAGCAGATTTTGCTGAGACAGCTCTATTGTTCCCCCTTTATTTTGGTCACACTGCACAGAGCCTATTCAGACAGACAATAAATTCGAGTGGCTAACCTCCCTCCTGGGAAGGAGTCATCTGCAACGCAGAAAAGGACACAGCCCCAGGGTGCCAGCAGATGGGGGTGGGGGGCTAGGTGGGGGTGGGGAAATGGATCTTCCTCCTGGGTTTCTTTACAGGTTTTCTCTGGACCCAGGATAACATGCTGCAGGTAATTACATCAAGAGATAACACGATTTTCCCAGGACTGCAACATCAGGCAATTAGGTGTGTGGCGTATAGGGTTGGGTAGACTGGAGGGTGAGTTCAGGACAGTTCAGCAAAGCAGGGCTCCCGCTCCCTGCCTCTTTTATTAGATCACAGATCTCATGCTGCTGAATTTGCTGTAGATTTATGTAGCGTGGGAGGCACCAACAGAATGTTGCAATCAGTGAGACTAGTTCAGGGCTGTGCACCTTCCTCGCTGCCTTCCTTGTACCAAGGTGCTTGCTTATAGCCATTGGCAAGAACAAGTTTGCTGCTCTCCTTGGTCAGGGAGGCAGCCTCCCTCCCAATTCTAGATGCCAGAGAATAATGACCTATGCTAGATTGTTTTCATGGGCATAATCTCCTTTTCAGAGAAAACTGGTATTCTTAGGCATGGTTACTATAGGCTAATACTTATAGAATATGACTATGTGCTTGTCACTCTTGGGCATAACTAGCTAGCCCTTGTAAATGTGAGAAATAGCCCTTTTGTACAGTAAGTCACTTTATAGCCATGGCATCCCCACAGGTGAATACAAACAATGAGTTCCATTTTATAGATGAGGAGACCAAGGCACGCCAAACGGGAAGATTTCTTTGTAGTCACGCAGCATTCATCAGTGGCAGAGCTGAAACTCGGTGCCTGGTTATAGAGTCCAGGTCTGTAGCGACTGCACTTTATTGATGAAACCTGGTTTTGTCACAAGATAAGACTAGAGTGGCCAGATTCAGTAGTAGCAAAGCTCTGTCTTGGGAGACAAAGGGCCAGGGTTAGACCTATAATGGGGATAAACAGAGTTGTAGGGACATATTTACCTGGTTAGCTTTTAAAAAGTCCTGTCAAGTAAATTCCATAATAGAGGAGTGCTGGGCTGCTTGTCTGCCTCACCTTGGGGGTGCCAGGAGCACTGGCACGCTGCTCAGAGGAGGCAGAACGCAGTCTGTAATGGGGGTCCACAGACTGTGTTTCCCCGGGAGGAAAACGGAAGAATCTACTTGAAATGTTATTTCAAAGGCAAGTAAAACCAAGAGAGCAAACAAACAAACACAAATACCAGGTCAACCAGGGGATACTACGGATGAGGACAGATATAATGAAAACATTTAAAATGAACAAAATCACAAATTCAGGAAGTGATAATAAAGACGTGGATAGACTTGAACCCTCATTGATTCTGGTAGGAGAGGAACATGGTTTAGTTTCTGTAGAAAAAAGTTCAAGGGGGAGGTTCCCAAAAGTGGAACAGTTATCATTTGATCCATCAATTCCAATTCCTGCATATAAAGCCAAAAGAATTGATTGATAAAAGCTATGTAAACAAACACGCATGTGTGTGTGTGCAGGGGGCACACACACACACGCACACATATACACACAATCATGATTTACTGTAGCTTTAAGTGGAAACACTCCAAACAGCTCTTAACAGATGAATGAATAAAAAATGTGGTTTATAGACAGTGAAATATTAGCTAGAAATAAAAAGGAATGAAGAGCCAAAACAGACTATAATGTGGATTAACCTTGAAAATACGCTAAGTGAAAGAGGCTGGTCCCATGAGTCTCTTTTTAGACAATTCTATTTTTATGAAATGTTTAGGATCTTAAATCTATACAACTGGAAACAAGATTACTGTTTGCCAGGGCCTGGGAGAGGGAAAAACAAAAATGAACTACTTAATAAATAGCTAAGAAATTTCCTTTTTGGGAAATGAAAATGTTATAGAATAAACCTTCTTATGGTTGAGTTGTAAATATCTTTCAAAGACCCACATGGTGAAGGCTTGGTTGCCAACCTGTGGTTCTAGGAGGGGGCAGTCGAACCTTTAAGAGGTGGGTCTGATGGGAGGAAGTTAGGTCATTCGTACTGTGATGGAAGGTGGCATTGGTGCCTATGCCTTTTCTTCTTCCTTTCTCATTTTCACATTCAGGCCATGAAGTTAACAGGCCCACCCCACCCCAACTCCCATCACTCTGTACTGTACCCCCACTGGCCCAGAGACACAAGGCTAATTATTCACGGACTAGAAGCATTCAAAATTATCAGCCAACATTTACTTTTATTCTTTTAAAGTTTACTTTTTCATGTAATTGCTCTAGTAACAGAAAGATGACTCACACAAGCTAAGAGGTGCTATTGTATAACATGATTATGCTAAAGACCACAGAACTGATTGTTTTCCAATGGTTAAGTGGAAAGACATGGCGGTCAAGTATTTGGGGGAATGGCAGTAGCCCTGTTGTACAGCAAGAATGATCTGGTGTTAACCTCAGTACACAGAGCCAGGGTTCCTAAAGCAAATAGGGGCAAGATCCCAGTCAGCCTGGGAGATGGATAATATATGGTGTCTAGTTAGGCAAATAGGAACCTGAAGTCTCCTTCTCAGAAGGGAAGATACCAACAGCTAGCTCTTCCATGTGGTCATCCAAGGTTGGCAAAGACGAGTGGCTGGGGGACATGGACTCAGATTTCCTGTGATTCTGGCCTCCTTCCCTCCCTTCCTCTGTTTGTTGTATAAACCTAGAGGCTTAGTCCAATGCATTTGGCTGATAATGAATCTCAAACACAAAGGAGAAAGAAAAAAAAGAGGGGGTGGGATGGGGGAAGGAGAAAATGTTCTGTTGTTGTTTAGAAAATGAACAAAACAGCTGGAGGTAAAGCTTTTGTTACAGGCTGCCATCTCTGATTCATGTGTCTCTATAATCCCGACTGCAGTTTGAGCAAGCCAGGAAGAGCGATTATTACCTCGCGAGCACTGCACCCACCAGCATGGGGTTTATTGGAAGTCGACGCCCATTTAGCACTGTCAGGAGCTTGCTTATCATCATGCAAAACAGGCCACTGCCCAGGGAGAGCCACCTCCTCTGCCTGGATGCTCAGGGAGGTGTGTTCATCTGCTCCAGGGGCCCAACTGAGGATGTAAGGGGCTCTGTTGAAACCTGGGTATTTCGTTCTAATTGGTTTGTTGGGCTGGTGTTTGTTTGTTGTTTGCTGCTCTCACATTCCCTTGACAGACTCTGTGTCTACCTCTGTATCATTTCATACTATATAGTATGGCGCGTGCGTGCGTGCGTGCGTGCGTGCGTGCGTGCGTGCGTGCGTGTGTGTGTGTGTGTGTGTGTGTGTGTGTGTGTTTATGCCACCACTGTACCTCTTCCTGAAAAAAACTGGCTGAAGAGTCTTGTCTAGAATCTGTGTGAGGAGGAAGAAAGGCAGAAGGTTGGTCAAGCCTTGCCCTCTGCTTTGCCATCACAGACAGGTCTAGAAAGCAAAATGAAGACAGTGGATGGAACTTTCTCTGGGATGCTACTAGAAAACGAAAGAAGTCTGGGATCTGGAGGGGCAGGTGACAGACAGCAGGCATGTTCAGAGGCTCAGCCACGGAGTTCTTGGTATTCACTTCGTTGAGAGGCTCAGTTCTGTTACTCTGCTGACAAGAGGACACTGAGCTAAGGAGTGGAAGCAGAATGCCCAGGCCCTGGCTAAGTGAGCTGGGCCTTCTGATTCAGGGATGGGAGGTCTCATAGATGAGTCCCCAGCACAGAACCTGGTCTATACCAAGACAGACACCCAATAAAAGAGGCTGCTGGCCCTGGGTTTAAGTTAAAGAATAGTGTATGCCCACCTACTGTCAGGGCGGGATTGGTCCCAACCACATCTGTGCTCCGAGACTGAATACAGCTATGCAGGGCTGGGGAACTGGAGAAGCCAAGCCTCTACCCTAAAGACTCATTCCTTGAGCTCTTTCCCCTTAGCCATATGCTCTAAGAATTAAGGCAAAGGATAAAATGCAAACAGAAAAAAAGGATGAGGGGAAGAATCGGAGTGATAAGAGAACAGAGAGCCGAGGCAGGCTCTTAGCAATAAAAGCCCAGGCTCACTTAAACTAAAGTGAATATTAAGCATTAGAAAAGATGAGTGGCGTTGAATCTGGCTTTGTCACCTTTCAGGTAAGTCAGCTGTGAGGGCGGGGGAGGTTAAAGGGATCTCGATGGTGACTAAAACCTCTCAGGGCTGTGTGCAAGCACCTCCTAGCCTTCCTAACAGCCCACCACTCCTCTATAGCATACTAGTTTCAATGGCTCAGGCTTCCTCCCCCCACCCCGCCCTCTATTCTCCCAATTAAAACAGCTCTTCAGTATTTCCTGCAGTACCCTTAATATTAGGTCTGAAAACAATTTGCAATCAGTTGCACTAATTAATCTAATTGAATTTAATTTCCCTTTCTCAGTGTTAAGGGTGAATGAACTCCATATGCTGACTTATGTAAAGTAATATGCAAATTTTCATCTTGAGCCCTGAGCCCTGAAAATGCTTTTGATTACTCTGAAGGCTACATTGAAGCCTGACATAGTGAACCATTCCCTAGTGTCTTGCCTGACACTACTCTCTCCCAACAGTCCAGACACAATCCTATCTCTGTGCTGTACCACTTGTGGCTTCGTCACCCCTGTTTCTATCAGAGCAAAGCATACGGAGAGTGAGGTTATCCTGGAAGACAAGAGATGAGGAAGTAGGCAAGCAAAGAAATCCAGAATGAACTGGTCAGGAGGAGGAAATGGACCCAGCAAGCAGATGGAGGCAGAGAACCAAAGAGATAAGTCATGTGGGAAAGGAGAACCAGAAAGATGACCACGGAAGCTCCAAAGAACCCAGAGAAATGCATTTGCCAATGATGTAGCAAGAGTTTGAAGACCATGTAAATGTATCTTCCTTGTCCCCTAAAATTATATAATACCCGAGAAATCATTTTTTAAAAAATAATTAAAAGCAATTTCCTAGCCTAGATTCGTTAGGCATGAAGTCTATCTTCTTCCGCTCTAGTGTGTGAAGCACACTTGAAGCATTTCTCAAGGGTGTTCAAGATCAATGAGACACTTTCCAAATCTGACTCTGGTGGAGAAGTTGATTATTAAGAATGAATCCATATCACCTTTCAAATGCTCCTCAATTCTAGCTGTCTCTGCCTAAGTCCCCTCCTCAGCCCCATCTCCCCCAATCCCATCTTATCCTATTAGTGCAGTGGAAACTGTCTAAAATATATGGAGGCAATGCTAATGACGTCTCCATATAATGAGAGAGACAGAGTCCCAACTGGCCATCTCTTGTCACCGAATGAGGCTTCTCATACAAGAATTGAGTTACATTCAATTGAATTGTTGGCCAAAGAGGTTCCATGGAAATCCTCCAAATAACTCAGGCTGTTGCCAAGACAATAGGTTGCTCTCCACAAACTGACAGCAAGGCCCCAGTGCTGAAGATCATAAAGAGCTTGAGCTGGTCCCTATGTAGAACCTGCACCCTTTTGTTCTAGTGCTTTTGGTCAAGGAAGGTACTTTGCAGGCTACCAAAAGGGAAATATAAACACCAACCCAGACACAAACCCTTTGGTCTATAGTACCGTCCAAAATTTGCTAGGGCAATTGTGTCACAAAACCTGTGGAAGTTACCAACCATTGTCTGATTTGACTTAAGGCCCTTTCCACCAGATGGAACCCATACCTGATGCTCCTTGGGTGACCAAGAACCAGAGATTAGGTAGCCCAGAGACCTAGTGTAAAACCAAATATTACTGTTCTTTTTTCTTTTAAGGGCAATGATAAAATCACTCCTAATAAGATTCTGCTATAACCATAGACCAGTGTCTTCTTACTCAGCCATCATCTGCGAAGCCTTCTCCTGCAGAAGATGGGAGTAAGTACAGACCCATAGCGAGACATTATGCAGATAGAAACACCTCGGCATACACAACTCTAATTGGGATGCCTCTATCAAATCCCTTCCTTCAGAGCTCAGGAAACCCCACAGAAGAAGAGGTGGAAGGAGTGTGAGAATTGGAGGACAGCAACAGAACAAGAATCTCTAAATCAACTGAACAAAGCTACTATAAACTCCCAGAAACTGAAGCAGCAAGCATGGCGTCTACATCGGTCTGCCACATCTTCTGCGTATGCATATGTTATAGCTTTCAGCCTAGTATTTTTATGGGACTCCTGAGTTTGTTGACAAGTAGATGTTTGATTCTTGTGCTTTCTCTTGGGATTCTTCTCTTTCTGCTGGTTTGCCTTGTCCAGCATTGATATAATGATTTTCATTTTTTTTCTGATTATATTTTATTTTGTTGTCTCTTAGAAGCCTGTTCTTTTCTAATAAGAGACAGAAAAGGAGTGAGTGGATCTGGCTGGAAAGGGATGTGGAAAGAAACTGGGGGGAGTAGAGGGAAAAGAACATGTAATCAGGATATATTGCATGAGAAAATAATCAATTTTCATAAAATATAATAAAAAGTATCCAACATCCCCACAAATGAATCCATTTGAAAAGGCGCAAGGTAAAAGGCAAGGATTGCTTAGTTGAAGGCAGTTCAAAGGGGCACCAAGAGTATGTGCAGACTCTCTGTCCTTTGCATAGGAGTTTATTTCATTATTGCTATTTGTGTGTATATATGTAGGAGGAGAGTTTATATATGTAGCAGCGCTGTTTATAAATGTAGGAGGGCTGTTTATATATGTAGGGGGGCTGTTTAAATATGTAGGTACACATGTATCATGCACATGTGGAGACCAGAAGTCAACTTCTTATATTGTTCCTCAGATGCCTGTCTGCCACATTTTTGAGATCGACTTTCTCTCGTCCTGGAATCTTCCCATTGGCTAGGTTCTCTGGCCAGGAAGCTGTAGGTACCAGCTCCCTCAAGAGCATCTCAGTCAGGGTGCTGAGAAGCATGGCAGCCTTGTGGGCATAATTCATTGAATGACATTTGCAAAGAAAGACTCATATCCAAATATTAGTTTACTGAGATCCTCTTGTAAGTTAAGCTCTCTGACAGGTATATTTATCGGTGAGAATTCTTGGCACCATGAGTAAGATGGCCCAGGAACAGAATCCAAGGTAAATCTCATCAGCATTTTTTTTTTACTAAGAAAATCACCTTTGTTTGTTTTCAATTTCCACAGTATTTCTGGGTGATATACCATTGGAAATTTAGTAGTAAATTTTGATCAGGAAGTACCTAATTATTGATCCAGAGAGAAAACACTCTAGTGCCTGGAAGAATTCAGTCCCAAGCTCCTTGCTCCCTCTCATCTAATATCCGTGCAAGGTTTTGAACTATATTCGAGTTTCCCTCCCCTAATCCCTAGGTGCCTGCATTGCATCTGTTCTCAAGCTAAGTAAGAATTTAGCTTCAACGTTTGTTAGTGTTTTTTGGTGTGCCACATTTTCATCACCTATAGCCTATCTACAGCTTGGTACTTGGTTATTGAGGCTTCTATCTTGCTTCCCTGTGAACAAAGTCTGTTTGGACACAAACAGTGGTTAGAACATTATGATGAAGAAAAAAGCCTTATCAAATTGGTTCCAGGCAGAGATGGTGATGTGATATGTACCCAGAGTGTGGGCACTATGTATTCCAAAGGCAGAGGTTGTAGCGGCAATGAAATATAATCAAACATAACCTGTATGGGGAGATGGAACCTGTGTTGACCTTTGACAATATGTTTGACCATGATACATTTGCAGATATTCTCATAGGCTATGCTCTGTGTTCCATTTCAAGTAGGAAGTACAAGTTATTTTACAGGCCAGCCCAGACATGTCAGGATATCAGAGCAGATATAGAAATGAAGTCAACAGGTAGAGTGTATAAATTGTTAGAGAAAATGAGTAATAAAGATAAATAGCAAAGGGTCAGGGGATATCTAGTGGACAAAAAGTTATAACACTGTTGCTTGCCTTCAATAATTGCAGGGCAGCTTGCTCTAGACTAGCTTTTGAATATAAAATTATAAACTCGAAAACACACACATACACACACACACACACACACACACACACACTGTTTGAAGGTACCAAAAAGATTAAAAGCAGGAAGAAACTGGAGAAAAGTTAACCATGCTGATAAGATTCACATTTGCAGCCATCCATCTACTTGTACCACTGTAGGATACACTAAGGAGAAAGATTATAACACAGTCACGGGCCAGTGTTTTATAAGTCTTCAGAGTCAGGAATGTATTGCAAGGCTTCAAAAGCACATGGAAATTGAGGAGAGAGATATTATAACAGAGGAAGTGAAAACTACAAACACTCAAAATATTGTCATAAATTCTGCACCAATTATGTTTGATTTTATTTCACAAGGTAATGGAATTTGGTGTGGCATGTTTATGCACTTGCATAACATACTTTAATTGTATTTACACAAGAGAGTGAATACAGAAAATGAAGTACATTTACACAATGGAGTACTACTCAGCTATTAAAAACAATGAATTTATTAAATTCTTAGGCAAATGGATGGATCTGGAGGCTATCATCCTGAATGAAGTAACCCAATCACAAAAGAACACACATGATATGCACTCACTGATAAGTGGATATTAGTCCAGAAACTTAGAACACCCAAGATTCAATTTGCAAAACACATGAAACTCAAGAAGAAAGAAGATCAAAATGTGGATACTTCGTTCCTTTTAGAATGGGGAACAGAATACCCGTGGAAGGAGTTACAGGTACAAAGTTTGGAGCTGAGACAGAAGGAAGGAACCATCCAGAGACTGCCCCACCCAGAGATTCATCCCATAAACAACCACCAAACCCAGACACTATTGCATATGCCAGAAAGATTTTGCTGACAGGACCTGTGGGAAGCCGCCCTCACATTTGCCATTATAAGATGGCGCTGACAGCTGTGTTCTAAGTGGTAAACATAATCTGCACACGTGCAGGGGCAGTTTTCCCGCCATGTGTTCTGCCTTTCTTGTGATGACAACTGAGCCGATGGGCTGCAGCCAATCAGGGAGTAATACGTCCTAGGCGGAGGATAATTCTCCTTAAAAGGGACGGGGTTTTGCCATTCTTTTTCTCTCTCTTGCTTTCTTGCTCTCTCTTGCTTTCTTGTTCTCTCTCTCTTGCTCTCTCTCTCTTGTTCTTGCTTTTTCTCTCTCTTGCTCTTGCTTTCTTGTTCTTGTTCCTTTTCTCTTTCTTGCTCTCTTGCTCTCTTGCTCTCTGGCTCCTGAAAATGTAAGCATTCTTTCTCTCTCTCTTGTTCTTGCTTTTTCTCTCTCTTGCTCTTGCTTTCTTGTTCTTGTTCCTTTTCTCTCTCTTGCTCTCTTGCTCTCTTGCTCTCTTGCTCTCTGGCTCCTGAAAATGTAAGCAATAAAGCTTTGCCGCAGAAGATTCCGGTTTGCTGCGTCTTTCCTGGCCGGTTGCGAGAACGCGTGTAAGAAGGACCCTGATATGGCTCTCTCTCTCTTGTGAGGCTATGCCAGTGCCTGGCAAATACAGAAGTGGATGCTCACAGTCATCTATTGGATGGAACACAGGGCCCCCAATTAAGGAGCTAGAGGTAGTACCCAAGGAGCTAAAGGGGTCTGCAACCCTATAGGGGGAACAACAATATGTACTAACCAGTATCCCATAGAGCTTGTGTCTCTAGTTGCATATGTTGCAGAGGATGGCCTAGTCAGCCATCAATGGGATGAGAGGCCCTTGGTCTTGCGAAGATTTTATTCCCCAGTACAGGAGAATGCCACGGCCAGGAAGTAGGAGTTGGTGGGTTGGGGAGCAAGGCGGGGGAGGGAATAGGGGACTTTCGGGATAGCATTTGAAATGTAAATGAAGAAAATATCTAATAAAAAATACAAACTAAAAAAAAAAAAAAAGAAATGGGAGGTGATATAAACATGCACTCGTAAACTTGAAATCAGAGTAATAGAAGTTATTTATGGTAAGGAAAAGGAGGGAAATGCTTTGAGTCTCAACAGAACCTCAGATGTCTGGTGAGCAACCATGACCAAAGCTTAGGAGAGTATGGAATGCACAAATGTAGCAGTAAAAGAAGGAAGCAGAAGAAACTGAAGAATTAATGACTAAATAGTTTCCAAATTTAGTAACGTAAGTTTCTGGGTGCTTAAAGCTTAGTGACCCTTCGGCAGACTGAATAATAATAAAAAAATACCCATTCATATTGTGGTACCATTCCTGAAACTAAAATTTTTTTGCAATCAAATATATGGCCTATAATAACTTTGGGGGGTCATTATAAACCTTACAGAAAATTATTTGATAAAACCTTTACAGTACAATGATTACAAATAGAAACTTGACTTTTCAGGAAAAACATTTCTGTAAATATATCACCAAATTTGGTAAATTGGCAAAATATTAAGTAAATTATATGCATGGGACTGTACATATACATAATATCTATATATACACATATACATATATTCGCATATACGTAGAGTCCAAAAAAACACATGACAAAATTCTGACCAGGCCAATTTTGCATAAGAATGTCACAGGTGACTTTGGTGTTCTTTGCTTTCTTACTTTCTAATGATTCTTTAAGAAAAATTATTATATTTTGAAGGCAGTACCCTCACCAGTTTGTGCACTGAATTATGTACCAAGCAACATTCTACATTCTAGGAATACAGAATTTAGTCAGACTGACACAAAAATCCTCCAGTTTTTTGGGCTCTGACATCCTTGTAAGATGTTGGCAGGAGAGATAAACAGCAAATCAAACGAAGCCCAGCAACCCAAGCTGTGAGCAGTGAGCACTGGGCTTGATTGAGAAGGCCAAAGGGAGAAAAGAAGGGGATAGGGCACACGGGAAGAGCAGAGGCTCTTAAGCTTGCAAATATGTGTGTTAGAGAGGGTAACTCTGTGTGTGTGTGTGTGTGTGTGTGTATGTGAGTGTGTGTATGAGTCTGTGTGTGTATCTGTGTCTGTGTGTGTGTCTGTGTATGTGAGTGTGTCTGTGTGTGTGAGTGTGTGTGTGTATATCTGTGTGTGTCTGTGTATGTGAGTGTGTTTGTGTCTGTGTCTGTGAGTGTATATGAATGTGTATGTGTGTGTGAGTGTGTGTCTCTGTGTATGCGTGTGTATCTGTGTACACATGTGTGTGAGTGTATGTGTCTGTGTGAGTGTGTCTGTGTGTATGAGTGTGTATCTTTACGTATCTGTGTGTATCTGTGTATCTGTGTGTGTGTATCTGTATGTGTCTGTGTGAGTGTATCTGTGTGTATGAGTGTGTATCTGTGTGTGTATGAGTATGTGTGTATGTGTGTGTGTATTTGTGTATGTGAGTGTGTCTGTATCTATGAGTGTATATGAATGTGTATGTGTGTTTGAGTGTGTCTCTCTGTGTATGAGTGTGTATCTGTGTGCATGTGTACACACATGTGTGTGAGTGTATATGTCTGTGTATGTGAGTGTCTGTGTATGTGAATGTGTCTGTGTGTATGAGTGTGTGTGTATCTGTGTGTGTCTGTGTATGTGAGTGTGTCTGTGTCTGTGAGTGTATATGAATGTGTATGTGTGTTTGAGTGTGTCTCTCTGTGTATGAGTGTGTATCTGTATGCATGTGTGCACACATGTGTGTGAGTGTATATGTCTGTGTATGTGAGTGTCTGTGTATGTGAATGTGTCTGTGTGTATGAGTGTGTGTGTATCTGTGTGTGTCTGTGTATGTGAGTGTGTCTGTGTCTGTGAGTGTATATGAATGTGTATGTGTGTTTGAGTGTGTCTCTCTGTGTATGAGTGTGTATCTGTATGCATGTGTGCACACATGTGTGTGAGTGTATATGTCTGTGTATGTGAGTGTCTGTGTATGTGAATGTGTCTGTGTGTATGAGTGTGTATATGTATGTGTGTATGTATATGTGTATGAGTGTGTGTATATGTGTATTTGTGCCTGTATGCATGTATATATGTGCTTGTGTATGCAGAAGCCAGAGATCAACCTAGTGTATCATTCTTCAGTTACTTTCCACCATGCTTTGTTGTTTAGTCATTGGTTTTGTTTGTTTGTTGTTTAGGTAACTTTGGCTGTCCTAGAACTCACTACATAGAGCAGGCTAGCCTCAAACTCTTAAAATATATGCCTCTGCCTCTGCCTCTGCCTCTGCCTCTTCCTCTGCCTCTGCCTCTGCCTCTGCCCCTCTGCCTCTGCCCCTCTGCCTCTGCCTCTGCCCCTCTGCCTCTGCCTCTGCCTCTGCCTCTGCCTCTGCCTCTGCCTCTGCCTCTGCCTCTGCCTCTGCCTCTGCCTCTGCCTCTGCCTCTGCCTCTGCCTCTGCCTCTGCCTCTGCCTCCCATGTGCTGGAACGAGATTAAAGGCATGTGCCAACAAAACCAAATTGTTGCTTTAATCTCCAGACAGAATCTCTCGCAGGGACCTGAGGCTCACCTGCTAGGCTAGGCTGGCCAGCTAGTGAACCCCACTGTTCCACCTGTCTGCATCCCCTGTGCTGGGGTTATTATCCCACACCACTGCACCCAGATTCTACATAGATCCAGGATACAGAACTCAGGTCCTCATGTTTGTGTGGCAAACACTTTCCAACTGACTTATCTTCCTAGCCCCAATCTTGCAATTTTTATCAGTGTGGTGAAGATTGGCTTCATAAAAATGCAAACATTTGAATCAACACTTGGAGGATATGAATGAGGGGTCAGTTTTGTGGTCAGGCAGTTCCAAAAGTCCACTAGTCTATACTGAGACGCTCACCTCAGAGTAGGGCAGAGAGCCTGAGGGGATGAGCATAGTAGAAAAGAATGAGTTTGGGGAAGGAACGGAGCCATGGGTCTGTGGGCCATCCAGGCCTTTATAGGATTTGGCTTCTACTGCCCTTGAAGAAGGCCTTGCACACAAGCATGCAAGAGAGGCAGGGTTTGCCCTGCATCTTGAAGACCAACTCTGAGGAGGTGCCAGAGTAGCAGGGACCAAGTTAGAACATTGCCACAGTTTAGGGGTAGACTTCTAGCCCCCTTTTAAATCAAGAAGTTGACCTTCAGCAGGACTGAGTGGCTTATCAGCACTGAGCTAGCTCATTAGTGGTTGACCTGAGGTTTGAATCTAGAATCATCTGACCCCGTGCGCAGTAGTACTTTGCCCACAAATGCAAACTGGGCCCAGAACCAGTGTGGGTTTCCCTCGTGCCAACATCTTCATGCTGGGGAGTTCCATCCTTCAGGTCTTATTCCATGTCCAAGGCAGACAATATATTCTCCCCTTCTGCCTCTCTTACGACTGCTCCCAACCTAAAGGATGACCTGGAGTACTAAACAGGGTTGAAAGCACCATTTGAAATCCCAGTGTTGGTCTAGAGAATTTTCCGGACTTAAAAAACAAAAATAAAAACAAACAAACAAGAACAAAACAGACTGATAGCAGCTGACAGCCATTATAGTACAGGGTGGAGAATATATACTGAGGCACTATCAATCCAGGAAAGCTCCACCCAATCCACACAGCAAATTGGACACAGAGCCTCCTGTTTCTCTCACCTTTCTCCCACCCTGCCACTGGCCTAGGCAACTGGCACTAGGATAAAGGCTGCTCTCAGCATTCCAGGGCTCTGTTCCCCAAAGGGTTCTGGCCCCTTGATGGGGTGAATGCCACAGCAATCCAGCAAGCCTGTGGTGAGTAATTGATATTTTTTTGCACAGCATCCATCAGGAGACAGGCCCTGGCATTTATCTAGCAGCAAGTGATCGTTATCGGTAGCAATGTTCTTCCCACTGACAGTATCTCCTAAATAAGGGTCAGCCATCAGCACTCTGTCTGCTGCTGGTTTCTTCCGGTGGCATGATAAACCACAGTGAAGCCGAGATGGCAGTGGGAGGGGTGGCCAGGGTGGAGGATGAAGGGGAAGGCATTGGTCCACGGAAGAGACGGAGAACTGGAAGACATTTGCCTCAGCTTTGATTCTGGCGAGTTTGTTGAATAAATAATTCGGAGAAGTTGGAGACAGCAGAGTAAAGTTATCCTCACCTCAATTCCTAACAGTACAGAAAGAAAGAGAGGGAGGAGAGAGAGACAGAGACAGAGAAATTCAGAGAGAAAGGAGGAGGGGAAGAAAGGAGGGGCAGAAACAGAGAGACAGAGACAGAGAGAAAGGAAGAGAGGAAGGAGGGGAGAGAGAGAGAGGAAGAAGAAGAAGAGGAGAAGGGAGAAGAAGGAGGAAGTTGGCCAAGGAAGTGTAGAAATTTTTATCATCACAACCTCTGTAGCAAGTAGTATAGGATTCTTTAAAGGTAAAACACGGAGCTACCACATGATCTAGCAATTCCACCTCTGGATGTATAACCAAATTGAAAAGTAGGCAATCCCACAGATATTTGAGTATTCATTTTATAATCATAGTGACAAAACCCAAAGGTAAAAGCAGTCCAGATTTCAGTTAATGGAAAAATGTGTAATACAATGGAGTATTATTCAGCCTTGGAAATGGAAGGTAATTCTGACATGGCTCACCCCACGGTTAAATGCTGAAGACATGCTATATGGAATGAATAAGAAGTCGGATGATAAGTGCTATAAAACCCCACTTAGGTAAAGTTGTGTAACTGCTACTATCCAGTCAAGTAAGGGCACAGGAAGTAGGATGGAGTTAGAAAACACACAGAGAAGGTGTGGTAACTATTATTTAATGAGTCCAGATTGCCGCTCAAAATGAAGAGGTGCTCTGGAAATGGAGAGTGGTTTGGGTTGCACAAAGATGTGGATGAATCTAATGCCATCGGATTATATATTCAAAATGGTAAATGTCAAATTGGACATAGTACTACCGGAGGATCCCGCAATACCTCTCCTGAGCATATATCCAGAAGATGTCCCAACCGGTAAGAAGAACACATGCTCCACTATGTTCATAGCAGCCTTGTTTATAATAGCCAGAAGCTGGAAAGAACCCAGATGCCCCTCAACAGAGGAATGGATACAGAAAATGTGGTACATTTACACAATGGAATACTACTCAGCTATTAAAAAAATGAATTTATGAAATTCCTAGGCAAATGGATGGACCTGGAGGGTATCATCCTGAGTGAAGTAACCCAATCACAAAGGAACTCACACAATATGTACTCACTGATAAGTGGATAATAGCCCAGAAACTTAGGATACCCAAGATATAAGATACAACTTGCCAAACGCATGAAATTCAAGAAGAACGAAGACCAAAGTGTGGACACTTTACCCTTTCTTAGAAATGGGAACAAAACACCCATAGAAGGAGTTACAGAGACAAAATTTGGAGCTGTGACGAAAGGATGGACCATCTAGTGACAGCCATATGCAGGGATCCATCCCATAATCAGCTTCCAAATGCTGACACCATTGCATACACTAGCAAGATTTCGCTGAAAGGACCCAGTTATAGCTCTCTCTTGTGAGACTATGCCGGGGCCTAGCAAACACAGAAGTGGATGCTCACAGTCAGCTATTGGATGGGTCACACAGCCCCTAATGGAGGAGCTAGAGAAATTACCCAAGGAGCTATAGGGAACTGCAACCCTATAGGTGGAACAACAATATGAACTAACCAGTACCCGGGAGCTCTTGTCTTTAGCTGCATATGTATCAAAAGATGGCCTAGTCGGCCATCACTACAAAGAGAAGCCCATTGGACTTGCAAACTTTATATGCCCCAGTACAGGGGAACACCAGGGCCAAAAAGGGGGAGTGGGTGGGTAGGGGATTGGGGGTGTGGGTATGGGGGACCTTTGGGATAGCATTGAAAATGTAAATGAGGAAAATACCTAATTAAAAAAAATAAATCTAAAAAAAAAACAAAATGGTAAATGTCATGTTTTGTTGAAACAAAAAGATAATAGAAGAGGCAATTCTTCACTGGACACAAAGGAATGGCATACAGACTAAAGGCCTCTTTCATGGGAGACCCCAGGAAGAAAGCAATGTTTCTTTAGAAGACATTAACAGCTCATCCAAGTAGCAGCAACAGCTAGGATCCTCACAGAGTGCTCACTTAGGAATCAGGCTCTGGTGCTAAAATGGGTAATGAGAAATGGATTCCATTTCAACTTTCAGTACTAAGGATTGAACCTAGGTCTTCATGCCCACTGAGCAAAATCCCACAACTGAGCTATGCCCCTACCTCTCTCTTATTTTTATTTGGAGAGCAGGTCTTACCAAGCAAGTGAGGCTTGAATTAACTCTGTAGCCCACACTGGTCTTGAACTCATGATCTTCCTGATTCCTGCTCCTAAGAAGCCCATCACATCAAGTTTAGGATTTGATTTTTTTTAAAAAAAAAAACTAAAGATTTATACACCTTTATTCAGAGCCTGTTGCGTGCACCCAGAGCTCACAAGCTTGTGCCCATATTCAAAGGAGCTGAGAGAAATTGGATCAGGGTCCTTTAAGTCATTCAGTGATGCAATTTGTACCACATGTTTCTTGGGCTTTTAAAAGGCAATGTTCTGTGCTGATGGTCCCCCAGGCTGTATAGATAATTGTAAAACAAACTCCATATTCCACTGACACCCTTTCTAATTACATCTCACCTTCATTCAGCTATTACAGTGATAGATGGTAGCAATTACACTGAACCCCACTGAAAACTCTATATCTGTGACGCGCAGTGACGAGAACATGAGTTACTCCTTATCCAGGAGCTTGGAAAAGAGGCAGCCAGGCTGCTTCTGAGGAAAGAGGAACCCTTTGTGACCATCCTCAGTACCTTGGTACAGCGGCAGGAATCAGGGAGCAGAGGACTCCAGTGCCAACTTCCTAATTTTCTAACTGGCCTCCTCCAAAGCCAATGTGTATTGTAATAAATTTCATATTCCCCAGGTGTGGAAATCAGAAGCAATGATGACTTGGTGACACAAAATGACTTCAAATAAGTTTGAAATGTGTAGAAGAGTCTTCAAGAGTCCAAATACTCCCACCGTTTCGCATGAGGCATAGTTGAGAGCAGAAGAGAGAATCCAGCCCTGGGATAAAGAGACAGGAGAGCAGAAGTGGCCATCTCAGGGCTTCCCAAGATGAATTAGGCATCATGAATCCACACTACGCAAAGGACATGAGCCAATTACATCAGACAATAGAAAACCAGTTCGTCCTGTTCTAAATGCAAAGGCATTTAGGGATCTGTATGACTGGAGATCCAGAGGTAGATAGGCAGGCATTGGCAGCTCAGTAGAAGGGATTGTGCCTGCTAAAATAGATGGCTGTGTCACTATGTATTCCATGGCTCAGGTTCTCCCATTCTAGCCTTACTGCTAGTGACACTGTTAACTTTATCCTGAAGAGGTTTCTCTGGCATGACTAGGATGCCCCTGATGTGGCATTAAGAACAAGGGTGGCCTCCCATACTCTTAGAAGAGTGAAGAAAGAGGTTAGCAAATAAGGAAGTGTCAAAGCCCCTTGATTGTCTCCATGGTCCTGAAACCACAGATTCTCTACATGGGACTTCAGCCCAGACATCTATTGTTCTCCAGAATATGGTCAGAACCTTCATATTTGCTTTAATGTATACAAACACTCTTCTGTTGACCTTCAGTTAAACACACACACACACACACACACACACACACACACACACACACACACACACACACACACCAAAAACAAAACCCAGAGTCTTGCTATGTAGCCCTGACTGGCCTTGAACTCACTGAGACCCACTTGCCTCTGCCTCCAGGGTACTGGAACTGAAGGTATGCCCCACTACATCTGGCTTGCCTTCACATTTCCATTCTTACTTAAAGGCACACACAAAATATAGGAACTTTTTACTGATATGTGACTCTGACGGGCTGGTTGTCTTGATCAAGAGCTCATAGCTAAGTTGATGGCGGGGTTGACATCAGAACTTGTGATCATGTTGAAGCATTCTGAAATCCTGCTTTGAGATCAAAGGGCTCAGAGGCTGAGGTGTCCTCACCTGGCATAGTCAAGAAGAGCCAAGCCAGACATGCCCCAGCATCAGAAGGAAGGTCCTCTGGGTTGTGCTGACTCCTGCAGGGTCTTGGGTGCTGGAGACTCAGGCTTAAGTTGCTCTCCTGTCTTTGCTGGGCATCATGGCCTCCAGTTCCTTGCCAATGTTCTCCAAGGAGAGATGAGCACATGGCTAAGATGCTAGAGGGCCATGGCAAAGGGTGGAGCTGTTTCCTCAAGTATCTACCTCCATAACAGACACTCAAGGTCCTCCTGTGCCTCGTGGGATGCTCTGAGGGGGCAGCATTCCATTTGTTTCTTGGAAGAGGTGACAAGGTAAGAAGTAGCCTGGAATCAGGGCCACATCTTCTGGTGTGTCTTCAGATCCCTGACTAGGCACACAACTCCTTTGTCTTTATCCTGGCTGCTCTCTAAGTCATTTTTAGTTCGTGGCGATATAGAAAAGACTATTGAAATGGAAAAGGAAAAACTGCAAACAGTTCTAAGGAAGGAGTTTGTTCTCCCTACTGGCTCTGACAATTAGTTAACATAGGAAGTATACTCTGCATGCCAGGCCCAATGGAAGGCACTCTGTTCACGTTATCTGGGTGCTTCTTGCTGGAAGCATTGTGACATGGCAGGGTGCTCCATCAGCACTGAGAGGCACTGCTACAAATTTGGCAAAGCCTGTCTGTTGTTTACAATGTGTAGCTCAGCCTAAAGTCAGTGCATATTAAACACAGCAGGCAGGCTGAGTGAATGGTCCCGCCCACTTTTGTAGATGCAGTAATCATCTGTCAAGGAGTTGAGAGATCACAAAGCATGTGGCGCAGCAGGGATTGGAGTACAGTTTGTATTAGTCAGATATTTTCTGTTGTGACTAAAACACCCAAAGAACTGCTTATAGCAAAGATTTGGCTGATCTGGACTCGTGGTTTCAGGTGTTGACTCTGTACTTCTTGCCCCAGTTATTTCTAGACCTGGGATGGGGCAGAACATCTCATAGTGACGGAAGCCTCCGGAACAAAGCCATTCCATTCATGGCCACCAGGAAGCAAAGCTTAGAAGAGAAGCCAGAAGGTACAGATGCAAGGACAGACCCTCAGGGACATATTTCCTCTGACCACACCCCACTTTCCACATTCTCACCACTTACCAATAGTCTATCCACATGATGCGATTGTCTTGTCGCTGTGACAAATTACCAGACAAAAGCAATTTAAAGAAGGGACGGTTTGTTTTGGTCCACAGTGTGAGCGTAGGTTGTAGGAACCCAAGGCAGTAGTTGGTCACATTGTTTCCATAATGTGTGTGTGTGTGTGTGTGTGTGTGTGTGTGTGTGTGTGTGTGTGTGTGTGTAGGGAGAGGGAGGAAGGGAGAGAGAGAAAGAGACACAGACAGACACAGAGACAGACAGATACACAAAGTGGAGGGGGGGAGACAGTGAGAGAATAGGGAGAGGGACAGGGAGAACCAGCCGATGGTCAGCTTCTTCTTTCTTTTGTATTCAGTTTGAAACCCCAATCCATGGGATGATGGTACTATCCAATTCAGGGTGAGTTCTCCCTCAGTTACACCTGTCTGGAAACAACATCACACCCACCTAGAAGTATATTGCCTACCTGATCCCAAATTCACTCATGTTGACAGTAAAGATTAATCATTACCCTACATAAATTTGAGTCTATCCGATTAAATGGTTGGTTTAGAGTGGAGCTTTGAGATCTAGTTGTTTCTAGAAATGTCCTCACAGACACATGCTGACCTGTGTTTGGCTCATCTTAGGCATCTCAATCCAGTGAGGCTGACCATGAAGATGAACCATCATGCATATGATCTGCATCTCAGGACAGAACTAGGCAGCCTCTCCTATCTCTGAGCTCATGTTCTAATTTCAACTCAGCAAACAAGACTTTATGACAAGCTAATCTCCATGGTAATGGAGTCTCTAAACCTGCACTGTCCAGTCTGGTAGCCATTAGCCATCAGTGGAATGGGAAACTGGAATCTTGGAGTAGATTTTTTTGTCACACTACCCAGGACATAATCCTCCCCAAGATTCAGCAGCATCACAACTTCCTCCCAGCAATAGTGTGCCACCAGTTTGCAGTCAGCAGTGACACCCAGAGAGACTTTCCTCTGACCCTTGACAAAACACATCAGATTCCCCGAAATGTGCCACCCACTCTTTGGTACCCGTGCATTTGGGGATGAAAAGAAAATTGAAAGACCTGAAGCAGAAAGACTATTGATTTGTAATCCTTTTTTATCATCTCAGAATTTCAAGGTGTATTCCTCCTGTCATTCCACCCTTCCCCTGGGAACTGGAAGAGACTGACCTGCGAGGACCGGGTAGCACAGAAAAAAGAGAATCAAGTTCACTTTAAAGAAAACCTTTCTAGACATCATTTTTCCCTCAGTGAGATGTTTGAATCTTTAATAATTATTATTCCTCCCTGAGTTCTTGCCAACAGAAGATTTAAAAAAAATAGATTAAATCATTAATCCATTAAACAGTGATTTAACTTCTAGGGTTTCATTTTTCCAAGCTTTCCTCATCATATAACAGAGCTGGGGTGCACTGGGGTGGGAAAAAAACTTAAACATTCTCTAGGCTAAATTTGGTGAAGATGAAATATCTGCTGCTTATTCAAGCTACCCACTCACTCCTGTGGTATTCTCTAGGTCAGTACGTCTAGTCATCACCATCAGCATATCAAGTAGGGAAATGTCTGCCCCCAACCCATTTTACCGATGGCAATAACAACTGTAAATTCCAGATAGGGTACCAAAGACAGACCAAAGTACAATTCCATAAAAACCCCACTTGGAGAGCCAATAAAGTAATGGGCATACGTGCACACTTCCAGAACCATATGTGAAGGTTACTCACAGGAAGTGGTTAACCCCACAACAGCTGCATCTCCACCAAGTTCCACCCCATCATGTCTGATGACCACAGAGAAGGTGTATCATGGGGTCTCCCTTTCACATAACCCCTGGAATCTTTTAGCATCTCTCCAAATCACTTACAGCTTGGTGGAGGGCAGGAAGAAACAATAGCCTGAGGGCCTTTTGACACTCCTTCCCCCTCCCTTCTAGAGAATATCAGTAGCTCTGTTACCATTGCCATAGACTCGGGTACAGCTACACTGTTTTGCTGGTTAATGACCATAGATAGCTATGACAATGGAGCAAGCATTCTATATGAAGAGGATAAAACTATACTGCAACAGGCAGATAAGTAGCTAAATTGGAATTAGGACCAATGCCTTTCCATGCCTGCAGATGGGACTTTTTCTCTAGAACTGAAGTTATCCGGTTATTTTCCAGACAAGAAGAGAGACCCAGACAGGAGCAATAACTGAAGAGCCAGGTCCTGACTTTGGGGTGAGCCTCATGTCTCTACTCTGTTCAGTGCTGCTCTTTGACCTCATATTTACAGCCCCACACCCAGCTTGCACATATCACCTTCTTGTAAACATCAGCCCATTTCCCAAGAAGAGAGCAATGCCCCATTTCTCAGGAAAAAAATAAAACCATCTTAGTTTTAGTTTGACATTTGAAAAGAATTCTTCCATGATTCAGTCTTGACCTTCCCCTAGCTTCTCAATTCCAACGAAACTCCTCTTGGCATTAAAGAAAAGAAATGTATTACAACACTATATCTTACAGTGAATTATGTAAACGTACAGAATCACCCATAACAAAAATATTAGGAATAAAGCACATTTATCCTACAGGTTAGTATAAAATCAATAAAACCAAAGTAGAGACTCTGCTATAGGAATATGGGTGCTGCAAGATGGAAATAAATGAAGGGAAAAAGAGAGTCTGACTGCTCTAGATATCTTGGGCAAAAACAGGCACTGCACTAACTTATTCTCAATAAATGATGGTAGAATAAAATCATAGTTACTTTGTGGTCAGAGGCCAGGTGGTTAGAGTCTAGCTGGCTCCTAGGACTCCAGTGTGCCTATCTTTAAAGTGAGAAGATTGAGCCTGGCATGGGTCACCATGTTAAGCAGATTCTGCTTCTCATAAGGTACCATATTAAGCTGATACTTGGCTGCATTCCTCTGTTTTACCTCAGGAAGACTCCATAGACACGGAAGCAGCAGACATGAAGATCTCTTGCAAGCACAGCTTCATGTAGCATCCTAGCTGAAGAGAAGATGGAGAATTGCTTTGCTTGGGTTTAACTGGTCGACCAGACCAGTCCTGAACTTGCATCAAGTCAGTTTGCAGCAATCCACCCACACAATGACAGGGCTTGAGAGGCAGGGCTGTGGTGGGCTTCCTTTGGAGCCCTCCTAAATTTGTGGCTTTGGCTGAACCAGAAATACTAGACAATATCAATGCCATGTTACTACTAGCCACAGAAGGGACTTCCTTTCTGTTGACAGGGACAGGGACTTCCAACTATTCCCAACCATTCAGAGGACCATTTCCAGCCCCAGTCAATGGACAAGTACCTACTATTTACAGAATAGACCATTGTCATCTGTCAAGAACAAACCACCGTGGAATGACTTCATCTCTGCATTTGGAATCTGTCTTCCATGGCCATATGGGTTGTCATCTTGACTATACACTAAAGTTGCTTCTGTAAACCCCTAAGTCAGAATTATGTGGAATGGTTAAGAACAACCTTCCATATGTTTTAAATAACAGAGCATGTTTTCACAGATGAAATCTTACCTGGAAATCTATATGTATTAAACAGCTTAATGGGAGTTGCTTCTTGGGTATCTTTAAAACTCAATTTTAATGAATAGAAAGGTTGTTGAATTCAACAACCAGTGACAATAATAGAATTTTAATAAATGAGATTAAGTTGGGAAGAGTGTGTGGGAGGGAATGGAGAGGGGCTGGATATCTGGCACCAAATCCCAATTAGATAAGACAAACTCTCATGTTCCTCACTGCATCAGGGTGACCGCAGTTCACAGCAACTGATTTCACATTTGGTGCTGAGCAAGAGAGAAGAACTGAAAGGCTCCAAAAGAAAGAAATGCAAAGGAGTTGGGAATATTAATTACATGATGCGCTGCACACTTTTCACAAGTTTTGAAACATCATGATCACCCTGTAAATGTATATAACCTTGACATATTAATAAAATGGTTAAATCAGGACTCATGGATGGTAGTTATTTTCTTGTACCATTATCAGTATCTGATATATTTGTGCTTTATTTTGGTGCACTGTATTATTGTTGACGGTAATATTTCATCACTGCTGTGAGTATTTTAAACATGAAGATTCTTCTAAGCCTCTGAGACCCTATTCCCAGGTGAGGGACTGGAAGTCCAGACACACAGGTAAGTGGCTTAAAGTCACAGAGCAAGGTATCAAGCCACAGAAGTGGCCAGTATAACTCTTTATTTAATCTGTGACCTGAAAAAGTACTTTCTTCTGCTATTTACCAATTAAAATCTGTATATCTATATAAATGTATATGTATATATGTGTCTGTGTGTATAATGTATATGTTTGTATATGTATTATGTAGACATAAATACATGCAAGCCTTCACGTGCATATATATATATATATATATAGTTGCAAATGATAACTTTGTAATTGCTTGTTTGGCAAACTAAGGCTGATTAATTAGGTTAGGAACGTAGAAAGTATATTCCAAGTTTAAATTAAAAAAATATTAAAATAGCCTGACCCTTGAAGCATGCTGCTAGGATTCAGGGAGCAGCTTAAATAGAGCTAACCTATAATTTCAGGAATGTCTCGAAGAGTCAGTCATGCTGTCAAAACCCACGTGTAGACAACCCATGGGAGAGTAAGAGACAAAAGACATTGGCTGGCATTTTACCAAATGGAAATCTCTAGTCTCTGGCACTACCAATATTACCCATTACAAATCTTCCAGCTGGTAAACAGAATGATGCCACTGACATTTAATTGAAATGTCAGCACATTTAGAAAGAGGCCTGATGGAATTGCCAAGTGAAAGTTATCGCTGATGACTTAAACTAAATGGAAACAGAAAACCACCACAAAAACCCCCACATCCACACACATGCTCACTTACCCTCACACACACACACACACACACACACACACACACACACACACACACACACACAAGCCCATGCATACATACACACATTAAAATCTCAGACCGAGAGAAGGCAGACAGCTCCAGCTGCCCAAGAAAAAATTTTATGGGTACTTTTGAAATGGACTTTTATTTTTGCTGTGAAAAACTCTGGGGTGATTGGAGAAACCCTTGTGAAAGTAATCAAGTCTGAGACAGGCCAATGCCTGTGTAAATCAATTCAACAAGTATGCATTGATTAGATTGCCTTTGGATAGTAATGTTACCATACATTTATTTGCATAGCTTAGAGTTTATAGAGGCTGTGGTGAGCTGCAAAAAAAAAAAAAAGAAGAAGAAGAAGAAGAAGAAGAAGAAGAAGAAGAAGAAGAAGAAGAAGAAGAAGAGGAGGAGGAGGAGGAGGAGGAGGAGGAGGAGGAGGAGGAGGAGGAAGAGGAAGAGGAAGAAGAAGAAGAAGAAGAAGAAGAAGAAGAAGAAGAAGAAGAAGAAGAAGAAGAAGAAGAAGAAGAAGAAGAAGAAAATGGTGGAATTCTTTGTCACTTCCTATATCCCTGCCTTATAACATTATAACTTTGCCGTTGCATTCCTCTCTGACATGGGATTTGACTGTGTGATTTGTTTGGCCACTGGACTGTTGGGAAACATGATGTATGCAGTGGCTAGCAAAGGGTTTAGGTCATCTACATTCATTTTTGTCCTGTGCCATCCATCCATGCTTATAGAACAGAGTCCATGGAATTCAAAGAATGTGCCAATGGACACATATCCTATATCCACAATAGAGACCTCACCTTTGAGCATGTCAGCCGGACTGTTCAGATGACCTAGTTTCGCACTGTTACATGGACAAGCCAGAGACGTTAGCTGGACCCAGATACCTGGAGTGATTCAACACATACTCTTATAGGCTACTATGTTTCTGTTGAGCACAATGTGACAACATCTATTTGATATGATGCGCCCCTCAGGATGTGGGGCAGGGGCTATTTCTCTGGCTTTCTAGAGAAGCGCAGCATGTTCTACACAGATTAAGAGGGTGCCTTTATCCCCACCGCTGCATCTTGTGTGCCTGTGATGTTAGCCCTTGCATGGGGCAGCTTCTCTGAACACTCAGCAAATAGCATCAACCTGGAGGCTGAATCAATTTTTCTCTTTTAGATCAAAGAGGCAGCTTTTATAGGTTGAAAGCACAGGGGGCTGGGAGGGGGAGTCTCAGAAGTACCAAGGCCCTAAAGGCAGGAGTTTCACAGTGCTTGGCCCTGCAGGCTCCCACCCACCCAGTCTCCCACCCTGGGATTCCTCCTCCTGTTCTGGGTTCTGCTCTGCTTTGAAAAGACTGGAGCTGCAGGATATAGCAGATGTGAGCATTTCTCACCATCTCTGTGGATTACTAACAGACATTCTTCAAATGCTTCATCAAGTCCAGCCAGGTGAGAAAACCTGAGGAAGTTGTGACAGGGATTTTGATCTTGTAGCTGACCTCTTGGTTTCCTTCATTGCTACCCACATTTCATGACCCCAAGCAATCTAGAGCAGTCACTTCTTGGCCCCACATTCTTATGGCTTCACAAGCTGAAGTGATTTTTCCTGAGCTCAACCTGGAACATTTTGAATTCTTGGCTTAGTCCCTACTTCTCTATCTCTTTGGTGTTTTCTCTTTCCTCACCTGGGAACCCTTCTTCTTTTCTGTTAGATGTTTTGACAGAGATTGGAGGGACTACTTCCAGTTAGAGACAGAGCAAAGTAGACATATTTACTCTAAGTAGGTCTGAAACACCTGTTCCACCACCCTGTAAAGGCCCCATCCCACTGACTGAGATTGCCTCTCCTAACTGATCTCCAGTCTCCTCTGGTTAACTGATCTGCTCATCCAGGGCAGATGCCCTGTTTGCCTCTTTGTATTTCCACGTTTCTCCACCAACCTCCTCGCCCCCAAGTCCAGGTGCTTACAATAAAGCTTTGCACATATTAGAAGCTCATTTAGTATTTGCAGATAATTCAGGCTTGCAAAGGCTAGGCAGAAGTAAAGGAAAGCCATAGGCTGGATCTCTTTACTGCCCATAAAGACCAAGGATAAACTCTAAGAGAAGATATGATGAGAAACATATCGATCCTGTATGTTTCTCTGGGGTTCCACGCTCCAGTTTGTAGGCACCATCAGATAGATGCAAAAGCATGCACCATGATGGCAGGGAATAGGTAGAGATTGTGTCAGTGCTTGTGTTCTGCACATACCTTGTAGGAAGAGAGAATACAAGATAGACAGATGAGCGGTGGCAGCAGAACAGGACACTGATGAATCTGTCACCCATTCTTGCAGGGAAATAATCAGGTTAGCTCTTCCACGGAGCTGAAGCCTTGTATAAGGCATTCTAGTAGAAGAAACTATAATGCCTCAACTCTAGTGTAGATTTAACTAAGAGCTCCGTCATGTCTTCCTGTGGTGTGAGACTTTTCTTAGGTAAAGAGGGCACCGACCTACTTAGCCCAGCTAAGGAATCTATGACAGATTGTGTAATGATTACACTAGCCTCCAACTTGATGACTCAAGGCTCTTAACTAGGACTACTTAGAAGAGTATGAATGAACAGTTACATCACTCAAAAGAGCTGCATTGCTGAGAAGTTCACCCCAAAACCAGATATCTTCACCCCTGGAACTGTTTGTATGACTTACTGGCAGATGGAGAGTTTCTTCTGGGCAACTTGGCTGGCCAGAGTCTCCTCCCCAGCAGATGATTATTGCTTCTGTAACCTTGAGGGTGTGACTCTTGTAAATTTTGTCTTTCTGTGATATGTGTGGTTTGTTTACTACCTGGATATCATGAGTCTTCTCCCTCCTTCCTGAAGGGAATGTTTCAAACCAGGAAGCAGTTATAGAACATTTTCCTGGTCAGTTGTAGTGCTCTCCACTCTTTCTAATGCCAAAATGCCAAAATCACTTCCTGTCTGTCTTTATGGATATTAAAAGTATGATCATAGACATATCTACATTGAGATATATAATATATAAACATATATATATACTATATATAATGACTATATAAGCAAATACATATATTGTTCTTATGTTATTAAAAGGATACTCTGTGTGTGTGTGTGTGTGTGTGTGTGTGTGTGTGTGTGTGTGTGTGTGTGTGTTTCTACTCATTTCTCTTCTGGTCGAATAAAAGCCAAGGAATTCTCTTCAAATCCTCTGGTACTCATCCTTGTTTTTATACACATATACATGTAATGTATGTAAATATACAACAGTGTATTCAGGTTGGCATCACTACAAACACCAATAACTAATTCAGCAACAATATGCATGTATGTTTCCAGCGCTATCTTTAGAAGCTGCTATCTAATTTCCTTGGGATAGATTCACGGAAGTAGGATTGCTAGATTACAGTTTCTATGTACTTTGGATATTAATAGGCATTGCTTGTTTACTTCCAGTAGACTGTAGCTCCATGCCTATCCCAAGCAGCAATGTGTGAGACCCCATTTCTTCCTCACAGTCTCTGCTCAGAGCAGATATGATAGTTCCTTTTGATGTTTGCCAGTCTGGTGAATGCAAAAAGATCCCTCATTGTTATTTTAATTTGGATTTCTATGACTGTCAGTGAAGTGAACATATTTCAAGCCATTTGCATATGCCCTTCTATGAGTCGTATTTTGGTATAATTTGCTCTATTGGCTGTGATTTGGTCTATTTGTCAACTTCTAATTTCTCTGCACAGTAAAGAAATTAACAATTTAAATACTGTTTGAGCTACATTTCTATAAGTATATTGTTATCTGTTATATCTTTTCCAAGATGCATAACCTAGTTTTTTGAGGAATAAGTTACCATACTACACACTGTGAAAGTTACTGTTTTGGGTGCACAAGCCACTCATTGGTTTTTAAGTAACAGGCTTTGTAACCATCCCTGCTAATCTAATTCTGGAATATATTAATCACCTGAACAAGCTGCTGTCTTCCCTGGAAGCCACAATATGTTTCCTGTCTCTATGGATTGACCTAGTCTTGCTATCTCATAGAAACAAATCCTATAATATATGGCCTCTTTTTCTGCTTCATTCATTTAGCATGTTTTAAAAGTTCATCCACATTGAAGCATGAACTCTGGCCTGAGCTAATCACAGTCTGTTGATTTTGCTTCTTCATGTCTTACTCTGTAGATATATGACTGTTTCCACCTTTAGAGTGGATGGAATAGGTCTGCTATGAGCAGCTGGATTACTCTTTACACAAACAGGCTTTGAATTGGTTATGCACCAGAAGACTGCATCATGACCCTATGTGTAACTCTGAGTAACTGTTTCCAGGGTGGCTCCACTGTTTCCTGCTCCTCTAGTGTAGAGAGGCTACAGTTTCCACTTGATTGTCCTTATTACTATAGTTTCTTTTGTATGAAAATGAGAGCTACCTCCCTTATTAGATGTGAAATGGTATCTCATTGTGGGTTTGATTTGCATTTATTTACTTACCTAATGGTATAAGTATAGTTATTGGCGATTTGTGTGTCTTCAATGGAGAACTAGCTGCTCAAATCTTTTCACCTTTTGAGACTTTATTTTCACCCTTAGATTGAAGCATGTGTTCTATCATTGAGCCATAACCCATTTTTAAACTGGATTATCTTTGTTAGTGAACTACAAAAACAGTCTTTATATATTTATATATTATAGATACTATATGATAAATATTTTCCCATTCTCTATTTGTCTATAATGTCTTGATAATGTCCTTTTGAGGAAGCAAGATTTATCATTTTGGTAAAGTTTTTTTTGTTTTTTTTGTTTTTTTTTTTTGTTGTTGTTGTTTTGGTTGACTGCAGTTTGTTTGGTTGGTTTGGCTTGGGATTTTTTGTTTTTGTTGCTTTGTTTTGCTTTGTTTTTTATTTTGATGCTTTTAATTGGAGTTCTTTTAATATTTAAATATGAAAAAGTGGAATAATATTTATTATTTTTTTACACACACAAAGGTCTAAGAGATGAAATGTGCAGAGAAAATGAGCGCCTGTTCTATCCACAGTCCAAGTCTGGCTAAAATGACAGCCAGCCTTCCTTCTTTCCAGCACCCATAGGGGTATCTGGTGGCTGGTTTATATAATAGCATAATGGATTTTGTCAGTTCCACACTGTTTACATCTCTTAGACATTTCCATTCTTTAAAAAGAGAAGTCCTTAATGGTAGGGGTGCTCACTTCTTTCCCACAATGGGCATGTGAGAACTTCCTTAGGGGCGATTTACTAAAATAATAGAGTGGAATAGCCTTCCACATGGCTGTACTCCAACATAAGAATGAAAGCAGGAAATAAGTGGGAACGCTATGAAGGGCACAGGTGCAACTAGGGTCACTCCATAAGAAAAGGACAAAGTTCCCACCAGGTTTAAATAGGTCAATGTGCCAATGTTAAAAAGGGGGGGGGGTGCATAAGAGTAAGAAGTTCAAGCCATCAGCAGTTCAAACATAACTGAATTTCAAAGTGCTTCCATCAGGACAAAAACCGTGTCAACACTCTGGATCTTTCCAGGAAGTGGGAAATGCCCCTTGCATTCCTCCCGACAGACCTGTGTTAGGCCTTCAAAGTTTCTGCCATTGCTACAGTTGCTGTTACTGATCCATTTGTATGGTTTCTGTCTCAAAGACAATAGGAAGAACCCAGATCATGAAGGGAGTGGTCCTAATCCACAAAGCTGCCCTAGAAAGAACTATACATCTTCTGAGCCAGGAAGAACAGGAGATCAAAGGTGATCAAGGGTAGCACTGGTAGCAGACCAGATCCGCTGCAGAAACATCTCCGTTAGAGCCCAGAGTCTCTCAGACAGGCTCTCATCTAGCTCATCTAGGCATCCTTTTCCAGCTCCTTCTCAGCCTTCTCCATCTTGGATTTTTGGAGCAATTTATCAGGGACAGAGGATCCGAGCACAAGCTACAGCAACAGCTGGGGTCATGGCTATAGGACCCGGTTGGTCAGCTGTGTTTTTGACATCATAGATTTCATTTTAAGAAGCTAGTTTTACCATCCAGGAGCCCACAGGGTTCAGGAACAGTGGAGCAGCCAAGACAGGGTCCTTCCAGCCACCATCTGCACCCAGGAGCTGGGAGTGTTTTGCAGCCCTCTGTGCACAGGTCCAGCCAGGGGAAAGCTGATTTCCAGGGAGTGCTGACACAGACTTAAAGGCCCACATGAGGGACAAGCTCAAGCCAGAGACAGCATGACCAACTAACACCAGAGATAACCAGATAGTGAAAGGCAAGTACAAGAACCTTACCAACACAAACCAAGGCTACATGATATGCTCAGAACCCAGCTCTCCCACAACAGCAAGTGCTGGAAACCTCAACACACTGGAAAAGCAAGATTTGGATTTAAAATCACATCTCATGATGCTGATAGAGGACTTTAAGAATGACATAAATAACTCCCTTAACGAAATACAGGAGAACACAAGTAAACAGGTAGAAGCTCTTAAAAAGGAATCAAAAATCCCTTAAAGAATTACAGGAAAACACAATAAAACAGGTGAAATAATTGAACAAAACCATCCAGGATATGAAAATGGAAGTAGAAACAATAAGGAAATCACAAAGAGAGACAGCTCTGGAGATAGGAAACCTAAGAAAGAGATCAGGAGTCATAGTTGTGAGCATCATCAACAGATTACAAGATATAGAAGAGAGAATCTTGGGGGCAGAAGATACCATAGAAAACATCTACACAATAGGGAAAGAAAATGCAAAAGGCAAAAAGCTCCTAACCCAAAACATCCAGGAAATCTAGGACACAGTGAGAAGACCAAACCTAAGGATGATAGGGACAGAAGAGAGCAAAGATTTTCAACTTAAAGGGCCAGTAAATATCTTCAACAAAATTATAGAAGAAAACTTCCCTAACCTAAAGAAAGAGATGCCCATGAACATACAAGAAGCCTACAGAACTCCAAATAGACTGGACCAGAAAAGAAATTCTTCTTGTCACATAATAATCAAAACACAAAATGCATTAAACAAAGAAAGAATATTAAAAAGCAGTAAGGGAAAAAGGTCAAGGAACATATAAAGGCAGACCTATCAGAATTACACCAGACTTCTCACCAGAGACTATAAAAACCAGAAGATCCTGGGCAGATGTCATACAGACACAAAGAGAACAAAAATGCTAGCCTAGGCAACTATACCCCACAAAACTCTCAATTGCCATAGATGGGGAAACCAAGATATTCCATGACTAAACCAAATTTACACAGTATCTTTCCACAAATCCAGCCATTCAAAGGATAATAAATGGAAAACCCCAACACAAGGAGGGAAACTACACCCAAGAAATAGCAAGAAAAATATTCTTCTTCTAACAAACCAAAAAGAAGATAGTCACTTGAACATAATTCCACCTCTAACAGCAAAAATAACAGGAAGCAACAATCACTTTTCCTTAATATCTTTTCATATCAATGGACTCGAATCCCAAATAAAAAGACATAGGCTAACAGACTGGATACATAAACAGGACCCAACATTTTGCTGCATACAGGAAATTCACCTAAGTGACAAAGACAGACATTACCTCAGAATAAAAGACTGGAAAACAATTTTCCAAGCAAGTAGTCCCAAGAAACAAGATGAAGTAGCCATTCTAATATTGAATAAAAGTGACTTTCAACCAAAAGGTATCAGAAAAGAAAAGGAGGGACACTTTATACCCATCAAAGGTAAAATCTACCAAGATGAACTTTTAATTCTGAACATCTATGCTCCAAATGCAAGGACACCCACATTCATAAAAGAAACTTTGCTAAAGCTCAAAGCACATATTACAAGTCACACAATAATAGAAGACTTCAAAATCCCACTCCCATTACTGGACAGATCATGGAATCAGAAACTCAACAGAGACACAATGAAACGAACAGAAGTCATGAACCAAGTGGATTTAACAGATATCTATAGAATATTTTATCTGAAAGCAAAAGATTATATCTTATTCCCAAGCACCTCATGATGGCTTCTCCAAAATTGACCACATATTTGGTCACAAAACAGGCCTCAATAGATACAAGAAGATTGAAATAATCCCATGCACCCTATCAGATCATCTTGGACTAAGGCTGGTCTTCAATAACAACAAAAATAATAGAAAGCACACATACACATGGAAGCTGAAGAACACTCTACTCAATGATAACTTGGTCAAGGAAGAAATAAAGAAATAAATTAAAGACTTTTTAGAATTTAATGAAAATGAAGCTACAGCATACCCAAACTTATGGGACACAATGAAAGCAGTGCTAAGAGGAAAACTCATAGCTCTGTGTGCCTCCAAAAAGAAACTGGGGAGAGCATACATAAGCAGCTTTACAGCACAACTGAAAGCTCTAGAACAAAAAGAAGCAAATTCACCCAAGAGGAGTAGAAGGCAGGAAATAATCAAACTCAGTGCTGAAATCAATCAAGTAGAACCCAAAAGAACTATACAAAGAATCAACCAAACCAGGAACTAGTTCTTTGAGAAAATCAACAAAATAGATAAACCCTTAGCCAAACTAACCAGAGGGCACAGAGACCATAGCCAAATTAACAAAATCAGAAATGAAAGTGGCAACATAACAACAGAAACTGAGGAAATCCAAAAAATCATCAGACCCTACTACAAAAGCCTATACTCAACAAATCTGGAAAATCTGAATGAAATGGAAAAGTTTCTAGACAGACACCAGGTACCCAAACTAAATCAGGATCAGATAAATGATCTAAACAGTCCCATAAACCCTAAAGAAATAGAAGCAATCATTAATAGTCTCCTAACAACAACTACAAAATAATAAAATAAAAGCCTGGAACCAGTAGGGTTTAGTGCAGAGTACTATCAGACCTTCAAAGAAGACCCAATACCAATACTCTTCAAACTCTTCCACAAAATATAAACAGAAGGATCACCACCTAATTTGTTCTATGAAGCCACAAGTACTCTGATACCCAAACCACACAAAGACCCAACAAAGAAAGAGAACTTCAGACCAATTTCCCTTATGAATATTGACACAAAAATGCACAATAAAATTCTTGCCAACTGAATCCAAGCACACATCAAAATGATCATTCACCACAATCAATTAGGCTTCATCCCAGGGATCCAGGGATGGTTCAATATAAGGAAATCCATCAAGGTAATCCACTACATCAACAAACTCAAAAAAACCCACATGATCATTTCATTGGATGCTGAGAAAGCTTTTGACAAAATCCAAGACCACTTCATGATAAAAGTTTTGGAAAGATCAGGAATTCAAGGCCCATACCTAAACATGATAAAAGCAATATACAGCAAACCAGTAGCCAACATCAAACTAAATGGAGAGAAACTTAAAGCAATCTCAATAAAATCAGGATGTCCACTCTCTCCCTACCTGTTCAATATAGTACTTGAAGTCCTAGCCAAAGCAATTAGACAACAAAAGGAGGTCAAAGAAATACAAATTGGAAAGGAAGAAGTCAAAATATCATTATTTGCAGATGATATGATAGTACACTTAAGTGACCCAAAAATTCCACCAGAGAACTCCTAAACCTGATAAACAACTTCAGTAAAGATACAAAATTAAATCAAATAAATCAGTAGCCTTCCTCTACACAAAGGATAAACAGGCTGAGAAAGAAATTAGGGAAACAACACCCTTTACAATAATCAAGAATAGTATGAAATATCTTGATGTGACTCTAACTAAGCAAGTGAAAGGTCTGTATGGCAAGAACTTCAAGTCTCTGAAGAAAGAAATCAAAGATATCAGAAGATGGAAAGATGTTCCATGCTCATGGATTGGAAGGATTAATATAGTAAAAATGGCCATTTTTCTGAAAGCAATCTACAGATTCATTGCCATCCCCATCAAAATTCCAACTCAGTTCTTCATAGAGTTAGAAAGATCAATTTCCAAACTCATTTGGAATAACAAAAACAAAAAACAAAAAAACCAAGGATAGTGAAAATTATCCTCAACAATAAGAGAGCCTCTGGGGAATCACCATCCCTGACCTCAAGCTGCACTACAGAGCAATCATGATAAAAACTGCATGGTAATGATACAGTGACAAGCAGGTAGATCAATGGAATACAACTGAAGACCCAGAAATGAACCCACACACCTACAGTCACTAGATCCTTGACAAAGGAGCTAAAACCATCCAGTGGGAAAAAAAGACAGCATTTTAAACAAATGGTGCTGGTTCACCTGGAAGTTAGCATGTAGAAGAATGCAAATCAATTCATTCTTATCTCCTTGTACAAAGCTCAAGTCCAAATGGATCAAGGACCTCCACCTAAAACCAGATATCCTGAAACTAATAGAAAGGAAAGGGAGAAGATTCTCAAGCACATGAACACAGGGAAAATTTTCCTGAACAGAACACCAATAGCTTATGCTCTAAGATCAAGAATTGACAAATTGGACCTCATAAAATTGCAAAGCTTCTGTAAGGCAAAGGACACTGTCAATAGGACAAAATGGCAACCAACAGATTGAGGAAAGATCTTTACCAACCCTACATCTGATAGAGGGCTAATATCCATTATATACAAAGAACTCAAGAAGTTAGACTCCAGAGAACCAAATAACCCTATTAAAAATGGGGTACAGAGCTAAACAAAGAATTTTCAACTGAGGAATATTGAATGGCCGAGAAGCACCTAAAGAAATGTTCAACATCCTTAGTCATCGGGGAAATGCAAATCAAAACAATCCTGAGATTCCACCTCTCACCAGTCAGAATGGCTAAGATCAAAAACTCAGGTGACAGCAGATGCTGTTGAGGATGTAGAGAAAGAAAACTCCTCCATTGCTGGTGGGATTGCAAGCTGGTACAACCACTCTGGGAATCACTTTGGTGGTTCCTCAAAAAATTGGACATAGTACTACCTGAGGACCCAGCTATACCACTCCTGGGTATATACCCAGAAGATGATTCGACATGTAATAAGGACATATGCTACACTATGTTCATAGCAGCCTTATTTATAATAGCCAGTAGCTGGAAAGAACCCAGATGTTCCTCAAGAGAGGAATGGATACAGAAAATGTGATACATTTACACAATGGAATATTAGTCAGCTATTAAAAACAATGAATTCATGAAATTCTTGGGCAAATGGGTGGAACTAGAAAATATCATCCTGAGTGAGATAACCCAATCACAAAAGAACACACATGATATGCACTCATTGATAAGTGGATATTAGCCCACAAGTTCGGAATACACAAGATACAATTCACAGATCACATGAAGCTCAAGAAGGAAGACCAAAGTGTGGATACTTCCATTCTTCTCAGAAGGATGATCAAAATACCCATGGGAGGAGATATAGAGACAAAGTGTGGAGCAGAAACTTAAGGAAAGGCCATCTAGAGACTGTCCCACCTGGGGATCCATTTCATATACACTTACCAAACCCAGACTCTATTGAGGATGCCAACAAGAGCTTGCTGGCAGGAGCCTGATAAAGCTGTCTCCTGAGAGGCTCTGCCAGTGCCTGATGAATACAGAAGTGGATGCTCACAGCCATGCATTGGATGGAGTACAAGGTCCCCAATGGAGGATCTAGAGAAAGGACCCAAGGAGCTAAAGGGGTTTGAAGTCCCATAGGAGGAACAACAATGTGAACCTACCAGCACCCCCAGAGCTCCCAGGCATTAAACCACCAACCAAAGAGTACACATGGAGGGACCTATGGCTCCAGTCACATATATAGCAGAAGATGGTCCTATGGGATATCTGTGAGAAGAGAGGCCCCTGGTCCTGTGAAAGATCGATGCCCCAGTGTAGGGAAAAGCCAGGACAGGGAAGTGGAAGTGGGTTGGTTAGTGAGCACGGGGGAGGTAGGTTAGGATGGGGGGTGGGGGTGTTGGAGGGGAAACAAGGAAAGGGGATAACATTTGAAATGTAAATAAACAAAATACCTAATAAAAAAGAAGCTAGTTTTAATCCAGGATGTGAATACCCATATTTTCTTTTATGATGTTTCTAATTTTAGCTTTAATATATAGGCCTCTGATCTATTGTGATTTAATTTTCATATTTATGGAGTGAGGTGGGGCTACACTGTCATTCATTGGTCTGCACGTGGGTATCCAGCTGTCCCTATATCATGTGCTAAAAAGACAATTATTTTCATATCTTATTACTTTGGTGCCCTTGTTGAAAAACAGATGACCAAAGGTTTGTTTCTAGACTCTCCACTCTGCCTCTGGACAGCATCTTTGTCTTGCTGCTGCCCTCACAGGAAAGACTGTAGGTAGATTCCTGGTAGATGCTGCTTATACGGGAGTCTGTATTCCATTACCAATTTGCTCTTCATTTTTATCACAAGAGCATGTTGGAAATTTTTCTCAAGGATTTTTTTCTGCCTCTCTAGAGATGGGCTTTTTGCCTCTTATTCTATTAAAATGATATCACACTTGGCTTTTATATGCTAAGGTAACCTTGCATTCTTAGGATAAAACTTATTGTTTGGATTTTGTTTCTTTAATATTGCATTTTTCATTTCTGTGACCAAACACTTCCTAAGATGCAAAACAGGGAAGTGAAAGTTGAGTTTTGACTCACAGTTCAAGAGATGAATTCCATCTTGGCAGAGAAGGTATGGCAGCAAGAGATGCCTTGCTTGTATCTCTGTGTATCATGAAGCAGAAAAAGAGGCGTGTGGTCATTCTACACTTCTCCCTTTTTATTCAGTCCAAGATTCCAACCCATGAAAGATACAACCCACATGCAATAAGGCTCTCCTCTCCTCAATTAAGGTTCTCTGAAAATTCTCTCACTTACACACTCAAAAGTGGGCTCTCATTGTTTCTTTAGCCAATCAAGCTGATAATCACAATCAACTGTTCCACCATCCTCTGAATCAGTTCACCCCATAGTATGTATCATTCTAGAAATATGTCCTTTCATAAGTTATTTGGTTTATTCATCTACAATTTTTCTTGATATGTATTGATAGTAAAACCTGTTTTATTATCTAAGGTTAATAGTAACGCCCTATATTTTTAAAACTTACATTTTGTACTGGCTGGTTTTGTGTGTCAACTTGACATAAGCTAGGGTTATCAGATAAGAAAAAGCCTCAGTTGAGGAAATGTCTTCATGAGATCCAGCTATAGGTGTTTTCTCAATTAGTGATCAATGAGGAGGACCTAGCCCATTGTGGGTGGTGTCATCCTTGGGCTGGTAGTTCTGGGATCTATAAGAAAGCAAGCTAACCAAACAAGGGGAAGCAAACTAGTAAGCAGTATCCCTCCATGGCTTCTGCATCCACTCCTGCCTCCAAATTCCTACCCTGTGTGAGGTCCAGTCCTGACTTCCTTTGATGAGGAACAGCAATGTGGAAGTGTAAGCTGAATAAACCCTTTCCTCCCCAACTTGCTTCTTGGTCATGATGTTTGTGGAGGGATAGAAATCCTAACTAAGTCACATTTCATTGTGTGTGTACATATGCATGTGTGCATGTGTATGTCTGTCTGTCTGTGTATATTGTGCATGTGTGTATCTGTGTGTGTGTGTGTGTGTCTTCTGGCTTTATTTGGCAGAGTATTCAGTGAGTGTCTGTTAGGTGTGTCTACATAGTGTTAGTTCCTTGTTTTGTTAACTCATAGTTGAAAGTAGGGCATTGAAAACTCCAAGTTCTATTATCAATAGCCAGTTTCCCCTCTAATTCCTTATGAATCTTGCTCCATCTACATGGCAATTCAATTGTAAAATACATGTGTATTTATCTTGACTACCTCCTAAGTGCCCAGTAATAAATTTTGGTCTTCAAGTCCATTTTCTGATACTTGTAATCCACTCAAACTCTCTCTGCCCAACGCAGCTTCCCCTACACTTGAATTTTCAACCTCCTCGTCTTCTGAACTTAGAACGTATTTCTTATAGGCAGCACATGAGAAGGCTCATCTTAAAAATCTAGTCTGTCAATCTCCTCCTTTTGTTCAGAGTTTAATAACTTACTGTTAGTGTTTAATGTGTTTGCATGTAATATAACTAATGAGGTGTGATTCATGGCCGGTGTTATGCCCTCGGCTCTGGACATACGTGTGTCTTTCCTGTTACTCTGCCCCTCTGTCACTGTCCTAGTCTGTGCTAAGTGGCTATTTTCCTGTATACGGTCTTCATCCCCTCAGTACTTCTTCATTTCTATTTTTAGTGATTTTGAAGCAGTTGCCCTGCTGGCTGCTAGACTGCTGGTTTTCAGTCTGAGTGAAGAATGTTTACTTTTATGTCTGCTGCAGAGTTGAGAGAGCAGGTGATAGGAATAAGGACAGTAAAAATGCTGTAACGCCATGGCTCTTATAGGATCCCCACCCACTTTGGGGATAAATGCACCCTGGGTCTTTATAACGATTTCGTTAAGTTTCAGAGTTCTGCAAAAGTTTATTGAGGGGTGGGGCTGGAGAGATGGCTAAGTGGTTAGGATCACTGACTGCCCTTACATAGGACCTGGTTCAATTCCCAACACCTACAAGGCAGCTCACAGCTGTCTATAGCTCCAGTTCTAGAGACCTGACATCCTCACACAGACAAACATGCAGGCAAAACACCAATGCACATAAACTAAAAATAAGTAAACCATTAGAAAACATTGCATTTATTGAGATGGAACTTTTTGGAGCCTTTTACTGTTTCATTTTCTTTGACATTTTATTGTATCCCTTTCTTTAAGGAAAAACATTGATGTAGTTTCATATTAAAGTTTATTTTGATTTATGTATATTCAAATACACATGTATTTTGTTTCCATTCTGGATATTTTTCATTCATAAATCTTTCCCAACCTTAGACCATAGTTCACTCAAGTTATATAGAATGATTATTCATATTAAAACCATGTTAAAGACAATCCTTTATCAATATATCCTATCTACAATCTGTAAATATAATATGCATATTATACATAAATGACTGTGCATACTTATGTTGCATTTATTGACCTAATTAGTGCATATATGACTGTATTTATGAAATACTAACTATTTGGATAGATTTTCTTATATTGAACAGCATGTAGCATAAAATCTTCTTAGACAGACTGGTAAGATTGCTCAGTGGGTAAAGGTACTGGCTTAACAAGCATGGGGACTTGGGTTCAACCAGCATCCAGCAAGAAGGAGAAAACAAGCTCCAACCAGTTGTCTTTTAGCCTCCATGCACACGCTGTGGCACGTGCTGGTATGCATACACACATGCACGCATAATGCACAGTAAATAGAATGTAATATAAAAACTGATTATTAACAATAAGCTATTCTTTAGATCACTGTCATGTTTTGTTTACCAATGTTTCATGTTGTGTCTTGCCTAGTTCTTTTTTTGGCGCTTTGATAAACACTGTAACAAGAACAATGTAAGAGAGGAGGGCTTACAGCTCCAGACAATAAGTCCATCATGGTACATGCAGCAGCTAGGGATGGTGGCAAGCATGGTGGCATGGCCAGGAGTTGGCTGCTCATACTGCACCCACACTAAGGAATTAGAAGATGAGCAGGAGATAGGACCTGACTACAAAGCCTCAAAGCCCACCCCTAGTGACCTCTGGTGAAGCTCCTAAAAATCCTACAAACTTCCTAAGCAGTGGCAGCAGCTGGGGACCTAGTATTCAAACACATGAGTCTCCAAGGAGACAGTTCCGTTGCAACTACAGTAGCATCGCATTAAGAAATGATATTGGCACTTGTAATTCTCCTTTGCAGTTCTTGTTGGACTTCGTTATTAAGATGACCCAGGCGGGTTCTATTTCCTTTTATTGTCTAGGATGATTGGATTGCATTGGAACTGCTGCTGTTGAGTTATCTAAAACTCAGCTTGGAAGACCGGGGACTATCCCAGTAATAGCTCACTAATGAGATTATCAACTTCTCTAGTAATTGATCAAGTGGGGGTATCCATTTCTTCATTACTTCATAAATGGATTTTAGTTTAGGGGAGATTTTATAGATGCTTCCTCTTAAATAGATTTTAGATGTTTTCTCGAGTGGAATTCATTCACTCCCTCTGAGGTTTCAAATTCTGCTATTATCTATCTCAAGCATGTAAATATGATGTGACTCCTTTTCCATTTTTAATCTTATGTATTTTATGCTTCTTTTCTCTTATATTAATTGAGCTTCCAGGGGATGTGTACATTTTATTATTCTTTCTCAGAGAATAAAATCTGGATTGGTTTATCCTTTCTCATTTTTTATATTTCTATTTCACTGATTTCAGAGGAAATTAAAAAGAGATATTATTTCCTAGATGACAACTAAGAACATATAACAACGCATATAAATATAATGGTACTAGAAAGGCCATATTTAATTATTAAAAAAGATAATGAAAAATAAAAGAACTTAATGTTCATCTTATGCTGAAAAAAACTAAGAGTAAGATAAACCAATTGGGGGGAGGAATCAAGAAATAGGATGGTTGGAATGAAAGATAATTTTAAAGCTCCATGTCTTCCTTGCTGCGCCTTTCTCTCTCCTATGAGATGAAGGCCACTTTCTCAGCCTAAGCATTCTATCTGAAGCCATTTCTATCCTCTGGCTTTTTGCCCTAGTTGACACTCCCTTCATACTTCATGACCTACAAATGCCAAATTTGCTTGTCATTTCCAAAATGCATTCTTTTTGACACCATTGTCTCACATCCTGTTTGTTTATCCTATGTAAAATGCTTCCTACCTCATTTCTGCCCAGCAGGCATCTTCTAATCTTTTAAATCCCCAAAGAATGGTGCTGTGTTAGAAGTTTTGGCAACTTCCCTATCAAGTAGAATAGAATTTTCTTCCCCTACACTTGAACCCTTATATGCTCTCCTGTTGCCTATAGCTCAGTGCTGACTCCCACAAATGCAGGGCATCTGTATTACCAGTTCCTACGAGGATCCGCTAACTAAGGGCCTAGAAGTTATAAGGAAGTAAGAAAGAACATTTATTCAATTAACAGATTATAATAAGTGGTTATGATGACCATATATTGAATGGTCGCTAGCCATTCTTGACTGGGAAGCTTCTTCATGAGTTTATGCCTTCTTGCTCCACACTGGACTGTAGGGTAGTCATGAGCTTCTGTGTAGTGTTATGGGCTTCTAGCACATCAACAACATGACTTAAGCAACAGCTTTCTATTGGTGGCTTAAATGGTTTCTCCTTCAGGATTTTGAGCAGACTTTGGGCAGTATTTCCCCTTTGCCTTTTGATTTCGTTTATTCTCTCCCTTCATTGTGGCACATCATTCTTCCTGATGGCTTATTCAAAGTCTCTTCAATTGTCCCATTCTGCAAGAATTTTATTAGTTGGCTTACTCATCCTTCATTTTTTTCCCCTGAGTAGATGGATGGATCTCTGTGGCTTTCAATGTAAATTTTTACATGGAAGGAGTCTTTAGTCACTATCCCGGGCCCCTGGTGTCTCTTTGAATTCCATGTTTGTTACTGCCAGCTCAACTACCAGTCATGCACAGCTCAGATATATCTGCATGTGTGTCCATACAGCCCATCTCTGACTTCCCCAACTTTAAGAATGGTGTAAATATTCCCCCAAGTCAATGGCTCTGAATCATCTGGGCCTCTCTCTTGTTCAATGTTCATGGCACCACGTCTTGCTTATGTCTCTGAAATACTTTGCTCACTTCTCTCCTGCCCTCATTCCCGTGGAGAGAGTCCTACATCTATTCTCATTACTTTTTTTTTAGATTACAGTAATAACATTCTAATTGCTTCTCAGCATCCACTATCCTTCCATCTAATGTAGTCTTCGTTTTAGCTCTAAAGCATAAAACAAGTAGGCTTCCCACACTAAAACATTTTTGTCAGCTCCTTGGTGCCTGTTACCCAAAGGAGATAATATAAAGGCCTTAGTCTGAAGTTAAGACCCTCCAAAATATGTTGGGCTTGAATCTTTTTTGTTTGTTTGTTTGTTTGTTTAAAAGTTTTATTTTTGAGATTTCATACATGAATATTATATTTACATCATGCCCACCCTTCTGTCTCCCCTCTCCAACTCTTCCTGTTGTCCCCTCTACTCAAATTTACTTCCCCCTTATCTTTAATTATCATTGTCTCACACACACACACACACACACACACACACACACACAAACACACATACACACACACACACACAATGGGCTGAGTCCTCTTAGTGTTGCTGGTATATGCACATGTGTTTAGGAATGACCACTTGGGCTTGGATAACCAATGGAAGGGTTTATCCTTGGAGAAACTGAAATCTCCTTCTCTCAGAAGCCATGAGTTGGCTAAAATTTTTCATCTAGAGGTGGGGGCTTCTGAGACTCCCCCTATTTGTGTGGCATGTTAGGTTTAGTCACTATGCTTCTCTTGGTTCAGTCAACCCTAGTGTTGAGTTTCCTGAGCATAGCTTCCCTGTTATATATAAAAACAGTACTTCCTGGCAGACATCTTGGTCCCTGGCTCTGAAAATCTTTCCACCCTCTCTTGCATAATGTTCCCTGGACCCTAAGCATGAAGATTGTGTTATAGACATATCAGTGATGTTGGGTAGCAGACAATCTGTTATTCTTAGTATTTTGATCAGTTATGGATTTGCATAATCTCCCAAAGCAATATAGGTTATTGATGTTGCCTTTGGTTGTCTCCCAAAACTTGAAGGTAAGATTCTACTGGTAAACAACACACACACACACACTTCAGAATTAACCCAGAAGCCTCCACACTAAGGACTAGCTCTCATAATGGTGGAAGGTGTTATGCAAGCTTCCAAGAGAGAAAAGTAATCAATAGTCCCACCCATCTGTAAAACCTGTGAACCACAATGATAACCAGCCACAGCAAGATATCGCCAAGAGCATAATAGCAGAAATTAAATCTTGCAGACCATCTCATTAGACTTACACCCCACTCAATACTCAGGAACTTATTTTTGCCTAAGACTATATACATATACCTGACCAAATACTCCAATGAGGTCATGGATCCTAAAGGAGAGCCTACTATTGCCATTTTTCTAAACCACTGTTAACCCCAGCTACATTCTGAATACACTCAGCCTTCATCAAGAAAGCTCTTTTAGGGGTTGTATCTTTTCAATTTCATTTCCAATTTCTCCCTACTCTGTGCCTTGTACTTCAGGGTGTTTCCATTTCCTCATCCCAGGTCTGTAGCATCAGAGGCTCTGTCTACTGTAGCCCTAGTGTGCCTGCACCTCTAGCATACAATAAATAAGTGAGGGGACTTTTATTCCTCTTTGTCTAAGCTGGATACTTCTCTGTGTACTGGCTGGTTTTATTTGTCAACTTGACACAAGTTAGTCATCAGATAAGAAGGAACCTAAGTTGAGGAAATGTCTCCATGAGATCCAGCTATAGGAATTATCTCAATAACTGATCAATGAGGGAGGGCCCAGCCCATGGTTGGTGGTGCCGTCTCCAGGCTGGTAGTCCTGTGTTTTGTAAGAAATCAGGCTGGGCAAGCTATGGGAAGCAAGCCAGTAATCAGTATTCCTCCATGGCCTCTGCATCAGTTCCTGCCTCCAGGCTCCAGTCCTACCTGAATTCCTGTCTTGACTTCTTCTAGTGGTGAACTATGATCTGGAAGTGTAAGCCCAACAAACCCTTTGTTCCCCAACTTGCTTATTTTGGTCATGGTGTTTTATTGTGGCAATGGAAACGCTCACTAAAACATCCTGGGATGCCCTGTCCCTAGTCCTTCAGGCATGAATGTCAAATCACCACACTTTAAGGTCAAGCTCACGTATGAATTCTCCATGAAGGTTGATATATATAAGCCCTAACCAATTCCAAAACATGTGACTCTTTCTCTGTGTACCTACAGAACTTTCTTCAAAATGTCTATTTAGCACACCCCTCTGGTTATTGGAATACATATCTTTTTGATAGATTTGAATCCTTAAGGAAGAGGGTCCTGAGTCTTGTTTCTATAGAGTTTTGAACACTTAACTTCATAGAATGTCCATAAATTCTCAATAAATACTTGAGCTGGAAGAAGGTAGAGTTAGCTGGCTCCCTTTTGGTGATGTGCTGAGAGTCTGCCCATTCAGTCAGAGACCGTCCTCTGTGGGTCTCCTTTTCTCCCTGCCCCTCCTTGTTCCTCTTCATTGAGCTGTAGAATGGTGCAAGGTTAAAATACAAAGGAGAAACTGAGGCACAACAGTTGACATGACTTAGCAAAGGCCACACAGTAATGATGTGAGCCACGACTGGGACTGGAGTGACTGTCATTTTTAGCCCCGTGGCTTTCCACTTCCCTCTTCCCTCTCAGGAGCTGGTCACTTTGGCATCGTTTTCAACCAGTTGTCTCTCAATAGAAAAGCAATGTGTAGGGGAGTGGGAGAAACCTGTGTTCTAAGGAGCAATGCCATTAGGAGAGGAAGAATGGGTGGGGCTGAAAGAATGGGAAAGGAGGAAAAGAAGGGAGAAGAAAAAGGAGTGTGCACATTATTTTTCTGTTTCTGATTCTATTGCCATCTGCAAGGGCATTGGACTCCTGACAGTGAGCAAAGAAACCTAGGAATTTGAAAGAAGCTATGAAAACCGCTGTTCTTCCCCAAATTGGTCAGTTTACCCCTTAGAGCATGCCTAGCCCCTAGCCCTGCAAGCTGAGCCCTGGTGCCAGTCTCATAGAGTTCACGGTGGGTCTCCAGAAACCTTGTTCCCTAGACAGAAGAGAAATAACAGGCTTGCATTCCCTGCATTTTTTTAGATACATGACAACCTAAGACAGCCTCTGGCCCCCTGTGACCTAGATAAGAAACAAAGAATAGCTCCAGGGGATATCAAGTTTCAGCCATTCTCATATCAGATGAGGGGGGGCACCTTACCCTCAATAGACACAGTTTTATTGTAATTGCTTGAAATTTGAATAGCATGCCATAACCATCCCCATAAATTGGACTTCTTTAGATTTATTAAGCTATTCATTGAATGGTGGGTAATAAACATCCAGGATTAACAGCTCTGCAACTGCTCTGCGCCAGTTTCAGAGAGAGTTGCTAAACTCCCATAAAATAATTATGAATCAGTTTACCATGCTGACAATCCGTAATCGTCAAACATTCAGTGCAGACGCAGGGCCTTGTTTAAGTGCTCGCTCTTGTCTGCAGCTTTGACTCTTATGCCCCTGGCTGCTAGCTTTCCCTGTCTTCCATTTCTCTCTACCTTCTCCCAGGCTCTGAGGTGTCTTCTCCTCCCTTGCCACTCTGACTTCTGTCATTTAGGATATATAAAGGCTGACATATTGTGAAAGAAAAGCCAATAAGGTGGGGATGTAGGCTGTCTCTGCCATCCCTGGGACACTGGGCAAGTCACTTCTGATAGCTATTATCTCCTTGGCCATTATCTTATATTCCTAGTGCTGTAATGACATCTTTCACAAGAAGTAGCTAAGGAAGAAAGGGTTTATTGTGTCTCACATTTCAAAGGTTTGGTCCATGACAAGGACAGAGTCAAGTAGACAAGAGCTTAAAGCTGCGGTCACATTGCCTTTACAATCAGGAAGCAGAGCCTGAATGCATGGCTATTTCTTAGCCCCCCTTCTCTATGCAGCCAGTGATCTCGAATAGGGGATATGCTGCCCACAGTGGGCAGGTCCTCCCAACTCAAGATTAAGGTTATGAGGCTGCTCTTCCATTGGCACTTGGCACAGAGATCCAGTCTCCCCATGAGTCTAAGAGCTGTCAAGCTTATAATTCTAACCATCACAGCTGTCAAAATGGAAGGCTAGGCTACATATACTGAACACTGTTGGCAGCTTTGACTTTCTCCCGTTCTGTGTCTCCTGCACCCCCAGCTTCATTGACGGTCCGTTGGCTCTGCAGCTCACCTGTCCCCACCTAGCTGTCAAGCTTCTCAGTGACTGGCATGCCAGCTTGCAACTTTGTCACTCACTGTATCAACTCACTGAGCCCCCACCCCCACCCCAGTGTTATCTGGACTTTAACTTCTATTAGGTGAAAATATTTTTTTAAGTTGTGATAAAATATTCATAGCCTTAAGCTGTGTTAACCGTGATTAAGTGCAGAGTTTAGTGGCGTTTTGAGAACACTCTTGCCTTGCAAACATCATCATCATCCATCTTCAGGACTGTCCAAGACAGGCTAACTCTTCGTTTCCTCACTCCCCACTCTTGTCAACCTCCATTCCATGTCCTGTCTGATTCTGACCACAGTAAATTGAATCGTACAGAATTTTCCTTTGAATGACTTGCTTAGTTCAATTAATAGAATGTCTTCAGGGCTCCCCCGGGGTGTCAGATTTTCTTTCTTCTTAAGGTTGAACAACTCTGTATGTATTTTGTTTACCACCCACCCAGGTAGACATTCGTGTCACATGTTTCACTGGCTGTTCCAAACGATGCCACTACAAACATGTGGACAGACATCTGTCTGAATCACTGTTTCCAGCACTTCTGGGGCTACACTCAGAAGTAGAATCCCTGCACTCACTGTACGCTAGCACTGAATTTAATCTTGTGGAATCCCCTTCTATTTCCCCACAGTGAAGAATTTAAAACTTTCAATTAAGTTAGAATGCAAAGCTTAAGTTAATTTTTTTTCACTCAAAATTTAAGAGTACTTTCAAGTTTCAATTTCATAAATGTTTGGAAAAATATAGAGAAATCTGTAGAGTAAATAAATTTCTCATATTACTATTTAGAGACAAGCAGTTTTTACTTTTTGCTCTTGTTTTTTTTTTAACAGATTTTACTTTCTGAAGCATTCATATCTCATCTTTTTTTCTCTCTCTAAAAAAGACAATGGAATTCCCTGACTTTTTGTTTTACAGACAGAATTAGTTTGTGCCAGCTATAAAATCTTTTTTCTTTTTCTCTACATAATACTATAAACATTTAGCATTTTGTTAGGTATTATGTAGGTATGTAGGGTCATGTGTGGGAATGGCTATACAATACTTTGCTATTTAAATATACAATTATATATAAGGTACCACCAGTAAAGTAGATGAATAAAAATGTCCATTAAAATTTATTCCTGATACTACTCAGCTATTAAAAACAAAATATCATGAAATTTGCAGACAAAAGGATGTAACTAGAAAATATCACCTCAAGTGTGGCAACTCAGACCCAGAAATACATGTGACATGTACTAATGCATAAGTGGACATTAGTCAGAAAATACAGGATAACCATGCTACAATCCACAGACTCAAAGAAACTAAGTAATGAGGAGGCCCCAAGACAGGAGGTTTGAATTGTCCAGAAATGGAAATAAAATTGTCATTGACTGGAACTGGGTGGGAGAGGGGGTGAGGTGGAGAATGGGGATCAAGTGTGGAGAGAGAAAAGTTAGGAGAAGGCTAGGAAGGAGAACAGAAAACAGAGGGCGGCATCTATGGCTGGAGACCTAGGACAGGGAAGGCTTTCAGGAATCTATGGAGGTGACCCTAGCTGAGAGTTCTAACAGCTAGGGATATGGAGACTCAAGTGACCACCTCCTATAGCCAGGCTGGACTTCCAGTGGAAGAAAGAGTATGTCAACCCACCAACAAAACCTTCAACCCAAAATTTGTCCTGCCTATAAGATGTGCAGCAATAAAAATGGAACAGAGATTGGGGGACTGGCCAACCAATGACTGGCCCAACTTGTGGCCTATGCCATTGGAGAGATCCAACCCCTGACATTATTATTAATGATTACTGTACTGGAAAACAGTAGTCTGGCATAACTGTCTCCTGTGCGGCTTCACCTAGCATCTGATGGAAAGAGATCTCGAGACCCACAGCCAAACATCAGGCAGAGCTCAGTGAGTGGGAGATAGAATTGAGCAAACCAGAGTAGTCAAGGACACCACAAGAAGACCCCTACAGAGTCAACTAATCTGGGACCATGGGTGCTAACAAAGAATGATCCATTAACCAAAGAGCATGCAGTGGCTGGGCCTAGGTCTCCTACTCATTTGTAGCATATGTGTAGTTTGGTGTTCATGTGGTCCGATAACAATTGGAGCAGGGGCTGTCTCTGATTTAGTTGCCTGTCACTGGATCCTTTTCACCTACCTGAACTGCCTGGTTGTGTTGTAGTAAATATTTAAATCCTGGGCCAGAGTTCCTACCCTGCCTTAGGTTATTGAGTTCCTGGGTGAAAGACACACTCACAGCTTTTATGTTTACAATAAGTCCTAAACAGCACAATAGCAGAGCAGCTGCTTATCCTCCATGCTGTTAGAATCCACTTTCCTATTGATAACCCTGAGTTATTACTTACTATTTACTATGTTCCAATGGGGCTGCTTTTAACTCCAATTGTGCAGCCCTCAAGGCCACACACTCTCTTGACCTACTTAACCCATGGCTGCTTCTCCTTCCTTGCCTCCTGCACATTCTTCTTCCCCTTGTGGACTTCCTCAGACCCCAAGCCAACAAAAGCTAAATCTCACCTCTCTCTCTTCTGCCCAGTTATTGGCAGTCGGCATCTGTATTCACCAATCAGAATTAACTCGGGGACAGAGCCACAGGGGCTTCTTGTGGACTACAGTCTTTGGGTGCCTGCACTTAGCACTATAATAGACAGCAAAAGACAAAACCTTAACATGGTTAGGCCCCAGTGGGAGAAGTACTTAATCCTACTGGGACTTGATGTCCTAGGGCAGATTGGTACCCAAGGGGGTCTTCCCCTTCTCTGAGGAGAAGGGGAGGCAGAAATGAAGATGGGGAAATGCCACGGGGGGGGGGGGGGGCACAGGACATGGACTTGTGAGGGTGAGACTGGGAGGAGAGAAGGGAATGTGACTAGGATGTAAAGTTAAATAAATAAATAAATAAATAAATAAATAAATACGTAAATAAATAATTCCTGGGACTATAGAGCACTTGCTGTTCTTCAAAGACTCAGATTTGGTTACCAGCACACCCACTTCAGATGCTTAGAACTCCATCTCCTGAGACTATGACTCCCTTTTTTTGGCCTCCCTGGGTGCATACCAGCATTAAACTCACAAACATAAAAATAAGATAAAGAAAATAAATCTTTTCCAAATTACTCTAGCACAAAATTATTTTTCATTTATAGAAAAGTTGAGCAACTGTGGTAAAATCATGAAAGCAACCCGCTCTCTCCTCTCTGGTCCCTTTGATTTGAAGACAAAATAGTGGCCACAGCTCAGCCTGTTTCCCAGGAGACCTGCTGCATCCCAAGAAAACCAGAGCCATGGTGCCATTAGGGACTACCAGCTCTACCTGAAGTCTCAGACACCTGCTATCACCAGGGATCACCAGGCCAGCCAACACTAGAGACAGCCAGATTGCTAAAGGCCAGTGTAAGACAATACGGCACCATCAGATCCCAGCTCTCCTACTACAGCAAGTCCTGAATAGTCTAAGACCTTCAGCAAGACAATGACCTTAAATTGATCCATCTTCAGAAGAAGAGAGACCTTTAAGGAGAAAATAAATAAATCCCTTAAAGAAATACAGGAAAATACAATAAAACAGGTGAAGGAAATTAAAAAAAAACTGCTCAAGACTTGAAAATAAAAATAGACACAATAAAGAAAACACAAACCTAGGAGATGGAAAACCTAGGAAAGAGAACAGAAACTACAGATACAAACATCACCAACACAAAATACAAGAGGTGTAAGAGAGAATCTCAGGTGTAGAAGATACCATGAAAGAAACTGATACCTTGGTCATGGTCAAGAATATGCCAAATCTAAAAAATTTCTAATATAAAACATTCAGGAAATTTGAGACACTATGAAAAGACCAAACCTAAGAAAAATGGGAATCGAAGAAGGAGTTTTCAGAGTAAAAGTCCAGAAAATATCTTCAACAAAATCATAGAAGAAAATGTCTCTAACCTAAAAAAAGAAATAGCTATGAACATGCAAGAAGATTACAGAACACCAAATAGATTGGACTAGAGAAGAAAATGCTCCCACCACATAATAATCAAAACACTAAATGTATTTAAAGTCTTGGAGAAACTTGGAGGGATACACGATCCATACCTAAATACAATAAAGATAATACACAGCAAGCCAATAGCCAAGATCAAATTAAATGGAGAGAGACTTAAGGCAATTCCACTAAAATCAGAAACAAGCCCACTCTCTGTGTATCTCTTCAATATAGTACTTAAAGTTCTAGCTGGAATAATCAAACAACTAAAGGAGATCAAGAGGATACAAGAGGAAAGAAAGAAGTCTACAATTGTTTTCATATGATAAAATAGTATGTATAAGTGACACCCAAAACTCTACCAAAGTACTCCTACAGATAATAAACACCTTCAGGAAAGTGAGTGGATAAAAATTAGCTTTAAAAATCAGGATCCCTTCCTTATACAAATGATAAACAGGTTGAGAAAGAAATTAGGAAAATGACCTTGGGCGAGAACTTTTACAGTCAGTCCCACAGCACCCAGAGGAAGCTCAAATCCCAGGATCCCAGAAGCTTAGTCACACCAGAATTTCAGGGACCCAGAGGCAGCTTGACTCCCAGAAACTCTGGCACACATGGAATATCAGGATCACAGGATCCCAGAATCACAAGATCACAGAGAGAACTAGACTATGTGGAGTTCTGACACAACCAGGACTACAGGAAGGACAGGCTCCAGTGAGACATTGAGGACAGGTAACACTAGAGATATTCAGATGGCAGGAGGCAAGCATAAGAACATAAGCAACAGAAACCAAGGTTACTTGGTATCATCAGAACCCAATTCTCCCACCATAGCAAGTCCTGGATAAATCACCACACCAGAAAAGCAAGATTCAGATCTGAAAATCACTTCTCATGATGATTATAGAGGACTTTAAGAAGGACATAAATAACTCCCTTAAAGAAATACAGAACAAAGGTAAACAGGTAGAAGCCCATAAAGAGGAAACACAAGGATCCTTTAATGAATTACAGGAAAACACAATCAAACAGGCAAACAAAACCATCCAAGATCTAAAAATGGAAATAGAAACAAAAAAGAAATCACAAAGAGAAACAACCCTGAAGTTAGAAAATCTAGGAAAGAGATCAGGAGTCATAGACGCAAGCATCACCAAGAGAATGCAAGAGATTAAAGAGAGAATCTTGGGGGCAGAAGATACAATAGAAAACATTGACACAACAGTAAGAGAAAATGCAAAATGCAAAAGAACTCCTATTCCAAAACATCCAGGAAATCCAGGACTTAGTGAGAAGACCAAACCTAAGGATAATAGATAAGAGAGCAAAGATTTTCAACATAAAGGGCCAATAAATATCTTCAACAAAATTAGAGAAGAAAATTTCCTTGACCTAAAGAAAGAGATGCCCATGAACATACAAGAAGTCTACAGAACTCCAAATAGACTGGACCAGAAAAGAAATTCCTCCTGACACATAATAATTAGAACAACAAATATACTAAATAAAGATAGAATGTTAAAAGCAGTAAGGAAAAAAGGTCAAGTAACATATAAAAGCAGACCTATTAGAATTATACCAAAGTTCTCACCAGAGACTATAAAAGTTAGAAAGAAGATCCTGGGCAGATGTCATACAGCCACAAAGAGAACAAAAATGCCAGCCCAGGCAACTATACCCAGAAAAACTCTCAATTACCATAGATGGGGAAACCAAGATATTCCATGAAAAGACCAAATTTACACAATATCTTTCCACAAATTCAGCCCTACAAAGGATAATAGATGGAAAACACCAACATGAGAAAAAAGCAAGAAAGTAATCTTTCAGCAAACCTAAAAGAAGGTAGTCACATAAACATAATTCCACCTCTAACAACAAAAATAACAGGAAGTAAAAATCAATTTTCCTTAATATCTCTACCTATCAATGTACTAAATTCCTCTTTAAAAAGACATAGACTAGCAGACTAGATACATAAACAGGACCCAACATTTTGCTGCATACAAGAAACGTGCCTCAGTGACAAAGACAGACACTACCTCAGAGTAAAAGGCTGGAAGATAATTTTCCAAGAAATGGTCCCAAAACACAAGATGGAGTAATCATTCTAATATTGAATAAAATTAACTTTCAACCAAAAGTTATCAAAAAGGATAAGGAAGGACACTTCATACTGGTCAAAGGAAAATCTACCAAGATGAACTCTCAATTATGAACATCTATGCTCCAAATGCAAGGGCACCCATTTTCATAAAAGAAACTTTACTAAAGCTCAAAGTACACATTGTACCCCACACAATAATAGTGGAAGATTTCAACTCCCCACTCTCAGCAATGGGCAGATCCTGGAAACGGAAACTAAACAAAGACACGGTTAAACTAATGGAAGTTATGAACCAAATGGATCTAACAGATATTTATAGAACATTTCATCCTAAAGCAAAAGAATATACCTTCTTCTCAGCACATCATGGTACCTTCTTCAAAATTGACCATATAATTTGTCACAAAACAGGCCTCAACAGATACAAGAAGACTGAAATAATCCCATGCACCTTATCAGAACATCATGGACTAAGGCTTGTCTTAAATTCCAACAAGAAAACAATAGAAGACGTACATACACATGGAAGCTGAACAATGCTCTACTCAATGATAACTTGATCAAGGAAGAAATAAAGAAAGAAATTAAAGACTTTTTAGAATTTAATGAAAATGAAGAACCATTATACCAAAACCTATTGGACACAATGAAAGCAGTGGTAAAAGGAAAACTCATAGCTCTAAGTACCTCAAAAAGAAACTGGAGAAAGAGCTTACACTAGCAGCTTGGCAGCACACTAGAAAACTCTACAACAACAACAATAACAAAATACCAAAAAACAGAAACAAAAAAAATAGACCCAAGAAGAGTAGATGGCAGGAAATAATCAAACTCAGGCTGAAACCAACCAAGTAGAAACAAAAAGAACTATACTAATCTAGGAGCTGGTACTTTGAAAAAAATTAACAAGATAGATAAACCCTTAGCCATACTAACCAGAGGGCACAGAGACAGTATCTAAATTAATAAAAGCAGAAATGAAAAGGGAGACATAAAAACGGAAACCATGGAAATCCAAAATATCATCAGATCCTACTATAAAAGTTTATCCTCAACTAAATTGGAAAATCTGGATGAAATGGACAATTTTCTAGACACATATCAGGTGCCAAAGTTAAAACAGGATCAGATAAACTATTTAAATATACCCATAACCCCTAAAGAAATAGAAGCAGTCATTAATAGTCTCCCAACCAAAATATAAAAGCCCAGGACAGGAGGGCTTAGTGGAGAATTCTATCAGAACTTTAAAGAAGACCTAATACCAATACTCTTCAAATTATTCCACAAAATAGAAACAGAAGGATCACCACCCAATTTGTTCTATGAAGCCACAATTACACTCATACCTAAACCACACAAAGATCAAACAAAGAAAGAGAGCTTCAGACCAATCTTCCTTATGAACATTGATGCAAAAATACTCAATAAAATTCTTGCCAACTGAATCCAAGAACACATCAAAATGATCATTCACCACAATCAAGTAGGCTTCATCCCAGGGATCCAGGGATGGTTCAATATAAGGAAATCCATCAAGGTAATCCACTACATCAACAAACTCAAAAAAACCCACATGATCACTTCATTAGATGCTGAAAAGGCATTGACAAAATTCAGCATCCCTTCCTGTTAAAAGTCTAGGAAAGATCAGGAGTTCAAGGCCCATGCCTAAACATAGTAAAAGCGATATACAGCAAACCAGTAGCCAACATCAAACTAAATGGAGAGAAACTTGAAGCAATACCAATAAAATCAGGGACTAGACAAGGCTGCCCACTCTCTCCATATCTATTCAGTATAGTACTCAAAGTTCTAGCCAGAGCAATTAGACAATAAAAGTAGGTCAAAGAAATACAAATTGGAAAGGAAAAACTCAAAATATCACTATTTGCAGAACATATGGTCGTATACTTAAGTGACCCCAAAAGTTCCACTAGAGTACTCCTAAAACTGATAAACAACTTCAGCAAAGTGAATGGATACAAAATCAACTCCAACAAATCAGTAGTCTTCCTCTACTCAAAGGATAAACAAGCTGAGAAAGAAATTAGGAAAACAACACCCTTTACAATAGTCACAAATAATATTACATACTTCAGTGTGACGCTAACCAAGTAAGTGAAAGATATGTATGACAAGAACTTCAAGTCTCTGAAGAAAGAAATTGAAGACCTCAGGAGATGGAAAGATCTCCCATGCTCATGGATTCGCAGGATTATTATAGTAAAAATGACCATCCTGCCTAAAGCAATCTACAGATTCAATGCAATTCTCATCAAAATTCCAACTCAATTTTTCATAGAGTTAGAACAATTTCCAAATTCATCTGGAATAACAAAAAACCAGGATAGTGAAAACTATTCTCAACAATAAAAGAACTTCTGGGGGGGATCACTATCCCTGACCTCAAGCTGCATTGCAAAGCAATAGTGATAAAAACTGTAGGGTATTGATACAGAAACAGGCAGGAAGCTCAATGGAATAGAATTGAAGACCCAGAAATGAAACTGTACAGCTATGGTCACTTGATACTTGACAAAGGAGCTAAAACCATCCAGTGGAAAAAAAAGACAGCATATTTAACAAATGGTGCTGGTTCAACTGGTAGTCAGCATGTAGAAAAATGCAAATCAACCCATTCTTATCTCCCTATACAAATCTCAAGTCCAAGTGGATCAAGAACCTCCACATAAAACCAGATACACTGCAACTTATAGAGGAGAAATTGGGGAATAGCCTCAAACACATGGGCACAGGGGACAAATTTTTAAACATAACACCAACGGCTTATGCTCTAAGATCAACAATAGACAAATGGGACCTCATAAAATTGCAAAGTTTCTATAAGCCAAAGTACAGTGTCAGTAGGACAAAAAGGCAACCAACAGACTTGGAAAAGATTTTTACCAACCCTACATCTAATAGAGGGTTAATATCCATTATATACAAAAAACTCAAGAAGTGAGGCTCCAGAATATCAAATAACCCTATTAAAATATGGGGTACAGAGCTAAACAAAGGATTTTCAACTGAGGAATACTGAATGACTGAGAAGCACCTAATGAAATGTTCAACATCCTTAGTCATCAGGGAAATGCAAATCAAAACAACCCTGAGATTCTACCTCACACCAGTCAGAATGGCTAAGATCAAAAACTTAGGTGACATCAGATACTGTTGAGGATGTAGAGAAGGAGGACCACTCCTCCATTGCTGGTGGGATTGCAAGCTGGTACAGCCACTCTGGAAATCAGTTTGGCAGTTCCTCAGAAAATTGGACATAGTACTGCCTGAGAACCCAGCTACACCACTCCTGGGCATATACCCAGAAGATGCTCCAACATGTAATAAGGACACATGCTCCACTATGTTCATAACAGCCTTATTTATAATAGCCAGGAGCTAAAAAGACCCCAGATGTCCCTCAACAGAAGAATGGATACAGAAAATGTGGTATGTTTACACACTAAAGTACTACTCAGCTATTAAAATGATGAATTCATGAAATTAATCTCTTTTTTCCTGGACCCCACCCTCCTAATCAACACCCCAGTAGTGCAGAATGTTCTCTTTTTTTCCAATTTTTTATTAGGTATTTTCTTTATATACATTTCCAATGCTATCCCGAAAGTCCCCCATACCCTCCCCCCCACTCCCCTACCTACTCACTCCCACTTCTTGGCCCTGGCGTTCCCCTGTACTGGGGCATATAAAGTTTGCAGGGCCAAGGGGCCTCTCTTCTCAATGATGGCCGACTAGGCCATCTTCTGCTACATATGCAGGTAGAGATACGAGCTCTGGGGGTACTGGTTAGTTCATATTGTTCCACCTATTGAGTTGATCCCTATTTTTCTTCCTGCTCAAAACTAAAGTGGATCAAAGACCAGAACATAAAACAAGATTCACTAAATCTAATAGAAGAGAAAGTGAGAAATAGTTTTGACATTATTGGTACAGGAGACAACTTGAACAGAACACCAATGGCTCAGGCACTAAAATCAAAAATTAATAAATGGGACCTCATGAAACTGAACAATTTCTGTAAGACAAAGGACACTGACAATACGACAAAATGTCGGCCTACAGATTGAGGAAAAATAACCTTCACCAACTCTACATCTGACAGGGAGATAATTTCCAAAATACATAAAGAACTCAAGCAGTTAGACACCAGCAAACAAAATAACCCAATTTGAAAATGTGGTACAGAGTTAAACAGAGAATTCTCAACAGAGGAATCTCAAATGACTGAGAAGCACTTTCAAAAATGTTCAGCATCCTTAGTCATCAGGGAAATGCAAATCAAAATGACCCTGAGATTCCATCTTACATCCATAAGAATGGCTAAGATCAAAAACTTAAGCGACAACACATGCTGGCAAGGATGTGGAGGAAGGAGAACACTCCTCCATTGCTGGTGGGAATGCAAACTTGTACAACCACTCTGGAAATCAATTTGGTGATTTCTCAGAAATTTTGGAATAGTTTGACCTGAAGACCCATCTGTAACACTCCTGGGCATATAACCAAAAGATGTTCTGCCATACCACAAGAACACGTGCTCCACTATATTCATAGCAGCTCCTTTTGTAATAGCCAGAAACTGGAATCAACCCAGATGTCCTTCAACTGAAGAGTAGATACAGAATATGTGGTTCATTTACACAATAGAATACTACTCAGCTATGAAAACCAAGGACATTACGAATTTTTCAGGCAAATGGATGGAACTAGAAAATATCACCTTGAATGTATTTACTTGCAAGTGCATATTAGCCAAAAAAAAAAAAAGTACAGGGTATACACCTTACACTTCACAGACCTAAAGACACTAAACCAGAAGGAAGACCCAAGCAAGGATGTTTGAATCTTACTTAGAAGGGGAAATAAAATAGTCATAAGAGGCATATGGAGGGAGGAATCTGGGTGGGAGAAGGGGTGGGAAGGGAGATTGGGGGTGGGGAGCCCTCAGGATCAAGTGTGAAGAAAGGCAAGGAGAAAGGGCCAGAGGGCCAAGAAAATTAATGGAAACTGGTAGGTGGTGAACATCTCTAGGACATGTCAGAGACCCGGGATGGGAAGGCTCCCAGGAAGTCTATGGAGGTGACTTTAGCTGAGACCTTTAGCAGTGGGAATATGGAACCTGAAGTAGCCCACTTCCTGTAGCCTGGAAGGACCCCCAGTGGAGGGATAAGGACACCAACCCACTCACAAAATTTTCAACTCAAAATTTGTCCTGTCCACAAGAAATGCAGGGACATCAAATCTAAGTGGATCAAAGAACTTCACATAAAACCAGAGACACTGAAACTTATAGAGGAGAAAGTGGGGAAAAGCCTTGAAGATATTGGCACAGGGGAAAAATTCCTGAATAGAACAGCAATGGCTTGCACTGTAAGATCGAGAATTGACAAATGGGACCTCATGAAACTGCAAAGCTTCTGCAAGGCAAAAGACACCGTCAATAAGACAAAAAGACCACCAATAGATTGGGAAAGGATCTTTACCTATCCTAAATCAGATAGGGGACTAATATCCAATATATATAAAGAACTCAAGAAGGTGGACTCAAGAAAATCAAATAACCCCATTAAAAAATGGGGCTCAGAACTGAACAAAGAATTCTCACCTGAGGAATACCGAATGGCAGAGAAGCACCTGAAAAAATGTTCAACATCCTTAATCATCAGGGAAATACAAATCAAAACAACTCTGAGATTCCACCTCACACCAGTCAGAATGGCTAAGATCAAAAATTCAGGTGACAGCAGATGCTGGTGAGGATGTGGAGAAAGAGGAACACTCCTCCATTGTTGGTGGGATTGCAAGCTTGTACAACCACTCTGTAAATCAGTCTGGCGGTTCCTCAGAAAATTGGACATAGTACTACCGGAGGATCCAGCAATACCTCTTCTGGGCATATATCCAGAAGATGTCCCAACTGGTAAGAAGGACACATGCTCCACTATGTTCATAGCAGCCTTATTTATAATAGCCAGAAGCTGGAAAGAACCCAGATGCCCCTCAACAGAGGAATGGATACAGAAAATGTGGTACATTTACACAATGGAGTACTACTCAGCTATTAAAAAGAATGAATTTATGAAATTCCTAGGCAAATGGTTGGACCTGGAGGGCATCATCCTGAGTGAAGTAACCCAATCACAAAGGAACTCACACAATATGTACTCACTGATAAGTGGATATTAGCCCAAAACCTAGGATACCCAAGATATAAGATACAATTTGCTAAACACATGAAACTCAAGAAGAATGAAGACCAAAGTGTGGACACTGTGCCCCTTCTTAGAATTGGGAACAAAACACCCATGGAAGGAGTTACAGAGACAAAGTTTGGAGCTGTGACAAAAGGATGGACCATCTAGAGACTGCCATATCCAGGGATCCACCCCATAATCAGCTTCCAACCGCTGACACCATTGCATACACTAGCAAGATTTTTCTGAAAGGACCCAGATATAGCTGTCTCTTGTGAGACTATGCCGGGGCCTAACAAATACAGAAGTGGATGCTCACAGTCAGCTATTGGATGGATCACAGGGCTCCCAATGGAGGAGCTAGCGAAAGTACCAAGGAGCTAAGGGGATCTGCAACCCTATAGGTGGAACAACATTATGAGCTAACCAGTACCCCGGAGCTCTTGACTCTAGCTGCATATGTATCAAAAGATGGCCTAGTCGGTCATCACTGGAAAGAGAGGCCCATTGGACACACAAACTTTATATGCCCCAGTACAGGGGAATGCCAGGGCCAAAAAAATGGGAATGTGTGGGTAGGGAAGTGGGGGGAGGGGTATGGGGGACTTTTGGGATAGCATTGGAAATGTAATTGAGGAAAATACGTAATAAAAAAATATTAAAAATAAAAAAAAAAAAGAAAAGCAGGGACAAAAATAGAGCAGAGACTGAGGGAATGGCTAACTAATCATTGGCCAAACTTGAAACCCATTCCAAGGGCAAGCAGCAGTCCCTGACACTATTAGTGATACTGTTTTGCTTGCAGACAGGAGCCTAACATAACTGTCCTCTGAGAGGCTCCATGCAGCAGCTCACTGAAATAGAGCAGAGGCCACCAGCCAAACATTGTATGGAGCACAGAGTATCTTATGGAAGAGTTAGGGGAAGGAGCAAGGGACTCAGCAGGAATAGGAACTTCATAGGAAGACTAACAGAGTCAACTAACCTGGACCTTTGGGGGCTCTCTGAGACTGAAGCACTAACCAAAGAGCACACAGGGGCGCACCCCACCTTACCCATATCTTGCACATACGTAGCAAAAGTGCAGCTTATTCTTCATGCATGTCCCCCTACAACTGGAGCAGATGCTGTCCCTAAAGCTGTCTGTAGATCCCATTCCCCTAGCTAGGCTGTCTTGTCTGGCCTCAGTGGGAGAGGATGTACCTAGCCTTGCAGGGACTTGATGTGCAAGGGTGAGGGGGTGGGGTTGGGAGTGGGCTCCACCCTTTCAGAGAAGAAGGATAGAAAGAAATGGATAGGGATTGTGTAAGGGCGGGGGGGGGGGGGGTCAGGGACCGGGACCAGGGGGTGCAGTGATCGGAATGTAAAATGAATAAATAAATTAGTTAATGAAAAAATAGAAAAGAAAATAGTGATTGTCATCTTGAAGAAATATATGATGAAAATTTACAAGCAAACAAAGAGAAAATAACCTATCATCTTGATCTCTAATGTAAGTTACAGGCTTTGTATTGTGAGCCCTCCTCCTCCTCCTCTTCCTCCTCCTCCTCCTCCTCCTTCTTCTTTTCACATGATTATCATAAAACTTCGCATAATTGCCTGATGGTGAGGAAGCTTTATAAGCACTTGTCATCGTTTACTCTTAGTAAAATTAAATGCAATGGCCTTACGCTAATCCCCTGAGGGTGCATTTCATAATTTACCCACCTCCTGGCAATGAAGTGGGAGAACTAGTTTCCTGTCCATTATCCATGTGCTTTCACACTTTCTGAGGTTCCCCTCCCCCATTTCCTCCCTGGGGAATTATGAGGTTCTTTTTCTGGCATCAACACACCCCTCCTCCTGGAAACTCACTCATTTGATGTGACTCATTTCAACACTTTCAACCCTGTTAGCATGTAAATACATCTTCCAAAAGAGAAAAGACAGATAATAAACAGAAACCAATTTTAGGAGAAATCCCACAAATATACTGAGACTCATTCCTAAATGCACCACTTTAAATCAATTCTCTCCAAAACCAAGTTCTCATGGGTCATTCACCCCACTTAATGGACTTTACATGTGGATGCCCCCTACCCCCAACACCCTGCATCCTCACAAAAGAAGCTAATAGGCCATTTAAAAAGGATTTATCCCTGCATGCTAACCAAGGTTAGATCTTATTATCTGCATATTTTTCTTCTTAAACCTCTACTGAATTAAAAAAAAACACACAGTTTAAAAAGAAATTTCAGAAATGGAACATCGTCCGCGGGGAAATCAGGACATTACATCTCCATTGTCACATAACGGACCGGTTTGCAAACTGCGTCCAAGATTCAGACTGACAAAACCTTACTGAGTCTTCGCAAATAACATTAAATTGTCTCCTTAAAATAGATGACAGGAAACTTTGGGTCATTTACTTAGACTAATTCCTCTTTTAAAAAATGGCAATATGAAACTTTCTAGAATCTTTGTTTTCTCATAAAAATTTGACACTAAGCAACAATGCCCTCCTCCTTTCAGTAGTTCAGACCCAATTTTCTCTCAAGAACCAATGGAGGAAAGAGCTTTTAAACAGTGCCAGGCCCTGGGGGTGGGGGTGGGGGTGGGGAAGATCAATCTGTTTGTAGGCCCAGCTGCAATCGACCTGGTGATCCGAGCTGGGCACATTTACCTCAGTGCTGAGAGACTCAAGAAGCAACTATTTCCCCTAAACCTGTTAGTGGCTCACAGTAACATGATGCTCTTGCATTTGAGATTGGGGTTAATTCTTGGATGAGTTTTCTGATACACTTCAGAGTGGTGGCTCTCAACCTGTGGGCCACTTCCCCTTTCGGGGTCAAACAACCCTTTCACAGGGGTTGCCTAAGACCATTGGGAAACATAGATATTTACATTACAATTCATAACAATAGCAAAGCGACAGTTATGAAGTAGCAACAGAAATACTTTATGTTTGGGGGCTCACATCGCTAGGGAAGTTGAGAGGCACTGCTTCAGAGTCACATTCAGCAATGAATTTTTTTAAGGATTATTTTTATGTTCTGTGTATGAATGTTTTGCCACATGCATGTCTGTGCACTACATACATGTAGCACCCACATCAGACCCCCCCTTGAACTAGTGTTATAAATGGATGTTAGCTGCTATGTGGAGGGTGGGAAACAAACTCACATCTTCTGAAAGAACAGCAAGTGTTCTTAACCGCTGAGCAATCCCTCCAGCCTACAGATAGTGAATTCCTGAGAAGGAGGTTGTATTTCATTATGACTGTTTATGTTGTTTTATAACATAGAAAAACAGAACATTCCATTTACTAGCTGGCAAAGGAGAGAGGGCACAGTAGGGTACAGGAACTGCTCACCTGTTTTAATGACACATCTCAGGCAGGCGTGACAGCTCTGCTGGGGATCTTGGCTATCCAAGGCCAATGTGTGACATCTGTTGGCCATAGCCCTGACTTCTTTCAGATTCCTATGAGGTACATAAGTAAAACACTATGTGTCTAGGAGAAGTGTGTACCAAAACCTTTATTGGAAGCCCTAATACAGAAAACAGATTTATTTAAATATCCAAGCACGGGGTTCAGAGAAATGGTTCAGTGGACACTTGCTGAGTTGGGTCCTTAGGATCCACATGGTGGAAGAAGAGAACAACTCCTGCCGGTTGTCTTCCGGCCTCTACATAAAAACTACAGAATACATACATCCTATGTGCATATGCTCCACACATATGCATACAAAATAAGTAAACACAAAAATAAATCCAGAGAATCTCTTAGTAAGTTATATACATGTAACATATATGCCTATTATTGTGGTCATACAGACACACATAACATCAATGTAACTTCTGTAGGTATCTATCTTTGTAGAGTCCTACAGTGTTTGTCCTTTTTGTGGCTGGCTTATCCACTTAACATAGCATCTCCAAGATTCATCCATGCAGTAGCACATGTCAGGGTTCCCACCTTTTGAAGATGAAAATATTTCATTGTGCATATAAGCCACATTTTAGCCATCAATGGATACAGGGTTATTTTCATGGTTGAGTGTTGTAAATCCTACTATGGTTACCAATAGCTACTCAAATATCTCCTTGAGCTACTGCTCTCGCCAGCTTTTGTGTACCCACCCAGAAGGGGAATTTCAAAGTTATACAGTGTTTCTCGCTTTGCTCTACTGAGACACTCGCCATATCAGTCATGTGGTCCAGCCCAGCACAAGGTTCTAATTTCTCCAAATCATTGACAACACTATTTTCTGTCTGCTGTTGTTTGTGGGTACCAGTTATCTGAGAGGTGGTATTTCACCATGCTTTGGGTTCCCATTTCTCTGATGCCTTTGGATGGTAATGATCTTATCCTGTGTTGATTGGCCACTTCTCTACCTATTTTGGGGGAAACATTTGAGTCACTTGCCCATTTTTAAGCTGGAGCAACTCATTTAAAAAAATTAATTTGTGCTTCCAACTAAAATTTGAAGAAACAACTCCAATGACTGAGAAAAGATGAAAAAAATCTTCAAATGATTAATCCATGCCATCTGCCATTTTCCATCCCAGAGCCATCCATCTGGGCTTAGGAGCAGACTTTAAGGGTTTCACCCTAACTTTCCATTCGTTAGGGTGGAAAACTCACCATGCCTCTCCATAGGAAAACACCTCTGAGTTCACATTGCTTTACAATCATCAAAGTTAATTTCCACCCACATTTACGATAAGGCATTTTGCCAGCTAAATCGCTATGCTTGGCAATATATCAACAGATTAGAATTTCAGGATATTTTCCTGGAAAGAGAGATGTCTGTGGAAAGGCAGTTTCTACTCCAGGGTCCCTCACTGCTTTGTGGGCTACAGCTTGTACTGATGTGACATGCACACTAAAGAAAGAGAATGTAAACCTAGGCCAGAAGTCTCGGGTAAGGTTTGACCTGGCCAGAAAGTAACTTTTGACAGCATTTCCCACTAATAAAAAGAACTTACAGGCTGAAAAGAAGGGATTTATGAGAAGCTGTTGAAATGGGCACAGGGATTGTGTTGTTTCCATTCCCGCCCCACCCTCCTTCCTTATGGCCCTCTGCTCTTTCACAGTCTATGCCTGCCATTGAGCCCAGCACACATGCTTTGATCCCTTGATTAATGACACTTGTGGACTTATCCCAGTCTCAGAATAGCATCTATCTGAAAAATTCAAGAAACAATAAAAAACAAATGTCTAAACCAATTTTGGGGTCATGCCCTGGGCTGCGTCCTTCTCTGTGTCCGGAGGCAGGCATTTGCTCTTGTCTCCTGGTCCTGCCTTGGTCTTTGTTGTACTGAACCACTGTCTTGTCTTCTCGGTATTAGGTATAGATCTGTATATTGTTTCGTGGCTCAGGAAAATAAAACACTGCATTTAGTTACTGTCAAAGGGGGGAGAGAGAGAGAGAGAGAGAGAGAGAGAGAGAGAGAGAGAGAGAGAGAGAGAGAACAGGTAGAGAATAGGAGATCAAATTCAGACCTGTTTTAATGGCACATTGCAGGCAGGCACTCACAATGAGTAGGGAAAGCTCTACTGTAGATATTCAGTAAGGTCACTGTGTATTGAACCCCCAGGATCTTAAAGTCAAGACATATCAGCTTCTGAATAACTTGGTTTGTCTGTGTCTTTCCCAACCTCAGTTACTGATGATCATGTAGCACAAGCTAAAACAGAGAACTGGAGTCCAGAGATATTCTCCCCAGAAGGATCAATGGTAGAAATTTCTCCTCTAAGAAAACCTGAATGAATCTCCTGGCTGTCTATAAGAAAGTTCTACCCTGAGGATTTAAGCAGCAAAAACTTACTGCTCCAAACTTTGGGAAGACAGAAGTCTCTGGTCAAATTTTGGTAGCCCCTGTTCCCTCTTTGGGCTCTGGAGAGGGTGTTTCAGGCTCCACTCCTGGATCCTTATATGAATTTGCAAAATCAATACCTCATCCTTTACAGGACATTTTCTCAGATGTGTCGGCTTATCCCTGAGTCTATAGCAGCCATCTCCTGATAAGATGGACTGTCCCAGTGACCTCATTTTAACTTAGTTACCCCTGCAAAGATTCCTTCTCCATATGATGTCGCCTGCTAAGGCACTGAGGTGTCTTAAGGCTGCAGCGAATGGTTTTAGTTGTTTTGGTGGAGGAAGAGGAGGGCTATTGAATTCAACCTGAAACATGTCTCAACAGTCTGTTGAGACTTAGAGTTGTGGTCTGGATTCTGATAGGCTGATCCAGGCTTTTCATGAATGAATCTCTTCTCTCTCTCTCTCTCCCTCTCCCTCTCCCCCTCCCCCTCCCCCTCCCTCTCCCCCTCTCCCTCTCCCTCTCCCTGTCTCTTTCTCTTTCTCTCCCTCTCCCTCTCTATCCTCTCTCTCCCTCTCCCTCTCCCTCTCCCTCTCCCTCTCCCTCTCCCTCTCCCTCTCCCTCTGTCTCTCCCTCTCCCTCTCCCTCTGTCTCTCCCTCTCCCTCTCCCTCTCCCTCTCCCTCTCCCTCTCCCTCTCCCTCTCCCTCTCCATCTCCCTCTCCCTCTCCCTCTCCCTCTGTCTCTCTCTCTTACCATAAGATAAATTATAGGACACATGAAGCTCAGAATGTCCCTCACCTCTAAAGTCTTTCAGTTTGAAATTGTTCTTTTAAGGGTTTCTACTAAAGGTTTCCCCCAATAATGGATTGCACACATGAAAGACACTTGTGAGCTGGGGGTGATCTAGCAGCCAAAGAAGTGCTTGCCTTAAATGAATAAAAACCAGAGAGTTCAATACCCAGAACACACATAAAAACATAAGAAGTAGGGTATGATAGTATGTGACTATCTAGAGCAGGGGAGGCAGAGACAGGCAGATTCTTGGGGCTCACTCATCAGCCAGTCTAGCTGACTTAATGAACCCCAAAACAAAAAAGAAACCCTTTTCCCTCCACAAGATGGACAATCCTTGAAGAATGACAGCTGAGATTATACCTTACTTCTATATACATGTACACACAGACATACACACACAAACACATGCACACACACAAACACACACACACCACAAGTGAGCACAATAAAAAGACACATGAAGTCAGAAATAGAATACTTGTCCCCAAAGTCCCAAGACAAGGATCAAGAAACTTTAAGGTCGACAGCCACCACATAGGTTACCTTGTAAAGACAGATAGCACCCATTCAACCTTCTTCTGTACTGCCCTGCCTCTCAGTGCCTCCCCGTGCTAAATACAGCCTCCACTCCCCCAAGCCATCTTGTGCTAGACTTCTTAGCCTTTTCTGTCTCATCGCTGGTCCCTGAGCCGTTGCCTCCTCTCTTTATCACACCAGGAGAGCCACTCATGCAGAACTGCAAATGTTGTCCTTAGTGATAAAATTACCCTGTGTGGGCTGGGACATCCACCCCATACAGCCGGCAGCCCTCACCTGACAATGTGGCCCCCAGAAAATACCCAGCATCCTGGCTCAGAACAGTGATTAGCACAAGTGTGCATTTTGATTCTTTCTCTGCACACAGACACTTAAAGCCTGGTGAGTAGTAAGGATGGCCAGCTTTACATCACTGTCATCTAGGAGGAAGCTTGTGGGCGGGATGGTGCGAAGGTCCCCCTGCTGGGAACATATTTCCTGATTTCTTTTTCCTTTTTTTGTACTGAACTCCCTGCTCATTGTGGGAAATGTACAACTGTAGAAATAGATTTTTTTTTAAAAAAAAAGGCAGGGAGAAAAAAAAATCAGCCACAATCTTACTATAAAGAGGCAATTATGGTGACATCTTGACACCTTTTGCTTCTAGAATTTTTCTAAGCTGTTACAGCATAGTTGGGATCATATTGAATGTGTTATTTTGAGTCCCACTTTTATTTTGTACTTAATATCCTCACAGCATTCCTCTGAGGCTAGCTACTAATCAGCCCCCTAATGAATACTACTTGGAAGACTTATGACCTGTGAATAAAATACAATCTTTCCTCTTGGACTTAGTCCTCACACAGTCATGGGACTTCCTCAGACCCAGGAGGGTGGTGGTAGGTAGTTGGGGGTCTTGGGTGATATCATAATATTCCCCTCATATTTCAAGTCTCCCTATTCTTTAAAGGAAAATAGGTCAAGGCACTTCTTTATACTCTAGTGGGAAATATGGAAATCTGAGATTCCAGTCCAATAGCAAATGCAAACAATGTTCCTAGTAAGGGTGTTACCAATGCTTCCAGATTCTCAGCAACGAGGACTGAAGATAAATGGTTCAGTACTGCCCAAGTGTCCTGCAGTCATATGGAAAGAGAGAGACCAGGGCAGGAAAGCCCACTCAGGGTGGAGACCGAAAGTACAAGCTTGGTGGCCGGGGTGTTTTCCATTGTCCAAACCAAAAACTTTAGACCCCAGAGACGTTGCATTGAGCTCACATATGTTCCCATTTTAAAGATGAGCCAACTGGGACTGTGAGGCTCAAGAGGTTTTACAACATGCCCTGGTTGTCTCTAAAGGACATCCGCTTCCCTAAGATAGCTAGTTATTTTCATAGTGGGAGGCTACTACTCAAACAATAAAAATATATTAAACACATCCTTGAGGCATGGCTAGTCTCATGGATAATGGAATGGGTGACAGGTAAATGGTGAGTAATAAATGAGGTACCTAGTTCCCTACCCCCTCAGCATGGTTACACGAGTTACTGGTAAAGCTTTCTCTGGGCATTGTCTCAGTTTCCATTAGTTTAAGAGAACTACCTCATCAAAGGTCAGGGCCCCTCCCAAGGCCAACCAGCAATAGATTACCTGTCCACATTGGGGAGTCTACATATCTGCTTTTGCCCTTAGAGTAGGCAGGTTCCTTGGGGCTGCATGAACTGCCCATACCATAGGCTTTGCTTCAAGAACCTCTGTGATGACTTCTATTCCCACCTGTCTATTCTAGCCTGTATTCCTGCCTTCATTCTTTCATAGGCACTGGCCCTACCTAACAGCGCCTCCCCATAAACCCGTGCATGAACTCCCTCAGCCTTGGCCTCATAGGCCTTGACTATGATCACATCAACTAGTAAAGGAGCTATAGACCTGTGTATCTTTCTTGGAGCTCCTCCAACCATCATCTTCTCTTAGGGCTCAATGCTGGAGAGGAGCATTTTGTCTGTGAGAGAGAAGAGAGGGACTTTGGGGTGATGAGAAAGAACAGGGTTCAATGGGAAGGTGACTGTGATGCCTCTGGGTGGCCAGGCACCATAGTTTCAGTGATAAACTCCCAGAGCTGTCCCTGCTCACCAGGGCCAGAGTGAGAGAAACCAGAAGGCAAACAAAGAAAGAGCCTTCTCAACCCTCACTGCCTGTCCCTTGTTGACAGACGTGCCCTCATTCCATTGACATAATCCTGACTACTGCTTCAGGGCACAGCTCAGACATAAACATACATCTTTAAAACTTCCCTCAGGGACCTAAGGCCCAGCTAGAGCTGAGAAATATTTCTCTCTGGAGACCAACAGGCAGTGAACACACCAGCAGTCCACTGAAAATCTACTCCTCAAGTTTGCTCTGACTCCTGAGTGATCAGACTCTGACCTTGCCAGTGAACAGCACTTTCTGGGCAGAGCTCATTAGGGGAGACCTGTCTCCTGGTCTGCTGAAGACCAGATGATCCTTTAGGCCAGTGGTTCTCAGACTTCCTAATGCTGTATCCTTTTCATACATTTCTTGATAGTGTAGTGACTCCCAACCATAAAGTTATTTTTGCTGCCACCTCATAACTGTTTTGCTACTGTTTCAAATTGTAATGTAAATATCTGTGGGATTTTTTTTCATGGTCTTAGGTGACTCTTGTGAACAAGTCATTCGACTCACTCCGAAAGGGTTGTGACCCACAGATTGAGCGCTGCTGCTGCTCCAGCAGGACCTGTGTGCCCAGAAGGACCGCAGACATGTGTAGTAAACTAAGTAGCTAACTAGCCAGAAGCAGGATGCCCACAGGGATCCTTAAGGCAGGATCTTCTGGGATGCTGATTAGACCTGTAGATTCTCTGACCGCAAGCCAAGTATGATAAGAACCCCTAGGATGAGATCTAGGGATCCACATTGCTTACTAAACTCCCTGAGTGAGTCTTACCCACGTGACTTTGAGACCTGCTGCACAGAGCTTACTGCCAGGTACCTTTTGCCCTGAGCACTGTTTACCAACATGTAAGCTTTTACAACCTGTGTCTCAAAATAAAAATAATAATAATAAATCATCATGTATCCTGTTTCTGTGATTCCCAGAGCACACTGCATTTCCCAATTCCAATGCACAGTCAAGGACCTACACGGACGTATCAACTTGTCCATGAACATCTAAGCCTGAGAGTACTCTTCAGCTAATTTCTTTTAGCTCATTTTTCCCCCTGCTAGCTGGCATGATAAACATATCTCATGAATTGTTCCAAATATTTTTTTTGTCATTGTGTAATGGAATTGACAGTTTCGTATAATAAAAGGTTAACATAATGAGCTGAAAAAGAAATGAATGAAGCTTGATTGCTCTGTTCGGAGGCAGCGTTTGCAACTGAGCGCTCTGTGCTTAGTTTCAGGCTTGGCCCATTGTCTAATGATTGTCTTCTTGGGATGCTCAAATGGCTCTAACGATAACAAAAATAGATATTAATAGGCTTGTATACACTTGCCCAACAGTGTTCTCTTATCAAGAAGATAGAAATATTCCTCTGAACGCTGTGTAAAAGCAACAAGCATATGTGAGCGTGGTTGAAGCTTTCTTGTGGGGCGTGTGTGGGTCTTCTTCATACCCAGTTTCATATGCCACCTACCACTTCTTTAATTACTTGGTGATGACATGAGCATTCATATTAATGAAATTATTTTCATTATCTTTTGCAGTAAATGTCAGCCAGAAGCAGCCCCAGAAAGAGCCCCACGTGGACCCTGCACTGGCTCGGGCTTTAGCATCCTCTTCTTCCTTCTTAAAAACCTGATCGTCTGCTGATTCAGTTATCTATCTACCATTCCAGTAGTCCTCTCGGCATCCCTAAACCAGGTAGAGATTGAGACAGCTCCATCCCAACAGTCCTTTCTTTCTGTCCCCCAAAATGAGCACAGAATTCCCTTTTTCTAGTTTTCAGGTTAAACAGCGTAGGAACACCTAAGAAACCCAAGAGTCAATGAGAAGTTATACCATCCCACTCTGGCTGTCCAAGATCATCTTGTGAAGGGTACTGTGATGGTTAATTAGTTATCATTTTGACACAACCTAGAATCAGCTGGGAAGGGAGTCTCAATGAGGGATTGTCTAGAGGTTGGCTTCTGGACATGTCTGTGGAAGTTATGGTTGTGTTATGATAGGCCACTGTGGGTGGCACCATTAGCTAAGCAGAGGGGTTTGAACTCTATAGAGTAGAATGTGTGAGTTGAGCACAGGCACACTGATTGCTGTCTGTTCCTCACTATGGATGCAATGTGGCCAGCTCTCTCAAGGTCCTGCTGTATTGACTTCTCTAATATGATGGACTGTACTCTGGACCTAAGAGCTAAGAGCTAACACCTTTAAGTTGCCTTTGTCAGAATGTTATATTACAACAGGACAAGAAACTAAGACAGCTACTGAAGGGCTTTCCCATTTGGGAATTGGAGTCTCTCTCTTCAGAGGAAAAAAAATTCAGCTATCATATCACAGGCCAACATGTTCCATGTACTTTAAATGGTAGAAACCAATTCTAAGTGCAGTAGCATAGAGGTGGGGTCTAATATGTGGACTGGTGTTATTATCATGAGAGTAAGGTGGCTGTTGGAAGAGTGAATTTGCTATAAGAGTGACTTCATCTCTCTCGCTCTCTCACTATTGCAGGGATTGCCCTCCTGCTTCCTGCGATGGGATGATAAAGTATCTGGGTTCAGGATATTCTGCTACCTTGATATTGTACTTCCTATGATGGTGCCAGAACCACAAGCCAAATAAACTTCTATTGTTCATAAATCACTTACTCTATACATAGTCTGTTATGCCAGGAAAATAAAACTAGACCAAACATCTATCCAACTCTATCCCAGACAGGGCTTTTGCTCCCAGGACAAGACACAGAGCTGGTCCATGTGTCCTTAGGCTGTAACTTCAGTGCTCTCTCTCAGACCATGCCATCGTGGGTCTAAGTGACAACTCAAAACTATGGCAAGCTCCCAGGCACCTGCCCTGGTGTAGATACACTCCTCTCCAGGTGTCATCTCCCTGCTCCTTCAGCATAAGCAGGACTTATGTTCCATTGGAGTCCTGCACCATAGCCACTGTACCAACAGTTCTCAACCTGAATGTAGATCGTGATCTCTCCGGGGGTGGGGGGTGGGGTTGAAAGACCCTTTCACGGGGTAGCATGTCAGATATTCTGCATTGCACATATTTACATTACTATTGATAACACTATCAAAATTACAGTTGTGAAGTAAGCAACAAAAATGATTTTAGGGTTGGGGTCACCACAACACAAGAAACTGTATTAAAGGGTCTCAACATCAGGAAGGTGCAGTAGGCCATTAGGCACTTGATCATCTCCCAACTAGTCTGTGAGCTCCTTACAAGGCATGGCTAATATATCTTCCATATCTCAGACTCCTAGGAGATCTATGGCCTACAGTAGGTACACAATAAATCTAGGCAGCATGAACTGCACTATACCAAGAGGATTGGGGGGAGGGGAGTAATCGCTTTTCCTTCAGTTAATTCATCACTATAGCTCCCCATCAGCTCCTTTCTCTCTAGCTGGATTCTTCTGTCTCTGTAGGTATAGCAGCACATGGTAACACCGGAGGCAAATATATTGCCAGTCTCTCTATTTCCTCTGGAACTTCTTAATATACTCTGCTGTACTTAGTCTCAAAAGCTGATGAAAATGTACCCCCTTTTCCACTCAAGACTTTCCTGCTGTGGGCATTCCGAGGTTCTACTTACATGCTCTGGGTCTCCATTTTCACCCTTCCCATAAGCAAGTGATATTGCTTTCCACCTGAAGAATACAAGCTTCTGTACTCAGTTCTCCTAACTTCTTCCCTCCCGATACTAAGTCTTTTACTAAAGAGCAGCCATCAAAGTTAGATTGAGCTCAACTCTACTTTACCCACTTTGGGTTTCAGCAGTTCTATCACACCTGATGAAGACAACAGGCTAAGAATTAACAAACTTGTCCCAATCCCCCACAGATATGTGTTAAGGCCAGAACAGACTGACTTGAAAACTCAAGGACCTATAACTTCCTGCATCACTTCCAGACTCCACTCTGAGAACCCCAGCTTCATTTGCCTTGGTGAAATAATTGTTGCAGCCTAAGATAAATGAGTGGTCGACATCAGCAACTCTCGAATAGGACCACTTGATTTAGGAACTGCACTTCAAGCCGCATAGATTTACTGTGTATCTACTGTAGGCCAGGGATCTGCTAGGAGTTTGAGATATGGAAGATATATTATCCATGCCTTGTAAGTAACTCACAGACTAGTTGGGAGATGATCAAGTGCCTAATAGCCTACGTGGGAGAGCAAAAGATTGCATGGCAGAGGGAAGTGAGAGGAGACTGGAGAAAAGTCCATAGAGGGTAGGATCCCCCAGCCTTTGAAGTAAGAGTGGACTGAGTTTAAGTCATGATTGGCTAGTTAGAGCTGTGTGATTCTGAGTACAGGATTTAACCTTTACAATGTACACTCATCTCTCTCTCTTTCTGTGTATGTGTGTGTGTGTGTGTGTGTGAGAGAGAGAGAGAGAGAGAGAGAGAGAGAGAGAGAGGTATGTGTGTGTGTGTGTGTGTGTACACATGTGTGTTGCCTCTCTTGCAGGCTTAAGAAGATTAAATCATATAAGTCATAAAATACCATGAAAAAGTAATAACAGTAGTAGCAATGGCTAATATTTACTGAATTCTTGCTCCTGATAGGGAGTAAGAAGAGATGTAATGTTTGAACAATGCTTTGAAAGGTAATTCAGCTGGGCAGAGGAGCTGTAACACAGAGGAGCAATATAAAGTCACATGAACGTGGAAATACAAGACTTTCCTTGAGACTGTCAAGGCCTATGGTGGGGAATGGGCCATGGAGCATGGAGGGTGGAGGAGATGAGACTGAAGAAATGGTACTGGCTGTGTGAGCACGTGGAGCTTCCTCCAGATGCCGTGGTTCACTTCTCTACCACCCAGTACCTCACCTTTCCTCCCTAGGCAAAGGAGCATAAGCACAATTTATGATGTCAAAACACTCCAGGCAGGGCTGGGGAGATGATTCCGTGGGTATGATGGATGCCACACAAGCATGAGTATAGGAGTTAAGATTTCCCAGTTAGGGTTACCCACATAAATGTAAATACCAGATAATTACTTACAGAAATCCCTGGAGTGAGCCGGTGGGCTAGATAGCCATATTGGAACTTTGGGTTCAACTTAGAAACTTTGCCTCAATGAATAAAGTGTTAAGATTATTGATAAAGAGCCCAAATATCAACTTCGGGATTCCATGCACATGTACATGTGTGTACAGTTACAATGTGAATATAACATGTGGGTATTCCACACATGCAGAGCTACATACAAAAACTTCAAGGATAAAAAAAAAACCTTGTGTATAGCTAGAAGGGTACCGTTTTTGGGGGGTTGTTTGTTTGCTTTTTAAAGGAATATTCTAGCAATAGAAACCATAATGTTGGTCTGGTGAAGTGGATCAGCAGGTAAAAGCACTTGCGCCTCAGATTGTCAGGGTAGAAAGGGGAAACAAATGGCTAAAGGGTTTCTCTGACCTCCACATACGTACTGTGATATGTACACATGAACACATATGTGCATGTATGACCACATACACACGCATACACACACACACACAAATATAATTTTAATGAAAAATCAAAATTATTCAGTGTTCATAACTCTAAACCCAGTGGTTTCACTTTTAGGAGTTTATCATAAGAATCTCTCAGGACCATTTAGGGAGATTTATGCAAGCAGATTTGTAGTAGATAAAATTCAGAAGTGATTTAAATGTTCAGAAATGCAAGGTGAGTTCCTGTCACCAAACATGAGTCAGAAAGCTTGAAGCATGGGAAAACATGCCCACAGGTGAGTTTTGGGAAATGAGGAGGTAGGCTTTATGGGGGATGCTAGCAAGGAGGCAGGTCTATCTCAAGAGCCACCTTGCCCATCATTGGAAAAGTAGATGCATTTATATCAAGACCAGATGAAAGCTCACATGCAGAAATCAGCCTTTCCCAGGACTGGAGTCAATGTGGCACTAACCAGAATTGAGGGCAGAACTGTTACCTTTCCAAATAATGCTTTAAAATTAAATGTAATTAAAGTATAGTATATAATATAATTATATAATATAATGTGTAATTATAGTGTAGTTATAATAAACTAAAACATCATGCTTTCCCTTGCCTTTCCTTCTGTCCTATGTGACTCTCCACTGTGCTTTCTCAAGTTTACATCTTTTTTCTTTCATATATATGTATATATATATATGTGTGTATATATTTGTACATACATATGTGTGTATATATATTTGTACATACATGTATATATTCTATATATATGTATATATGTGTGTATACTCTCTTTTGTGCGTTCTCAAATTAACATATACCTTTCCTTTGTTTTATATATAGAAGAAGAAGAAGAAGAAGAAGAAGAAGAAGAAGAAGAAGAAGAAGAAGAAGAAGAAGAAGAAGAAGAAGAAGAAGAAGAAGAAGAAGTAATAGAGACAGTAAGTGGATCAGAGACCTGCACCCTGGGCAAGGCAGGCTTTCCCTGATACTCCAGAGGTGACAGAGCATGCTCCATGGAGACCCAGAAGACACCCCAGGACTCCAGAGACACAGAGGAGGCCTTTACCAAAAGAAGTCTCCAAGCCAGTACAACATGGTGTGAATTCTGAGTTGACCTCTTTCAAGTGTGACTGCAGCCTGGAATATTGGAAATTTCTCAATCCTGTATGGATAGCCCACTTAGAAAGAAAGACAGAAAGGAAATTAGAGTTGTCGCGTTGTTTTTAAACCACTCTGGATCCTTCTGCCCCTGTCGATTGATTCTGCCCCCTCAGTCATTTGTACACACTCTCATTTCTCCTCCATTGAATATGCAAATGGAATCTTGATTGTTGATGGGGTCCTGCCCTGCAAGGCATAGTAAGAACAGATCTGGGCCTGACTCCGGTCTGGGAATGCTGTCCAGAGCAGTAAGGCAGACAGGCTGAACTCTGTCTCTTCAAACTTTTCCGCACTAACAAACATCAGCTTCCTTTTTTGACTTCGTTATTTCCACCCACATGAAATTTGCTCGGTAATCTTGTTAGCTCTGTGGCAAGTGTTCCTTAGACCTGCTTACTGTGCCAAATGCTGCTCTTTGTCATATTTTTACACAGATATTTTTAATCCCAAAAATCAACATTGTTGTTTTGTTACAAAGGAAAACAGAACAGGGCTTATCTGAACCAACCAGACTAAGTACATTTTTACCATGAGGTGCCCTGAAAGATCAGTATGATAAGGAAGTGCCCAGGGGACTTCTGGGTACCTATTGTGCCCTATTGTGCTGTATCTTTTTTTTTAAAGGCAGTGTGTCTGTTTTATAGTTTTGGCTGTTCTGGAACTAACTATGTAGACCAGGCTGGTCTTGAACTCACAGAGATATACCTGCCTCTGCCCTTCCTAGTCCTGGGATTAAAAGTGTACTTTGTCATGCCCTGTCCCTAGCTGCTGATTTCCTGGGATTCCTATTGAGAAAAGTCACCAAGTGGAACCAGGATTTTTGCCTTCTACTCCCCTGCTTTGTCTACGCACACTCCACTACGCCCATCTTCCACCAGCTCTCTTGCACCTTCTCTCTACTCAACAGCAAGGCCTCCTGTGACTCTCTACTCAAAGAGCCTTCCCTGGGTAGGAACGTTATTGAAGGGGCTAATGGCCATCATAACACTCACAAATCATATGGCTGCCCCACGGCTGTCAGTTATGTATGTCTTTCTCATTCAAATAGTCGTGTTACCTGTCCATAGGCCGGGCTGCCACCATGACCCATGGTAATGATGTCCAGATCCTTGCTGCCACCAAGGGCCACATCTGGATCTAAGGCCCTATTGCACCCAAGGTCTATGTTGATGTCCATGACTCATGTTATCACCAAAAGTCATGTGGAGGTCTATGGTCTCTGCTGTCGCCTGAAATCATGTCCATATGCTTTGCAGCCACTGGAGTCCATACTGATGTGGGCTGCTTGAGCTGACACCTGAGGCCATGTTTGTGGTCCAGGCAGCCTCCAAAGGGCTTGTCTGCTCTCCCCCTTTCTCCTGTGCAGCGGGGGTGGGGGTGGGGGGTGGGGGGGTGGGCAGGGAGGGAGGGAGGTGTGTTTGTGGTCTGTTCTGTTGCTAGAAACTTTGTGGAGGCCCCAAATCCATGTTCCCACCGATTGTGGAGAGCAAGAGAGCTACTTAGGCTGTGATATCAATGACTGAGGGTCCACAGTTGAGAGGGAAGGACAACCCCTACAGTGTCAACCCCTACACCCACCCCACTCCACCTCCAAAAAGTAACAGCCCAGACAAGAAGCCACTGAAAAGAACCCTTAGATTGTGTGTCAGAGATGTTGAAGTGTATGTCTCCATGGCTTCTGGCAGAGGTGTGGGAGGGGAAGGACTGTTTAAGGGGCTGGCCACTGAGAGTTTGGCCATGCTCCAGTGAGTTTACAGATAACATAAAGTAGAGTTGGTTTTTTGTTGTTGTTGTTGTTGCTGATTTTTTCTTCTTTTGGAGGTGGGGAGATAACAAGCACTGGGGGGTGGAGGGGAGGCAGGGGGTTAACATGGAAGAACTGGGAAGGATTTATAATCAGGGTATGTGATGTGTACTCCCGGAGAGTCAATAAAAGTGTTATGTGGAAAAGGGGGCAGAGGGTCAAAGTACTGGGGTCTACAGTTATGTGTCCTGAGCACAGCACAGAGCGGGGTATAGGAAGCAGTGGTTTGTGAAGGGATAATAAAGGGACACAGTGAGAAAGTCCAACACAGAGCTGAAGGACTAAGATAAGAAGCTAGGAGAAGGAGCTAGGAAAGGCTGTTCATCTTGCACTCAAGCTTAGGCATGTGGAGAGCTGGCTGTAGACTGGGTCATTTACATGGTTAAGGAGGCTTTCAGGAAAGCAGTCTTTCCTTGGGAGGTAGGCTGACTCAAGAACTCTAGCCTGGGCTAAGTACAGGATGTAGCTCCTAAGCCCAGCCTGTCTCTGTTTTTATTCTGCCCTATGTTTCTTCTACAGGTTATTGAGCAAAAAAAAAAATGTCACAAGCACAGATGTGGAAGCAGCCATGACAGGGACAGCCAAGCCACTGCAGGAAGGATGGTGACACAACAGGCCATGGAAAACATAACTTCTTCATTCAGATTCTAGGGAAAGAGCCCCCAGAAGTCCAGGCGTGGCCACCACAGGATCTGTGTGGCTGTTACACAAAGATTATGACAGTGGTAGAAGGGGCTTCTAGAACCTTCGTACACAGCTGCCACCATACAGAGGAAAGGGATGGCTATGGGACCTCCCACTTGGGGACCAATGGGCTGCATGTCACAGCAGGTATCTGGTAAGGAGCTTGCCACATTCTTTTTGAGCAGGAAGTCTAGTTAAGATTTAATGGGAAGTGTCATCTGTTTTATAGCTTCAGAACAGAATTCTCTAGAAGCAAGGATCACTGAAAGCTGGCTGCTAGGGTTCATACAGGAAAAGGGAGGGAGACTACAAAGAGTCAAGAAGCCAGATTAGCAAACAGCCCCTTCATCTCAGCCATTCTAAATTCTCACAGCTGGACTATCAGCAAAAGGGACTTATCTTCTGACATCAAACACTCCATCAGGGGACATTTCCCTTTGAACTCAGTCACTCAGTGAATACTATAAGGACAAGGACTCTTGCTTTTAGGAGTAAAAATATTTCATGAAATGAGAGAAGAAGATCAGTAAGCCAGAAAAAAATAAACCAATTATTTTCCTAGAGGCACTATCTTAATATATGGTGGGGCTTTCTAAAACATTTTCTCTCTGCTCTTTTTTTTTTTTTCTGATATTGATGGCTTTCAACTGTTTTTAACTGCGTATTCAATCAGTAAAATTATTTGGAGCATGTACCACAAGCGTGCCTTTTTGTGCACTCTTATTCATAGTTATAGAAAGTGTGCTGTTTGTTGTGTTTTTTAGTGAAAATTCTAATAGAGCGTGCCCCGATAAACAAACAATATTCATTTCATTGATTGGTAAATTAAGGCTTAAGGGAAGGGGCTTCCCTAGATCTGCTAGTCAGAAGTTGTAGGGATGGTTTCAAGCCCACTGTAAGTCAAGCCATGACCAACCTTCTAGCTTACCCACTCTCTAATCTGTCTCCCATGGGCAGTCTAAGCCACATCTCTCAAGTGGTCACATTCTTCCTTCCATGTTCCAAATCCCCTTCTTCCCATCCCTATCAGTTTGCGAACAGACGTTCGTGTTCATTTCTGGTGAGTTCCACGTTTGTCCTTCCTTGCCCATTTTTCCCCATTACCTCCTATAACCCAGGCTGAACTGCAGTATCAGGGTTTTGCAACCAGGAGGCATGAGCTTCCCAGGCCCCATCCATTTTCCCACACTCCATTAAGCAGAGTTGATGCAGAGTCCATTTGCGGGTCTCACCATGCCCAGGGGTTAATGTATTCTGAAATTTATTTGTAAAAAGAAAATGTGTTCTTCAGCGGAAGGAGCATGAGATGTGACTTGCTCAGAGTGACCACTCCTGCCAGGGAAGACAGGGTGCTTGAGCTTCCAGAATGAGGACATAGGAGAGCTGTTTCCCTGGTTTTGTAAAATTACAGGAACAAAGTAAAGATGGAGCCATGTGAATACTCGAAAACAGTGAAAATCCAAGTCAGGCAGGCAAGAAATCAGTAGGTGTGTCAGAAGTGAGGTAGGATCAGGTAGGGATGGAGTCAAAGAGACTGGTAATCTGGGAGATCTCCCTGTTGAAAGCTAATACAACCCCCCCCACCCCCGTTTCTGTCTCCCCAGAGCCAAGGCTGAAAATACTGTTTAACTAAGGTGGGGCTGCAGTGCCAGCTGCACCTATATAAGGAAGTAACTGAGAGGAAGAAGCAGGCAGAACCTAGTACTGCCAGTTCCCTTGTATTCCCTCCAAAGGAACAGAGGTCTCCTCCACCGTCCCCTCTACCTCTCTCCAGGCCTCAAGACTGCTTGGCCAGTACAACTGCCTCATACTGGTGAGTTTCCTTCAGGAACACTGCTCAGGGTGCTACTCTATTGGATGCACCTGCAGAGGACACAGGTGAAGTGCAGGCAGCCATCTCTCAGGCTCTGGACCGAGGGAATCCTCCCACCATTCATGAACCTATGTGCTTCCCAGAAACCTTCCTGATGCTGGTTCTGGGTGCTGTGCCAGGGCTATGATGCAGGATTCAGGGGCTCTAAAAACCAGGCCTTTTCTATGCACCAAGTTCAAAGAGATTGATGCTTGGAATACTCAGGGGGAGGGGGAATTATGGTCCAAATACATGGTATTGAAAATCTATTTTCAACTTTTAGAAACTATTAGAGACAAACAGAAGATGAGTTTCATAGAGAAGCTTATCCCAATTTTGCCATGGGTCTTGGTCACTTAGTCACCTTTGCCTTTCATTCATACAGAGTCACAACCTTGAAGTTATGGTTGACCTTAAGAACATTCAGATGACAGAAATCATGACTTTCCTTCTCCTTCTCCTTCTCCTTCTCCTTCTCCTTCTCCTTCTCCTTCTCCACCTCCTTCTCCTTCTCCTTCCCCTTCTTCACCTCCTCTCCTTCTCCTCCTCCTTCTTTAATCTTTCTTTTGTGCCTACACAGGTATAAATATATGTGCTTGTGTGTGCACAAAGTTAAAAGGTCAATTTGATGTCTACCTTATTTATTTACTTATTTATTGTGTGTGTGTATGTGTGTGTGTGCATGTATACAGAAACAAGGGACCAACTTTAGATGCTTCATCAGGAGCTTCCTGCTTTGTTTTATGAATCAGCATCACTGGAACCCAACACTCAATGCTTCTGCTAGAACAATGGACAGTGAGTCCCAGGGACCTGCCTGTCTCTGCCTCTTTATAATCTCTGTTAAGATAAGTATATGTCACCAGGCCCAGCTTTCTACATAGATGCCAAGACTCAAAGTTGGATCCTCATGCTTTTGTGGCAAGCACTGTACTAACTGCCTAGCCCAGTAATCATGAGTTCTGTTTCCACTGATGATAGCTCCAGCAGTGTAGTTATTCAGTTTGTATTCACTAAAGGAAAGCACAGATCCCAGACACTGTTTTCTAATAATCTGGTGTACTAGCCCTAAGGTTGAAGTTGGGAAAGGTCTGAGCTCAACACAAAAGGCAGGTCACTACCACTGTGGAGGTTCTGGGAGCCTCCATCACCTCCTGCAGTCATAGTCACATAAGTGCCTCTGAGGCTGCTGAAGTTATCCTGTCTTAGAGATGTGATGCTGTTGTCAGGGAGACACTTCCAGCTGCTTAGGTCAACCTCAAACTTCCCAAATTAGAACAAAGGCAGATTTCGCTTTATGCTTAGAATGGAGTCACAAAGGACAGGTAGACCTCTGTTTATCCCCTAGAGGCATTGACTGGATCTTTAGTCAGCATACTCTCTTGAATTTCCCTACTGTGTACTGAGGCTCCACCCCATTACTTCCTAGGGAGAGGGGAGGCACCAGGAATATACAAAGTCTTATTTATGACTATATGAATGATGGGGTATAGTAAATGTGCTACTTGTGTAATGGGCAAGTGTTTAAAGTAGTGTAAGCTCATTATTCCTAATTTGTAGATGGAGAAGGTTGCTGTTAAGCTCCTACTAAATGTAATGACAGATCTAGAGTTCTGTCACATCTTGTTTTGTGCTCTGGTTCCTTGGTTGTGTTGAGTGACCCTCTTAAACAAACACCACAGTAGAGAAGGCTCCACAGGGAAGCGCACAGTGGAATGGCTTCCTCATTGGCACCAAGGGCAAATTTTGTGCCCTTCGCTGTCTTATCTGTTGGAAGTGTTCCCGTTTTCTCTTCACTTCAGATGTGATAGCCTTCCTACCACGTCCCTCTCAAGACTGAAAGTTTAGGTGAGGTTGTAAGCAAAGGATTTAGCAGTACACAGGTTGTGATTATTGCTCAGGAAAGCTGAGTCCTGTAGTGAGTGTACTTTATCTTAACCTCCCTATGAAGTGGCTACTGAAAATGATTAAGTGTTACAGTACTAACAGGTTAGGAGCTACCATCCCAGGGCAGCAAGAGTGAAGGCAATGGGAAGTAACAAGAGAATGACGGGAAAAAAGAAAGCCACCCATCCTGCTTCTCTTTACAGAAAGACATGGCCAGACACTTATCATTGAACTAGTTGTAGATCCTGTCTTTCCTTGCATAGAGACGAGGAAACGTGAAGCACACTTTGGCTCCCCTACTTTCCTTGGTCAGATGAACTCACTTTTCTGCATGCCTAGCTGTGTTATCTCATTCCTTGCCCTACACTGAGAAACCTATATCTAATCTTTGAGGGTTGGCACCTCATCCGAGTCCTGAAGCAATTAGCAGAGGCACTTCCTTGTCTTTGGTAGAAAAAGGAAACCAAAAAGACTGAGTATCTTAGTTTTTGTTGTGTTGTTGTGAAAGAATACTCTAACAAAAGCAATTTAAAGTGGGAAAGGAATTACTTTAGATCATGGTTCAATTCAATGTTATTGTCCCTCATTTTGGAAGAAGTCACAGCAACAGGAACTTGAAGTTACAATTCACATTATGTCTACAGTTGGAGGATGACAATAAATAACTGTGTGTTAGTACTCAGCTAACTTTTTCTACTCTTGTACAGTCCAGAATCCTCTGCCTAGGGAATAGTTACACCCACAGTGGGTGTGTCTTCTTACTTGAATTAAGATAGTCAAGATAACCCTCCATAAACATACCCAGAGGCCCATCTCCCAGGTGGCTATAACCTTTGTCAGCAATACAGTTGACAACAACCGTTCATACTCAGCACAGAGGTGCATGACTGAAATGAGCCATCTTCCAGAGTCTGAGGCCCCCTTGAGCTATATAAGATCTGTCTCCAAACAAAACAAAACAGACAAACAAGAAAGTGACAGAGACAGAGAGAGAGGCAGGGAGGGAGGGAGGGAGGGAGAGAGAGAGAGAGAGAGAGAGAGAGAGAGAGAGAGAGAGAGAGAGATTAAGATTCTCAATTCTCAAAAGACAAGATAACATGTAAGTTCAAAAAGAACTAAGTGATCATTTTGATATTTTATTAATTAGCAAATAAGGATTCTGTTGGCATGATGTTAGCAGGTTATTTCCCAGGGATCACCTCTTTCACCCCTGAGAGAACCATGAGGGTTTCAGATAGACGGGCCTAGACCATGCCCTGAGTGTTTGGAACAAGTCAGCTGGTGTGCATACCAAAGCTCTAAAATTTCACACAGTAGAGCATGCAGCAAGACAGCCAAAAGAAATCCTCGGGCTATAAGAAGCCCAGAGTACAGTTTGGCTTCTCTGCCATGCTCAAGACTCTGCCCACCCTACCCCAACCCATATTCACACCCCCTTTTGAGACATAATCTTCTTTTGAGACTTAATCTCGTGTAGCTCAGGCTGACCTCAGACTCTTGGTTAGGTACGTAAAGATGGCTTTGAATTTCTGATCCTCCTTCAAGTCCTGAAATTACAAAAAGAGATTACAGAAAGCACTGCCATGCTAAGTTTACCTAAGGTTTTGTGCATGGTAGGCAAATGTTTTACCAACTGAGCTGCATGCTCACCTTCATCTCTGCCTCTTGAATAGTGTTGTCTAAAACACAGTACATAGAGAGAGAACCAGCAATCAAGTATCAGTAATAAAGGAGACACAGAGAGAGTGAGAGAGAGAGAGAGAGAGAGAGAGAGAGAGAGAGAGAGAGAGACTAAGACACTCAAAGCAGCATTACAGCATTTGACTTCTAAGAACTGGGAGCTCTTCAGGATAATGGGTTGATGACAACATTTGGACTTGCTGCCTACTACTCTTCCCTTACTTGGAGGGTCATGACTCATGTCTGTATAAAAAACGCTATGAAAAGGCCAGAAGAAAGACAATTGAACCCACCACCACTTCCACTATTGAATGCCCATAGAAAACACTGCTTTCAACCATGGCACTTGGGGGTGAACCTGGATCTTCTGCCTTGATCCCTGAATTCTCAAGGGAATTTACTATGTTCTATTTTTTTCTTTTGCATAGTTGGGTTTTTTTGCATAAAAATTGCTCAACACAATGAGAAACTGAGAAGCATGTAGAAAGTTCATCAACTTGCAGAGCTCAGTCTCCCAGTAAACAGCAGGGAAAGTTCAGTGGGTCCTGGTTCCTCATTTTCATGATGAAGACAGCTAAATGTAGGATGCATAGTGGGCCTTTTAACCTTCTGTAGCTGTGATACATTCAAAATACATCTGTGAGCTAATTCGTTCAGTTCCCGCATTGACCCAGAAACAGTCTAACTGTCTTCGTTTGTTTAAATCTATATTTATTGCTTATATCCAGCAATGGATCCAATTTTTTAAAGATCCAGTATAGAGTACAAAGTAAGTTTGTCCCACTGCCTCCCCATCTGGTGGAGTCATACGTGGGAAGAATACTGTGTAATATCACAAATATCCTCCAACTAGCTGCAGGGTGGCATTAAGGCCAGCTCTGAAATCCCCAACATCCTTGAAACACTTAAGGTGCCATGTCTTGGAGGAGTAGTTCAGAGCTTTCTGAATCAACTGATCCCAAATGTTCTGGTAGACTTCTGTGCATATGGACCACCTTGGGGCCCTGTTCTAGTACCATTGTTTCCCTTGAACCTGTGCATGAAGTCTATCTGCCCACTCAGTGTGGTTGCTTTCCACACATGGAAACAGAGCCCCTGGGGCTCCCTGGCAACCTCTGTTGTTTTGAAAGGTGGTACAAGCAACAGAAAAGTCATGACAGTACCCCCACCTCTTCTCAGGGAGAGAGGTTAATGCTTACCTATCCTCTTGGGGCCTGTCCTGTCCATATCCATCCCAGTAGGAAAATGGCACGGTCCCCTTGGTTGAAGTGCCCTTGGCTGTTGGTCCTGCTTATTCCTCTTCATGTTAGGAAGGGCCAGATAGGGTCAGTGTTGAGCTGGGCTTCCAGTCCAGGGTTCTACCACACACTTGTGAGTCTAACACTAATCTCAAATATCCAAAATAGCCAGACCACAAGGTGGTATGTCAGGCCAACTGGGAAGAGGTCTACACCCAAACCATTTCTTTCTACTACTGTTTTTCCTTCTTACCCACAATCCTTCTCACAAGTAATCTAGCCCCACTTGGAAATCCTAGGGCTGGGGAGTGTGAATGGATGAAGAAAGGCACTCAGGCTGCCTTAGAGGCTTTGCTACCCTTCCAAGCTTGCTTGTCTCTGCCTTCCCTCCCTCATTACCATAGTCACACTCAAATTTATATATGTAGACTCATGTTCTAAGTCTGTTCTCTTTTGTATTGCTCTTTGACACACTTAATATAAAAGTTTTGTTTTCTGAAGACTTTAGTCCTCCCAGTGGTCCACACCTTGTCCCTGACCCCAGAGATGTGGCCTAACCTACATGGAAATGTGGCTTAGAACCTGGGACTATCATTAGGTATCCTAGATTGCTTCTCAGGAAAGGGTTATGGTTCCCTTGGTCAAAGTGCCCTTGGCGGTTTGTTCTGCTTATTCTTCCTCTTTATGTTAGAAAGGGCCAGATAGGGTCAGTGTTGGGTCAGGCTTCCAGTCCAGGGCTCTACTGCACACTTGTGAGTCTAACACTGGCCTCAGATGCCTAAAATAGCCAGGCCACAAGTTGGTATGTCAGGCCAACTGGGAAGAGGCCCATACCTTCTAACTTCACTGACTTTTCTCCTCCCCTATGTTGAAGCCAGAGGCAGAGATATAGTGGTAGGCAGTATCCTTCAAGAATTCCATCTTGGGGTGGATCACAGGAAATGTGTCTGCTTTCCAGGCTATACTTGAATGCTTGCTGTGGAGATGGGGCAGTCCTGGTGTTTCACAGATTCAGTACATAGGCTAACACAGGAGAATATGGGCTAATACAGAATGCCCAGGCCCCGCAGATCTTGTCCTTCCTGCATCTTGTCACTGCATGCCTTTGGTCTCTTCTCCATAGTTCCAGCTCCCACTGGGTGACTGTCTCTGGCTCCTTTTCTGTATCTGAACTCTTTCTGTCTGGGTTTTTTTTTTTTCTCTGTGTGCTCTCCCTGCCTTTGTCTGCATTTCTCATCTATTCTCTCTTTGTTTCATGTCAATGAGAGACTAAGAAGAAAGGCCAAAGGGTAATCTTTTAAGAATAAGTGGATTATATAAATATGACCTTAACTTCTATTAAAAAATATTTTTTTAAAGAAAGGGAAGGGAAGAAAGATTCTGAATCTAGTGTTGTCTGATTTGGTCTTTGAGGAGTGATCAGAGGGCTAGATCCTTCCTGGAGAACTTTGTTCAAAAACAAAAGCTCATTATGGCCTGGTATTTTAGCTTAGTGCATGCCCAGTACTAACTTCCTAAATCTTCCTAATATGCATAAGAGAAAAGTTGAATTAGCTAAGTTTGAGTGTGAAGCACAGGCTTTCTTCATAGATGAAAAAACCCTACTTTCAAAAGTCTAGGAATGTGGCAAATTCTGTACATTGTCTCTGGAATGCATTCACCTATAGAATCCAGAAAGAAGCCTACCTTGTTGGTAGAATAGAGCTGACAGTCTACCCAAGAGCTTTCTAGGTATCTTTCCTAACAGAGTGATAGCTATCAAAGATCCTTGTGAGAGAAGAGCACCGAGACAAATTTCCTTCCTTGTGGGTATTAGGACACAAACTTACTTAAACAGAATAACAAGGAACTCAACCATACTGTCTGGAAATATTTAGGGTGCATAAGAGCCCATATATATTCTTAAACTCAGAAATCAGACCATACATTTAAAGGGGAAAAAGAAACTTAGAAAAAAAAAGTCCAATTTGTTTAATCTTCCAAAGGGAGAAACTGAGTCTGGAGGAGATGAGAGAGGACACATAGAACCTGTCCATTCTCTCTGTCGCCTGGGGTTTCCTGAGATGTTTCCATCAGTTAAGCTCTAGGAATGCTCTGAGGCTGGGAAACTGGGAGGCTGTAAGTGTCAAAGGATGAGAGGCTGGTAGGCTGGGGAAAGCATGAGAGGCTAAGAGAAGAATGGGAAGATGGGAGAATGGAGGCTGGGTTCATGTGCCAGAACAGTGGGAAAGAGGGTGGTGTGGCCGCCATGCCTGCTGACCCACAGAAGGAATCTTCCTCACTCTGGGCTCCCATGCCAAGTTGTCAGTCTCCTTGGCAGCCAGCACTGAAGCTAAACCCCATCACTGGCAGACGATAGCTAGTTCTATTCTGAGCTCTCACTTCTCTGGCACCTGCTGCAGAGCTGAGATGCTTCACTGCTTCTAAATCCGAGCCTGATTTCTTTCATGTCTCCCACTCCCTTGGCCAGTTGGTAGATTAGAGATTATCTCAGAGGATGGGAGATACTTGCGTACTCCCATCCCTTTCAGGCCTGATTAAGGGGACAGCACATGGGTTACTCACAGGCAAGATTTCCAGCCTCGAAGCCAGGGCTAGCACAGAAACCCATAAGTGTTGCCCAGCTCCTCAAGTTTGACTTAGAGCCTCAGTTTCCTTTTCTGCAAATGGAACCCACTCTTATCTTTATGAAGATGTTGCTTGTCAGCATGACTGGATCTGTAATAAACTACAGATAAGATCATGGGCAGACCTGGAGGAGATTACCTTCATCACATTAATTGATGTGGGAAGGTCCATTTTAGCTGTGGATAGCGTTATTCCCTGGCAGGGGGCTCCCACACTGTATAAAATGGAGAAAGCGAACTGATCACATGCATGAACCCCTCTAATCGCAATGACGGGTGTGATGTAACTCACTGAAAGTCCCCTGCTGCCCCGAATCCCCACTGTGATAGACTATACCTTGAACTGTGAGCTAAAACAGTTCCTTTCTCTCTGAGGTTGCTTTTGTCAAAGTCTCTACACAGCAACAGGAGAAGAAACTACAAGAATCATGCTCTGAGGAGACGCCTGGGAGATGTAACCCCCCCATCCATGGCTTTTAGGGCTACAAGGGACTGGGATCTTCCTGTGGGGTCTGAGGCATGAACAGAACTCAGGCCAAGCCTCACCCAGAAGTTTAGCTCCATCTTCAAGACCTGTCCTCAGTGTCCACTCTCACACTGGCACGAGGTCCCTCAAGCTCTCCTGAGAGAATAAGTCTATGTGCAAAGGCCCCCCTTTTCCCACCTCACTATCCCTTGCTTCTTCTCTGTCCACATCCCTTTGCTTTCATTTTCTCTCTTTCTTCTTTCTTTCCCTCCTTCCTCTCTCCCATCTTTCTCTGAGCCTAGTCCTGCACTCTCCTTGGCTCTGTCTGACTGGCCTCTCTCTCTTCCTCCTTGCCTCCCTCCTTCTTTTTCTCTCACTACAGCTCTAAGGTATGTCAAGGTGGCAGATAGCTGGAAGTGGTTTGCTCTGGGTGTTTTTCCGCCAGAGAGTAGTTAAGTGCCTTATTTTCTCCACCCTGGTGACTAAATTATTCTCCGTGTGTTAAACAGTGTAATTAAACACACACACATGAGAGTGAGCGGGCTCCTTCCCCCCACCCTTCCTTGTTCCTTGTCAGCAGAGAGAGTGTCAGCCCCAGCCTTCAAGCTCTGTTAGTTTTAATTTGAGTTGTGGAATTAGTAATGGGTTTTGCTGTAACACTGTTGTGGGAAATAGATCGCTCCTTGTGCAGGGTTTGGGCACCATTTCAAATGAGTATTTGTTAAGGGGAAAGCCGTCCTTTGTCGTGTTCTGCAACATTACATCAGATTTATTTCCATTGTTCTGAAAAACACCAACCAGGAGAGGGCTATGCACATCACTCTTGGGCAAGCAACAATTGAACATGGCTTCCTGTTCCTGGCTGACTTGGAAAAAAATGTAAAGAACTCACCCTTTGTGGCTAGAATATTGCAAGTACTTCCTGTAGGCAGCTCTAGAACAGCCCAGGCACCTGTCACTGGGAAGCCTGAGGGAACAGCTTTCCTGAGCCTGTCATTGGCAGAAAATGACTGAGTGGGTTAGCGGTGGAAAATTGGATGCTGGAGGAACGTAATTGAATGGAGAGAGCCCAGCAGGGCAAAGTTGAGAGAGAACTGTGGGTGGCAAAGATTCGTCTGCATCCTTCCTCAGTCGTCCTCCTCTGCCTGATGAGTCCCTTGGAAGTTCTGTCATGTTCTTCCTTGTTCTGTGACATTTCACGTCATTAGCAGTCTTTTCCTTGGTGCTGTCCAATAAGGCAGCCACTAGTTGCACATAGATGGGCACAGTTAAATGCAATCTAAATGTAAATGAAATGAAATGGAATCAAATTAAAAGTCAGTCACTTGCCCGAAAGCAAGAGTTCAAGGGCCGCGTGTGACTAGCGATTCCTGTGTTGGGTGTGATTGTGTATTAGTCAGCATTCTCTAGGGTGACAAAAACCAAAGGAATGAATATATATTAAAATCAAGCTCATTAGACTGGCTTATGTGATAGTGATAGAGTAATCCAACAATGGCTGTCCCACAGCAGGCAGTCAAGAACCCAGTAGCTGCTCAGGGTCCAGAGATGGTCAACCTTCTGCTTTCCCAGAACAGGCGTGTTCTAGATTTGGGAACCAACCGGGATGCCAGGCTTGGGAACTTGACATTTCCATGCCCTTTCTCCTAGGAAACCCATTAAGATGCTAATCACGGTCTCTAGCTTCTTGCCTGCTTGGCTGGCCTGACTCCAGCCTGTATGACTTGTCTGTACAAGTTCAATAAAGTCTCCCCCTGCTCCAGGTCAAAAAGTCTGCCTGCAGGTGAAGTACTTGCCTTTCTAGACAAATTCCACTCTTTTTTTTTTTGGACACAACAGAGAGAGTAGCAATGGGCCATGTGAAATATAGCCTCCAGTGATAAATCCACACATCCAACACCCTAGGGGGCCAAGAGCACCTTACTATACCAGACCAGAGCCATTCCATCTAGAGCAACACATTAGTTTTGATCCATTTAACCAAGAAGTCAGATATACAAGCTTCTCAAAGTGCAATCTAGGGAAGAGAGAGCCTGCTCACTTTGCACGTGTACCGTTAGCCTTCGTATACGAAAACAGCTTTCTGAGCACCTGGGTCACACTTCATCCTCTTAGGCCTGAGGTCATTTAGAGCTTCGATTCTGTCAGCACTTGGGTGGATGTTCTTCTTGATATCCATTATTAAACATGATGAAAAAGTTACAAAGGCTCTTCCTTTAAATCTCAACACTGGTTTTTGGCAGCTGAGGTAAAAAAAAAAATTACAGTATAGGGATTCCTAGGTAGTCCAGCCTTGCTTATCTGCATCTCTGGGTCAGACTGTGAGCTGTGAATTCTGTTTACTGTGGTGCCTCTGTCTCACTGTGCGATATTGCATAGTGCACCCATATGGCAGTATGCACAGCCTGAACAAGCTAGGCTGCCGCTGCCTTACATGTGCAGAATAAGATGAGATTATTATCAAAATCCCAGTTGTCATTAAAAGACAGGAATGCACACACCTGCACATATGCACACCATACACACACATGCACATACAAACACATATATACACTCACACACACACACACACACACACACAAACATACCACTCTCTCACACATATACATACATGTACTTACATACACACGCATACCACACACACAACATTCACACACATAAATACACACATACCACAATATACACACACACATGTGCACACACAGATGCCCTCTTCTTTCATCATTATTTACTAAATGCTCAAAATGTCCCTTGAGTGTATTTCAGGTTTCTTCTTTCATGTGTTAGATTTGTTAAAGATGCCAGAGAGCTATAAAGATCCTTAAATCAGAAAAATGATAGTGTTAATTACAAATCAACTTTTAAAAAAGAAAGAAAACTCACACCATTTCTTTATATTAAATACCCACAACTGTTAACATTTGGCTCAGTTTATAAAAATCAAATTGATATTTTAATATGTTTGTGTAAATTAGAAGATGGATGTGTTCTTCAAATGACACTGAAAGAAGATAAAGCCACAACCTGGCTGAGGATACTTATGCCATATATACCCAATCAAAGATGCATATGCTGAGAAGATAAGGAAGTCCTAGGAATCAATGAGAAGGACAAGCCAGTGGATAAATGTGCATAGGATATGAATATTCATTTCTCAGGGGACAGAGTACAAATGGAGAAGAAATATATTGAAAAATGTTCAATCTTACCACTAATCAGGGAAACAAATTAAGACCACATGGAGTTGCTATATGCTCACACGAGACGGATACTAATGAGGGGCTTGTCAATACTCAGAATCACTGAAGGTATAGCACTGGAGGCTGGAAAATAACATAGCTGAATTAGACTGCATGTGTGCATATTCTACACCCAAAACTTCCACTCTGAGCGATCTAACCGGGAGACACTTAGGACAAGATAAGCTAAGCATATTTATAGCATAACGTTGCGTTAAAGCAAAGAGAAGAACTTCCATTGTCAATGGAGAGAGTGCGGTATACATTGTAGGTTAAGGTGAGGCGGGGAGGGAAATGAAGTACAATTATTTCTTAACTTATGGGATTAAGAAAGGAAGTGGATGGAGATCATATACGCTGTGTACAGAGTCTAATTTTAAGTACTTTAGGTACAACCTACACATAGCTGTTCGTATTTAAAGTACAAACATTGATGGAATTGACACATGTGATGTCCTCACCACACTCAAGGCGAGCATCAGTGTCACCCTCAAGAGCTGTAATGCATTCACGGTTACCTCTCCATTGATGTGTGACCTCCAAACATTTTCTGCCACAATCACATTAGTTAAATGCATGCATGCAATGTGCTCTCTTGCGCTGCTTTCCTTCACTCAACATGATGAGTTTGAGACTTAGCTATGTTGTTAGGTGTTATAACAAGTATATCTCCCATTAAAGAAACCTTACCATCTTTCCATCCATTCAAATGTTTGCATCCTCAGTACTGTTAGATGCGGCTTGGCCAATCCTTTTTATGCCCACTGACATTCATCCCTTATACCCCAAGGTCCTAATTAATATCCCTCAATAACTTCAGACCTGCAAACTTCTTAGATTATGTAATCAGTGCCGAGAGAGCTGTTGGATCAAACTGGAGTTAGCCAACTACTGCTGCCAACTGATCTAAGTTCCCTACCACCCCTATCCAGACTGATATGAAGGTAACCTAGCCCCTAGTACTCTTGTGTCTGGAGATGAAATCATAAGGAAGAAGTTAGTTATGAAAGACCATGGCCTTGTATAGCAAGGAATTGAGAACACAGAACTGGTCCTCTCTTCTAGCCTCCAGATGGAATCAAGACAATAAAATCTGTTGCTGGTGGGCCCAGTGTGTGACGTTTTGTGATACAGCCCAAGATGACTAAAACAGTCTCCCCCTCAGCAGAGGAGTGTAGAGAAGGTTGGCCTCTAGCCTGATTCATAGCTGTTAAGGTCAGCAGAAGGGAAGGCTTCGTGCCCACCCCCACATACACCTTCCTGAAGCCTGACTCATTGGCTTACACAATTTCTCAGTTTCTACTCATGCCACCATTGATCTTCCTCTCTTGTGCCATTTTTCTTGCTCCCAAGAGAGTCTCAACAGCCAGCCAAACTTGTCCCTGAGCATCAGGCAAGGTTTTCAGTCCTTGCACTTTTTTCTGTTTCTCAGAACAGTGGAGTTGAGTCTTCTCTTGTTTTGCTTCCTCTTTACAGTGTGGGGCAATTGGGGGAGAGAAGAAAGAAAAGAAACCCCAAAGTGACAAAGGAGAAATTTCAAAGGTTCTTTCTGGACATAATAGTAGACACGTCGTCAAGCTCTACAGACGAACAATTTGGAAAGGAGGAGATGCTCTAAGTGTGAAGCATGTGTGTGTGCGCACACGCATGTGTGTATACAAGGGTGCCTATGTGTTAGCTGAATGAACCTCCTTCTCTGTCCTTTCTGTTACCCACCAAGATTCTCCCCTAGAGACGGACATAAAGTCTTACCCTGACTGCAGTGCATTGACAACTGACACTGCCGGGAAAGGGAGAGTCAGTTTTCACAAAGGGTGTAGCCTCTGGTCAGTCAATCATGCAGCAGGTGATGGCCCTACCCAAGTGGGTGTGGGCAGCACACACTGGACTCAGCACAAAGGACAGAAAATGAGCATACAGAATTGAATGAGTAGGAGATAGAGGTGAATCTGGGAGAAGACAGGAGGGAGATATGATCAAAATAGAGTCTTTGAAACTCTCAAAGAAATAATAAAAATATTGTTTTAAATAAACGGGATTTAAAAGCCAGATCCTTTCCCAGAGTGTCCTATGTCCTCCAGCAGCAGATGTCCACCTGCCACTGTGACACTAGACAGCCCCAGCGAGGGAGCAAAGAGTGCAGAACAAATAGGAGAGGTGTGAACACCCTCCAACCTGCATTTGTCAGACCCCTGAGACCCGAGCCTGCCCTTGAGAACAAGCAAGTCCCTTGTCTTAGAAGATGTCAGGCCGCTACATAACCCATTCATGCTCAAATGATAATGGCCATTGTAGTAATAACGCTACCCATCGACTGCTTTCTGTTTACCACTAATGGTGTTACATATTCTATGAGCACAGTTTCTTCTGAGTCCCAGAATGACCCTGTTATGCATGTAGAAAAAAGTGGTCTCCATTTTACAAATCAGGACAGTGACTTTTAAATGGGCATGCCTAAAGTCTGGCCAACCCACTACCTAATAGTGGGCTTGGGGGCTCTCTAGAGTGAGCCAAGGGCTCATCGCCCACTTAGAAGATCTGCGAATGATTCGGACAGAGAAATGGAACTATATCCTTTAAACTTTAATTTTTACATGCAATTATGGGCTCCTTATTAACAATCCCATAATTGTGTTATTAAGGGTAACTACAGTGTGGTTTTTATAAGCTAAAATTAGGTCACTGCTAGACTCTCTCACACACTCCAATTCAGTGTTTGATGGAGAGGCAGGAGGCTGGGTAGTGCTGTGTTGGTTCCCTGGTCTCTGAGCACGCACACAGTTGGCAAACCCACAATTCCCTACCTCTTCATTATTGGGTGTCACTGCCATTCTCCTGAATTGACAAGCAATTTCTATCACTGTTTTTCTGCTCTTGAATGATAGCTTGCTCTTACCTCAGCTCTGGCAGTGTTATTTAATTTGTTGCGGGCTCTCTGTATAACCTCATTGCAGATGCGGAGGCATACAGAATATTTTGGTCTGTTTTTTTTTCTTCCCCAATAACTAAATTGAAGAAACACATATATCATGCTACTGAAAAAAAGCTCAAATTGCCTATATTTAACCATTATTTTAACCTCAGGTTAAACTATATGGCTCTGACTAGATTTAACTATTTTCAATCTGTAACAATGCTAGTTTTACAGAGCTCAGTCTAATAATGCCAATGTAAATTATTCCTATCTTACGTGGGAGAAAATTATAAGTACAATTTCCCTCCGAATGTGCTGGAACAATGACACTTAACTGGTGAGATTCTGCCTGAGAATTTGTGCTATCTCGGTAATTTGCCACATACCACTACCAAGTAACTGCAAGATAATTGCAAAGTTATTTTAAGTTTGCATATGTTTTTCTAGGATTCACAAGTCGTGGCTGTCAGTTCCCTTATAAGTTAGGTCTCTATGTTCTCTCATTCTCTTTCACTGGATTTCTTCACTGTGAAACAGTAGTGAATAGGAACTGTGGACATCAGGATCTTGTGTGCCAACCTGAGTAGACCTTGGTCAAAAAAGCTTCAACAGCAAAACTTTAAGACTTGCAAGAGCTAGTCATATCCCACTAATAAGGTGAATTTGTGACTGAATTGGAGGCCAGCTTCACAGATAGAGGGTGTGAGGTCTGTGTGGTGGGGTTGCATCAGTTATACCTGCATAGTTTGCTGGACAAGAACCCTAAACCTTTATTGACAATGTTTCAAGAAAGTTAGATAGCATTTAATGAACCCCTACTGTATACCAACTTCTTGGTTGGGCCAAATCTTATGTAATACCATTACAAACCCTATAAGTTTGGTACAATCAATCCATTTAGTTGGCAATCTAATAGATTGGTTCCTAGACACCGATGCTAGTTCAATATTGTACATCCAGGATGTAGCTGGCAAAACCCATGTGGCCATTCATGACACCACATCCCCTCTCCTCCTTGTCCAATTCATCATCTAATTGTCTAGGTTCTGCCTGTAAAACAGCCCTGGGCTTTGTCAACCCTCTACTGTCTTCTCCACTAATGCTCCAACACTATCTCTCCCAAGGACAGATGCAGTGGCCTCCAACCTCCTCCAGTCTGCATGAATTCTCACCTTCATCTGGCCACCTACTTTATCTACAGATGCTATCAGAATACAGCATATATGCCAACACACACACACACACATGCATGTACATTCTTGCAGGTGATTGTCAAAACCTCAAACAAAGAAAACAAATGAAAAAAAACCCATATTTTGACTTTTGCCAATCTACTTTTCTAGCTATTTCCCCCACTACTTAACTATTCCAGCCCCAACTAAACCCCACTAAACCTTCCAAATTACTTCCTACTCTCCTACACCCTATGACTTCACAAGCCAGTTTCTGGGGCCCGTGTGCACTTGCTACCTCGGGCAGCTACAACCACTTAAAAAATTACCCAACATTTCTGCTGCTGGTAAATTCTCCCTTCAAGGCCTGATTCAAATGTCACCACCTATGGGAATGTCCTCCCAGACTGTCAGGAGAGTTATACCCCCTCCTCCTTACAGCCACGGGCTTTGTACACAGTTTTAATTGAGCAGTGTCTGTTGAATGATGGCTGGTTGTTGAAATGTCTAATTCATCTTCCTCAGTTGGTAATGAGCCCCTCGGGATAAAGATCATGATGTATTTATCTTTGGATTGCCGACATTCAGAAGAGTGCATGGCACAAGGTCAGTGCTCAATAAATGTTCATTAAATGGACAAATACCCTCAGAGTCTCTGGTGCACATGAGAACACACGGAGAAGCTAATTCAGTTCACCAAGCTGAACACGAACAAGAAATACGGATATTAACTTTTACTTGAGGCTTGCCCACCCAGGGGCTCTATATGTCAGGAATAGCAGAGATCTTAGTCTCAGATCTGATAGAAGTGGGAGGCATCGCAATGTTCTGGCACTCATCATTTTCCTTTCTCTCAACAGAAAGAAAGGACTTCAGACATCTTTCTAGAGCTAGTCATGGCACATGATGCAGAGACCTCCGTGGTCAAGTTCAAGAATCAGGACTTCAGGACCTTACGGGATCATTGCCTGAGCAGGGGTCAGCTGTTTATAGATGATACATTCCCTGCTGCGGCATCTTCCATAGGCGAGAAGCTACTCAGGGGGAAGCACCTTTCGAAACTGGAGTGGAAACGACCAACTTCAAAGGTGAGTGAGCCCCATCTAGGGGCACAGAAAGCTCTGCAAATCTGGAGGCTGTCCACCATGGCATCTCCTTGAGAAAAGACAGTGGTCCAGCCTCATACCCAGCAGGAAAGAAAAGATAAGATTCATCTAATTTCTCTGCTGCAGTCTTAACATCCAGTCCAAGAAATGGGAGAGCTCTGTGCTCAGAGGCAGAGCCTGAACCATGGCTTCTAACGCAGTTCTGATACTGACTGCAGCTAGATTAAAACATCTCAATCCTATGACTGGGAAAATGGCATGTCATGGTTATGGAGGCTGTGCTGGTTGGTCTCTAGGGTCTCTCCGCCTCCTTAATTGAACCTATCTATCAGTCTGTCGCCCTTTATTCTCTTCAGGTGTCAGTGTCTTTATGTTCCTTTCTTCTTACCCACCAGAATTTACTCAAAAGGAATATATCATGTCAGTCATTTATACTACAGGATGAATTTAAATAATTGCTCTGTCTCTCTCTCTTATAATCACATTCTTAGTTTTATAAAAGGCTTGGTCATCCATAAAAGGACTTCAGACATCACAGAAACCTGTGACTTCAGGGTGGGTCATGCAAGGTGCCATTTGAATTGCCCTGACCTCCGCACCTCGGAAAATGGCTATTAACGCTACCTTGCAGCAAGGTGAGCCCTGCTGGCTTCTAGAACTATCTCAGTTCTGAAGCATGAAGCTCGGTAGGGAACATTGCAGTGGACTGAAGTTTCCCATGGTCTCCTTGGGACTCTTATAAGTGTAAAGGAGCTATAGGGCAAATGCTTTGGGGTGCCCGATGCTTCCTTCCCATGCCTCCAGAGCTGCAAGCCCAGCCCAAAACAAGAAACTAGTACAAAGGCTAGCAAGAACAGTTCTCAGGCACTGCTTATGTGCTGAGTACGGAACTAGGCATATTGAGTAGCACCAGACTGGGTTGTACAGATGGTGATTTCTGGTGACGCCCTGGAAAGCATGGAGTATCTGTCTTGTCCAAAACTATGCAAATAATAATTTTAGTTACACACATGGGAAAAAGAACTCAAAATACCAAGCTCTGAAGGGAAAAGCTCTTGACTTAGCTGGGATAGTCATATCTCTAGAGAAGAAAAGGGACAAGGGAAACTAGGTAGGGTTTCAATGCTAGTTCAAGAGAGCTGGGTGCATTAATAAGTCTTGTGTGGTTGGTCCCATTGGCCCTTTGCAGTAGGTCCTCAGTCATGGCTCTCGTCTTTTGTCTTTACCACCTAAGGAGGTGAAAAAGTCTATTTAAAGAAATTCTGTTTTTTTTTTAATTAGGTATTTTCCTCATTTACATTTCCAATGCTATCCCAAAAGTCCCCCATAACCTCCCCCGCACTCCCCTACCCACCCACTCCCACTTTTTGCCCTGGCATTCCCCTGTACTGGGGCATATAAAGTTTGCAAGTCCAATGGGCATCTCTTTCTAGTGATGGCCGACTAGGCCATCTTCTGATACATATGCAGCTAGAGTCAAGAGCTCCCGGGTACTGGTTAGTTCATAATGTTGTTCCACCTATAGGGTTGCAGATCCCTTTAGCTCCTTGGGTATTTTCTCTACCTCCTCCATTGGGGGCCCTGTGATCCATCCAATAGCTGACTGTGAGCATCCACTTATGTGTTTGCTAGGCCCCGGCGTAGTCTCACTAGAGACAGCTATATCAGGGTCCTATCAGCACAATCTTGCTAGTGTATGCAATGGTGTCAGCGTTTGGAGGCTGATTATGGGATGGATCCCTGGATATGGCAGTCTCTAGATGGTCTATCCTTTTGTCTCAGCTCCAAACTTTGCCTCTGTAACTCCTTCCATGGGTGTTTTGTTCCCAATTCTAAGAAGTGGCACTTTCCCTCCTCTGTTATTTTGAAAGATGAGATTCATTTAGAAAATATTTTTGTTTCCCTCACAAAGGTGCTGAGTAGTCTATGTGAGTCCTTATTTTTAGTGTTGAGACATTTATAACACTCCTGTTCAGAAAGGGCTGAGAGTGTCTAATTATCTAATTCCATCAGAATCACAACCTGGGGAGCAAGGAGAAACTACAGCAAGTAGAAATAACTCATACAGACTCAGACCAGTAATCCAAAGTAAAGGCAGCTAGAAGCGATATTCATTTTTTCCCGTCATGCTTCACACCCTGGGACTTACCAATACTCTAGCCATTGTTCATTTCAGCATATATTCTCAAATATATTTTTTAATGTGTTCCTTTCCAAATTCAGCAATACTGGAGTTTGTATAATAGTTTCTAAAACCTTCCATGTCGCTTATCTTACTTGCAGCATTTATGATTTTTAATGTCATGGGAAAGAAAACAGGTTAGGACAGGTCATGAAGCTTGACTGAAGGGACATGGTTAGGGAGAGAAGGAGAGACAGACCCAGGAGGGAGATCAAGACTCCTAAGGCTACATGCTACACTTTTGCCCACACAAACTCTCCTGCCTAATAAGGCTTTTGTTAGAATTTAGAGAAATAAATAAATGCAGGCGTGAGTGGGGGACTGTCTACAGATGACCTGTTCAGGTTTCAAGCTCATGTGTACAAATGAGAAACCTTTTGTTGACTGATTTCCCACCTAGGCTAGCAAAGAGAAAACCTGGGTATATACTTCTTCACTACTGTGTTATCAGTGGCTACTGTAGCTTGCAGATGCAACTACACGGAAGGCCCTGCATGCAAGAGCCACAACTAACCTGGACCAGGCCTCAGAGTAAGGCCAAGACACACACAGTATTATGGTTTTAAACTCTTTGAAAGATTTTTTAAAACTATCACGAGGAACTATCATTAATCCAATTCTATCATATAAAATGGAGAAACAGAAGAATGGTCAGTCTGAAGTCACACAGCTAGACAATTGAATACCTAAATGTGTGACCTCACAATATATTGTCCCCTATAAGGTGTCATTGTGACCTTATCTTATGTGTTATATTCTTGGCTTTTGGTTGCCCAAGATAAATTGTGAAGATGTTCTATCATGTAACAGGTGACAGAAGGTACGAGCGTAATTATGCCAACATCTAATTGCTATTGAGCCAAAAAAAAAAAAAATCTGTGATGCTAACACATCAGAATTCTCTCAGAAAAATAAGGAAGGAAGTATATTGCCACCTGCCCAAAGAAAAGCCTAGTCACCATCTGGAAGGGCTGTGTGACAAGATGATGAGTCTAAGTGTTGCCGACTGAACATCAAATGTTCCCAGAGGCTTGGGTGCTGAATGCTTCATCTCTAGCTCACGGCAGTATTTTGGATGATTCTGGAAATGTTAGGGGGTAGGGCTTAGTAGGAGGAAGCAGGTCACTGAGGGACACGCCTTTGAAGTTTATACCTGGTCTCCAGTGCCTGGCTGTTCTCTGCTCCCTGTCCACCTCCTCCAACACCCTTGTCACTACATGACACTATACTAAGGGTACCGATAAACCAGCTTCCCAAACGGTGTTCCAGAGTAAACCCTTCCTCTTCTAAGTTGTCCCCAGGTATTTTAGCTGGTATTTCTTAGCATCTATAACTTTGTAATCAATACTTTGTAACAAATTTCTCCTTGTAAATTCATCAACAGGTTATATATAGATATATTAATATACTTAAGCATATATTGCCAATATGGATATTGATAAATCTTCAAGACTGTGTAATTACATTAGTGCTACATAGATATGCCGTGAAAAGGTAATGTTTTACTATTCACGTTCTTGTACACAAGACCAGTACTTTGTGTGGGAATTCATGAGAAGTCTTCAAAGAAAATACTGCGAGGCAAATGCTCTTATAGAGGGATGATAGCTCTAAAGATGGCGGAGAACAGTTACTTTCATGGTGCCACTTCTGGTAGCATGTTTCCCAAGATTTGCATTACATGGGTTTCCCACATTCCTCATTTAACAGAGAGTACCCAAACCTGACTTGGAGAAAGAGCCTAGACCTATGTCATTATGATTACTTAATTTAACAGTTACTTAGTTTGATGATTATTGGTGGCTTATGTATTATTCAGATTTTCCAAATACATAACAAAATTTATAACATATACTTATATTGTACATATCTATGTAGCACTAATGTAATTACACAGTCTTGAAGATTTATCAATATCCATATTGGCAATATATGCTTAAGTATATTAATATATCTATATATAACCTGTTGATGAATTTACAAGGAGAAATTTGTTACAAAGTATTGATTACAAAGTTATAGATGCTAAGTAATACCATGATATGCAGTCTTCCACCTAGAGACATAGGAAAGTTTTATGCCGGGGGTCTAAGAGCCAGGAAACCCATAAATGTGATTTCCCGTCTGGGACCAGGAGAAAATCATTTTGTAGTCTCAAGCTGGGAACAAATTCTTTCTCCCCTTTGTTATAGTCAGGCACTTGATGGATTTATCAGTTCGAATGTTCCCACCCACACTTGGAAGGTAGACTGATTTACTGAGTCCACCAATTCAAATATGAATATCACCCACCCCTTCTTTGACAGACACACCCAGAGAGAATATTTACTAGATAAATGACTCCCTGTGATACAGTTCAATTGTCACATATTAACTACTACAACTTCCTTCGGCATACCTAACATTTCTGAGCCTCGAAGATTCTGTCTGTCTCACAGAATCACATTCTTCAAGCTGGGAAAGACTGTAGCTACTAGGGTATTGGGAAGAGAAAAGAGACTCGCATGACAAACTGACCTGGAACATACCACTAAACTCCTCTGAGCCTGATTCCTTGCCGCTGATGGCCCTCAGAGTTACCACAGGATTCCTTTTGATCTTGAATGCTACCTCTGACTGACCTACTGATTCATAGGTGTGGAAGGCCAGGCTCCACAGTTTCAGGTCTACAAAGCTGCCAGCTGATTCTGAGTCACCATCGTGTGGTAGTTCAGCACAGATCTGTTCTAGGATCTTATCACAAGCGCTTCTCCCACTGCCCTGGCTGGCCAAGGCCACTTGTTAATCTGGGACTTTCCCAGGCCAGAGCTTGCTCTTTCTTGGCCATAGTTCTGTATGGGCCTTTTCTCTGGGAAGCCAGATGTACAGCATGAGGATCCTCACAGTGTCCTTTCTCACCCTCCCTTTCTCATTGAGGGTTAAAGTTCTCAGGCCCAGCAAAAGGCATGAGGGAGTTGTAGATACTGTGGCTACCTTTGATATTATCAGTCCCACTGTTTTCTAGGAAACGATATTAACTATTAATTTCAGGTCTATTCTGTCCCTAACTAGCTACTTTTCTATATTCTTTCCTTTCTTTTCTTTTCATCGACAAGACAGCCCAGCTATAAAGACATATCCCACATACAAGCAACAGCTGGGATAGCCCGGGCTCTAGTTGTTCAGGACCCACATGAAGGTCAAGCTGCACATCTGCTATATATGAATGGGGAGGCCTAGGTTCAGCTCCTGTATTTTCTTTAGTTGATAGTTCAGACTCTGAGAGCCCCAAGGGTCTAGGTTAGTTGAGTGTGTTGGTCTCCCCGTGGAGGTCCTATCCCCTTCAGGCCTACAATCCTTCCTCCCGTTCTTCAGTAAGAATCCCCAAGCTCCATCCACTGTTTGACTCTAAGTGTCTGTATCTGTCAGAGTCAGCTGCTGAATGGAGCCTCTCTGAGAGCATCATGCCCCTGTATGCAAGCATAGCAGAATAGCATTAATAGTGTTGGGAATTGGTGCTTGCTCATGGGATTGGTTTCAAGTTGGGACAGTTCTTAGCTGGCCATCCCTCGGCCTCTGCTCCATCCCCTGTGCCTGCATTACTTATAGACAGGATAAATTTTGGGTTGAAAGTTTTGTGGGTAGGTTGGTGTCTCTATCACTCCACTGGGATTCCTGCATGGTTACAGGAGGTGGCCTCTTCAGGGTCCATATTCCCAATGTAATGAATCACAGCTAAGATCACCCTCATTGATTCTTGGGCACCTTCTTTGCTCCAGGCCATGTCTCAGCCTGGAAATGCCCCCCACCACCTCACCCCTGAAGGATGAAGATTTCCATTTATTGTCATGGCCATCTAGCCATCTCTCATGTCCTTCCTCCCACATGATCCTGAATCTCGAATTTCCCTCCCCATTCCCCCTCCCTCCTAATTCCCTCTATTCATCTGCCTCTTATCACTATTTTATTCCTCCTTCTAAGTGAGATTCAAGTTTCCTTGCTTGGGCCTTCCTTCTTGTTTAGCTTCTTTGGGTCTGTGGAGTATTTTATAGCTAATATCTACTTATAAGTGAGTATATACCATATATGTCCTTTGGGGACTGGGTTATCTCACTCAATATGATACCCTCAAGTTCCATCCATTTGCCTGCAAAATTCATGATATCTTGGTTTTTAATAGCTGAATAGTATTCCATTGTGTAAATGTGCCACATTTTCTTTATCCATTCTTCAGTTGAGAGACATCTATGTTGTCTCCAGTTTCTGTCATGGCTATTGTAAACAGTTTTGTTTCCCTAATTTCTTTCTTGGCTCATTTATCATTTGTATAAAGGAGGGCTACTGATTTCTTTGAGTTAATTTTATACCCTGCCACTTTGCTGAAAATGTTTATTAGTTGTAGGAGGTCTCTGGTAAAATTTTTGGGGTCACATGTGTATACTATCATACACTCCACCAATAGCGATTCTTGAACTTCTCCTTTCCAATTTTCATCCCCTTGATCTCCTTTAGATATTTTATTGCTCTGGCTAGAACGTCAAGCACTATATTGAATAGATGGGGAGAGAATGGACAGCCTATTCTTGTCCCTGGTTTTAGTGGAAATGTTTTAAGTTTCTCTCCATTTGGATTGATGCTGACTATTGACTTACTAAATATTGGGTTTATTATGTTTAGATATGTGCCCTGCATCACGGATTTCTCTAGTACCTTTATCATGAAGGGGTGTTGGATTTTATCAAAGGCTTTTTCTGCATCTAATGAGATAATCATGTGATTGTTTTTCTTTCAGTTTGTTTATATGGTGAATTATGTTGACAGACTTTCATATACTGAACTATCCCTGAATCCCTGGGATGATGCCTACCTTATTTTGATGGATGTCTTTGATGTGTTCTTGGATTCAGTTTGCGAGTGTTGTATCAAGTATTTTTGCATCCATGTCCATAAGAGGAATTAGTCTGAAGTTTCTCTCTCTCTCTCTCTCTCTCTCTCTCTCTCTCTCTCTCTCTCTCTCTCTCTCTCTCTCTTTCTCTCTCTCTCTGTCTCTCTCTGTCTCTGTCTCTCTTGTTGAGTCTTTATGGGGTTTAACATAAAGTCTAACAGGGGGACTGTGCCTCATAGAATGAGTCTGGCAGTGTTCCTTCTGTTTCTGTTTTGTGGAATACTTTGAGGAATATTGGAATTAGCTCTTCTTTAAATGTTTGGCAAAATTCTGCACCAAAACCATCTGACCCTGGGCTTCTTCTATTCTTCTTTTTTTCTTTTTCTCTTTTCTTTTTTCTTTTTTTGATTGGGATGATTTTAATGACTGCTTCTATTTCTTTAGGGGTTATGGGGCTGTTTAGATAGTTTACTTGATCTTCTATTTCTGTAGGGTTTTGGGTCCTGCATCTGCTCTGCCACAGGGCACAGCGTCTTGGGGAGGCGGGAGTTTGACTGTGCTTACCCCTTGCCATGCTGGGCAGGTGCTGGGCTTTAGAGGAGTGCCAAGGCACCTCTCGGGGGTGGGAAAGCACAGTCTGAGTCTTGGGACAGCAAGAACTGTAGGGTGAGGGATGAGAATGGAATCTGGGCCTGTTGACTGGGTGGGGAGTGGGGAGGGAAGGCTCCAGCTGATCCCTGATGGTGGTTGTGGCTATGACTGTAGAGAGGCCTTCTACAGGAGATTAGACAGTGGCTCTGTAGGCAAAGGCCTTCTCCATGGCTCCCCCCAGCAGATCTGCATGAAGAGACAGTCTCTGGTTCCAAATCATTTATTGTCATGGTGCAAAATGGATGACTTCTTAGTGTGGGCCCGAGATTAAATACCTTTTTTCAGGGAGGAATGTCTGGGAAGGAAAGCTTTGCTAAGCCCTCCAGGCCTCTGGGTACATCATTAGAATAGTGCTGTCTTGAGTTTAGGTGACCACAGGTAACATCCTTTTCCTATTGTCTTGGTCTGAGATGTTAGGGATGCCTCATCTGCATGTGGTGGGCTTGGGAAGTTGCACTTATGTGACTAATGGTAACAAATCTATTGGGGAGAGGCGCTGCAGCTAGTGACAGGGCCCTGGTGCCTGGGAACAAGCAAAGCTTCTACCATCCCTTCAAGGTCTCTGGGGCTTCTGGCCTTAGCTCACCTGGGGACCAGGCTACCTCTCACAGTCCACTTCTCCAAATATTTCATTAAGATTTTCCAATTTTGTGGACTAGATTTTTGAAGTAAGACCTAATGATTGTTTGAACTTCTTCAGTGTCTTTTGGCTTGTCTCTCTTTTCATTATTGATTTTGTTTATTTGGATACTGTCTCTCAGTCTCTTGCTTAGTTAGGCTAAGGGTTGGTCTAACTTGTTGACTTTCGCAAAGAACCAGCTCTTGACTTTGTATTTGTATCTTGCTTCTTTGTATTGTTTTCTTCTTGCTTGCTTCTTTTGTACTTTTCTAGAGCTTTCAGGTGTACTTTCAAATTACTGATGTAAAACCTTTCTAATTTCTTTATGGATGCATTTGGAGCTATGAACTTTCTTCTTAAGACTACTTTCATTGTGTCTCATAAATTTGGGTATGTTGTGCCTTCATTTTCATTGAATTCTAGAAAGTCTTTAATTTCTTTCTTTATTTATTCCCTGAGATCATTAAGTAGAGAGTTGTTGAATTTCTAAGAGTGTGTAGCCTTTCCAGTGCTTCTGATATTGAAGTCCAGCTTCAATTAACAGTTCAGTCCATGGTGGTCTGGTAAGATACTAGGTGTTGTTTCAGTTTTCTTGTATCTGTTGAAGTTTGCTTTGTGACAGATTATATGGTCAAATTTTGGAGAAGGATCCATGAGGTGCTGAGAAGAAGGTATATTCTTTTGTGTTTGGGTGAAATATTTTATCCATATCTGTTAAGACCATTTGATTCATAATGTGTATTGGTTTCACTGTTTCTCTGTTTAGTTTTTGTCTGGATATCCATCAATTGGTGACAGTGGGGTTTTGAAGTCTCGCACTATTAATGTGTGGGGTTTGATGTGCAATTTAACAAGATTTAGCAATGTTTCTTTTACAAATGTGAGTGATTGTGGTTAGGGCATAGATGTTCAGAATTGAGTTACCATCTTGGTAGATTTTTCCTTTGATGAGTATGATGTGTCCTTCCCTGTCTCTTTTGATTAATTTTGGTTGAAAGTCTATTTTATTAGATAGTAAGATGGCTACTTCATCTTGCTTCCTGGCTCCATTTGCTTGGAAATTTTTTATCCAGTCCTTTACTCTGAGGTAATGTTGATCTTTGTTCCTGAGGTGTGTTTCTTGTATGCAGCAGAATGATGGATCCTGTTCTCTCATCCATTCTCTTAAATCTGTGTCTTTTTATTAGAGAATTGAGTCTATTGATGTTGAGAAACATTAATGACCAGTGAGTGTTATTTCCTGTTATTCTGATGTTAGCATGAGTGTATGAGTATGTGTGTGTGATTTTTTTGCTGGTATGGGATTACTTATTTTCCTATGTTTTCTTGGGTGCAGATATCCTTCCTTAGTTCGAGTTTTCCTTTTAGTATTTTTTTGTAGGGCCAGATTTGTGGATAGATAGCTTTTAGAGTCTCTGTTGAGAGATTAGGTGCCATTCTGGTGGTCTGCCTTTGTACATTAACTGGCCTTTTTTTCTCTTAGTATTCTTTCATTGTTCTATAGATTCTTTGTTTTGATTATTATGTGCCAGGAGGATTTTTTTCTGTTCCAGTCTAGTTGGATTCTATAAGCTCCTTGTATGTTTATAGGCATCTCTTTCTTTAGGCTGGAAAAGTTTTCTTCTATGATTTTTTTAAAAGTATATTTTTGGGCCTTGAAGCTGGGACTCTTCACCCTCTTCTCTTCCTATTACTCTTAGGTTAGGTTTTTTTTGTGGGACCCCAGATTTCCTGGATGTTTCTTGTCCGGAACTTTTTTAGATTTAGCATTTTCTTTGACCAATGTATCAATTTCTTCTGTTGTATCTTCTATGCCTGGAATTCTCTCTTCCATCTCCTGTGTCTGTCCATGATAGTGATGTTTGCATCTGTTGTTCCTGGTCTCATCCCTAGGTTTTCCATCTTCAGAAATTCCTCAGTTGGTGTTCTCATTGTTGCGTCGATTTCCAGTTTCAGGTCTTGCACAGTTTTATTTCCTTCCTTCATCTGTTTAATTATATTCTCCTGTATTGTTTAAGGAATTTACTTGTTTCCTCTTTAAAAACCTCTATCTGATTGTATTTTTCCTATATTTATTTAAGGGATTTATACATTTCCTCTTTAATGGCCTCTATCATCTGTATAAGATTGGATTGAAGGTCATTTTCTTGTGTTTTGGTTGTATTAGGATATCCAGGGCTTGCTGTAGTGGGGTAGCTGTGCTTTGGCGGTATCATGTTGCACTAGCACTTGTTGACTGTGTTCCTTTGAGGGCCTTTAGCCATATAGATGGCTTTGGCCCCTGGATGTTCTTGTTGTAGTCCATAGCGGGAGGGAGGTGAACCTCAATGGTCCTGGTGTGGCAGGTCTGTGATGGATATCCTTGGGCCATATGGTTCCAGACCTGCAGTTCTGGATGGTTCAGGAGCTTCAGGTCTGATGAAGGTAGACTGAGAGGTGGGAGGAGAATGGAGGTCTCCCTGGGATGGCAGGTTGCTTAGTGCAGCTTGGCTTGTCCCAGAGATGTCAGAGAGGAAGGAAGATGGGTGGGGGAGGGACGCTTGCCTGAATGGTTCAGGAGTCTGATGGTGGTGAAGAAGAGGCAGCAGGAGAATGGAGGTCCCCCTGGGATAACAGGCTGCTCTGGGTAGTTTGGCTTATCCCAGAGCTTCACTGGCTTCTTAATTGGCAGTACAGTTTTTGTTTTTTTTTAACACTGAAACTGTAGATTACACAAGACATGTTTATCCCCTGAAAGTGTGGGAGAATTCAGCAGGAAAAGTATATAGATGGGTATACTAGGATGATAGCCTTTGAAATCTTAAAAATATTGACCAAGGTTATTGATCCAGGGGGTATAATTTACTAATTTAAGCTATTTTGTCATTAATTTTTTTCAGAAAGTTATTAGTATTTTTAATTGATCGCCATAAAATTTCCGGCTGTGTTTTTATATTTCCAAAGGCCATTTTTATTTCTAATTTTATCTGAGTTTTCTTAGCATGTTTATCAAAGGTCAGTTCTATGTAAAGCCACTATTTTGAGCAGAACAATTTATCTACCTTATTATTCTTGCTGTATTTCTGGCTTATTTTATAACTTACAGGTTGCTTTCCTTATCACTTCCTTCCTCCCATTTCTGTCCCTTTCTTTCTATTATCTATGAATTGACTGCTTAATTTATGTTTGATTCTGTCTTGTTTAATAATGAATGCATCCGAGGCTATGGGTTTGTCTATGAGCATAGCCATTTTAATTTCACAGCTATCACACAGGAGAAAGAAATCAATAATTATTGAACAACACACCCTGTCAGATGCTATGTTAAGTGTTCCACATCCTTCCTCATTTGCAGAATGGAAGGACTCATCCTGCTTTTTGAGTCTGTGGGGATCCCGCAGGGACTAGTAGAGGGGTACCACAGCTAGTGCTGCACGGGTGTATTATAAATGGTGGTCATCACCCTGCTTCAGAGTCCGATTCTCCCAACTGTCCCTCCATTTTGTCATCATGTTGCCAATTGAGTTATAGCAATGAAGGAAGTTTTCAAGGTCTCCGGGTCACCTGAGGAGAAATGTCAAGGCAAGATTCCATATGCAATCTGTCTGCAGAAACCCTCCAGACACAACACTCTCCTGTGCAGGTCACGGGACCACAAGCAGCAGCAGAGGAGCAAAGCAGTGGATAAAGATGGGCCATGCTCCTGCCTGAAACCTATGTGGTCTCCACCTGCTCCAGGTACATGTGCACACACGTGTGAACGTATGTCTGTGGCATGTGCACATGGAAGCCAAAGGGCAACTTCAGATGTCACCCATCCTTAGCTACCATCCACCTTGACTTTTATAGTAAGGTCTTGCACTTTCAGCTGAAGTTTACCAAGTAGGCTAGGCTAGTTGGTGAGCAAGCCCCAGGGATCCTCCTGTGTCTGCCTCCCTGCTGCTGGGATTATGAGAAGGCTCCACCACATCTGGCTTTTTACCACATATACTTCATCTAGTTTTATTTATGTTTAGAGTATTTTTAATGTTTGAAAGTATAATACATCATCATTTCCTCTTTCTCTTTGCTCCATCTATCCCCTCCCATGCACCTCCCTTTCTTTTCTCTCAAATTCAAGGCTTTCTCCTTTGTTACATACATATACACACACATTCCTGAAATATCAATGCAACCTAATCGATCCTATAATATCACTTATAGATATATGATTTGGATCTTACCATTCAGTGTTGGATAAGCATTTGAGGGACTCTTCCTTGTAGAAGACTGTTTCTTCCACTCTCAGCATTCTTTGGCTGCCTGTAGTGTTTTGGAGACCTCATGACTCTTCCTCCTTCCATGTTAGCATGTCTACTGGTACCATTTTTGTTTAGTTCATGTTTAGGCATCCATACTGAAGAAATTTCATAGGTATAGCTTCTCTGGATTTCTAGGAGTTATAGTCTTACAGCAAACTTTCTGTTCTGGCAATTACAATCTTTCCATTCCCTTCTTCCCCCAGTGACGCCCAAGCCTTAGGTGTTGGGTTTGCCTTGTAGATATATCCCTTAGAACTGGGCACCATGTGATCTCTTGTTTTCTGCATTTTGATGAGTTGCGGTTTTCTTCAATGATCTCCATCTATTGCAAAGAAAAGTTTCTTTGATGAGGGGTGAGCACTATACTTATCTGTGACTATAAGGACAAATGTTTAGTTAGGTATTAGTGGGGCAATGGGGCTATGCACAGACAGCCTGGTATCCAGTCGAGTTGAGGTCTTGAACCCCGGTGGTACCCATGGGTGGTAATTTCCACCTACATGGGACAGAAGGTGTTCCTTCATGTCTCCTGGACCCCTGGCTCCTGTCAAAGTTACCGCCCCCACAGCCCCAGCAGGAGAAGCGTGTGGCTAGCAGTCACGTATGTCCCAAGCTTCTGGCCTTCTGGCTAGACTCCTCCTCACAGTTACCTAGCAACAGCAAAATAACACAGCCCATTATAAGAGGGTCTGCTTGGCCCCACCTCGCTCTCTTAAGCTTTTACTTTCCTTATTCTCTCTCTAAGCTTTTACCTCTCTCTCTCTAAGCCTTCACCTTTCATACTCTCTAGCTCCTTTTCTCTCTTTCCCTTCCCCTTTCTCTCCTCTTGGCCATGGTCAGCCTCTCTCTCTTTTTATCTTCTCTTTTCCCCCCTGCTTTCCTACAATTAAGCTCTGAAACTATAGACTGTCTTTGTTCCTCAAGGCCTACTGTGCTTGGAGATGGGATAGGCTTTCTTCTAGCAAGCCATGCCTAACCTCCCATTAGAAGGCCTTCCTACACTCCAGTCAAGGCCCGGACTAAAGACACTTGCCTGCGTGGGAAACACCCATGTCCCCCCTCTCCCTCTGCCTTCTTTCCTTATCTCCGGGGCCTAGTGTGACCTGGGACCCCTATTCTGTTCTCAGCTCCTCCGCCATATCCAGCATAGGATGCCGGAGACTGAGAACATGGTACAGGGGCTGCTCCTTGTCCACCCCCCTGCCATGTGGCGTCAGTAGCTTCACACAGCCAGATGCCCCTGGGCCCGTGGAAAGCGTCCAGCAGTCCTCCCACATCCACCCTCCCAGAGCACAGGAACTCTGGCTGGACGTGGACTCTCTCCCTCCCTGCTTTTCCCCTACACCCACGGCCCCTCAGGTATTGTGCTGGTTTAGTAAAGTAGTGGTTATAGGTTCTCCTCCAAGATCCATGACTTCATTATCCCCTGGCAATTGGCTAGGCTTGGGTACCAGGTATGCTCTTCTGTTGAGTAGGCCTTTAACATGAGGCCCTGGGACCAAACTCAGATCATCATGCATACTTGAAAGGCAAGTACTTTACTGCTGAGCTACATCCCCAGGCTTCCACCTTCTTTTTCTATTCCTGTGAGTGGAGCTTTAGTACTGAATGTTTTCAGTCAGATAGTAGTCCTCTTTTGAGACTTGTAATTCCTTTTCCTAGTAGAAGTGACAAGCATGGTCATTGAAGTGCCCCCACATGTTTTAAAAGGAACTCTGTAGCCAGTGTACAGGACCATGGACCCTCAGGGCAGTTTTTCTTGCTTGTGTGAATTAGAAAGCTTTCCAAGTATACCCTGTCCATGCTTATAATGGAGAGCCCCATAGGATAGCGCCTCCCCTGGCATCTGATGGGGTCAGTTCACTGTTGGCAAAACAAGTGAAGGCTGCCACTTGCTTGAGAAACAGATGCAAGCGGGTGCACCTTCACATATCCTTGGTCCTCATTGTTACTGGGAAGTATATGAAGAATTGAAGGGTTGTACATGGTGTAGGTCACTGTCCTTCCATGGCTGCTAAGACCCTGCTCTCTACAGACTTACATGTCAATGTGAAAGGGAACAAAAGCAGAACAATTACCAAATTATTCAAGTATATACAGTAGATGAAGAGCCACACTGGGAAGTCACAGAGCAAAACCCCTGGGTTCCTTGAAGGAGAAACAAATCCAGAAGAATGACAGGCCCTGGAGAAGGAGCCAAAGCTTTATTCTGGTGTGTCCTAGAAGTGCCCGAAGATCACACGTAGGAACTCTCATAATAATCCTATCTGCTGAGAGTCTTCCAAACTCATCCAGACACTGTCACACATTGACACTATAGTATTCCCCTTCAGTAGCCAGTGGTGTAGTGTGTGGGCTAGATGCCAAGGAAGGGTAGAGGTCTCCCAGACTCAGTCTGTGAGTAGGTGGGGGTGGGGTGGGCAAAGACCTGAGAAATTCAAAGCATGTGTCCTCTGTAGCACATGCGTGGTGTCTAGAGTTGGCAATGGCCAAGCTGATCTCTGAGGCAGGCTGTTTCCACAGAGAGAAGCTTTCCCTGGAAACACTGCCGTCCTGATATTTCTCAAAGTCTCATCTGATAAATGGATATCATTCACTTTTATTTGTTTATAACCTTCTAATAAAACACAGGCTTGTTGGGAGCAGACAGGCTGAGTACTTGATAGAAAGATCTTCAGACCTTATTTATGATGCTTCCTTGTGTGGTTTCTTTGTGCATTTATTGCCTGTCTTGTCAACTGTGTACCCACCCCCTTTGACGCCTGCTTTCCTGGGAACGATAAAACCTGGAGAACAAAGGAAAGTTTCCTAATTCATTTTTTAAGCACCTATTTAAGAATTAACCTCTATCCCTCAAGGGCAAATATCAACAAAATGATATTGTTGATACCACACTAATGCAAATAGGGACCGAGGCTTATGGCTTTTCCTTGTCTTTTGTAAGGATTTACCCTTCTACCCCCCTCACTTCATTCTGGAAGGTGCAAGCAGATTTGACATCCACCAAGGAATAGCAGGTAAGATTCCATAGTTCCCATCCCAGTGTTTTGCCTTGGTCGTCACATGGGAAATCATTGTCTTAAGCCAAGCTCAGGAATACCTATCCTGTATCTATCTCCTATCTATGTATACCTACCCTGTATACTGCTACCAGCCTGTAATCTGCCCATTTTAGGATTTCCCCTAACTGGAGAAAGGTGTCTGGGGGGTATCTTTGTGATTTCTGTGCTGAGCACAGTGGTTGGCATAAAAAAAAAAAGCATTCAGAAAATTGATGGCTTTGGCAGTGAAGGAGGGGCACTGAGAGGGAGAAATGGAGTATTTAGAAGAGCTCACACTGATACCGATGGAGAAGGCCAAGGCTACTCATCCCTCTAGGGGAAATAAAGTCAACTCCTGCATGGGCTAGAGAGTCCCCTGACAGAAACGAGCAGGACAAACATTAGCTAAGGAAAACACCAGTGTGTTTTCTGCAATTGTATAAAGTATCATAGCTGACTATGTTGAGTGATTTTTAAAAATTACAATGATGCCAGCCCTGGGAAATTCTAGGAAAAAGAATCAGAGAGCAAGTTGGACCCCTTAATTGCCAAAACCTGTCTGGGATTTCCCTAGCATTCCTCATCAGACCATACCCCACCCCTGCCCCCTAATACCTACACCACCAGCATTAGCACCTCTTTTCCATCTTGCTTGGAACTGGCTCAGTAAATCTTGTTCCCCAGTTTTTCTCCCTCGAGCCTATACTGGGCAAAAATTCAGTATAGGTTGACTATCCTTAGCCCAAATTTTAATGGGTGCAAACTCTGGAATGTTTTCAGTACTACACAAGAAGAAAATTATATACCTGATCTCACATGGGAAGTCACAGTCAAAACACGTGTGTGAAAAATAAGGCTTAAGAAAAATAAGTCTGAGTATATGAGGGAGATGTATGGGAAACACAAAGGAAATCACATTTAGATTTGGGTCTCATTCCCATATAGTTTATTATGTATGTGAAAATAATCCAAAATTTAAAATAATTTAAAAATGTCTGGTCTCAAAGATTTCAGATTGATGTTCACTCTGTACTCATAGGGAGATTTGATATACAGAACCCATAAAATTTAGGGGGTGGGGTTTCCAGGCACAATGAGCTGCTTCTTATAGTTTTATCCTTCCCAGGAGACTGCTGGTTCCTGGCAGCACTGGGCTCCCTGACCCAGAACCCGCAGTGTCTGCAGAAGATCCTGATGGACCAAAGCTATTCGCACCAGTATGCTGGGATTTTCCAGTTCCGGGTATGTATACCACAAGTGTACTCTCCTATGATGAGAAACTGATGGGTCGTGAATGGGCCTGGGAGCCTGAGATGAAGGTGACATCTGTCAGTCAGTATTCCTCCTCCTTTGGTTTGGTTTTTTGGTTTTTTGTTTGTTTTTGTTTGTTTGTTTGTTTGTTTGTTTGTTTGTTTTGGTTTTGTTTTGTTTTAATGGCCCAGTCACACCTAGAGAAGAGGAGAGCTAAGATGTTTGCATGGAAGTCAAACTGTTAGAAACAGGATGTAGAGGAGTCCCTTGGGCATGCTCTGTGGGTACATAACAGTTAGTGAAAGAATCACTGACCTAAAGGTGATGAGCACTGAGTTCTTGCCTTTGGTTCCTGTGCCACGCTGTGGTATTCATGACCGGGTTGGGAATCACAGCATCTGGGAGGAGAAGTTCTGCTTCGGTTTTTTTCATTCCTCTTTGCTCAAATACCTTGCTAATCTTTGCACATTTCTCTTCCATGGGGATTTTAAAACAATTTTGTCTAATTAAACAGAAAAGCCACTGTGATGTAGAATAGAACAGCATGTAATTTATGTATTCATTTGGAAAAATTACATTTTTATTGTTTTAATTATTCCTTTCCAGAAAAAAAGGTCTATCTTTCCATTTATTCAGGACTGATTTTATGCCTGCCCATAAAATGTTACAGTTACGTTTTCGTATTGGTGCTGTATTCTTCTTGCTAAATTTATGCTCAAATAGTTTACAACTGTGCGGCCAATGTGAAGTTCTTTTGGCTTTTCTTCCCCACTATCCAAGCAGATATTGCTGGGGGAAAAAAAGAGAGAAACAACCACCTCTTTCATAGTAAACTCTCTGAACACCTCACCGAATTCTCTCTCTTTTTTCTGTGATTGAATCTGGATTATTTTACTTACCTAATGATGTGATATTCAAGCAGGTGCAGTATTTTCTCCTCATTTTATGACCATAGTCATTATTTTTCTCTTTTGCTCTGTCACAGCCCTTGAATCAGAGTGACAGGAGTCAAACTCATACCTCCTATGGATTTTAGTAAGGGACTTTCCTGATGCTATCAGCTCTAGTTTGCTAAGAGTTTCCCTAGACTTTGTGTGCCTGTGCTATGTCTGAAGTTACTTTCTGTGTTATGTTATTTTTAAATCATGTTTGAGTTACACTATCTTTGTGATGCTACTACATTCTTGGTTATTTGAAATAGTTTGAGTAATGTTTGCTAATCAAACATTCAGCAAAGTAGAACAAAAGGGAAGCATACAGACAACAGACAGATCTTTCCAAAAAAAAAAAAATGACTTCTTTAACTCTTCTACAGCTATTAATTGGTTTGCATAACTTGTTTCTTTTGGACTTATTTATTTTTCAGCTTTATTTTTGAGATTACATAATTATAGAATTTCTCCTTTTCCTTTCCTCCCTCCAAACCCTCCCCTTGCTCTCTGTCAAACTCATGGCCTCTTTTGTTGAGTGTGTGTGTGTGTGTGTGTGTGTGTGTGTGTGTGTGTGTGTGTGAACCAGCTTTCAGAGTACCAGAAAGCACCATGCAAACTTCCAAAGGAGGGGGACAACCAACAGTCCTACCCAACTATGATGCCCATGAACCGTCACAATGACCAGCACCGCACAATAACCCTAAGGGGTGCAGTAGTGGCACACGCACCTTGGCAGTAACCAACAACTCCCTAATTGGACTTAGACCTGCTCAACAAGAGGAAAAGCATACCTGGTACCGGAAACCTAGCTAACTAATCAGTGCTAAGGAAGTCATTTGTCTTGGAGAAGAATATGCAACCACGACTTTGCTAAATCAGTGCGATTCCTAACAACAATCTAAACATTTGTCCTCATACCCACAGATAACTGGAGTGATTTATTACTTCTATAATTATTAAATATCACAATATGACTAAAGCTGCTCCTGGGAGTCTCTGATAGTTCATTTAATATCTTGTTAAGTATGGGCCAGTAAGATGTTTCTGCAGGTCAGAGTCAAGCAAGCCTGATGACCTATGTTCCAGACCCAGGACCTAACGGGCAGAAGGAGGAAACCTACTGCAGCAGAGTCCTCTGACCTGCATACATGTGCAGGCGCACATAGAGCCTCTTAGGTCTTTCTTTATGCTTTATCAACCTCACTTTCACTGATACCGGTATTCAGGGCTTATTGCTTGGCAACCTCTTCTGCCCTTGTTTGCTTTTTTTTACCTTGAGATTTTGTGTACTTAACTTCAGCAGAGAGAAGTAGTGCCTTGCATCATCTTCCCAAGTTACATGAGAGTATATCTGGTCTCAGTGAAGAGCATCTTACTATGATCTGGATTATTCTGTCGCATTGCTTTCCCTCAAAGTTCTCATTGTCCCTTTGACTTATAATTTCCATTGCTGTACAATAGCCAGTCAACTTTACATGTAACATGTGCTGTCAAACCCTAACTCTCTAATAGACTGACTCTCTCTCTCTCTCTCTCTCTCTCTCTCTCTCTCTCTCTCTCTCCCTCTCTCTCATTCAGAAATTTCTCTAGGATACATTCAGATGTGTATAATTCTAAAATTACTCTTAGGAAATGGAGAGTATGAACACATACTGTTCATACAGCAGATCGAGTTTAGTTCCTAGCATCCACATTGAATGGTTTCAACCATCCATAACTCCAGCTCCTGGGTAAATGATGTCATCTTTGGATTCACACACACATACACAGACATGCATATATACATATAATAAAAATTTAATATCTAAACTAAAAGGAATATTCTTGGGCTAGGGAGATAGCTCAATCATGGCAGTATGCACACACATAGACATATATAGACACACATATGTGCACATACACATATATGTATAATACATACATACTCTTTCCTGATGGTGAATAAGACATTCAGCCTATAGACCAGGCTCCTCCTTTAGCTACTTTTCACTCCATCATCGCTGTACCTCCTTTTTATTCATTTTCCCACTTCCCAAAATCCAACTAGACAATACTAGGTCTTCTGAAAGCCTCGCTAGTGATGTTGTGCTGATAGTGATCCAAAAACCACACTAAGAACAATGTAGAACAACCAGAACTGAACTGAGCACGGGCTCCTCATAAGACTGCCAGCATTGCTGGGTGGATAGACTAACCATGACACGCTCTGCCCTTCTAGGTAACAAAGAAAGCTGGAAAATTACCCCAGGAACTTTGGTTGGTATGATGACTCTGCCTCTACACTTATCATAAGTCTGGTGGCCGGTGTTTAGTCCCCCAAGACCCACAGAGTGAAAGGGGAAAGCTGTCTCCAACAAGATGTCCTCTGACCTCCACATACATACTGTGCTACACACACACACACACACACACACACACACACACACACACACACACACACACAATGTAGTAAAAGCTCCCTAGTATCTACGGACCTCTGTAGGTCTCTTCTTAATACTGTGAACTTAGACTCCACTTCTAGAAAACACACAGTGCCCATGCACCTAGGATGCTTTGCCCAGAAAAATTCTTTCCATGTCAAGCACACCTGCATGGTTTTTGAAGGGTTTAAGTACTATCCATATGTCTATCTTCTTCACCCAGGAAACACAGGCCATGGCTACATTCCTGACCATCAGTCAGCTTACTTTTTTGTCTATATTGAATATTATTTATGCACATATATCAATACTTTATAAAATACACACACACACACACACACACACACACACACACACCTGGCAACAGTCATTCTATCCGGTGTTCTTGCATAGAAAAAGCATGTTTGATCAGTCCTAGTAATGAGAGAAGAATGAGATGATCATGATTCCTAAGATAAAACTGGCCAAAACCGGCCCCCTTGTCCCAGAGCACCCTTGTTTGTTTATCATGACGCCTTTCTGGGTGCTAAACAGAACAGTCATAAAAGTTGATAAGTCACAGTTCCTCAGAATCACACTGTCCCTCTCAGTCTCATTTGATCTCAACCTTAGCCTTCTAGGTAATTCTTTTATCTTACCATTTGACAAATGGGAACTGACTCAAGATAAAGTAAGTGTGTTGCCTAGTAACTGTTATTAAATAATAAGAGGCAAAAACCAAACACCAGGCACCATTCTACCAACTGGACAGTATCCACTCTATCTATACACAAGTAGTCCAAAGTTGAATGAATGGCCTTCTTGAGTACCCTTTGGGACTATAATTAACTTTCCTTAATGACCCTCAATAGCATCCCTATTTTCCGAACTTTATTCCAACACAGCTTACTGGTTGCTTCAGGAGGACCATTCATCCAGTTGTATCACAGCCAGTTGTAGTACCCTGGCTTGTTAAAGACCATGAAAACATCTTTTCCTTGTTTCCACTGACATCTCAGTCTCTGTCTCCATCCCTGCTCTGTTATCGTGTCCTCCGGTGTGTACGACCATCCTGAGTCATCCAGCTTTGCAAAGGGTGGTGTGGGTGAACACTCACATCCACCCACTTTAGCAAGCTCCCCTGGGAGAGACATACCCTCATCCAATTCAGCCCTACACTGCAAGTCCTGATGCTCCATCCAGTCCAATGGAAACCAACAAAGACACTTAGAAGGCTGGCTTTGTAATGAATGTTCCTCATTTGCTGATGTCCCCGGGTGAACCGCTTAGAGTTGAATACTAAAGATGAAAGTGGTCTGCTTTGGAGAGGAACATCTGGCACATTTATGCTCTTAGCAGTAAGAGCGCTGGGCACTTTCACTTCTCTCTTACAATAGCAAGGCCAGTGTGACACGAGGACAGAAAGGTCAGAGTTAGGCTGTCACTGTTCAGTCCTCCTGAGCCAGCCACAGAGTTCTGCCTCCAGGCCTTCCGCCCATTCTGTCTTCATTATTTGAGGTGCATTTGCAATATGCCTGTCATGCTTCCTTCCCAGAGCCCTGAGCTCTGGGTCAGCTGTCCTGCCTTGTCACAGCCCTGTACCTGCCACTCCTCTTGTTATTTAACATATGTTCCCCCTGCTGCCCTGTGTGTGCAAAAAAAGATCTGGAGTCTCCTGTGTCTGTTTGAAGCTCACAAAGGATATGTCAAAATAAAGCTACAGTTAATTGCAAAGTACACCCCACGCATCCTTCTTCCCTGCCTGGATTTCCCTGAGCTGCTTGCCCTTTTCTTTCTTGATTTGTACCACACTAGTTTTTCCTTTTGCCCTTGGAGATGACATACATATGCCCTTTGGGCTGGGTTTTGCTCTGGATGGAGTTTGTTGCTGGGTGATAGAAGCTGTGTTCCAACAATATTTTGGCCTTGGTCGGAAAGATGCAGAAGCCCCTTACTGAGCTCCTGTGTCTGAGGGGGGAAGATATCCCAGGGGCAGGGCAATGCTGAGACACAGGAGCTCAGGGACCTCACACATATCCTCGTCTTTCTTCCAGTTCTGGCAGTGTGGCCAGTGGGTGGAAGTAGTGATAGATGACCAATTGCCCGTCATAGGCGATAACTTCCTTTTTGTGCATCCTCGAGGAGGCAACAAGGAATTTTGGCCCTGCCTGATGGAGAAAGCCTATGCCAAGTAAGTGTGGGCAAGTGTCTGCCCTGTTTCAATGTTGGCTCACCTGCCCTGTGTCTTGCCCTTACAGATGCTTCCTGCCCCCTGGCCCTGCAGCTTGAATATCTTTTATCAATGCAATTAATGTCCTGAAGGTGGAGGGGGGTGGCCCACACCTTTGATCCCAGCATTGGGAAACTGAATGGGGCATATCTTTGAAGCCAACTTGGTCTACAAAGTGATACCCAGGCCAGCCATGGCTACCTAGTGAAACCTTGTATCAAAACAAATAAATAAACAATGTCCATTTGAGCATTAAAGCTTTTGTTACAAAGCGAAACAATTTCGTAAGTGATTGCCAAATGCAAGGTTTGGTCCTGAGGCTGTGAGGAGGGACACACAGACACAGAGTTAGGTGTGGAATCGGTAGCCCCAAGCTCATGTAACATAGATGATAGACAGATATAAGAATCCAGATGAAATATGGCATTTGAACTAGAATGGTTCCAGCATCCTCCCATGGGTATTAGAAACCGCAATGCTCAACATCCTTCCATAAAATAGAATAGTATTTGCATATAAACTATATAATCCTATATGCCCTAAATCATCTACATATATATTATATATAATATCTAACATGATGTAAACCCTATGCAAAAAGTTGTAATACTATATTGTTTAGGAAATGATGACAAGGGATCTTTGTTTCATGCTCCGTACTGATGAAATTGGTTTCCAACATTTTCAATTCATGGTTGATTTAATAGTGGGTACAAATGTTTCAGAGTCAAAGGACTGACTATAATCCTGCTCGTAGCCTGATGGGGGAAGTGATCCTGACTCCCTGGCTCACAGAGAGACAAGCTGAGGTTGCTGAAAGAGTGATTGACATTAGAGTGGGGATGAAAGCACAGGTAGGACTCTACAGTGAGGGAAGAGTTATGGGTAGGGCCAGTGAAAAGCAGACAGATAAAAACTTTGGAGAAACACTTCAAGCTGTGGTCCAGGAACTAAGGGCTGTGTGTGGCTGCTATGAGATTAGGTTGGGGGATGGTATATGAGCAGCACTTTTTCCTTCTCTTAGGGTCCACACAGGATGTTCAGGGACAAGCTCAGAATTTGCGGGTACCTCAGATCACATGTTTTCCTTGGGCTTCAAGGGTTGCTTATTCAGCAGATGCCCACTGAACATTTTGCCATACGCCAGGCACTGTGTTTGGCACTGCCATAGACACTTGAGCAGTCTGACTCAAGTGAGTGTGTATAATATGCATACACACATCTATACAGAGCAAAGCACTGTTCTTTTATTATTATTATTATTATTATTATTATTATTATTATTATTATTACATATTTTCCTCAATTACATTTCCAATACTCTCCCAAAAGTCCCCCATACCCTCCTCCCCCCCCCACTTCCCTACCCACCCATTCCCATTTTTTGGCCCTGGCGTTCCCCTGTACTGGGGCATATAAAGTTTGCAAGTCCAATGGGCCTCTCTTTCCAGTGATGGCCGACTAGGCCATCTTTTGATACATATGCAGCTAGAGTCAAGAGCTCCGGGGTACTGGTTAGCTGATAATGTTGTTCCACCTATAGGGTTGCAGATCCCTTTAGCTCCTTGGGTACTTTCTCTAGCTCCTCCATTGGGAGCCCTGTGATCCATCCACTAGCTGACTGTGAGCATCCACTTCGGTATTTGCTAGGCCCCGGCATAGTCTCACAAGAGACAGCTATATCTGGGACCTTTCAGCAAAATCTTGCTAGTGTATGCAATGGTGTCAGCGGTTGGAAGCTGATTATGGGGTGGATCCATGAATATGGCAGTCTCTAGATGGTCCATTCTTTCGTCACAGCTCCAAACTTTGTCTCTGTAACTCCTTCCATGGGTGTTTTGTTCCCAATTCTAAGAAGGGGCACAGTGTCCCCACTTTGGTTTTCATTCTTCTTGAGTTTCATGCGTTTAGCAAATTGTATCTTATATCTTGGGTATCCTAAGTTTTGGGCTAATATCCACTTATCAGTGAGTACATATTGTGTGAGTTCCTTTGTGAATGTGTTACCTCACTCAGGATGATGCCCTCCAGGTCCATCCATTTGCCTAGGAATTTCATAAATTCATTCTTTTTAATAGCTGAGTAGTACTCCATTGTGTAAATGTACCACATTTTCTGTGTCCATTCCTCTGTTGAGGGGCATCTGGGTTCTTTCCAGCTTCTGGCTATTATAAATAAGGCTGTTATGAACATAGTGGAGCATGTGTCCTTCTTACCGGTTGGGACATCTTCTGGATATATGCCCAGGAGAGGTATTGCTGGATCCTCCGGTAGTACTATGTCCAATTTTCTAAGGAACCGCCAGACTGATTTCCAGAGTGGTTGTACAAGCTTGCAATCCCACCAGCAATGGAGGAGTGTTCCTCTTTCTCCACATCCTCGCCAGCATCTGCTGTCACCTGAATTTTTGATCTTAGCCATTCTGACTGGTGTGAGGTGGAATCTCAGAGTTGTTTTTATTTGCATTTCCCTGATGATTAAGGATGTTGAACATTTTTTCAGGTGCTTCTCTGCCATTCGGTATTCCTCAGGTGAGAATTCTTTGTTCAACTCTGAGCTCCATTTTTTAATGGGGTTATTTGATTTTCTGGAGTCCACCTTCTTGAGTTCTTTATATATATTTGATATTAGTCCCCTATCTGATTTAGGATAGGTAAAGATCCTTTCCCAATCTGTTGGTGGTCTTTTTGTCTTATTGACGGTGTCTTTTGCCTTGCAGCTTTGCAGTTTCATGAGGTCCCATTTGTCAATTCTCGATCTTACAGTGCAAGCCATTGCTGTTCTATTCAGGAATTTTTCCCCTGTGCCAATATCTTCAAGGCTTTTCCCCACTTTCTCCTCTATAAGTTTCAGTGTCTCTGGTTTTATGTGAAGTTCCTTGATCCACTTAGATTTGACCTTAGTACAAGGAGATAGGAATGGATCAATTCGCATTCTTCTACTTGATAACAACCAGTTGTGCCAGCACCATTTGTTGAAAATGCTGTCTTTCTTCCACTGGAGGGTTTTAGGTCCCTTGCCGAAGATCAAGTGACCATAGGTGGTCGGGTTCATTTCTGGGTCTTCAATTATATTCCATTGGTCTACTTGTCTGTCTCTATACCAGTACCATGCAGTTTTTATCACAATTGCTCTGTAGTAAAGCTTTAGGTCTGGCATGGTGATTCCACCAGAGGTTCTTTTATCCTTGAGAAGAGTTTTTGCTATCCTAGGTTTTTTGTTATTCCAGATGAATTTGCAGATTGCTCTTTCTAATTCGTTGAAAAATTGATTTGGAATTTTGATGGGGATTGCATTGAATCTGCAGATTGCTTTTGGCAAGATAGCCATTTTTACAATGTTAATCCTGGCAAGGCACTGTTCTAAAGGCTCTTATTATGACCAAGAGAGATTCAGCCTTTCTATAACCAAAAGAAAATGCAAGTTTTAAGATAAGACAGAATCCCTCCATGCTTTTAGACTGAAAAAGCCAAAGCAAGGCCAAGTGACTGCCAGTATGTGGGGATTTAGGAAACAGCCTTGAAGGCTTTGCCCTGAGGAAAGGTTGCAAGGGCCACTTGGCTACTCTTGGATTACTCACAAGCATATGTCACACACAGGGAGAGCCTCCCAGAGGGGCTCTAGGAGGACAGGTTTGGGAAGTTCCCAATGGCACTGAAGGTATGGTGTGAAGTCCCCATGCCAGGAGACACAGGTATCATAGGGTAGGTGTGCAACCTGACAGCCTCACAGCAGTCAGAAGCCACACGTGCAATCTCTGCCCAGGATAATCCTCAAACAGTGAGCTCTGAACAAAAAGGTCAAGAGACACTGAGCAGTGTCTGTCTCTCTGTCTCTCTCTGTGTCTCTCTCTGTCTCTCTGTGTCTCTACCTGTCTCTGTCTCTCTGTTTATCTCTCTCTCTCTCTCTCTCTCTCTCTCTCTCTCTCTCTCTCTCTCTCTCTCTCCAGTCTTTTCCTTTGACCCTATCTCCTGCTCCTTTTAAGATTTCAGTCGCAGAGACAATATGGCCAAGTTCACATTGGGTTCCCCCATTGGCTTTCTCAACCATTTCCAGGGCTCAGTGGCGAACCCTGTGAGCAGGAGCTATGGACAGGACTGTTTACCCAGAAGGACGGCATGGGCACAGACATAGAAAGCAACACTTCACAGAGGGACAGAGGGGTGTACATCAGCAGACACATAGAGAAGAACACTTCAGAGAGGGGGAAGGGTCCATGGAGTCATAGCTCACAGGTGAAAGACACCAGGCAACTCACATACTTGAGAAAAGGGACAGAAGAAACAGGCATAGGGTTGGAAGGCTCTTCATTCACCCATGAAGTAATTGAGCCTCCAACCAATCATGAGACCATAGATGCAAGTAGCTGAATCCCTTGATCCCTTATTCCTGTGCCTTGGACTCCATGCAGTGGGACTGCAGACTGGCTGGATTCACAATCTAGATGAAGACATTCCTCCAGACCTCTTTGTGTCTTTGTGTCTTTGTGCTTGCTTTCTTTCTTTCTTTCTTTCTTTCTTTCTTTCTTCCTTCCTTCCTTCCTTTCTCTCTCTCTCTCTCTCTCTCTCTCTCTCTCTTTCTCTCTTTCTTTCTTCCCCTCTCTCTCTCTCTCTCTCTTTTTTTAAAAAGGCAATTTGTGAAGAACTAAAGTTGTTTCTCCCTTCTATTGTTAAAGGGGGCCTTGCTTTCCCATTGGAGAAGGAAGTCCTGATCACAACCAGGGCTGTTGAACCAGAGCAGATGTTCTGGGAGGTTAATTCACGTCTGAGCTACTTACACAAACATTGTCATTATCTTTCCAGGATAGATCCCATCCTTACCACTTCTGGGCTTCATCCCTCACCCTCCTTTATAAAAAGAGGTAGCCTGGTGTTTCGCTGGGAGGATTAGAAGGCTCGAGGATGGAAGTGATGATTTTGACCTCATTTTGTTAAACGACAGACCTAAAGCAATCATTCAGCTTGAAAAGGAATGGGAAACTAGGACCAAATCCCACATTCTGTTGCCTAGAGAAATCTAACTGGGGATAAAATGTTTCAAACTATTAAAGCTGCTAAAAGCTTTGCCCCTACACCTATCCACCCAAGGACAGTCACAGAACACAAAGCAAAGGCCAGCATTGCAGAGTCAGAGCTAGTGGAGGCCTCTGAGCACCGAGCCCTCCCTCCTGTTAAGAAATAAGAAAGTCTCAGTGAAGGCACACTGCTTGCCCAAGGTCACACGGTGGTCAAGACCAAGCTGAGACCAATACCTGACTATGTAGTTACTTTCTTCCTGCCACTTCTTGATGTTGGCAGTCCACAGAACGAGATCGGTCTTCTGATTTGGTGCCTGACACAGGGACCCCACACACAAACGTGGAGCATACAGCTGTTTCTGGAAGAGGCCACTGTCCCTCTGAGATCCTGGAAACAGCCCAGTGAGCATGTAGACTCACAGCTCCTACTTATTACTGTGCTGGGGAGTCTGGAAGTAAATTAATCAGATCGGCCAAGTGTCAGGCAGAGCAATCTATGTTTGGAGATTGAAGAGATGGGAACAAGATCTGGCAGGCTGCATCTCAGCCAATGCAGTCTTTGTGGATAAAAACTTCAGCAACTCAGTTTCCTGTAGGGCTGAGGCTTAGACACCTGGATTCTTCTACCAAAGCATGAAAACAGTCATTTCCTCAAGGTGATGCTGAAGTGAGGGATAGGACAAGGCTCACTCAGAAGTCCTGGGTTCAGGTGACAAAGCATAGTGACAACTGTGGTGAGCAACTCTCACTCTTTCTCCATCTTGCTCTGTCTGTCTGTCTGTCTGTCTGTCTCTCTCTGTGTGTGTGTCTGTCTGTCTGTCTGTCAGTCTGTCTTTCTCTGTCTCTCGCCTGTCTCTCTGTGTGTGTCTTTCTGTCTTTCTTTCAGTCTGTCTCTCTATGTGTCTGTTTTTGTCTCCCTTTGTCTCTATCTCTCTGTCTCCTTCTCTGTCTCTCTGTGTCTCTCTGTCTCTCTATTTGTCTATTTCTTGATACTTCTCTGTTTTTTTCCTCTGTCTTTGTCTCTTTCTCTGTCTCTCTTTCAGTCTGTCTCTGTGCTTGCGTGTCTGTCTTTCTTTGTCTCCTTTTGTCTGTCTCTCTCTGACTCATCTGTCTCTCTGTGTCTCTGTCTCTCTCTTCATATGTCTGTTTTTCTCTGTGTTTCTGTCTTTCTCTTTGTTTCTGTCTTTCTCTTTGTCTCTGTCTTTCTCTGTCTCCTCTCATCTGTCTCTCTGTCTTTCTCTGTCTCTCCCTCCCTCCCTCTCTCTCTCTCTCTCTCTCTCTCTCTCTCTCTCTCTCTCCCTCCCTCCCTCCCTCTCTCTCTCTCCCACTCCCTGACAGCAAAGGGGAGTGAGAATAGTGGCCATGCTCCCAATGTATCAGCAGGATCCATAAGCTTGCATTTGTGAAAAAGAAACCTAGCTCCTTGTCAAAGTGTCCTACTACTACTAAGACAGGCTTTGCTGGCATGGAGGACAGACACTGAGAGAAGGTTCTGAAAGGCATGAGGAGAAGTGCTGCCTGTGGCAGGGTAGACCCAGAGCCCTTCCCTTATGTGTGGTATCTCTGTGGTAACAGCAGAATAATGTGGGTTACAGACCTCAGATGAAGCCCAGAGCCAACAAGGTGGAGTACATCAGTGAAGAGGGGTCAAAAGCCCCAGGTGCTTCTGTGGCACAATCACCTTGTGGGATCTGCTTAGAACTGGAAGGGACCACAGGCAGGATAGACCATTGCAGTAAAGTGCTGACAGATTCTGCAGTGGTCCTTGTGAACTTTGCTGTCCTCAGCAAAGACGTGTGACATTAAAAGACAGATCTTCAGACCTAACTGGGTATAGCCCTGATCAAAGGGACCCTATGCCATTGGCTGAGCAAACACTGTGGAGAGAAAGATTTTTAAGCCAATCAGAGCCAGAGATCACAGGGAGGTGAGAGAGGGATAAGATCAGAACTCATTTTAAACAGCATGGGTAAATGTCACATGAGTGTCCCTGTAGATTTGCCCTTTGAGTCTGTGGATCCTTAGGTTTTTTTCTAAGCCACCCTTGGCAGGTTTGCCTGGGACACAGTGGCCTCATGACCCATATTTGCTGACATGATTTTTCTGGCACTCTGTGCAGTACCCGGAAGAGAGTGGTCAGTGACTGAGGTGGAAAGAGGATGAGCAAAGAGCATCTGAGGGTCCAATATGACCCACTCTGTCCTACCGTATCTAGTGGAAAGTCCGAGAACAAAATGGAAAGGGTTATCTCCAAGGCCAAAGCCTTTTTTATAAACAGAAGCAAGGATGGACCCAGGCCCGGACTCTCACTGATTTCATAGTAGTAGAAGAAAAACCTCATGGGTATGACCATCACCCATGACAGGCTCGGCATCTGCTTGCCAATGGGAGACAGCTGCACAGGGATCTGACAGGGAGAGAGGGGAGAGCAGCTCCTACATCCAGAAGACTGCCCACAACCCCCTTCTTCTTTCCTCCATGTCTTGCCATCCCATGGCTGTAGTTTAGGTACCTACAATTCACCACACTGAGAGTCTGGCCCAGCTTCAGTGATTGTTCCGGTGCCCTTTCCCCAGCCCAATTGTCTACTCTTCTAGATCCATCCATCTTCAGATTCTAAAAGCCTCTCCAGTTTGGTATTTCCTCCTACAAATACCCTTGACATTCTCTTTACCTGCATGAACCTCAACTGAGTCGAGGACACCTAAACTGGGATCAGTTTGTCTTCTGTCTCCCATCATTAATTATCTGGTCTTGTAGCAAATAGATACTCTAGGAGGTCACTGACACGAGATCGTGTGATTTCTGTGATCACTGACAATTCCTTCTAAAGAGATTATGTCCTGATACCAAGCACTGAGGTAGAGGACAAAACAGATATGGAACAGGGAGAAGGAGACTCACAGACCGTTGTGCCTTCTGATGTTGGCCATGGCCAGAGGTCCTTCTCTATGCTACCCATATTTGCTTATGATGCTTACTTAAGTCAGTGTATGTACATGCCCTGCTCCTCAAATAAACAAAGGGAGCCTGAGAAAAAGCTCTTTCCTTCCAGGTATTGAGAGCTGGTGAGCAGGAGCCAAGTATAGAATCTGGGTAGTGTGTAGTGGGGTCACGAAACATGCTCAGAGTTGCTAAGCCAGGTCCTGCCACCACACAGCTAGGGGATGGTGATCAGTGTCAAATGTTGAGGTCTGAAGTAAAAGCAGGAAGAAAGCCAGGCTGGGGCAATGAGCCTAGGTATTTCTGAGGTGCAGGCACAGAGGCAGAAGGCCAAAGGCTGTGAGGGTGGGAGAGGTATCTAGGGTAGAGGTTTGAGGTTATGCGTGCCCAGACTTATCTCTTCCTATGCCAACTTCACTAAAGGCTTTCTCCCTCCTAATTTCCATGAAGAAGAGGGATATTGTAAGCAAGAGCTCTGCATTAGTTTTCCCAGAGTGAGAGCAAGGGCTGATCATTGCCAGGCTGGACTTGGGTTTGTTAATTGTGAGTTCTTTGGTGGTAGGAATATGGTCTTTTTTAGCTTCGAGCATGTATGTACCTAAGGTGGTCTTGCACATGCCGCTGCCTACGGTATTTTCAGACCAAGGAGGGAGCAACAAAGCAGATTCTTATCAAAATAGCATTCAATGTTTTCTAAGGACTAGCTGGCCTTGGTCTTCTCTTCTCCTGAGAGGGCCATGGGTCCCCTGTAGATGGGGAAGTCCCTCAAATAGGCAACATGCACAGGGTTGATGTACAAGCTCTTGCTCCAGGGATAACCTGACCTCCCCCTTCCCCTACAGGCTACTTGGCTCCTATTCCCAATTACACTATGGCTACCTTCCTGATGCCCTGGTGGACCTCACAGGAGGAGTGGTCACCATCATCAACCTGCACTCCTCTCCATTTGACCTACTGACGACAGTGAAGACCGCAATCCAAGCAGGCTCAATGGTGGCCTGTGCCACCGAAAATGGGGTGAGTAGATGGGGGCTTCCTTGGTACCCAACAGGTTTTTCTTCCTAGAAGTGTCCATATGTATCTTCTCTCTGAGGCAGGGATTCCAAACACATATCATAGACAAGGAAATGAGAACTAAGCGAAGTTTCCGAGTCACACAGTTCAGGGTACTGTGCACAATCCGAATGCAGCTAACCACCAAATCCTCAGATATTGCTCCCTCCTGACCAGGAGCAGCATGTGTCCCTGGGTGACCAGAAGGATTGACAGGTGTTAGAGAAAGCAACCATAGCTACTAGTAGTTCTATTGTGTTTTCTTTATATTTATAAAGAGCTCTGATTCTCACCAGTCATAGAAGTAGCAGGTCTCATAGGTCATGTAAGGTCCAAATTACTTGAGTCTATTCTAAAACATCTGGTTCCCCATCTACATGATACTTCCTGTACCCTTAAACATTGTGGCCAAGTCACACCGTTCCTTGCAGAGGGAGGTCGTTGGGGCGGGGAGATCCTGCTGACATGGGTTATGTCATGAGCAAGACAGCATATGTCCTCAGAGACTGTGAGTTTCATAGTCAGTGGGGTAGGAAACTCCTGAGCATGAACTATTGAGACCTCTCACCTAATAGCCTCCACTCATAACTCACAAGAAGTGTTATACTCTCTCTCTCTCTCTCTCTCTCTCTCTCTCTCTCTCACACACACACACACACACACACACACACACACACACACACACACACACCTTTCCTCCTGGGTGGCGACTCACTAATTCAGCTGTGCTACTGTCTGAATGGATTTTTTAAAATGTCTCCAAAGAACTCTGTCTGCTCTACCTTTCTGCAGCTGACAGAAGAGGCCAAAGTGATGGAGAATGGACTGGTGAGCCAGCACGCATACACAGTGACTGGAGCTGAGAAGGTAACACTGGCCTGCTGGCCTGCTGGCCTGCTGGCCTGCTGGCCTGCTGGCCTGCTGGCCTGCTGGCCTGGCATCTGTCCCCTGAGATCCTCTACACGGGAACCAGAATCAGATGCCTGAAGCAAGCCCAGTAACTGACAAAAGTGTTTCTTTCTCTCACCCCACCGTAGCTTCCACCACTAGCAATCTCAATTCCTTCTCCAAAGTTATGGTGCCTGGGGTCCTTCTCCCTGCCTTGCTCTCGGTAACGTTATCATGGAATGGCATCCACTCCATAGGGAGCTAGGATCAATCACCCAATTGACTCTTTATCCTGAAACTCATTTTATTGGTGACCTATGAACTAAACTGATAGAACACAGATCCTCTAAACTTCGGGTGCTTAAACAAGATAGCATTTATTTCTCTCTTGGGTAAGCAGGTGATTCTGGGTCAGTGGGTGTCTTAGTCACTGTTCCATTACTGTGAAGAGACGCCACAACCAAGGCCACTCTAGAAAAGAAAGCGTTTAACTGAAGCGTACTTAGTTTTAGAAAGTTATAACATGATCATCATGATGAGAAACAGAATCAGACAGGCATAGTGCTGGGACAATAGTGAGGGGAGGGAGAGAGGGAGGGAGGGAGGGAGGGAGGGAGGGAGGGAGGGAGGGAGAGAGAGAGAGAGAGAGAGAGAGAGAGAGAGAGAGAGAGCGCACCTCCTAATCCTTCTCAAACAGTTCCACTAATTAGGGATCAATAATTCAAATATATGAGCTTATGGTTAATTCTAACATCCAGAGTAGGGGCTTCTACCTGTAAATTCAAGACACATTTTTTTACCCTTGTCTTGTAACTTGGGAAAAGAAAGAGGCCAGGGGCCAGTCTTTGCTCACTATAGTGGACAACAATGAGAAAAAACATCCACCCCTACACACACACACACACACACACACACACACACACACACACTCACACACAGACACACACCATTGGCTTGCATTTAATCCTCTAGCCATAGTGACTCCAAGGAGGCTGGATGGAGTCTGGCTGCTTCTATCTTTTCAGATGCTACTTGGCTCCATGGGGAGAAGTGCAGTCTATACCAGAAATGACTACAAATGAATGAAAATGTGTGTGGTTTCTGGATAACATATGATACATCTAGAAAACACTACCAAAGTCCAACTTCCCCCATTCTGAAATGATGAAGCTAAGAGCTGATGGGAGAAGCATCTTTCTGAAGGTCAAAAAGATAGTGACCTGTGAGATAGCTGCCTGGCACCTGGTCTCCCCAGTTGGCATCTGAAGTCACAAAACATCTGTGCAGTGACAATATTTCCTGATCCACCCCCAAGGGTTTCCCACAGCATTCCCTGTTACTGCACTTCTTCTTTTTCTTCTTCTTCTTCTTCTTCTTCTTCTTCTTCTTCTTCTTCTTCTTCTTCTTCTTCTTCTTCTTCTTCTTCTTCTTCTTCTTCTTCTTCTTCTTCTTTTGTTTTTTTGTTTGTTTGTTTTTTGAGACAGGGTTTCTCTGTATAGCCCTGGCTGTTCTGGAACTCACTTTGTAGACCAGGCTGGCCTCGAACTCAGAAATCTGCCTGCCTCTGCCTCTGCCTCCTGAGTGCTGGGATTAAAAGTGTGTGCCACCTCGTTCAGCGTTACTGCACTTCTTGCTACTCTTGAGGTCAAATATGGCTTCTGTGCCCTAAGAGATATCAAAATTCAAGGCAGATATCTCACAGGTGCCTGTGAACTAGGGAATGCAGAGTGTTAAGTGTCCTCTGTGGCCTTATCAACCTGTCCTATCTCTTCTGTGCAATCTGTCTCTCCCATCCATCAAAGTAAAGCCAGTTGCCCTGGTGTTTTGTGTCCTAGTTCACAGCATGGAAGACTATTCTGTCCCCTACCTGCCTCCAAACAGGTAAACCAGGATCAATATACTTGAAGATAGTGGGCATCTAACAAATGCTTGTCAAATGGATGGATGCAATTGCATGCATGAAGGAACGCATTTGCCCTTGGCCTGAGAGGATGGTATTGCTATTCTTCTATCACAGAATATATGAGAGAGCTCTAGAAGGAATCTCCATGAGCAAGCTCGCAGAGGCTGCAGACTCCAGTCCACCGAACTGTGCATCAGACACTACTCTACTCTCCCAACCACTTCTATGAATTGCCAATGCCAACAGTCAATACTAGCACCACACTGGCCATGTGCAGACATTCCATTCCTCTAGCCCTGCTATCCCAGATGTGGACAAGTCTTAGGTTTGCAAATAGATTTTATCTCATGTGGCAACTTTGATCACTCAGCCACGCTGAGTTTCTATGTTAACAAGATTTTGATGTTTGACTACAGAACTGGAAAAAGAGAGCTATAGTTAGTGGCATATGTGCTAGGATGAAAGTGGCCTGAACAGAGTACCTGACCTGGGATGACAGCTGGTCAAGACCATGTGACCTGTAAACCACTTGGTGGTCTACCCTGCCCTGCTTTTCTGAGCAGGTCTCACATCATACAATATACCTACAGGAGATGTCCTGTGCAAACTAATACACTTGGAGGCTGCATCTCAGCATCTCTGCCTCCTACAGATGCAGTGTACATTAACAGTTTAAAGGCTCTAAGAGGGCATGCATTGGTGCTGCTTGGTTTTAATCAATCATTAACAATGAAACCACTTTTTCTGGCATAGAGCAATTATTAGTCAATGGAACTAGTATTCATTAGAGAAAATACATCCAAGGAGCTGCCGTTTAGACTTGATAATCTGGGCTACATCTTGCCCCGTGACACCTTTGCTGAGAAGGCTGACCAAGGTCAGGAGGATGGTCAGAGCAGTGAAGCTGTGAACCACCCCATTTTTACCCCTACCCATGACCTTAGCTTTGAACATGACCTCGACACCCTTGGCCACAGCCAACTTAGCTATCAATTGGGCAACGTCATAAAGGACACACAGGCTTTTCATAAAGGCTTTGACTTTGTTAGAAACTTCCTTCCCATCAGGAACAAAAAGGCTATAACTCAGAGCCACAAGTGCTAAGATTAAACCAGCCTGTAAATGTAGCATGCTTTTTAATCTGCTCAGCCTTCCTCCAGGCAGGACACAGACAGGAAGATAAATGAAATTGGCATTTTTTATTATGCACCTAGCTCTGTTGGCAACTCCCCTGGGCCAAGGGGTGAGTGTTTATCTGCATGCCTCATTTAGCCCTGCTCTAAGCCCTCTGAATCACGGGCTACATCTCCTCCCTATGCCCAACTGAGCCCCTGACTCTGCTGGGCACCAAGTGGGGCTCATTAAGCTCTGCAGTACACCAGGTAACCGTTTCTTATGCCCCTGCTTGGTGAGTGCCGGCAGGTGCTGACAGCTGAGGATGGGCTTGGGATAGGTCAGAGAGGATGGGAGCCTAGGTGTGTGCCAGGAGCCTCTGCCATCTGGAGATACTGCAAACCTTCTAATGCATCCTGGTGAGAGATGGGGCAGAGCTAGAAAGAAACACAAAAGACCTTTTCCAGGCCCAGGCCCAGGCCCAGGCCCAGGCTATGTGCCAGGCTGCTTCTTCAGAGCTGTACCTGTCAATGACCACATGGGCCTAAACACGGGACTCAAGGGTTATGTCTGAGGCCAAGGATACAGCCTCATACAGGAGTCTATCCATATCTAGTTCCAAAATGTAAAGCCTAGGCCTAAGGGACTGACATCAGTTAGGAAGGAATTCTCCCTTTGCCTGCCACTTGCTTACTCGGTGGTCTTGCAAGAGTTGCTTCACCTCTATAATTCTGTCTCTTCCTCTGAAAGGCATAGATTAGAGAAATACTCACCCCAGAGAACTGAGAGAAAGCTGGCTGGGATGTCTGCACTGTTTCTCCTTGTCCAGTAATAGGCCATTCGATTTTTCAGCTGCCTCTAACATGGAGTGGGTGGGCAGCTCCCTCTTTCTCTAGGTCTTCCATCTCCTTAGACAGCATTAGCATGGATCAATAGCCCAGATACAACTCAATCATGTTCCCGTCCCCGTCTCTAGGGTGAGGGCTCCCAGCTCCCAGAACTGGGCTGATGGTTGGCTGTTCTTTGTTCTGATGTTCCCATAGCCCTACCATCTACCTACAAGTGATACCCTGCATGTTGGTGGCAGGGATCAAGAAGAAGGGAGTTCAGGCTATTAGAGGCCACCTTCTCATAGACTGGGGTCTCTGGCCAGAGGCAAGATGTGGAATGAAAAGAGCTAGCCTTGACTATCCTAGCTCCAAGGATGCCTCTATCTTCCTCACATCGGCACTCTCACTCACAACAAGACTGCACTGCAGTCCCAGGTGGGTGGCTGGCAGGTGGGATAAGAGATGCCTTCTGTGTGACAGATTAGAAGAGGCAGGGGACCACAAAGCTATCACCTACCCTACAGACAAATGCAGCAGCCCCAGCTAGGCATCTGCAGTTACATCTGAATTCACCCACTTCCAGGAGACAGCACCCAACAAAATGGAGCTACCCTGCACCTGCTGGGGGCTGAGCAAAACAAGGGTCTTTTTCATCTCCTGCCTCCCTTTCTCTCTCCCTCTCTCATTCCAACTCCATGCAGGCAGCAAGAGAGACATTGATTTTCTTCTTCTTCTTCTTCTTCTTCTTCTTCTTCTTCTTCTTCTTCTTCTTCTTCTTCTTCTTCTTCTTCTTCTTCTTCTTCTCCTCCTCCTCCTCCTCCTCCTCCTCCTCCTCCTCCTCCTCCTTCTCCTTCTCTCCTCCTCCTCCACCTCCTCCTCCTCCTCCTCCTCCTCCTCCTCCTCCTTCTCCTCCTCCTCCTTCTCCTTCTCTCCTCCTCATCCTCCTCCTCGTCCTCCTCCTCGTCCTCGTCCTCCTCCTCCACCTCCTCCTCCTCCTGCTCCTCCTCCTCCTCCTGCTCCTCCTCCTCCTCCTCTTCCTCTTCCTGCTCCTCCTCCTCCTCCTGCTTGTCCTCCTCCTCCTCCTCCTGCTCCTCCTCCTCCTGCTCCTCCTACTCCTCCTCCTCCTCCTACTTCTCCTCCTCCTCCTCCTCCTTCTTCTTCCTCTTCTTCTTCTTCTTCTTCTTCTTCTTCTTCTTCTTCTTCTTCTTCTTCTTCTTCTTCTTCTTCTTCTTCTTCTTCTTCTTCTTCTTTTCATTTTTCTCCTGGCCACAGCCAAAGGAGGTCAGAAGTTAAATTAGTAAAAGCAGCTGTGTTCATATTTCAGCTCTCTGTCCACTTTCACCAGAGAGCCATGACTGTTGCTCTTCCTGTTCTTCCTTTACAGATTCAGTACCAGGGGCGTTGGGAAGACATCATCCGCCTTTGGAACCCCTGGGGCAAGACAGAATGGAAAGGACGCTGGAAAGATGGGTATGAGTGGAGCGTGGGCAGGTGGAGATTCTTCACTGAGAACCTGGGCAGGCTCTGGCCAGCCCACTGCAGCCCTCACCACAGGTCTGACCAGTTCATCACTAGTTATGGCTCTGGGTGCACGTAGACACCCAGAGTATCATTTTCCAGGCATCTATTAGGCACCTATCATATACGTGTCACAAAATATACACTGGATTGGGTGTGTGCTCTGATGTATACTCAAATGGTAAAACCTGTGTCTGTCTTCTGAAAGTCTTTGAGGCGCATGAGTACCCAAGATTAGCAAAGAGGGTAGGAGGCAGTATGGGACCCAAGTTTCCTCTTGGGAAGAGACAGCTGGAGAATGAAAGCATCCTTCCTAGTGGACAGGATTCCTTGGACTCGGATGCTGATGGTGCCGCCGGATAAGCTCAGAGTTGGTTCATGCCAGGTAGAGCTGAGACAATGGCCTGGGTGATTTTTTTCCTGAGTAGTCTCAGATGCTCAACCTTGACCCTGACCTGGGTTTGGTGTACCTACACTGCCAAGCTCCTTGCTTCTGGTGGTGGCTGCTGGGTAGCTAAGTCTTCAACCTCCTGATGGATGAGTATCCACTCCACAACTTCTCCCAGGTTCTGGAAAGGTTGTTCTCAGCTGCCGTAGCCTGACCTCTGGTGCCTGGCCACCTGTTGTGAACAATTAAACATATTGTCATAGTTTCTGCTTATGAGACAAACATTCAATATTTGTCTTTGTCCCTCCCATTATCTTCTTTTCCTCCCACGGCAGTCACCAGAGCCATGGTGACTGAGAGGGAGAAGACAATAGAAGAACAGAATCAGAAGTACTTTATTTGCTTCTCTTGGTGACCAGTAGGACTGGGCCTGTCAGTTTCTACTCAGGATCTGTGCAGACCTGTAAAAAGCATCACAGCCCAGCGGCTGCAGCCTCATGACCAGCGGGGGTGGGAGCATGATCAGAAAGGAAATTCAGTGTGTCAGACAGACAGAACGGGCCCCAACAAGTAGTGAAAATCAATACAGTGTGAGGCAGTGAGCTCTGGAAGGCACATGCCGACAGCCAGTGTTGCTGGACCAGCTGCCAGCACCCCAGCTGGACTCCCTGGGCCAAGCTGAGGCAAGACCCCCTGATTCAGTGTGGGCTCTGGACTAGCAGGCACTCAGCAAATAGTGTGAGATGAAGGGTTGTGCGATGGAGGATGAGGGGGAGAGGGATGGAAGTTGGAGAGGGAAGGGGAGGAGAGAGGAAGAGGAACATCAGGAGAGACCTATAGAATAAGCCTGGCTGGAACCTCTAAGATGCCACCTAGAGGATGGGAGGAGGAGGAACAGGTAAGGGGAAAAGCAGCCAGCTGAAATATGAAAAGCAGCCATGCACCAAGGCTGCCTGCACATCACCTTCATTCTTTCCCTTCTTCATCTCTCTTGCCTTATTCTTACTGTCTTTTCTTCTTCCTTACATCCTGGGGATTAAACACCACAGGACTGGTGCATGCCAGGCAAGCTCTTAACCACTTCACTATAGCCCCCTTCAGTGTCTGTGTGGAGCAGGGTCTTCCTTTATTGCTCAGCCTCAGCTTTACTCAATCTGTAGCCCAAGCTACCCTTGAACTTGCCGACCTTTCACCTCAGCCTCTGGGGGAGCTAAGATTGCACACCGGTGCCCCCAAACCTGGCTCATCCTTTATGGTTTCTGAGTAACCTCTGGCTGTCCCCAGTTCACCATGCCCAGCACCCTAAGCTGCCTACTGTGGGCCCAAAGGATATTTTCATTGACCCACAGAAGTAGCACAAGTCAGACCATTGGCATTCCCTGGGGTGAACAGAGGCAATACACTGGAAATGGTTAATATTTCCCTTGTGTCTTCCACGACCAGTGAAGGCCACAAAAGGACATCAGAGCTCAGAGAAGGAAAAGATACTGGGTGGGGCATATTCAGGGAACGCATGGCTGATGGCAATGAACAGAAGACGTCCTTGTTGCAAGGGCACGGGGTGTGTTTCAAAAGAGACACTAGGTAGGACTCCCCTCCCTCCCTAGCCAGGAAACTGCTGGGCCGCAGCCGAGGAAGAGAATGGGAAGAGTGGTCCTGGAGCTCGGATTTACACCCAGCAGGAAAGAGCATGAATGAGTGGAGCCTCTGAGCAGGAGTGTTCGTGCAGAGCAGTGTCCGGCCTGTAGGATGAAGCCCCTTTGCTGAGAGCAGAGGGTCAGCCCCTCTCACCAGAACCAGGCTAGAAGGAAGCAGTGGCAACCCGCACAATCACCGTCTCCATGCAGGTGGTCGATTTCTCCCCCACTCCTTAGGAATGGAGACGGATGGCGAGAGCCGCATGGTCTAATCTCAGCCATAATTGAAATTTCAGTCGCACACACTTAAAGGCAAACTCGCATGAATCAATAGCGTATTGATTTACACTACATTTATTTTCCCTTACACACTGCAGAAAATGTAATTATCGCTTAATTATAAAATTGCCATTTTACAATAACACATCTGACTGCCTCAGCCAGCAGCCGGAAGCCTGGGTGGTGGTCTCTGCCTTGCTGTCCTGACACGGAAGTGACCCGAGCTCGTGATATAGGTTCCTCTATGGGAAAGATCTCATTAAACATTTGTGCCTCTGGGGCCTATAGCCTGTGGTGCTTGCTGCTACTTTGAAGCTCAAACTGGAGGAGGAACAGCTGTTCCCCTTTGCCTAGAGGGGTCTCTTTTTCCGGCTCACCCCAGGACTTGCTTCTGGAATACACCCTCTCTAGAGTTTAGTTTAGCTAAGCAAAAGGGAAAAAAATCATTGCATGGAGTAGGTGCAGTAGTGTGTGTTGGATACCTGTGATGGCCACTGCTCTCTAGGCACTAGAGTCTCAAAAGATAAATAAGAAGCAATGGGCACAGTATCGACATAGAGCACTAGATCTGTGGAAGCCCAAAGGAAGAGCCAGGTCTCAGTGTGAAGCCGGCGAGCTTGAGCCAGGCTTCTCATACAGAGTACCCTTTGAGTGAAGAGGAGGGTGAGAGGACAGTAGGTCAGCATTGAGAGGCGTGTTCCTGATACAGGAGCATCATGGTGAAAGCAAGCAGGCATATGTGTGGGGTTGGGGTGGGGGGCGGTAACCCTCTCTAAGGAAATGAAGATATTCGAGCAATGGCTGAAACAGGAAGTTCACAGGTAGGGGTGGGGCAGGAGCAGCCCAGTTAAACCTGGGGAGGTTGGCAGAAGCTGAGGAGTTTGAAATTCCCTTGGGGGTGGGGAGGAGTTGGATGCTACCAACAGGCAGTAAGCAAGGGAGGGAGAGGACCAAGCACCTGCTTTGGTGGCAGGGTGGAGGATGGGAAGAAAATGGGAAGAACGATGCTCAGGGAGACCAACTGCTGTCCATGAAGGGGGGGAAGGTGGGCTGGACTGCGGTTACAGAGGGAGGAGTCGGCCCAGGCCATCTGTGAGAGGGGCCTAGGAGGTAGAGTTAATAAGTGAATAATATTTAGTACTGTCAAGGTTGAGACAGCAAAAAGCTTGTGTTCGAGCTTGGTGACAGGAGGGGGAAGAATAGGAGATGGTTTTTATTAGTGTACATCAATTATTCAAATTAATGGCATCTTTATACATGTATAACATGTATTTTGATAGTTCTCCCACTTTATCACCCCTTGTGACCTCCATCCCCTTCCCCATTGTTAATGTATGGGATCAGCCAAGGCACCCGCCAACAGACAAGCTGGTAAACAACATGTGACATGTATACATAATGGAGCTTTGTTTGGTCATAAAGAAGAACAAAATCATGCTATTAAGCAGGGAAGTTGACGGAACTGGAGAATATCATCCATTATGATATGCTGCAGATCCTGGAGGCTTGATATCAGGGTTTTCTCTCAAATATAACTAATTATAGATTGTAGCAAAAGTGGTTGGGGCATTTGAGGTCACCATGGCCTCTGGCAGGGGTGTGGGAGAGCTCACCCTTGGTTCTCTATCCATACCTAGGTCCAAGGAGTGGAGAGAAACCCATGACCCACGGAAAAGCCAGCTGTATGAGAACAAGGAAGATGGCGAGTTTTGGTAATTACCCTTCTTTAAGGATGTTTGGAGTATTTATTTCTCAAGCCCTCCATCCCAACTGCTCCTTAAACTTGCACGAGGATGGAAAGTAATGTTGCAAAAACCCACACAGAGGGAACCTATAGTCTTTACCAAGTCACAAAAGCTTTGAGTGGCAGGCGTTATGGCCTCCCTTCTGGATGTGAAGGTTATCTTGGAGATGAGAGACTGGGCTCTCCTGGAAGCCCAGGGAGGGGAAGGGCTAGTTGCTCAGAAGTTTGGATTTGGAGGTATGATTGTCAACCCTGTCTTCCATCATCTGGGGACACAGCAGCTACAGTTTGCTTTGACAACACTCTGCAACAGAGTAACTGAAAGTGAATCTACCAGCCTGGCCCTGGGTGGAATATCATTGTCCTTGATTAGACGCTATTCAGCATTCCATGTCTTGAAAGCACGTGCCATGTCTTATGTGCACATCCTACAGAAGATGGGCGTTTCTTGGGTCCTCTGGTTGGCTTAGTGATGCATGGTAGCGAGACTTAGCATGTGTCCATGAAAAGGATGGGAAGCAGCTGGACAGATCTGTACAGCGAGTGTGGCTGGGACCTTGGATTCTCCCTGGAGAACAGGAGAAAGAAAGGGAACTGGAGAGAGCTTGGCTATGACAGCACACACAAGACCTGCACAGGTTCAAGCGAAACAAAATCTCAGCAGTGGGAAGAGGACGCAGACACAAAGCCCCACCCTTAAGCAAAAGCTGTTTTCTCCAATGGAGTGTCCATAGGCCAGGGTAAGCGCTTTGCCAAGAAGTAGCAGACCAGAATAAAATCAACCCCACTTTGGGGTGTGCTTTCTGTTTTGTTTTCATTTGTTTGTTTTTTAGTTGTCTGCTTCGGGTTTCCCTTCTTGTTGTGTTCATCTTTTGTGTAAGAAAGAGGAAGAACATAGTGTTGGGGACATAATGTTGTGGAGGTAGGTGGGCGGGGAGGAGCTGGAGGAGGAGTGAGAACACAGTCAAAATATACTGTATGAAAACAAATTCAAATCATTTTTAAAAGAAGACATTTAGCATAAGTGAGATACGGAAAGAAAGTCTGGGTCTGAGTTACTCAGAATCAGAGAGACAAATGTCAATTAGAAGGGCAAATCTTCCTCAATATCTCTAGGTTAATCCTAGCAAAAGGCTAGGTTTTCACTGTGGCATCCATGTGTTTCTTTAAAGACCTCAGCAATAAGTTTGCAATGAGCAAAGGCAAGATTGCTTGCTAACAGTTCGAAGGACTAAGAGCAGAGAGAACCTGGCCTTTGTCCCACTGACCCTAAAAGGACTTGGTTGGATTAATGGGTTTGGAAAGTAGTTTCGCCAGGTGACACACAACACCCAGTCTTGTATCTGCTACTGTCCTCTCCAGCATTGGAGGGTAGTCTCAGGGCGAAAAGGCATGACACTGAAGGTGCCAGAGATAAGACTTTGGTCTTTGGGAAAGCCTATGGTAAGTCACACATGGGGACTTCCTCTGATTGGACAGATGTAGGGAAGTGGTGGGAAGCTGGAACTGAGGACACGGCCGGAAGTGACTTGGGCTGTGTGTCTGTTTTCCACAGGATGTCCTGTCAAGATTTCCAGGAGAACTTCTCCTGCCTGTTCATATGTAACCAGATCCCGATCACCATGGATCATGGAGTCACACCCAATGAGAGCTGGCGACAAATGAGGTTTACAAACCAAGTGATCTCAAGAAACAGAGCAGGTGCTCATTCTGCCAGGCCTGTACCTGTCAGCCCTGGCTCTATCCCAACTTTTCTCTGACTCTTGTGTCTGGTTAGACCACTGGCCTGATGCGAGAGCAAAGGAGTTAGCCTCAAGAGGCAACTACCCTTGAAGCATGATGGCTGCTAATGGGGGTGGGTGGGAAAATCACTGTTCCTGGCATCCAGCGGATCCTGCCAGTCAGCTTCACCCATATCCAAGGTGGAGAGCTGGCTCTCCAGTAAACATCCAAGACAGGAGGAAAGGTTGTGGAAAGTGCATGGGAAAGGAAGTCAAAGACTCATTGACTTTACATTGTCATTTCCATACACTATCTTGTTGTTAGGGAGTGAAACTATTTTCTGTCTTCAACCTCCACAGCTGTAAACAATATAAACTGCAACCCCTTCTTACCCCCTTGATGCTGCAGAGCACCACCCATATACGGGGTGAATAATGCTGTCCTGCTCATAAGATAGCAGAGGTAGGAAGCTCTCTCATGACCCTTTGCTGTCTAACCTGCTCCCTGTTTAAGCTGCTTCCTGTTGCATAGAGTCCAAGTGAGCTAGCAAATTCTCCATAAAACTGGCTGTAAAAAAACATATATATGTGTGTGTGAGGGAGAATATATATTCACACCTGCTTGTCCAGAAAGATTTCCTTCAATGACCCTAGACCTTAAGGTGTGCTTCCTTCTGTTCTCCGGGCTCTTGAGATCACTCTGTTACTCAGAGAGCCTTGTCACCAAGGAGGCCAGGAGTGGACTATACAAAACTGCTAAGTCCATTCTTATTCGGCTCCCCCAAGCAGTGCCTGCCTGACTACACTACGAAGCCCCTTTCCTTGGACATCATGAGAATCAGTGAACTAGTTCGGCTTACACAGCAAGGCCGTTTATAGGAACACCTTTACAAGGAGGAGAAGGAAGGAATAATCAATTGAGTGCCTGCTATATGCTGCTGAGGACATTCTAATCATCATCTACTTCAGTACTCAGAGAAAGGCCATGACCGTGATGGTCTTCTCTGTCTCCCTACTCACCTTTCAGAGCTCATCTGTTGTGACCCAGGCCTTTTGAAGACTATCCACTCATCTATAGCCTGGCTTTCCTGCACCACTTTACGCAGTTGAGTCTAATAGTTTCCATGTGAGCTTGACTCTTGCTTCAGCTGGGATAAGTGTACTGAGACATAAGAGCAGTGCACATGACCAGCCGACCACCTATTTCCTCCTGTCTTCTCTGATGCTTGGTGATTGATGCCATTCAAGGCTCTAATGTTTATTTATTGCCAGGACAATAAGTTCATGCACATTTGGGGATCCTGTACTGTTACTAACTAGCCCTAGACCATGGTGATGGGCTCTTACAATCCCAGTGCTGAGGAAAGATAGATTCCTGGGGCTCACTAGCCAGCCAGCCTAGACTGCTGGCAAGTCCTAGGCCAGTGAGATTCTCTATGTCTCAACACAACACAACACAACACAACACAACACAACATAAAACACTGGGCAGAACATGGAGAATGAAAACTTGAGGTTGGCCTCTGGCCTCCACAAACATGTGTACACACACCTGGATACACACACACACACAGAGAGAGAGAGAGAGAGAGAGAGAGAGAGAGAGAGAGAGAGAGGGAGGAATGGGGCTGAATTTATAGTTTAGGAGACACATTTGCTCAACTAACCCTAATACTACCTTCTCTGTTTTTAAGAGGAAGAGACTGAGGCTTCAAATGTAAAGAACATATTTCATAGCTTCTGACTATGTCTGTGGCAGCCTGGGCCTTAGCTTTCCAAACAGAGTTTAAACTCAACCCCATAAGCAGTGTCCTGGGGGCCCTAGGGGTGTTCTGAGCTCCAGTAATAGCTCTTTCCTTTCCAGGAGGACATGGGAGGGATATGCAGTATGTCTTTAGTGTTCAAGAGCACACTGCTGGGAATAATGTCGTGGTGGCCTTCACAATCATGCCACAAAGCCTGAATACAGAAGAGGAGAGATTTCCACTACAGTTCCAGGTATTCAAGGTAAGCATTGTGCTTTGGCTTTTGTTCTTTGTAGATGCTGTGTACACTTTGGGCTAGGTAGAGACACTGGCCAAACTGGAAGATTTAGTAATAAAAATCCCAAAGGCATTGATATGTCCAGCTCTAATGTCTTAAGGATCAGACTTGACTATTTTTATATTTATTCTTAGTTATTGATTTATCTATGTGTAGGTACATGCACATGTGAGTGTGGGTGCTCATGGAGTCTAGAGGAGGGTTGGATCCCTCTTGAGCTAGCCTTATGGGCAGTTGAGAGCTGCACTATGCAGGTGCTGGGGACAGAACTCGGCAAGAGCAGCGTTTGTTCTCAACCCCGAGTCATCCCTCCAGCCTCTTGACCATGTTTTAAGTGGCAGCTGTCCCTTACCTCTGCCACTTGGATGGTATAGCTTTTCCAGGTGTGCTTCACAAGCTACTGTCTGGGTCTCAAGAAGCATTCAAGTCTAAGATTCTATAATTATGCAGATTCTTTGAGCAGCTCCATAGCCCCTGAATCAGAGAATTTTACATGCAGAGTCTATCAGTTTGCATTTTAACAAGTTCCTCAGAGACTGCCTACCTGGGTCATTTTTGAAGATCATTAATAAAAATTTGAAGAAAAGCTTAAGACACACACACATTTAAATTCAATTGGTGAATTTTTTTTCCTCTTATGTCTAGGGTCTAGGCTCTAGACCAAAGCCCAGATACAGCTCAGTGGTTGACATAGAAGACCTGTTTGGCTGTTCATCCAAAACTGGGTTTTCCCTTCAGCCCAGATTCCTGTACTCTATTGACTGCCAACCAGCTCCCTCACTTCCCCCAATGCTAGCACATACACATACCATGAAATAATTAACTAAGAAACTATTTTTTTAAAAAACCTACCATTTAAAAGAGGGGAAAAAACTACAAATAAAATCTAATGGCTCTCCTGTCTCTTCTCCTAAGAAATTCAAAGCATCCCAGAGGCAGACTGAGTGATTCTCATTTCATCCATCCCATAGCCTTGTTATACAAATAAGACTATGAATCCCTGAGTAGTTCCCTCTTCTTACATTAGAGTTGAAGAAACTGGCACGCAGGTGTGTGAAATGGCATGCCAGCGTTCATGGTGAAGCTGAGACTGGCCACCAGATGCTCCTGAGGCCTGCAGTCAGATGCACCTGTCACACAGCTCAAAAGCCTATTGACACACTCTAGTCTAGCCTATAGACTAGAGATGGACTTACCATCCCAGAACAACTTCTGTTGCTCACTGGGACAAAGCAAATTACAAAGGCATTGGTCTCAGCCCATTTGTGGCCAGACAAGTTCCCTACCTCCTCTGCTCATGGGGCAACTGTCCTGCCCACAGTTGTGGCTCTTGCTAGTGAGGAGGCTTCATGGAAGTGGCACAGTAGAGTCACAAGCATGTTTTCATCTAGTGTCTCAAGACTATGGTTATCCCCACTTTTATAGATACGAAATCCAAAGCTCAGAGAAAAGGAAATATCTTCCCAACTGCTATGGTGATGGGTAGAGCTTAATCCCAGAACCTGTAGGCCCAGGCCCACAGTTCTCATCAGGGCTTAGATACTTCCCTTTCTCATGGTACCCAGAGCAACAGGAGAATCAAGGACTTGGGCTCTGGAATGAGAGCCCATTGGGTTCTACTCACTTAACATAGTTCACCCTTACTTATTCCTACATCTTTTACTGAATTCTTCAAGAGTCAAGGCTCCAACAGAAGAGACTATTGGGATTCAACACAATGCTTTTGAGTTGTCTCAGGCCTGCCTAGACTATCAAAGAACATCATCTAAGGATGCAATAATGGACAGCTGTCATTTGAGTTGCCACCCAGCACCTGCCTCCATGCTGGTGGGAGGAAACTCACAGGTTTCTACCGCAGTAGTTAAGGAATCCAAATATTCCGGTCTTCAGCCCTTGGATGCTGAAGGCAAAGACTTGTGACGTGGGTGTTTTCACTGGAGTGTACCTTTTACCTCCATTCCAGACACCTTGCCATACACACATACCCAGTCACACCCATGCTTGACTAGTAACTCCACAAAAGAGGTAGAAATGAACACGCAAAAACTTACAGCAAATCTTTGAGCCCAGACATAGCCATATAGGCCAGTCTGTAGGGTCAGGTCTAGCTGTGGAGCCACCTTGTACAGCTTCTACCTACCTTTTGAGCTTCATTTTCTAGATGACCCCACCCACAATCAAAGGACAAACATGCTTATCGTTCAGGAACTACAGTGAGGTTGTAATCAACTCTCTTTCTAACATTTCTCCAAGCTTCCTTCTCTCCTTTGTACAGAGATAAATTATTTCTCAGCTGCCCCTCAGACCAGAGGCTTCCTCAGACTTCCTGTGATCACATTCGTCCTTCTAGGACCCTGATTGAGTCAAATGCCAATGACCAATCTAGATCTCATTATAAGATACTTGGGGGACTGGAAAGGTTGCTCAGTGGTTAAGAGTGCTTACTGCTCTTGTAGAGAACCTAGGTTGGGTTGCTAGTACCCACATAGTAGCTTGCAACTTTCTATAGTTCTAGTTTCATGGTTTTCAATGCTTTATTCCTTTTGGGCACTGGGCATGCACTTGGTATATAACTGTATATGCTGGCAAACACACATAAACAAAATTTTTAATGTTTTCTCTTAAAAAGATGTTTCGGTTCTTTTTGTATTCCAGCCAGAAACAAACAGTGAGTTTGCCAGCATCCAGGCTTATGGGACTCCCTAGGGGTGAGCAATTGTAATGCTGATGCAGCTGAAATGGGGCTCCAAGCTTAGTGGGAGCCTGCAACTCCCCAGAAGCTGTGGGCACACTGTTCTGTCAGATACCAGTGGTGTGTGAACAGGCAAGAAAAGGCCAGGACAGATAAAAAGGGATGAGAGGACATGCTCTTCTGTCCCCATTCCCTAGAGGTTCCCACACAGGCCAAAGTTTGACACCTCACTCTCAGTATCCATGACTAAAATGTCTGATCACACCCACCAAGTGGTTGGTCTGCATTACAGGACCTCAGCTCACAGTAGAAAAGAATCAGAACCCAGGCTAACAGGGAAGGCTCACTCCTGGTGGGGAGTGGGGCATCACTGCAAAGGAAGCAACACAGCTTGCCCTGTTCCTCCCTAGCCTTCATTTCCACACATATGGAATAGTACTGGAGCACCCGTTCAAAGGACTGTAGTGAATACCCTGTATATCATCACACCGAAGGACTCTAAACATTGCAGAGGGCCATAAAGATAGAACTGTGTCCTTCCACTAGGTGGAAAGAGAGGAACATAGATGTTCCCCCATTCATATGTACACATACATTCTCCACAAGGTTATGGGTATCCATAGAACAAACTCCTATATGTTTACCGTTGTCTAAGGAGATCAGAGAGGCTGTCTTGTCATTGGTGCTCTCCATATTACAGCATTTGCTCTCGACTTTGGGAAATCTGCCCTTGACTGAGATTATGTCTTCTCTCTGGTCCTGTCATGTCCTCCCATTTCCTCCTATATCACCATCATAGCTATGAACAATAACCACGAAGACAGAGAGGGGACAGTACCCAGTCTTAGATAATCTCCCTCCTTTAGTTTTCTCCCTTTGGCTGCTCCCTACAACAGGATAGCTTTCCTTTTCTACAACTTTGCACAATAAATGAAGAATGTGCCCCCACTCCCAGCACCTGCTCTGTGTGCCAGACAGGCTGACCACAGAAGAAATAGCATGGGCCCTGAGGTATGATGGGAGACCCAGTTGTCTTTCTGTTGTGCCTGCTTCCTGAGCCTTTTTCTCTGTCTTCCACAGGTGCCCCAGGTATGTCTCACTGATGTCTTCATTGACTTCTCACACCTCTGACGCTGCCCTTTGGTAAACCATTATATCTTGTCCAACTGTTGAACCTACCCACCTACCCAGGTCTACAAATCCATTCTTGCTGCATCTTGAATCAGCAGTCATCTTAGTGTCTCTAAAGAGATCAACAAACTGGGATTTGGCATGGAGGGTTTGGCATCTTGGTTATATGGTTGGACCTCGCAGGATTCTCTCTTTAATATCCAAGTTGCAGGGTGCTGCAACTGTAAAAGCACCCTGATGCATTTGGTTCTCATAGAGAAGCTTGGTCCAGCTGGTTCCCATGCACTGAAGATGAGGGTAATAGTACAGAGTAAATAGGAAGGACCTTCAGATGCTTGAATTAGTCCCCAAACTACCATAAGCTGGTGCTCACAGGCTTCATACAGCTTCAAGGCATACCCCTACCTCTTCTCATAAGCAAATAGATATCTTTTTTATTTTAATCCAATAACCTGACCTGACCTGATCAAGTATCGATTAGAGAAAAAAAGTCTGAAGACTCTAAGGAAGGATGGAAAGGGACAATGGAGTTCAGAGGGTCTGACCTCACAGGCACAGACCTGGCCTTGCAATGTCTATGAACTCTGAGTACCTTCCTCTACTGCCAAGAGGAAAATACAGTGTATGGAGAAAGTACAGGATGTGGTCATAGCCAGCAGATGGTAACAGTGCCCAACCCCAAAGCTACTACTACAAGGCCCCAAGAAATAGACAATGTCTAGAGTAGCCAATCCAAGAGCAGAAGGACTCAAAACTCCATACGGAAAGTGGGCAGCAAAGAGGTCTGTCCCTTAGTCATGACTCAGCCACAAAGCTGGGACTTAGAATCTGCTTAGGTCCCTGGTACCCCCACCATCAGAAGAAAACTTAGAAGGGCTCTAAGGGAAGCTCTCAAATGAGTGGGATGGATCCAATCCAGTTCTCTGAGCTGGAGAACACAACACAGCGGGGATCTGAGCCAGAAGAGGGCAAAAACTCTACCATTAGAGGGACTACAGGGTCAGCTCTGTAGCTGCGTGGCCCTGAATCTGCATGATGCAGCCCCTCTAAGTCCCGGGCCAAGGTCTCCTTTCACTCCCTGGTCACAGTGCTCACTGTCACTGAGCAAGCCCACTCTGAACAGGGCTTTAAAAGGGGGGGAGGGTGATGGGGGTGGGGAGCAGCAGGTAAGTAGGGCCATCGAACTTAGCTTGTAGGAGGAAGGCTGTTCACACACCTCTGCACACACATTTATACCTAGTGCCAGAGGGCATAGCTGCTCTTTTGGAAAAGAACCAGCCCTAACATCCATTACTGCTGTCAAAAGGACACAAGCAAACCAGGTCCCCAGTCCACAGTGGCTGCTTTTGAAAGAAGCAGAACTGCAGTGGGGGGTCCCATTTGCCCTCTGCTGTACTCCCAGGACAGTGGCCTAGTCCTTGCCTAAGTCTCATTGCTATCTCCTGATAGAAACTTCCCCATTGCCCCTGTTCTTCCCCCAAGGCAGAGCCTATCAATAACCATTTCATGCTGCATAACCATTCTAAATGGAATCGCCATGCTCATATGTAGTAGGAAAATTTGTTTAGTAAGGGGTTTTTATTATATAATATGTATGTGACATCTGGTAATAGGAAATGCGTTATATTTATTGTTTTATCTGTAAGAAAATTTGAAATAAAAGGGAAAATGATTGAGACCCATTATTTTCCAATGAGAAGGAATCCCGGGGCTCTTGCTGGGGAGATGAAAGCGAGGGAGAGGAGAAAATTCAACCCTGCAGTTGTATGGCAGCATATGATTAAAGGTTTAGTGGAGACATAGCTTTGGGGACGCCAGAAGAAATTCAACACTGGAACAATGTCACTAGTCCCCATGTCTTGTTTGTGCATAAATAAGAGAGAAAACAAGAACCCCAGGATGCTATTAGATTAGTGAGATAAAATCACCTGTCAAATTTTTGCGCATCCACTGTAGTGTCTAGAGTCTGCCAACTCCAGCCTTCTGACATTGCAACATGATTTTGTCATCTACAAATGTGTCAGGCCACATCCATAGCTGGGACTCACGTGGCCACAGATAACGGGCAGGGTGGGACACACCTGGCAGATAAGATACTGTTGTGTGTGTGTGGGGGGGGGGGGGACGTGGTATTTTAAATTTTGAATCTGAGTCAGCACTATGTCCTTTTCCGGAGCTTATAATGCTGTTCCGGTGAGCAGAGAAGGGCATAGAAGGGAATTTCCTGTCCTAGTGGTATAGAAGGGGCTTTCTCATAATAATCTCATTTCTTCTAGTTCCAGAATGTCCAGGGAAGATTGCCTCCTGCATTTTTCTCCCCATTTAGAAGTGCTGCCCAAGGCACAAAGTATGTGTCCAAGTGCAACTTCACAAAGTCCTTCCACCTGAATCCTGGTACCTATGTAGTGGTTACCACAGCAAACGGAAAAGAAGTGGAATTCCTACTCCGAATATTCCTCAAAATGCCAGACAAGCACAGGTATAGAAGCACTGGGGTCTTGAGTGATTTGTCTACTTCAGTGTGCCTTTGTGAGCAGTGCTCTGTGCATTGTGTGTTAGCACACAGTATGCCAGGGACACAAGATGAGTCTTGCTCTTGAGATGCCAACCAAAATGGGAAATGAGAAAGCCCATGAACTAAAAACTTGACCTCAACAGCAATGTAAAAATCATACAAAAGGACTGAGTCAAGGGATGGCTTCTGACCACAGGGATTAGGAATGGCTTCTCGGAGTAAACAGCACTTGAGCTGGTCCTTGAAGGCAAACAGAAATTATTAACTTCAAGGAGAAGACCATACATGTGGGAAAAAAGAGCCTAAGAAGAAACAAGGACATAGTGCAGCCTTGGGCTTACTGAATAAGCGCTGTCAGTTGTGTGTACAGAAAAATCATACTGTGTGTTACATTCATTCATTTGAAATATGGCCAGAATGCAGGGTAGACCAGGAAGATGGCCTGACCTGAAAACAGGCCTCGATTCTAGAGGACCTTGAATAATGTTAAGTCATAGGTTATATCTACAGATCCTGTCCCTCTGAGCCTGAGGTAGGTGTTACTATAGTCATAGAGATCTATATAAATACAGTGGATATGTAAGGGTCTGCCAATTCAAGACAGACCATGAGTCAAAGGTCATCTGTATCCTGGCACCCATGTGCATCTCAGTATGAACAAGTCAATGGTGAGAATCCCAGACTATGCCCACCCCAAGTGAGCATATGATCATTGGGCGTCTGTTGCCATGGCGACCTTCTTCTCATCCTTGTGGGAGATGTTATTTGTTATTGAGTGTCCTTCACAGGTAGACCTCTGGGAATACAGTGTGGGTCATTTTCGTCATGCTGTCCCTCTGGTTTTCTAGGGATCCAAGCAGCAATTTCAACCTCAGAGCCCTCAAGGTAAGTGTGCAGATCTTGCGTGCCATCTTTGTTAGCTATGTCACATCCCCCAAGAGCGTCTTCCTCCTTCCTGGTCTTACTATTGGCTATGGAAAATGGAGACAATATGATAGGCTATTGGAAGCTCTAAGAGGTGGGGCAGAAGTCCAGTCCTCCAATACCAGACCGAACCCAAGTATCTTCTTTCTAACAAACTTTAGTTTTCAACCTCCTTTAAAGTTTGATTTCCTTTACCTCAGTCCTGCAACTACCAGGTGAATCTGTTGTCTTGGATTCAGGCATCCTTCAGTCAGGCCAGCTCTTACTAAAACAAGGTTGTACCAGATGAGTGGCCTCTTTCCCAGAAATTTAATATGACTGTTTTCCCTTTGATCCAGGAAAGTCTTCCAGAAAATGGATCCCGAAATAGCATTTCCTACACATACATGGATCAGGTATGCTATCTTGCAACCATGAACCTCACCGTGGTGAATGGGGAAAAGTCTAGGGACTGAAACATCTCCAGTTGCTTATTGGAAATGCACAAAGGCAAAGGACTTGATCATATTAGCCCCTTCCTATCCCTGGACCATCCCCAGATACTCTGGTTGCCAAGCTCTGGAGACAAGTGATGTCCCAATGTGGGTGGAATCCCATTGGAACATAAAGCTTAGGCAAGGAGAAGATAATTATGAGCTGTGTGTAAAGGATATATTGTGGCTTAAGCCTTTAGACAAGCAGTTGGCAGAAATCTTTCTTTCTGGGGCTCGGCCATTCCCCCCACCCCAAACCTGGCACTGTTCCTCCCTGGAGCTGGCCAGCTTCAGAAAGCCCCAACAGCTCTCTTCCTGCCAAGCCACCTATGTGCACACGGGGCTTTCCTAATGGTTTAATAAACTGTAATAAAGAACTCCTTGACTCCTCGGGATAAAAGAGCTGCCAATGGTTTCGTGGGATGGGCCTTTTTACCATTAATAACAGTGTCGGTGTGGGAAGCAGAAAATGATATAGATGCTTTTGTGTACCATGGGCCAAGCAGAAGCTGAAGGAAGGAAGGATGCCTGCCCCCTGCCTCTGTACTCAGAGGGCTAATAGCATGGTGGTATCTCAGATGTAGATTGGACCCACACACCAGAAGGAGAGGGGGATGGATGGATAGTGTGGCTAGAATGAGGGGTGACTGTTGGCAAGAGCAGCCCTTCCACACTTGTCCAGGATTCAGGACAGTTCTCACTGAAACAAGGCTGACCCAGAAGACCACTGTCCCTGTCTGTGAGTTCCTGAAGGCAGAGACAACTTCATATGCATTTCTTGTCCCCAGCCACTGATCACTGTCCTTGGCCCAGAGGAGGTGCTCAATCATTTCTGTCAGATTGAATTAAGACAGATTAGCTCCCCTGGAGCAGATGCCTGAGCCTGGGTTAGCTTCTCTGAGGTGGTCAGCAGGACCTGATTAGGATGCCTAAGACCAGGCTTCTTCAGGGCAGGTGGTACATTTTCAGACAGGGTCACACACCTTGTACTTCTAAAATAAAAATATAATCTGCCGTATGATAGGATGGTCCAGACTCCCTAATCAGGACTTTTCCAAGCACCAGCGAAACGTTTGGCACCCTCTAGAGTGATTGTTAGCTGGTATTGGACATTGGTCAGAATTAGAATAAGGCAGACGGGGCATTGTGCCTAGGTCACCTCTTAGGCAGGTATCCTTGACCAAAGCACCCCTGGCACCATCCTGTGCAACCTGCAAACCATGCTCAGAGGTTGTGGCTCCCAAGACATTTTAAAGCAAAGCATTTCTCATGCATTCGCTATAACCTCTCTCCTGGTCCCTCACATTGGCTTTAACTAGACATATTCATACAGTACTTACCAACACCCATTGATGCTAGTCACTTTTATTAGCCACTGCAGTTGTGATAGCATAAACAGACGTGCCTGTCAGAAAGGACTCATGTTGGGACTGGAGAGATGGCTCAGCAGTTAAGAGCACTGACTGCTTTTCTGAAGATCCCGAGTTCAAATCCCAGCAACCACATGGTGGCTCACAACCATCCGTAATGAGATCTGATGCCCTCTTCTGGTGCGTCTGAAGACAGCTACAGGGTACTTAGACATAATAATAAATAAATCTTTAAATCTAATCTCCAGGATTAGACAGAGCAGATCTAACCACCATCCTTTATGAGTGCAATTGGCACACAGTTTCCAAACTCCTAGGACATTTCCTGCAAATACCTCTACCTCTCAAAGCTTTGATGCTCCACAGTCCCTACATGCAATCCTTGGGGAACTTGTCTGAACAGTCATCATTGTTATGCCTGCTATGAGTCTGTGAATGCTTCTAACAGGTGATAGAGTTACATCCCAGGACCACGTGTGCCCTAGGTGTAATATGGAGAAGGAAGTAGATGTGGTCCACACTCAGTTCAGTTGGCTAGTGGATAATCCTGTGAAAGTGAGTCCTTCCTTACCGTATCAACTTCTGTAAGGGGTCCAGAATCTTTGGAAGAAAAACTCAGTTAATGATAGGCACATAAAGACAACTTCTCTGATATCCCCCAAACTATAAGGTTAGAAAAATGGCCAGAGGACCAGCATCAGACACAAACAGCTTAGAGTTTATGCTTCTCTCTGTGGGGCTTTGCAAAGACAGGATATGAGGCTGCTCTCTTGCTTTTGGAGCAAGGTGGTGCTGTCAATGTTAGGAGGAGAAGGGACAGTGTGTGGAGGCTGTGAAGGCTGTCTTCTGTGAGGAGCAGCTCTCAGAAGGCCGCTAGGAAGCACTTTCTGAGACATGGACTGCCGCTCTACAACTCCACCACTGAGAGACCTAACTCCAGCACCAGCTCCCTGAAGCACAACAGCCATACTTCTCTATAAAGCTGTCATCAAAGGCACTACCCACCAGGCTGCCCAGTGCCTGTCTGCTGGAAAGGGTTAAGAGCATGACCCCACCCCAAGAGCAGACCTAGAAAATGTCCTCTTTATCCATAACTGTAGTTCTGTTTTTAATCTAAGGGAAGTTATGACACCCTCCTTTTTCCCTCAGTACCTGAAAGACTAAGTATTATCTTCCCCGACAGCAGCTTCTAGTAGCCTAGATTTTGAGTACGGTTAGCTCCAGTTGTCACACACATACGTATACAAAGTCATCACACATCTCATGGTCTTTCTGAAAGTGGAGAATACACCTAAAGGGCTGCACTGGTCATCCTGCTATGGTCCTCCTGATGGGGACCCTCAGTGTCAGCCATAAAGATAAAGGGAACAAGAAACACTTGTCCCATAATAAATGGAGGGAGACAGTATGAGGAGCTCACGCCAGCATCCCAGTGTCAGGATCAACCATTATGATGGATATTCAAGGAGGGAGTTATCAACATAGCCAGAACCCAGGGCAGGCCCAGGACAAAGAACAGGTAGACGTGCTATGGAAAGGAAGGGCTCAGAAGTCAGAGAGCTGTTACAGACTTTTGGAGATGTGTTCCTTGGTTACTGACTCCCATCTCACAACCCATTTTTCTCCTGCGTTTTGAACCAGGGGCTGGACATTGATGCCACCCAACTTCAGAGCCTTCTCAATCAGGAGTTCCTAACAGGTACATCAGCTCGAAGGCCTGCTGCCCGCCGCGCCCCCCGCCCCTTATCCCCATGTGTCCTCCCTCAGTGACATGTCAGTCTTCTTCCTCAGGGCCTCCAGGGGACACTTTCTCCTTGGACCAGTGCCAAAGCATCATGGCCCTGATGGATGTATCCTTTGCAATCAATCCCCTCCTCCTGCAGCCCGAGGAACCCACCTCCCCCTGTGGGCTTGCCTGGGATTCTAATTACATACCAGCTCCCTCTGAACCTAGCTTATCATCACAGCCATAGCAGTAGTCACTACTGACTGGGTATCACAAGGAAGTGCATTTGTAATGCTTGCAACAGCCCTTGAGATGCAACAGCTATTATCCCGCTGAACAACAGAAGACACAGGGGCCGCAGAGGTTAACTATGTTCACCTATCTAACACAGCTGGTTGGAGGTTATGCATGGATTTGAAATAGACGTTGAAGCATCCAAGTCCCGTGTTCGAACCTCAGCCGATGCTACCTTCTGCAGTCAGAGCTATTTTCCCTTCGCCCTTTCCTCCAACACTGGAGCAGGCTTCACTGCTTGGATTCCTTACTCAAAAGGCTCCTAATTGAAAAAGATAAGTATCCAAACCTCACAAACCTTCTTGTTCTGCAGAGCACAGTAGTGGAACTCTTTATGGCTCACGTGGCTGTTTTGTCCCTGTAGACAATGATCTTGGTCTAGCTTCATGGCCGTGAGGAGCACAGGACCAAGAACCAAACTTTAACTGTGTTTATTCTCGTCCCAACACCCTCTCCAAGAACCCTTCCTCCTGTACTGACCCCCCTCCCCAGACAGGAGAAACACTGGCCATGTAGGAGGGATCCCAAACCTGGCAGCTCCTCCCCAGGCTGTAGCTGTCTCCAGAGAGAGACAGATCACCCCCCTTTCACATGGTTAACAAGGCTCGATTGTGAATTCGAAGCCAGCCATTGTCGAACAAGAAGGCTTCTTGATGGAATCATAAATCAGCCCTGTCTCGGCTGGCTGTGGTCTGGAGTCACTGGAGACACACAGAAGAATCCAAATGGCCCTTGCAGCCCTGTGGCCGGGCACCCAACTGCGGGAGGAGGAGAAAGGGGTAGAAAAGACCTGTGCATTGTACTGAGAGACTGCAAATAGAGCCTCCCCTGGGGTCCAGGGCTAGGGTAGTATGGTAGCTCTCAGAGTTCAATTATTTTTTCCCTGCATTAGTTGCCTGTCAAAAGGGGTGGCCGGGAAGCATTTATAAACAGGAAGCAATCCAGCGACACAGGGCCCAGGGATGCCACATTTACCTATCCACACTATTTCTGTATTTGCATATTCCTCCTCCCCACTCCTGCCAGGGAGCCCAGCCAAATGGTGGTTGGGGCCCCTCTCTCTATCTCTTCTGCTAGATATAACTGAAATTGATGCCTCGCTCTCAGAGATCTTTCCTTCTAACAATACATTTTATTTTGGAAAACAAATCTAAACCAGGTCACCTTCAGATAGAGTGGGAGCCAGCTGGCAAGGGGCCAGCGTGGCGCTGGGTTACTAGCTGAAGGATGGAGTGGCTCTGGCTTCATTAGCAGGACAAACAGCTCCCCTTCCCCACTGCCACCCTGGAGAGCTTAGCCCTTAACACCCCCTCCAGCTGAAAGTGAATGGGCGGCTAGATCAGGAAGAGTTTGCAAGACTCCGAAGTCGCCTTATCCACTGCCAGGTATGGTCACATTGTCTGTGGCATGACTAACTTATTTAACCCGGGTGAGCAAGTGTTTATTCGGTGTCCCACACTGGGGTATGAAAGGATGGGAAATGTCACCCCATCCTCAAAGTCACCTCATATTTGGCTTAGAGAGACATACAGACCACCGGGCCTGAAGTACCGGAGTGGCGGGACCAAGAATGTTCTATGAAGCTGGGGAAAGAGGTTACTTTGGACGGTGTCTAGAACTGCCATGCTATAGATGGAAACACTCATTAGTCTGAACCCATGTCTTTCTATATCGATGCTTCTCTGGGAGGATCTACCAAAACAAACCCAGTTGGCTTATGGCCTGGGTATGGCCTTCATTGTCCTCAGGACAAAGTCTAACACCTCAAAGCAGCGCACAGACCTCCTGAGTTAAGACTCTATTTTTAAGTCTAGAAGAGGCCATTTGTACTCATTCTACTTCCTCTGAAACACAACTCTAAGATGCCTCGCTGTCCCCTATAAATGCCAAGCCTTTGTTCCTCTGCCCCCCTCTCCCTCTCCCATCTGCATGCCCCAAGCCTGGTCATTGCTCATCCATCCTAAGGATGAAGGCAGCTTCAGGCATGCCTTCCCTGCCAAGTCTTTCTTGCCAGAGTCCCTATGACCTGATTATTGTTGATTCTGACTCCTCAGTCACCTTCTGAGACACCTTCTGGCAGACACCTGTAGGGCAAGCCACGTTGTTTGCTTTAATATTTTGCACTTAAAAAGAACTTTTCCTTATTTTAAAAGTGATGTCTACTGACAGTAGAAAACATAGGTGAGGAAAAAAAATAAACGCAGGAAAGAAAACATTAGCTTGCCAAAGGGGAAGTATTAAGACCCAGTTAATGGGTTCCAGAATGTATTCTGTAATAGGCATGTTTATACAAACTAAATAAAAGTATAATCCAGCCAGGCATGATGACACACATCTGTAACCCTAGAAATTAGGAAGCTGAGGTGGGAAGATTATGAGTTTAAAGCCAGCTTTGGCTTCATAGAGGAAACCCTATGTTAAATGAATGAGTTCATAAGTAAATAACGTAATCAGTCAGTCAGTCGTATATACACGTATACACAACTCTTTAAAAAGATAAATAGCACCAATATATCATATGGCTAATCATGTCATTGTTTCTGAACATTTTCAAAGGCTGAATCAGTATTCCTGTGCAGCTCTGCCAAGATCTTTGACAGACACTAGAATGTTTAACAGGAACCTCCTACCATTGCATTGCTGGGTCCTCCAGGGCAGGCTCTTCCTCGTGTTCATCTTGCCCCTCCCCCAGAGAGCTCCCAGAGTGTTTAACATAGTGGCATTCAGAATCGCTCGATAATGACGTAGCTAGTCAGCTACTAAATGAATGAGGTTATGTAATAGAAATCACTTGGTGTCTGCCTTCAAACCTACCAGAAACCAAATAAAGCCAGGACGAGGCTCTCAAGCCATCATCTGACAGCCATTGGCCTCCCCACATCCCCACTGCCACCCCCACTCCACAGTCGGCCTTGCCTTGCATAGCTGGGATTTGCTATTTTGACATGGAAAAGCCCCATGTGGGCCAGCAGAGTATAGATGGTAGTCAGCTTTCTGCTCAGTCCTGGGTAGCTGCCCGCTTAATCCAGGACCGGGTCTGAACCTGCCAGAGGGACAATTTCCTTGTCTAGGAAGTGTGCTGTAGGCCAGGAATACAATGAGCATTGTGCAGAGAGAAACCGTCTGTCTTCAGTGAATGCAACCAGTGGACTCAACAGTTGCTGCTGCTTCTGCTATAGTCACTACCTCTTGCACTCGTGCTTGGGCCAGGACATGGCTCTAACCTGCTTCTGGTCTTTTCTGTGTAGCACTCATTAATGTATAAGCGAGGGGATTTGTATGTGAGCATGCACACTTAGGTATCAGCAAATGCTAAGCACACTTAGGAATTAGTAATGATCTGTACTTTATAGGTATTTGCTCACTGGCTTCTTATAACAAGCCTAGGCGGTAGGCACTGTAACCAGCCCTGTACTGCAAATGTGGAAACTGAGGTCTAGAAAGATGAGGTCACTTGGCGAAGGTCAGTTATAGAGCTGGACAGTGGCTGAGCTGGAACTTAAACCCCGGCAGATCATCTCTTAAGTCCGTACTCTCAACCACTACTGAACACAGACTCATCAGAGCAGTGGTTCTCAACCTGTGGATCATGCATGGCCCCTTTGACAAAACATCTCCAGAAAATGTTTACTTTATGATTCATAAAAAATAGCCAAATTACCATTATGAAGTAACAATGAAAAAAATTTATGGTTGGGGGCTCACCACAACACAAGGAACCATATGAAAGAGTCACAGCTTTAGGAGGGTGGGGAAGCGATGCTGTGGAGAGACCTTGTACGTCTCCAATGGCAGTTGACCGTCCCATGTGTCTGGAGTGAGAAGAGATGGGAAATGGTGGGAGGAGGGGAGCGTCAGGCCCAGTCATGAGCAGACTGAGGGACTTAAGGAGTGTGGTCATCCCTGCCTGCCCTTCCCTCCTCCACCTCTCTGCAGGCTGCTCCTTGTACACCTCAGTAAGGCCTCCTCTGGGGATGAACAATAGACTGACAGGACCTCTCCCATCCACATCCTCTGGTCCTCACAGCCTTCTTGCTTCTTTTACCCCCTCAGCATATTTTCCAGAGCATCCAGAGACGCCCTGGAGTTCTCCTCAGCTCAGACTTATGGAAAGTCATAGAGAATACAGGTAACCTGGGACCATGAGCCTGGATGACAGGGGGCCTATGGGGCACTGTGAGGCCCATATTCCCAGCATGCAATATGCAAGACTGGCATGGTGAGACTGGGTAGCTGGGGGGGGGGGCTATAACTTATGTGTCTTCCCCTACCTAGATTGATCTTTCTGGGCTTCCAGCACCAGACTCAGATCTCAGCTCCCTGCCCACAAACTGAGCAGTCCTGTAGCCATAGATTTCTTCACCCACCTTTTCTCTCCAACACGGCTCTGGTTGATGGGGGGAAAGGGGGAGGAGAGGAGAGAGGAAAGGGGAGAGAGGGGACGGGAGGGGGAAGGGATGGGAAGGGGAGGGGGAGAGGGAGAGGATGTACAAGACTGACAACCTACAAGGAATGGAGGGGATCTCATCTCACAGAAGGTCCAAGGCTAAATTAAACCAAATGGCATGTGCTGGATTCAAGTAGGCACAAGCTTTCTGTCCTGGAATAATGATAACAATATCTTAGGGTGCATAAGTGCTTCATAGTTGACCAAGGACTGTTCACTTCATCTTCTTTCACTGTCTCCACTTGGCTGAGAACTGGGAAGGGCAGGAGTCATTACCTCCACTTACCTGTGGGGAAGATGTACCACATAAAGGTTACGGAAGGAAAAAGCCCCCTTCCCTAATAAGCCATAGAATCATGTTCCCCCAGGTTAACTCTGGAGATAGTGCCTCTGTAATAATTCTTCCTGTGCCCCTGACATGGAAAGTGGTAGAGATACAAGACGCTGTTCTCGGTTTGAGCATAGCTCTTCCCCTTAATTTTGATTGTCAGCAGCTGTACCCCAGCATCACGGGTCTACAGTGTAGCAGAAGGCTAAGATGCTCAGAGCTGAGATGCCCTACAGTGGCCTGCGTGGCTTGCTAGAACTGGAAAGATTGAGCTATCTCCACATTTCAGATTCAGGAGGTCTTGGGACGGGGGTGGGGGGGGTGGTACTGAAGAAGGTACATTTCCAGCAAGTTCTAAGGCATCCTATCTGTGGCTGACACATGAGGTCACACTTGGAGAACCACTGAAGCACCAGTTAAAGATGACATCATCAAAGGAGCCTAATGACCACAGAACAAAACAAGAGAGGGAAGTAGAGACCACTTCCAGTTCATCTCAGAAGCTTTCAGAAGCAGGGCAGGTGGCTATCAGGAAAACTCAGGCCCAATCTGAAGGCAGATCGGCTCCTGTTTTATCAGCTCTACTACAAAATTCCATTGTGAGCTGCATGAGGCTCACAGGCCACCAAGCGCATCCCTGCATAGGTAGATCATCCTCCAATTGTCTGTCTGCTCACCAGAGCAACAACTGCTGGCCATTCTGCACTTGTCACCTGTGTGGTTGGTGCCTGCCTGGAGCTTATAACTAAAGATGCAAACGACAAGGTCAAAGAAACAGGGCAAGATGCCTATCATCTTCCCAGATGAGGCAAAGTTCTGAGTTGTGATCTCCCTTCTGTGCCCCAGTTTTTCCTTGCATGGACCCTGTATTGGCTAGTATTGTGTCAACTTGACACAGCTGGAGTTATCACAGAGAAAGGAGCTTCAGTTGAGGAAATGCCTCCATGAGATCCAACTGTAAGGCATTTTCTCAATTAGTGATCAAGGGGGCAAGGCCCCTTGTGGGTGGGACCATCTCTGGGCTGGTTGTCTTGGGTTCTATAAGAGAGCAGGCTGAGCAAGCCAGTAAAGAACATCCCTCCATGGCCTCTGCATCAGCTCCTGCTTTCTGACCTGCTTGAGTTCCAGTCCTGCATCCTTTGGTGATCAACAGCAGTATGGAAATGTAAGCCAAATAAACCCTTTCCTCCCCAACTTGCTTCTTGGTCATGATGTTTGTGCAGGAATAGAAACCCTGACTAAGACAAATTGGTACCAGGAGTGGGGTATTCCTGTGACAACCTGACCATGTTCTGGGGAGGACTGTGGAAGGACTTTGGAACTTTGGGCTTGAAGATCCATCCATTGTTAAGAGCTCTGTCAGATGTTGTGTAGGAGCTTGGAAGATAATGTTGAGAACACTGCAGAAGATGGAGGTCTGGTTTGTGAAATTTCAGAGGGAAAATTAAAGACTCTTTTCAGGGCCATTGCTGTTTTGATTGTGAAGATTCTGTAGTTCTGGTTAGCTGGGGCTGAAGAATCAGCTGTGATTAACAAGATACCAGAACTACTAAAGCAAAAACTTTGCATTACTGGGACTATTGATGCTGGTTAGCTGGAGCTAAGAAATTAGCGGTGATTAAGAAGAGACCAGCATCATTGAGGTGACATCTTCTGGGAAGTGTTTTCTGAGAGCACAGTGGCTGCGTTCCAGATATAGCCAAAGTTGTACCTTGTGCTCTGGCTGGACTTGGTAACGTGTAAGGGTCACCCAGGTGGTACTGGTTTTGAAGGCATGAAGGAATTGAGCAGAGCAGCTGAGGCTTGGCACTGTGAGAGGCCATGGAAGGGCATTGGTGAAAGTGCAGCCTCAGTTGCAATTGATGGCCCAGGACTGAAGGGGTCATGCAGTGTTTTGGAGATGCCAGTACCATGAGATGACCACCAAGAGCAGCAGCAGCAGTGGAGTAGAGGCATCTGGAGCCTAGAGGATGACGCGTGTGCTACAAAGGGCATGGCTGGAGAAGTGACCCAAGCCCTTGGAGGAGCCCAGAAGATCGTGAGTTGGATCCCAGACATTGGACGGTTGGAGATTGATTTTTGCTTTTGATTGTGACTGTGCCCTGATATTTTCCCTCTTGAAGGAAGAAACTGTTTTAGTGATGCCCACAGTTAAGAGACTTTTAATTTAAAAAGACTTTGGATTTTTAAAAGAGATGGATATTTTAAAGAGATTGAAATTTTAAGAATATGTAAAGACTGTGGGACATTTAAAGTTATTTAGACCTTGGGGATGAATAAGAATGTAAGGGTTGAGGCTTACTAGTGATGTGTTTGTGTGTCAAGTTGACAAGGGGTCAGTTGTATTGGCTAGTTTTGTGTCAACTTGACACAGCTGGAGTTATCACAGAGAAAGGAGCTTCAGTTGAGGAAATGCCTCCATGAGATCCAACTGTAAGGCATTTTCTCAATTAGTGATCAAGGGGGCAAGGCCCCTTGTGGGTGGGACCATCTCTGGGCTGGTTGTCTTGGGTTCTATAAGAGAGCAGGCTGAGCAAGCCAGTAAAGAACATCCCTCCATGGCCTCTGCATCAGCTCCTGCTTTCTGACCTGCTTGAGTTCCAGTCCTGCATCCTTTGGTGATCAACAGCAGTATGGAAATGTAAGCCGAATAAACCCTTTCCTCCCCAACTTGCTTCTTGGTCATGATGTTTGTGCAGGAATAGAAACCCTGACTAAGACAGACCCATTAGAAATGAATCTCCCTCTTACACGGAGACCTGCCGAAATAGAAGACCCATATACAGGACTTATAGAGAGTCATGACATCTAGTTGGAATATACTTTAATACAATCACCAGGGGAAAAAAAAACCTGGCAGAGGCAGGACTGAACCAAAGCCCTTAGGTGTCCTGGCACCTCTATGCTACATGAGGATTATCTAACTATTGGAAAAGACAATGTGTTTTCAGAGGAGTAGTCAGTGCTTTGAGTCTCTTGAGTTGGTCTCTGACCGATCTGCAGGCTTGTGATGGTAGGGCACAGTAGCCAACACTCAAAAGAAAAAGGAGAGACCCTGAGTGAGGTGGGCCTGGCTGACATACTGGACTTGAGTGGGTGATAAGATAGATGGCTGCTGGACCATCTTAGTAGGTTTCTTGGGTCTCACGAGGCAGAGGACCACCCCATCTCCAGTCTCCTCTCAGCTCACCAACTTATCTTCCCATCTCAGACTTCCTTGTAGGAATTTTCATCAGCAGCGAGCTGCTGAGTCTCATGGCACTCAGGTACAGCGATAGCTCTGGCCGGGTCAGCTTCCCCACTCTTGTCTGCTTCCTGATACGGCTGGAAACCATGGCAAGTAAGTGACCCTGGGGGCATTCTGAAGACCTTCCCGGTGACCAATAAACTCAATAGACGGCCTAGGAAATCACTGATGCCCGAGTACCTGGGTGAAGAAACCAGGCTGGTGTCCTGCCTGAGACTCTCATGATCTAAGAGGGCCAAGGCACTGAGACTTCAAGTAGTGTTGTGGCAAGGAATAGGGCAGAGGGGTGAGGTCTGCATAAGCCTTACATAAACTGCTGTGAGATTCATGTATGAAAGAAACCAGTCAACCAAGAAGAAGACTGGAAACCTCCCCAAGCAAAGCCAGCATATATTATATAGTACAATCTCCAAAAGGGGGGAAAAAACATAGTATTATGCAAATGTATGAGGTAATTGGTGGTATAGAGAGGACAGAGAAAGGTATGCTATCTTTCTAGTACCCGGCTATTGAGCTCCTAACCTTCCTCCAAGTTCTGACCTACTCTTGAAAGTTGGCTTACTTTTACTGTTACTATGATAAAAGATGCTGACCTAGGCAACTGATGGGGAAAGAGGTTTATTCTGGCTGAATAGTTTACAGTCAGGGAGCCAGAGTTTGAAACAACTGGTTGTGTCACATCTACAACTAGGAAGAAAGCAGTAAATGCATGTTGCTCTTTAGCTCTCTGTCTCTACTTACACAGTTCAGGATCCCAGCCAGGGGACAGTGCCAGCCACGGTGGTCTTCCCTACCACAATTAATACACTCAAGATACTCCTCCATAGGCATGTCCATAGGGCCATTTCTTCTGGTGACTCTAGGCTCGGTAACATTGACAATGAACTCTGACTACCATCACAGGTGTATATTCTTTCTCAATAAACTTTCTCTGCCTCTGCTCTTATCCATGTGTCCTTTTTTGTTGTGTTGTTTTTAATCCTCAGACACAAGGACCTAGAAATTCCAGAGAGTACCAGACTCTGATAACCACCAGTGACAGTACTGTTAACTGTGTCCCTGTCTTCCTTTCTGCACTCTTTTCTGTCCCTACATCCCAACTCTCTTTTTGTCTCCTCACCTTATTCAGGCTCTGTCTCAGGAACAAGGTTAATTTAAACCACCCTCTCCAGGTTATGCTTAGAACTAAATCTACTCTTTAGTTATGCAATGGAGGATTTGAGTCTCTACTGAAAGAATTTTATAAAAGTGAATACATGCGGGCAGAAGGTCTTTCTTCCAGCTATAAAAATCCAAAGTTGGAGGCCAGAGGTGTCCACACATTTAAGCAGAATAGCTTTTTATAAAATAAAATTTTATTTTAAAAAAGGCCACAGAACAGTTCAAAACAGCTGTTGGGAGTGAGGGAAAGGTAGAGTGGGGTTCAGAAACACCCCCGAACCCTGATATCTCAATAGCCATGGGTCACATCTAAAAAGTCCAAGGCTCCTAGTGAAGATAGAGAGAACACAGCCCTGAGAAGTTGCAATAGAAACCTGAGTTCTGAAATAGATTAGAGAGATCCTAACTGTGTCCATTTAAAAAATATCTCCCAACACACAAGGCAAAGAAAAAGGAAGCAAGGTATGTGATATCTGGAAAGGGAAAGACATGAATAACATATTTGTTTTGGGAGAACCCTGAGATGCCCCTCCCACCCCTACCCCCCATTCTCCAACCCCCCCCCCAAAGGAAACTGAAGAAACAGTGAGGAGGAGAGAGGAAGGCACAGTCTGGGCACACCTAGGACTGATGTCCTCTAAGCCAATCAAAACCTTTCTTTGTCTCCCCAGAGGCATTTCGCAACCTCTCCAAGGATGGCAAAGGCATCTACCTGACAGAAACAGAGGTGAGGCACCTCCCTTCCCAGGACCAGGCGCAGCCCCAGGCAACATTCTCCTGATCCAGTTCCAAGGGGCATTTTTCTCCCCGGGGTAGTGAACAGTCCATCAAAGGCCAGCCAGGCTGGGGAGGGGAAGCTGCCTCCAATTACTGCCTTTATATATTGCAGGCTGCCAGGCTGCTTTAGGATCCTGGCAGAGAGATTTTATTTTTTTCCAATAGCTTAATAAAGCAGAGGATTATGTGGGAGTCATAAATCCAAAAGGGAAGTAAAGAACAATCCGCCAAGCTCACTGTACATTAAGCCAGAATTTTAGAGCCACCTAACCAGCCAGCTGATCAACTCACATATACCTCTCTCTGCTGGGCTATTTAGAAAATGATAGGTAGCCTTCAATTGCTCAGCTGGTAGAGTGCAGGATTGTAGAGGAGTTACCTAGAAAGCAGGGGGGAGATGTGTTGTGACAGAACACTGAGGGTAGAATTAGCTGGAAAAAGGAATTGATGCTGAACTGAGATCCTCTGAGGGAGATGGTATATGTCTGCCCTGTCCCATATTAAAGGAACTGGCTTTAAGAATTGGTTCCACTGGGCTGGGGCTCAGTCAGGAAAGAACTAAACATACAAACCCGAGAACCTGAGAGTAGATCCATAGCACCCACACAAGAACCCAGGCATGGTGGCACGCGCCTCTAATCCTACAGCCCTGGAAAGGCAGAGGACGGGAGGATCCCTGAAATGTGATGGCCAACTAGCCTACCCCAATCAGAAAACTCTAGGTTCAATGGAGACTCCTGGTGTCAACTTTTGCCCCCCAAACTCACATATTGTATATACACATGCATCTACACATACAAAGACTCACACACCGAAGAGGAAGGAGGGGAAAGGAAGAGAGACTATTTGTTCTAATGATTTTATTTCTCAGTGGATGAACCTGGTCATGTACAGCTGAGGGGAGAAACCCAGCAGAGGCCTCTGGACCAGGTAAGACATGGCAGCATTAGAGTCCTTTCTCCTCCCTGTGAACATTTCCCCCACTTTCTGTAAGAAGGACACTTGAGATTCCTGGAAATGCCCTCTCTGAGGCTTCAGAAAGTGTATCTTCGGGAGCCGAGGCCCCATTGCTCCTTGCTCCTGAGTTTCAAGGCCAAATGCTCAGATTTCGTCCAGACACGTTCATGAAGAAAGCAGTCCGAAAGTCGTGAAAGCGAAATTTACAACATTTAATTAATGTTCCCGGTGATGACTCATTCCAGACAGAGACTAGAAATGGTGAAAATAGAATACCATGGAGCAACGCGGACGGTTGACCTTGGGGGAAAAAGAGAGCCAGCCGCCAAGCTCTACCACTGCCTTGCTGGCTTTAGGCAGTGGTGGATGTGGATAGTTGTTGGCATGTATACGTCTAGCTTGTGGTTGCCATTCCCTCTTTGACCTTTATGGAATACACCAGGGTTACAGAACATCTACAGTCACATTGCCCAATCCTGCCATAGCAGAAATTCCGGCTGAGTGTTCTAGAATCCTGAAGAGCTTGCGAGTTTGTGCTCCTGCTGTCTGGGAATCTTCGAGTGCTATGTATTCCTTATGTAAAGACAAGCATCTTGTTCACTGGAGATTTCGATCCATCCCTCCATAGAAACTCTCCTCCCTGGGCCTCTGCAGAGAAGAGAGAGACACACAGAGAGAGACAGAAAGAGAAAGATACAGACAGAAACAGAGAGACAGAGATAGAGACAAAGAGGAAGAGAGGCAGAAAGAGAGAGACAGACAGACTAGACATGCCAGAACTTGAGATCCTTGAAGATATTTCTTTTGATTGACCCAAAGTCTCTCTTCTTCAGTTATCACTGTTGGTTCTTCATGCAATGAAGAACTATTGATTCTACTTCTCCTGTGATCAATACCCCCTTTGTTACTTACTTGTTCCTATGACAAAATGCTTGACAGCAGTGACTTACAGAAGGGAAGGTTCATTTCTGCTCATAGTTTGAAAGGACACAGTATATGGAACAGGGAAAGTATGATAGCAAGCCAGCCCGCGCTTTGCATCACAATCAGGAAGCAGAGAAAGAAGAGCTCTCATACTCAACTGGCTTTCTTCTTCTTCCCCCATCCTTTCTGTTCATGATGGGACCCAATTCCTGGGGTAGTCCCCCTCAACACATTCAGAACATGTCTCACCACCTCAGACAGTCTCTCTAGAAATACCCTCACAGACACACCCAAAACTACATCCCATTAATCCCGTAGGTGTGTCTTACTCTAATCAAGTTGATAATCAGAATTCACCAGCACACCCTCTGGAATTCTGTTACTGCTGTAAATAGTACTTGATAATCTATGAATCACGTTGAAACTAGAAGGGTACTCTGCATCAAGATGTAATATTTAAGCATCAGGACTTCCTGATGAACACTTGATGGTTGCTAGTGATTTCAAATCGACAAGCCCATTTTACCCAACTATATTGAATTTCCTTTTCACTCTTTAAAAGAAAGATAATTTCTAATTTTATTGTGCCTATCACAATCTACATACTTTTAATGCAAAGAATGCCTCCTTAGCTATATCTTTAAACTAATTTGGCTGACAGGATCTACATTTTTGAAACTTTAAAGTCACTTGATTGTCTCTATCTTGTCTCTTTTGGGGAGTTCTAATTCTCTTTTTGCTGACTGTTTTTCAGTCTCCTGTTCTGAAAGCTGAAGGAGGAAGTATAATATAAGGCACATATGTATTTCATATGTATTTATCTCTCTCGTTAATGCTGGTCATTACCCCACCTGTGTTCCCTCTTCCTTGCTTTGTCACTCTGACATCATAACATTGCACATGTCCCTTTACACATGGCTTATGAGTTGAACTGAGGAGCTAGGAACAGGAAAATGAAGGCATTATGACTGAAAAGGTACAACCCCACCTGCTTTGGTAACAGCCTTCCTTCTCTGGAGTTTTGCTACACAGCATCTTCCTCTGGGGGTGTCCTGTATCCCATTGCCATCCACCTTTGCAGGGGCTTGATTGAATAAATTCTCTGCTCTACCTTCTGAATGCTAACACTGCCCCCCAGATTTTCTATGCCTCACCCACACATGTGTATCTTTTGAATTTCTCCCACCTCACAATCCCTTCCAGCTACTATTACCCCTCTCTTCTCTTCCCATTACAGCCAAATTTCACATAGTCATTAACTATCTCCACATCCTCACTTCCTACTCTCTCTTCAAACTACTTCAGTTTGGATTTCTTAGAAATCGTCTGTCTCCCTGAATTTGGCATTGGCTTTTGATCTTATTTTTTCTGTATCCATTCACATCCCTCCAATCAATTTTCTGAATCCAATTATGCTCTTAAAAATTCAAATCCATTTACTGCATCCCAAGTTAAAAACCCTTCAACATCTCCCCTTCTTGCTGTACAAGGCAAGTCTAGAGTCATTAATGTCAGTCCCCGGGGCCTGTACCATCTACCCCTGCCCATCCATCTGGTCTCTCCTTGTCCCTTCCTCTACCTTCACCATACCTGGGTAATATCATTACCACCCATGCTATTATTCCTAGCCTCAGATCTCAGGCCATACTGTCTGCTCTATCCTGGTTATTAGTAGCCCAACACTTGTCCTTTCTTGCTGTAGCCCAACTCGCAACTTGCATAAAGTTTCTCACATACCCTTTTCCCAGTTATAAAACTCAACACATAGTTTTCTTGTTACCAGTTCCTTTCTCTCTTTTTTAGTGAGGTTTGTCAAAATGCAATTCACACCATACAGTCTACCCACTTAAAGGATGGAGTCCAAGCTGGGCGCGGGGATTGGGGGTGGGGGGTGGGGGGGTGGGGGGCACACCTAGAGGACTTAGAACACAGGAAGCAAAGGCAGGACAATCACAAGTTCCTATCCAGCCTAGGCTACATTGTGAATTCCAGGCCAGCTACATGATGATACACAGATACACACACACACACACACACACACACACACACACAATCTTGTTTGCATTTGTGATTTTAGTACCATTATAGGCCTCCATTTATTCCATTCCACTTATTGCAGCTCATTCCAATAGTATAATTTTAGAGTATTTTTCTTCTGCATATAAAGTTCTTACTCCCCTGGAAGTCACTCCCCAGCTGCATCCAACCTTTAGCCTCGGGCAAGCACTAATCTACATTCTTGCTCTGTGTAGACTTGCCTCTTCTGCGTGTTGAATCATGTAAGTGGAATCCATGAGTGGCCCTTGGTAACTTTGTCTTTCACTAAGCAAAATGTGTACAGGGTCCTCCAACATGGAAGCATACCATAACTTCTTCACTCCATTTTAATTCCAAGAAGTATCTCATTGATGCCACACACCATATTTGATTCAACAGAGGGTAGATGTTGAAGTTATCTCTGCTTCATAGCTAGCACTAATAATCGTACTGTGAATGTTTGTGGGTAAGCATTGAGACAGACATGTTTTCACTTCTCTTGGTTGCACAGCCAGGGTTGGGCCTGGCGGACCACATGGTAACTCTGAGTGACATTTTGAGGCACAGTTTGCCTTTTGTATCTTCCTACCGGTGACGAATGGGAGTTTGAGCAGCACTTGGTGCTGTTGGTCTTTATGGGCTTGAACTGGTACCTCACTGTGGGTTTGATTGGCACTTCCTTGATATCAAATGATGCTGAGTCTCTTTCCCATTGGTTATGGGCTACTTGTATGTTTTCTCCGGAGAATTCTATTCAAATCCTTTCTGCATTTTGAAACTGGGGTATATTTTAGTATCTTTTTGTTACTGAGCTGTGAGAGTTATTTTCTTATTTTCATTACTAACCCTTTATCATGTTATTTGTCAATTTTCTCCTGCTGTTTAGCTTGTCTTTTCATTTTCTTAAAAATATTTTATTTTTCAATTAGAACAGTTTTCATATAATATGCTTTATCATATTTTCCCCTCGATCCCCCGACTCCTCCCAGAGCCTTCCCACTTTGTGTTTTTACGAGGGTATTGTTTTGTTTTTGTCTTGACGATCTGGGAGGTATCATTTGACTTCGTGAGCGTCTAAGTTTGATGAGGCCTACCATGTCTACTTTTCTTTAGTTATTTATACTTTTGCTGGTAGGGCTCCAGGTCCACTGTCTAGCCTTGGGCCACAAATGTTTACTTCTACTTCGCTTGTCACATATGTAGCTTTTGTCATAGACTTCTGAACTATTTTTGAGGGTTTCTTTGGGTTTTTTGTTTTGTTTTGTTTTGTTTGCCTGTGCAAAGCAGGAGTCTAGTTTCATTCTTTTACATGTGGACACCTGGTCTTCTGTGCACTCATTTAAAGCTATAAATCGTATCTGAATGTAGTTTTATTTTCTATTTCCCAAACTATATCCACTTATCACTTTGGAATTTTGTCTTGATTTGGTTTGATTTGGAGGTTTGGATTTTTTTCCCCTTCCTCACTGATCCTAGATAGGACTACTACTACAATTCTGAACCGATATTTAAAAAGCAGACAGAAGGACAGATGTTCTTATGTTCCTCAAAGATGACAAGTCTTTCACTGTCCCATCTGACGTTAAACGTGAAGGTTTCTACTTTTAGGAGCTGGGAGTGCAGTATTTTTAATGTTACAACAACGACTGTTTACTCTTGTCCTAATTTTACAAGTGAGAAAGTTGCTCAGGTTGCAAGGCTGGTTAATCATGAGGCTGAGGTTTAAAAACTAGGTCTGTGATTTCCATATTTTTCTCTGGTGCTTTTCCAGCCATGAGGCACAGAGGTTGGATTACGCTGTGTTTGAGTCTGTCTGCTGTTCAGAAAGCATTGCATCCAAACTTCATGCAGAAATGAGTACGTCCAGGATACTGCACACTTGTGCGAATGATTGGGTTTTTCTCTTTTTATTGTTTGAGAACCTCATACACGTATATAAAATATTTTGATCAAATCTACCTCCCGTTGCCTCCCCTATAATTCCTCCCAGGCCTCTCCAAAAGTCTACCTAGTGCTGTCTATGTGTGTTTGGGTATAGGACCATCTACTGGAACCTGAGTAGCCTCTCAGAGAGCGTGTCTCTGAAGAAAACAGACCCTGTCTTGCTCTCCTGGCAGTCTGAGATAGTCCCCCTCTCACCACTCGCCAATAGCTCCTTAGCTAGGGGTGAAACTTTGTGACAACTCCATGTTGGGATTTTGTCTGCCTTGACCTTGCCCAGGTCTTGGGCAAACCATCTCAGCTGCTCTGAGTTCACCTGCACAGCTGCCCTGTGGTGTCTGGAGACCAGTATTTCAGAACAGTGCTCCACCGCCTCTGGCTTTTACATTTTTTCTGCCCTCTTTTCTGAGATGACCTCTGGGCCTTGGGAGGAGCGGCTGTGGTATGGTTGTTCCATTTAACTTTGAGTTTTTAATGGATACCATCTATCAGGTTAAGGAACCTCCTCTCTGTTTGTAGTTGGTGAATACTCTTCTAGCTCTTTGCTTGATGACTCTATCTCCTGCTAGATGCTAAGCCTAGCTCTGACTTATTTGTTGCACAAATAAGCACAAAATAAAGTGTAGGCATTCCGTAACCATTTCCCAGGTGGCAGAAGAAATCGTGCATTCATCTTTAAATTTCATTTTAATTAAAACATAATTACATCATTTCCCTACTTCTTATCCTCCCTCTAATCTCTCCCCTGTCCCCTCCTCACTTCCTCTCACATTTATAGCTCCTTCTTTTATTATAATTACATACATGAATGCATACATAAATGCACAAATATATAACCATGACCTGCTGAGTCTGTTGAGTGTTACTTGTGAGTGTATGACTTCAGGTACAGCCAATCAGTGGGCTCATCCCTGAGAGAGAATAAGGTTCCCTCTCTCAGTGGTCATTAGTGTCCTGTGTGAGATGTGGGACAATGTAAAGTTTCCTCCTTCCATGCTAGCATGTCTATCGATCTTGTCGCTGTTTAGGTCTTGTTGAGTCTGCCATATTGTTGCTGGGATGAAAGGATGTGCCATGCTTACTGCATGACCTTCTTCCCAAGAGAAGGAAGTGATGGCACCGTCATCGGGCCATTCTATTTCTGGGTCACATTCTGTAAACTATATAAGAAGCCTTTCATGTACGCTAGACTTGCTGATCAGCTTGGCTTGTACCACCATTGTTAGATATTAGAATTGTTTATTAGAATCTATTTGTTTTGAGGAAGGCATGTACCTCCACTGCCGAATTGCAGGCAGTGTTTTTGTTAAAAGGTTAAGGTCAGAAGGTGCTGGGGGCGTACTGGGTCAGGTGAGCATGTTGATCTTAACTGACTCCAGAGTCTAGAGCTTTAGTGCACTGTGGATCGGATCGCATCTTGTTGAAAGCTTGTCCAGCTAATGCCATCTGTGTCCATGTTGGCTTGCTGACAATACAGCAGGAGAGTGCCTTCTAACAAATTAGTACTTCTACCATCTCCACTGCACAGCAATCTTTAATCTGTTTGCAAGTGGAAAATAGGCAGCAACAGCCTTGATCTTTCTTATTGTTATCTACAACTCCTCAGAGTGGGCCCACTTCTACCCCAACAAATGCTTCTCTCCTAACCTTCAGGCCAAGGAATTCCTTCTTAGACGCCTGGGTAGACTTTGGGTGGAAGACTGTCATTACAAAATAGATGAGACCATCATTAGTTTGGATCAAACTCTCCCATGTAGGTCATATTAACAATTGGGGCTGGAAAGATGGCTCAGTGGTTAAGAGTACTGACTGCTCTTCTAAGACTCCTGAGCTCAATTCCCAGCAACCATGTAGTGGCTCATTTTAAGATCTGGGAGCCAGGCATGGTGGCACAGCCTTTAATCCCAGCACTTGGGAGGCAGAGCCAGGTGAATCTCTGTGAATTCCAGGCCAGCCTGGTCTTGAATGAACTGTCCAGCCAGGACAGCAAGAGCTACAGAGAGCTCCCACCTTGATAAAACAAAGAACGAAAAATAATGAAATAAATTGGGAGTCTGGATTTGCAGCTGGTAATATGACAATTACTAGATCCCACTAAGAACCACAGCCACCTTAGAAGATCGTCGTCTAGCTTTCTGAACTGGCTTTTGAAGAGAAATGTACTCAATCAGGAAACTAACATGCACACTCTGAGAGCATGATCAGAGGGTGGGGGTGGGGATCTGGATGTTCGAGACCCACCAGTGGGAAAACAACCGAGCTAGACATCGTGTAGAGGGCAACCATTCCTAGGGGAGCGAAAGGGGGAGTCGAAAGAAGGGGGAATCAATAAAATTCCTTAGGTGGCTTCATCGTGCAGAAAGCTTTGCAATTCTGCTGGAGACTTTGGTAAGAATTATTAAGATAATGACGGATTAGGCAGACCAAAAAAAAAAAAAAATGAGGTAATTAGTAACTCCTGGAAGAACAAAAAGTTACAGAAAGAAGAAAATGTGATCCAAGAGTGTTTCCTCACTTTGCAGTGAGCAGTACATATATAATTGTAATAAAGTAGAAATTAAATATTGATTTAACAAAAAGTGTGGCCTAAATATATTAGAAGGATGAAGAGAGAGACGATAGAGATATAAAAGTGGGCAAGGAACACCCAGCCCTGTCGTCCATCACAGAAATCGATGGGCTTTTAAAATTGGCAAGTGAGGGAGCTGCTGCCTAAGTTTGCAGTTTAGAAATGTGGGCTGAAGCTTCCAGAGCAATTCTGAGGAAATCTGGGGACAGGAAGGATGTAGCAATCTGCCCCTTTTCCTTCATGGCTTGTAGCAATGATTGAGTTTTCAAATTATATGTATAAGATTGAATTCTTACTAGAAAATCAATACAACGGGTAGAAAACAATCCTGAAAGTAAAATATTTAGGACTTGAAAGAAGGGGAGAGCAACTGGGAAGGAAAGCCAGGGACCCTAACACCCATGGGCAAGGACATGTTATATTTGCAGGAGAGATGTCTATGCAAGGTTGTCACTTAATCTGAGCCACACACACTTGAGACAACAGCAGACTGAAGCATGCAGAGGGCAGAGGGCAGAGGGGTCCATCTGGTTTGTCCACAGGAGGACAAAACAGGGGCTGACTCCATGACACTTTTGACTGCTGCAGGCACACACAGGGCTATTATTTTGGGTGAGCTGTGGTTTGAATTCCAGCTGCAGGCAGAGTGGCGCAAATGGGGTAGTGTCTTTTGTGGATCTTGAGGATAAAGCCATTCCCATCTACTGGGAGGGGGGTACCTTCTGAGGGGACCAGTCACGCTCACAGTGGGAAATTCCCAGGCCTATTATCTGTTCCACATAGTAGGAATGGGGTTGGGCCTCCATGCTCACTTGAAGACAGGAACAAACTTTGCTCTCCCTGGGCCCTTTGCTATGAGATTCTGTGTCTTTCTCTAGGACATGTTCCCAGTGGTCACTCGAGGAAACGGCTGTCCCCATGGAGCTGTGCCAACCCCTACGGTCTGCAGCTAAACCTGGTATTTGAAATGGAGTCAAAGATGCCTTCGAAGAGCCTAGACTGAGGTCCTGGCTGAGGCAGGCTCCGATCAACCCTAGGTCATCAGAGCACGTGCTGATATCAGCAGGCACTTGCAGGAAAACAAAACAGGAAACGTTCACTCCTGCTGACATTCCATCCCCTTCCCACACTCTCCCTGGATCCATTTCTTGGGAAAACCAGTCTGATCCAGTTTATGCACCCCCCAGGTGGTGTTGCTGACCCAGGAATGGTCTACTCAGTGCCATTTGCCAAATAACCACATTCTTTTGTAGCTGCAGCAGAGTTGTTTCACAGCTAAATGGCCAAATAAAATTTATTTCTACGAAAAATTCTTGGTGTGAAAGACCCTTGGATCTGGTTTTAAAAGTACAACTGGGGATGGGAATGCTATGCCAAAAAGTAGGCACCTGCTCCTCCTCCTCCTCCCCCTCCCCCTCCCCCTCCCCTCCCCTCCCCCTCCCCCTCCCCCTCTCCCTCTCCCTCTCCCTCTCACTCTCCCTCTCCCTCTCCCTCCCCTCCTCTTCCTCCTTCTCCTCGTTCACCACGTGGTCCTTGGGTATCTCAAAATGATCGTTTAGAATCATGGTCATTTCAAAAGCTCACCAGGCCAGACCCTGCTATGGAGGTTGTGCAGCCTAAGAGCTCAACACTGGAAGCATTTCCCAGGAAGGGATTGTACTGGCTGGTTTCCTCATCTGTGTGATGGAATTCCCCCATACAAAAACTTCAGAGAAGAAAGGTTTATTCCGACTTACTGCATGATGCGATTTTAGTCCGCTGTGGCGGCAAAGGGCTGGCAGTGCCCAGGGAGCATACGGTACGGGCTCCTCACATTGTAGTGGGCTAGGATGCTGAAACAGTAGGACCAGAACCAGGCACCAGGCTATAGAGCCTTCAAATCCCACTTCTAGAGACCTAGACTCCTTATGAACTGGGTCCCCAGCTCCTAAAGGTTCCACAGCCTCCTAAACAGCGCCACCTGCTGGAGAACAGCTATTCATTCTACAAGCTACAAGAGCTTGAGGGATTCAAACCGCAAATGTCTGTGTGTGGAAAGGACAGGAAGATGAAAATCTTCCGACCGTGATTTTGTGAGAAACCCTCACTAGAAAATGGACAGCACTGGCAGGATTGGTCATGCAAGAACAAGGTCACCATTTGGAAGTGACCACATTCACTACACAGACAGCAAACATAGCCATATTACAGGGCGTTGCTCTTGGTCATTTCCCATCCACCGTCATGAAATTTAGAATAAAATAGCTAATGGGCTGGATTGTTCCGTTACATACGATCTTCTGCATGCAAAAATATCGGGGCCGCCCGTGCTCTGTTACAAGAGCAGCTCCAGAAGACCTGAACCAGCCGTTCTGAAGAGCTCAGAGGTGATCCTCTGAATATCTACGTAGAAACTCTAGCACACCTGCTCCCTTGGCTGCCTCAGCCACATGTGACCCTGATCCCCTTCTGGGTTGGCCTGGGTTGGTCATAGGGTCAACAGAGAGCAGCCCTGGGGCTGGCCAGACTTCTTTTTCATTTACTAGACTGCTGTCCACAGCAATTCAGACCAGGATCCTCCCTCCACCTCTGTGGTTGCCTTCTGTGAATACTACACACATCCCGTGAACCTGGAAAAACTGAGAAACAAGCAGGTCTTCATTCCTATTTTGGGGAGGAGCAAAGCCGGAGGAGTCCACCCCCAACCACTGCATATGCGTTTACGGATGCTTTCTGGGACTCAGTTTCCCCCACAAGACCTCCTCTTGTGCCTTCTAAGCTCCACACAAGCACATATCGATGGTGAGCTGCAATTGTATCTGTAATTCTCTCTCGGAAAAGCCATTTTCAGACTTCCAGCCCCTGCCAGATAGGAAAGAATAGAGAGGGGGTGTAAAATGAGCCTGGTGCCAAGAGATAGTCATCTGCACGGGTGGAAAAAGAAGATGGAGAGAAGAAAGGAAAGATGGGGGATGGAAAGACCTGGGAAGGGGACTTCAGAAAAAAAAAAAAAAAAAGGTAGGCAAGGAGCAATATAAGAAAAGCCAGGAGAGAGAGGACGAAATAGAGACCAAAGAGGAGTGTGGGGGAAGACGACCAGCATGCATAGAAGCTGGTAGGGATGTTGGAGATAAAGCTCGCCCACGCCCCACAGGAAATGCATATCTGGTAGAAAGAAAGGTGGTCACCGGAGTTAACTCTCACAACCTCCGAAGCCGAGGCTCCCACATCCTGTTGTGAATAAAAACTCACCTGGAATAACTTGTCTTAGAAAACAAAACAGAACAACACCGACAACAATAAAAATCTTCAGAGATTCTGAACGGGCGAATTCGAACCTAAACTTGGGAATTTGAATTTTTTTAAAGCTCCCTGGGGAATGGACATGCTCCTTGACTGACGCATCACGTATCACTGTTCTTCAACTCCACTGAATCGGGGCATCTCTCTGCCCAGCCACGACAGCCAAAAGGAGTAAAAAGGTCTGTCGACTTCAAGCATAAGGCTTGCTCTATCAGAGGCCCCTCCCTCCACGCCCTCGAGACCCTGGCTCCCTCCCCGGGAGCTCCAAGGCCCCTTCCCACCAGTTCTGCTCATTTTCCCTCTTCCTTCTGGCTAGAGAACTAATGTCCTGGTTGATTTTCTTGCCCTAAACAAGCTAATTAAGCAATAATCCTAACAGAATCCATCACTCTGACAAGGTTGTTGATTAATGGTCCCCCAGCCAAGCCCAAAGTGCTTGATATCCCAGCAGAGCGGTCAATAATCACTGCGGCAGTGGCATGCGGCTGCGGCAGTGTGAGTCTGGCCACATCTGAAGACGACGAATGCTGAATGGGTAATGGGGCTCTATTTTGCAGCCTGATAGAAGGCAGAGGAGGAAAAGAAGGCTGGTTCTCGGACGTGCACAGGCTGGAGTCTCTAGCCACAGGCAGCGGTGCCCATCCTTTTGACGCTGGGGCATGCCATCATCATCTGCAAATGGGTTTGGATACATTGGTTGTTCTCCCACATGCTGCATATGGGACATACCTAGAACTCTGTATCCTTCGATCTGAAACCACAAAATGTCCTCAGAGAACAACTCCGAGTAACTCTGGGCCACCGAAGAACTGCCTGCGTGCAAAGTTGGCGAACACATGGATGCTTCTTTGGTTTTGCGGCTGTGTTGACTCCATAGCTGCTGGGTTATAAGGTGCGACAAGAGAAACAATACTGCCTTTGGGAAGTAGATTTCAGTCCAGGCTGATATACCTATCCATTTTCTGCACCCAGAACATTATTGCAATTCCCTAAGAAGACATAACTTTCTTCAGTGTTGGGAGAATGGTCCTGGATTAAGCAGAATGTGGTGAAATACTGCCCCCTGGTGGTCATAGTTGCTGCTTCAACTCTTCTACCTTCTAAGGTTCCTGGGCCAGCAAGTGTCCAGTGGTCTTTATGAGGACCGTAACCTGGGTATCATCCGAGTTGCCACAGCCAAATATACAACCCTGTGTCCTTCCTAACGTTTCCTTCACTGCCATCTCACGGTTGTCCCAAAGAGGGGGCTAGAATGCTGCAGCTGTCCACTTCTGGGTGGCTCCTGTATGACACACAGAACCATCATCTTCCCACAAAACTATAGGCTCATGCTTTAGAGCAGAAGGCACTGAAGCAGGAGGAGAAAATACACACATTCAGACAACTTGGTGTAACTTGCTTGCACCCGCAGGACCCTCTTGGGCCTGATCATGAATGTATATACCACTTCCACTTGATAATAGATTATTTGTGGACCTGTCCCCATAATCTTTGAATCCACTGTCCCTTTTATGCCCCCAGAAAGAGTCTTGGAAAAGAGCTCTTGACCAAAGAGAGGAAAATCGCCTGCTCCCGACCTATGCTGCCCCTGAGACACACACTGTTTGGGTCTATCACATGCCATGGTATCTTATGTCTATATATGTTTCCAGCTCAGGGCAGCAACAAAGATCAGAGCATACACTGATTGCTCTGTGAATGGTAAGAGCAGAGTTGATGGAGCACAGTGGAAAACAAGGAACATGGTGGCTTAGACAGCCTTAACCCAGAACCACCCAGCCTAAGGCTCAGGTCTGCTCTGCCTCTATTGGGCGATGTCCTAGGGGGAAGGCTTTCTCTGTCTGGGCCCCTTCTCCGAAAAGTAAGACTGATACAAGGACCTCTAAGGTCTATTCTATACATCAGGGTTGGGGAACAAGTTCCTAAGAGTCTAAGCAGCAACTAGCACGGAAGGCAGCATTTAATCACCATGAAAAAGACCCACTGGTTCACTAACAGCCCTAGCGACTCACACTGTCCGGGGCAGTATGCGGGACCGCGCTCTCTCCACACAGCATGGGAGCAGATGCGTCTCTCTCTACCTTGGATGTTTATCGGCATGAAAATGAACAACCTCTTCCACCTACCTGGAGTTAGCCATCATCCCTGGACAGATGCTGGTGAGACAGTGACACCTAGTGGCGAACCTACCAATAACTGTCCAGCCCCACAGCGGGCCCTGCAGGCAAAGAGCCTGCCAGAAGTCTGCTCCGGGCTGTGGTTAACCAAGAGCAGTAACTCACAATGTGAGCATTGGAGGCTGAAGTGGGTCCCTTAAAGTTATGCCTCAGTCTGGCCCTAATTAGTTTCTTCAATTAGTTTGACATGGCCCTTGAAGCCTTCACTTGTTCCCCAAGTCTAATACGGAGTTCTTACCAGATAGGAGTAGCCCAAAGCCCAATAAAGGAATCCTGGATTTCACCTATGTCATTTCTGTCCGCCCCCATCCCCGTATGGCTGTGTAACAGATCAGGCCACTGACTCAGATACTGCATGCAAAGACTTCAGTTCACCCCCAAATGCCATTGTCTGCAGAGGGAAAACAGTAGACACTCGTGGGATAAGGTTTTCCCTAGACGGCAGCAGAGGTCTGTACAGGAGTAACCCGTCCGACACCCCGCCCCCCACCCGGAAGGAAGTGGTAATTGGCTCAGACTGAGGATACAAATTCTAGAGTCGCCATAGCCTCTGATGGTGCGTGGCCACTTTCTCTTATGAAATCATGTTTAGCACCAACCTTCTAAAGGTGAGAGCTGGAGTACTGCCATTTCAAAACACCTGCTATGTCACACCCACAACTTAAATAGGGAAAGCTAACTCACATGCACATGCAATTACCAAGAATAAAAGGCAGTTATTTTCTTTAAAGGATTGACGTTGGGGCCCAGGAGGCTTCCTGCTGGGTACTGGAGACACTCACTGGAGATGGGACCTGGAACTCCCTTGTGCTGTTGGCTACGACACTAAGCCTTGAGATGCCTCGCTATCTCCATCTAGTGGTGATGATGAACATTACACCAGTGGGGAAAGGAGACACAAGCCAAGAATTTCAAAGTCGGCGGGCACTGAAGATTTTGAGTTGAGAGGCAATGCTTGGCTCTGTGTTTTGTATGTCTCTAGTGAATTATAAGTCTTTGAAGTAAAGATTACCATCCATTCTAACACTGGGAAAATAACACTAAAAGCTAAGAGAAGTAACTTGAGATGAGCATGCAATTAGTAATTGCTGAGCTGGTATTTAAACTGATATATGTGTGGATCTGGAGTGTATTTCCACACCCAGCCAGCAGTACCTCTGCCTATAAAGTATTTGGGGCAGTAACTTTTTAAAAATTCTTGAACAACTGATGAGTGAGTTTTATTTCATCCCTTCCGGTCCTTCCAGCTCAGGCTCTCTCTCTCTATCTCTCTCTCTCTCTCTCTCTATCCCTATCTCTATCTCTATCTCTATCTCTATCTCTATCTCTATCTCTATCTCTATCTCTATCTCTATCTCTATCTCTATCTCTATCTCTCTCTGGAAAGACAGACCATGAGGCAGTTATCCTATGGGGGCAACGGCACTGAAAACAGACTCACTGGGGGACTTTGTGAAGGCTATCCTGGGCCTGCTCCAGACAGTCTTGTGATAGACCTGGAGTGCTGGTGGAAGCCTGGACACCCTCTGAAGTCACTGCTGTTCCCCGGGGGAAGATCATTGTCCCTAGCTTAGAAGTGGCAGTGAAGCATTGCCTAGTGATTGCAGGAGGGGAAGATGTCAGGCACCTCACAGGAAAACCAAAAGTGACGCCTGGTGTCGGCAGAGGAAATCTAATAGTGGCTGAAGTCCTGCTTCATGAGTTGTAGTAATGCCTCTAACAAACGCAAACTGGTTGCTGTTTGTCAGGCTGCTGGACGAGAGAACTGGGCTTTGAGACCCCCCCCCCCCCGGCCTCTGTCTGGCAGCCCCATCTGGCATACTTTAAAGATGGGAGGTTCTTCAGAGTTGAGCATCTCACTTGGGGATGAGGGATGCCAGCTGCTGAACACAGCTGTGGTGCAATGGGAATTATGTTATGGTCTCTGGTTCCTAAGCCCCCTTCCTGGCCTTAAACCACAATTATCAGCTCAGGAAACAGGGCTGTGCCCAAAGCCATGAGCTAAGAGGGTAAAACATAGATGGTTGCTTCAGAGCTACACTCTTTCCACTGGTCTACACAAACACTTATGGGGAAAGTCTAGGCTGGCTGCCCACAGTCCAGTCTACACAGGCTGAGCCATTGTGGACTGGAATGGCTGGACAACATACAGGGAGGCGGAGCTTGACCAGAATAAGCCAGAAATGCCCTAAAGGAGCAAGAACGGATGTTTACCTTATACCCTGAGTCTTTGGGGTACCTAGAGATGAGGGAGAAATAGCCTAGGAGAAGGTCTGGATACACCTTCCTGTGGTGCAGATATCTGATTTCATGGTAATCGACGCATGTTAATGTTCTGATGTCTGATATCTGAGTCAGTCACTATAGGAATGTCTCCAGCCCCAACCTATCTGGTCACTCCATTCAGCAGGCAACTCACACTCTCTGTGAGAAAGCCCATGAGTGTGAGTTAACAGGAAACCACTTACTACAAAAGAAAGCCAATGTAGGTTTATCTGCAAACCCCACAGGTGGAAGCTCCACTCAGCAGCTGGCCCGTACCCGTCATGGTGGACCCTCCTCAAGAAGCCACAAGGCTGGGTATAAAATCCTGAAGATCCAGGCTAGAATCCCAGCCACCTCCTCCCGTGTGACCTTCATCTTAACTTCTGGTCCCCAGCTGTTCGCCTCTGTAAGTAGATGCTAAAAGATACAATCTCTTGTGTCGTGACTTTAATGCCCAGGGTAACCTGCAACAGAATCTGTGGACTTTGGGGGATAATGAGGTGCCAATGTTGGCGCATCTGTTGCATCAAAAGGGCCATCCTGGTAGGAGATATTGAAGTTCAGGCAGGCTGGGAGCAGGTAAAAACAAAAGGAAGTCTACACTCTCTGCTTAATTTTGTTGTGACCCTAAAACCTCCTAGGGAAAAGGTAGTCTTTTAAAGTGTACATCTAGTGGACATCTTAAGGTTAATATGAGAACGACATAAGATGATGTTGTCAAAAGGCCTCATCTGATCTTGGTGACACTGTGGGACCCACAGTAGCGGAATGATGGGTTATCGTCCTCTCATGAGCACAAATGCTTCCACAGCAAGGGGAGATGGCCAGCTCCGTCATATCACCTCCCACAGGAAGCCTCTGGGGTGGGAATGGGTATAAGAACCAAGGAGCAGAGACGGTGACTGCCTGAAAGAGGCCTTCCCTTCATCCCTGGATCCCTGCGTCCCTGTTACAGTTCCTTCTGGGTACTGCTCAGCAAAGCATCAAGAGAAAGGGCTGGTGTCTGGAGACTTAAATATCAGTTCTGACTTCATGTTTAAATATATGTATGGGCTTTGTCATCATCTCTGTTGCCTCAGTATACTGAGAATCCCTGGAAAGGATTTCTTCATTCTGTCAATACATTTCCAGGGCCCCAAGTATGAGCCAGGCGACATCTAAGACTTATTTCTCTTGCAACAACCTACATATGGTTTTTAAAAATGACATGGCAGTGCACTGGAAGAAAAGAAAATAGAAAAGGCACGCTGCGCAGAGCTGCAAGCATAGACACCTCCATCATCTCCTGCCCACCCTGGAGCTGGTGTGCTCTTCCCTCCCTTGCCTCTCGAACCTGCACTGTTGTGGGAGCTATGAATGTGAGTCTTTTGGACCACATTTGGATTGCATGGAGGACTGCAGGGCTATGGTCTTGCCCTCAGTGTCTGTTCACCGCTGATCCATCTCCAGTCTCTGCAAAGAGGTCAACATGAAGCCAGGGCAGGCGTGGATGCTTCCTGGACAACAAATCTTAGTTTTGCTCATGTCTTCCTCTCTGGCCTCACCTGTCTTTCCTGGGAGATGCCCTTAGCCCAGATCCTGTAGAGCAGAGGTTCTCAGCCTTCCTAGAGCTGAGACCCTTTAATACAGTTAGGTCGTGGTGACCACCAGTCATAACATTATTTTTGATGCCAATTCACAATTGTAATTTTGCTACTATGAAGCATGATGTAAATATCATGTTTTCCCTGGTCTTAGGTGACCAACCCTGTGAAAGGGTCACTCACAGGGGTAGTGACCCACTGGTTGGGAATCACTGTTGTAGAGGGATCCAGAGATTCTTCAGGGGAGCCATAACATAGAGGGACAAGTGTTGGCTTTTTGGTTTAGCTATGTTATTGGCTTCTTATGCCTGGAACCCCTATTCCACCCTAATCCCTTCCAACCCCCAACACTAGGACGGAGAGAACGAAGGTTAGAAAGGAAAGGGGACATAGAGCTCTTTAGACTACCTCCTGCTGATTAGGGGCATCAGGTTCCTAGAGACAAATCCAATCTTCATCGGCAGAATATCCAGGAAGCCAGCAATCCAGCAAATGCAACAGGAGGAATGAGCAGCAGCTGGGGTGGGGGGCGGGGGGGGCGGGGGTGCGGGGGGGGGGGAGCAACGGGACCAGCGTGGGGGGGGGGTGAGGAGCAGCGGGACCTGCGGGGGGTGGGGCACAGCAGCAGCGGGACCAGCGCGGGGCGGGGGGTGGGGGGGAGCCAGAAAGGGAGCAACAGCCGGACCAGGGGGTGGCAGCGGGACCAGCAGGGGGAAGGGGCAGCGGGACCATCAGGGGAGGGGGAGGCAGCAGCAGCCGGACCATCAAGGGGCAAAGGGGGCAGAAGCTGCCTCAGGCCCTGTTAGTGCCCTCCCGTTATACCCACTCCAGAATCCCCATAATTAAACTCTCTGCAGCTAACACACACACACACACACACAGCATGAGACAATCCTAATTAACTGCTGTGGACAAACTGAAGCAGCCCCACATCCCACACCTGAGATTAAAACAAAAACATATCCCCACAACATAACTGTCATTTAAAACAACCCAAACTTCTCACTACAGCTAAGCGGTGAACTTTGGTTCGAAGCGTAGCTCTAGCTCTGTCTTTTATTGGCCGTGTGGTCCTAGGAAGGCATTGAACAATCCTGGATTTTGTCGTGCTTAATCTCAGGAGAGGAGGAGGTAACTCTCCATCTGGCTGGGTCATAAAGACCAAGTGACAGAGGTGATGTGGCTTTATCTAGTGAGGTTCTGAATCTAATCATTAGGTGGGGTGAATCATGGCAAGTTTCAGGTCTGTGCCTAGATAATTATGCTACACCTAGGAGTGTGATCAATATCTTTAATTTTCTTCATCTTCGGTTATTTATATTTCCTTCTCCATGACCTCCAGATGGCAGCATGGGCCACGGAAACAGAGCATCTCTTGTCAGGCTGTTGCTTCCCAGGATGCAGATGCTGATGGAGCCAGAGCAACAGTAACCACAAGGCCGCTGGCTGGGTTCTTACTGTGCTGGGGGTATAGGAAGCACTTCTCACAAACAGAAGTTCAAGTGCTTTGGCTTTATGAAGAATGAAAAGGGTCACTGATGGAAGGAGCTGCTGACCGGGAGAACCAGAAACCAAGCAAGTCCAGTCTTCAAGGATGCCTGCCAGGCTACTTTTCCCCCACCATGCTGGTCTTCTCTGTGAATGTAGTATCCTCCTTCACCAATGAGGAGAATAAGACAGAAGGACAGAATGGAACAGCTTAGAGACCAGGCTCCTGGAAATGTCCCATCATTCAAGACACTCACCTGTGAGATGCTTGGTGCAGGAACCATAGGAAAGCTGAACCCCTGAATCCCCAAGAGAATCTCTTCCATTCTCAAAGCAATCTTTGCCAAAAGCCAAAGTGGATTGTGGGAAATTCCCTCCAACCCTCTGCTGACCATCCTCTTTTACTGAACCCTTTAGCCACAGCATTTGAAACTCAACCTCTAATCCCTTCATCCTAAATATTCCTGGGCAATCTCTGAGCCAGCCACGTGTACAAACATGTGCCTTATTGGAGGAAGTGTGCTACTGAACGTAGACTTTGAGGTTTCAAGCCAGGACCAGTGTCTCTTCTTGCGGCCTTGGGATCTGGCTTTAGAAGTCTCGGGTACTTTTCTAGCACCATGTCTGCCTGCAGGCCACCATGCTTCTTGCCACAATGAAAATGGACAAACCCTCTGAAACTGTAAGCAAGTCCCAATTCAGTGTTTCCTAGATAAGAGTTGCTTTGGACATGGTGTCTCTTCACAGCAACACACCACTAAAAACTCTGTGTCTAACCTGAAGCATCCACAACTGTTTGCATCCCTTGAGGACTGCCACCAACCTCTTACCTTTCCACCTTGGGAAGTGTGGAACCTTGAAGGACCAAGCTCCTGAAAAGCTGAAAGACACAGTGGCATGGGCAATTTCTAGGCAGTTTCTGGATGTTCTATGCCCATCACTGATTTGAATATACAGGGGTCCTGTTAGACCAAACCAGCAGTTGCAATATGGTCCTTGAATAGAAGAGATAATCAAAGTGCAGCTACCACTGGGCTTGGAGCACAATGCCTTGGGAGATGTGAGGGGACAGGACTAGAGAGGCAGCCACTGAGCCTGGACCACCTGCATCCCCACCAGCCTCTGCAGCTGGTCTGGGATTTTAAGACAAAGAGAGACAAGGAGCTAGTCAGATGGCTTTGCAAGCTGGGCAGTTGGAGTCTATTTTGTAACCCACAGATTAATGGGGCTCCGACTAGCCCTGCAGAATAAAATTCAATTGGTTCAAGCCCCATGTGGCAGGGAGCTCGACTCTCTCCCACAGATTTATGCTCAGGCCGTGACTTCCTGTCCTGGCAATCTACCTCTGCTCTGGGATCCGATGCTAGTCCCTTATCTCCTCCACTGCCACCTTAGTCACAAACTATTATGTCCTTTATGGAACAAATAAAATAAAAACTCCCACTTCTCAAAGCAGAGTGTCCCCTGCATTCTCTGGAGCCATCCTCTGCCTAACCCACACCACAGAAGTGTGCCCTAGTCGGCCAGCAGAAGCCCCTCACAGGTAAACCCAAACTCAGCTTCCACAATACCCCAAAGATGTACTCTGAGCTGGCCCATCCAGGGGGCTCAGTGTGGACCATGAGGACCTCATACTTCAAATTTCTTAGAAAAGTGCATGAACTTAGTTCCTGAAACCTCACCCATCCCAAGCAGAAATGTTCGTCCCTCTGGTCACTAAGAGACTGACCCCCACAGAGAGAAGGAGCACAACAGGGGACTTTATCCCTGACCCCTGTAAAGTGACTCAAAATGACATTGCTCCAAGCGATAATTTTCTTTTTTTATTAATGTAATAAAAGTGAATCTCTCTCTCTCTCTCTCTCTCTCTCTCTCTCTCTCTCTCTCTCTCTCTCTCTCCCCTACCTTATACTCACATACTCCCTTCTCCAAATATCTCTCTCCCCCTTAATGCCTGTACTTATTAAACTCATATTTTTTCAGAATGTCTTGATAAAGTCCAATTTTGCTAAATAAATAAATGTGACAAGAACATCTTGCTCACACAAAAGCTTCTCACGGCAAACCCAATCTCTTTGCTTGAATCTAGAGAAGGCAGAAAAATGGAGAGAGCCTGACCCTGGGGAGGGTCTTCCCAAAACTCTGCAAAAACATCCCAGGCTCCTCTAACTTCTGAAGAAACGAAAGGTTCCTTTAACCTATGTGAGGACATCTCGTTAACTCTTAGTAAGATGACGCAAATGGAGCCCATTGAGATTCTGTCCCTGATCCATTAGCTCAGTGAAGGAGGACACTCATTCTGACAAAAGTGCACGAGCAGGCAAACTCTCTGCACTGTGGAGAACTGAAATAGGAGCAGCCCCTGCCGAGGCAGCGACTGCAATACAAACACAAGTGTGTGCACGTCCATGAGCAGATATTTACGCCACAGTCAACCTCTGTACATAAGGGAAATGGCTTTCAGAACCTCCTGTAAATCAAGGCCAGTAACCAGCCTAAATGGCAATGGGGAAGGTGTCTACATAAGTGGTATGTTTCTAAATAAATAATATGCTCATATAATGAAATAGTCTGTAGCCAACAAAAGAAATCCCCTTATTTTATTCTTTTAGATTTATTTTAGGTGTATGGGTATCTTTTGTGCCTGCATAATGTGTACACCATGTACAATGCATGCTTGGTACCTATGCACATCAGAAGAGGGCATCAGATTCCCTGAAACTAGAGTTACAGATGTTCTTGAGCCATCATGGAGGTGCTGGCAACTGAACAGGGTCTGAATTGCTGATCCATCTCTCTTGCCCCTAAACTCCGTATTTTATACAAAAAGACGAGCCAGGGAGACGGCTCAATGGTTAAGAGCATGGGCTGCTCTTGTAGAGAATCTGGGTTTGATTCCCAGCTGTCTTTTTTCTGTGAACCACTTTTACAGCTCATGGGAACCAAGAGGAGAGGGTAGACCCATCCTAGCCTCTCTTGGGGTTCAGGTCTGAGAGAGGGGCAGTGTTGAAGTAGCCTCCTCCATCCCTTTGGGAAATGCACCACTGGGGAAAGGTGGCACACTCTAAATCTTTAAGGCATAGTTGATCACCTGCTGCATCTGGAAGACAGGAAGAAGAGTCATCCTTGATCCCTGAGTGAGAATTGAAATCACGTACAGATAGAGAAATGTACATGAAGGAGAGAAATACCTCCATGAAGGGCCAGAACTCTGCTCAAGACAGAAGGCAGAAGCCAGACTGTCTCTCTTCCCAAGCACAAACTCCCATCTAAAGTCCATTGAACAATGAGTAACAGCAATCTATTTTAGGGAGTGGATTTAAACACACATGCATGCACGCACACACACACACACACACACACACACACACACACACACACACACACACACACACATTGTTCTTGACCTGTAAGCCAAAGAAAAGCCCTTAAGATGAGGTAGGAAAAACCTTGTGGCCAATCAGCTGTTGCCCAAGCATGCAGCAATGTGAGAAAAATTAAACCAATGGCACCCTGGGGATAACCATAGCAACAACCAAGTCCAAAGGCATCTCGACGCCTCAACACTCCATAATGAAGGTCCAGGAAAAGATAAGGAGGTTTGACCAGTCCCAGTGTTTACTTCAATCCACAGAGCTCTACACAAGTTTTCAGCTCTTAGCAACAGCAATACAGCTCTAAAGCACATGATGAAGCAAGAAAAAAAATGACAAATGGATGGTTATATGATATGTGATTGATAGATAGATGAAAGATAAATGGTAGAAAGATAAATAATAGATAGTTGGTGGATAGAAAGGTAGATGATAGATTGATAGGCAGAGCAATCAATATAACTAAACTTAAAATGATACAGATATTTAAACTATCAGATAAGAAATTTAAAATAACTATAGATAATGTGTTAAAACCTTTAGCAAAAATAGTGGGCAATATGTGTTTCTCCAGATGGTAATTCTAGAAAAAGAGATACAAAGCCTGGGGCAGCACAGGTAGAAATTCGAGAAACGGAAAGAGTGACATCTGACTCTGAAGTCTCATCAGCACACTTGACAGAGCAGAGGAAATGGTGAACCAAGACTGAGCAATAGAAGTCACCCGGACTGAGAAGCAAAGAGAAGAACAGAACAACACTGAAGAAGAAGAACTCAAGAGTAGAACTAGAAGGTAACGAGAAAGAGCAAGCGCAGCTAACATTTTAGAACATGCTGACTGGGAGCAGTGGGATAGCTCTGTCTAAAGAGCGGCTGTCCAAGCCTCACACCTTGAGCTGGATGAGAAAAAACTCTACAAAATTGTCCTCTGACGTACACATACACACACACACACACACCACAAACACACCACAAACACACATCACACCACACCCTACACACACAAATTTATACACAACACACACACATACACCACATACACACCACAGACACCACACCCAAACACCACACATACACCATACACCACACACACACACACACTCACCACATAAAACACACCACATGCACCACATATACTACATACACTACATACCACAAACACACATACACACATACCACACCACACCCTAAATACATACACATATACCACACACACACCACTCACGCACACAAGTAACATTTTATTATGTAAGTGTTATTCGTATATGAGTAACTTAAAAATTAGTAACAGATATCCAAGTCCACAGATCTATTGCTCTAAGAACTGCAGAAAGGAAAAAAGAAAGCAGGGTTCTGGGGATGAGAAGGAAAGGGAGCCAGGATAACAAGAGGGAGAAGCTCAAAATGTCACGTTCAAGTACTGAATTCAATATCCAAAAGCAAAATAGGCAGAAAAAACAACACACAACACGTGGAGACCCAAAGACAGGACTTGGCAGGCTTGAAAGCAAGCCGGAGGACCACAGGATGAGATCTGAAAATGTCTGAGAAGGGGACATGGGAAGGGTTGAAGACTGCCCACCCAGAGTTCCACTCCCTGTGATGGGACCTTTCATTACAAATGTCCATGAAAACTCTTCCTGTTAAACGTTAGAACTGGAAGAATTGGCTGCCAGCAGACTGACACACTTGGAAGTAATAAATAAAAAAAAAAAAAAAAACAAAAAACAAAAAACGTTCTTCAGGACAAAATAGATGATAGCAAGCAGAAGCCCCAAAAAAACAAAAGGAAGGAAAGAACACAGAGATGGCAGACGAGGAGGTAAATCTTAAATCACTGGAAGGAAGGAAGAAAGGAAGGAAGGAAGGAAGGAAGGAAGGAAGGAAGGAAGGAAGGAAGGAAGGAAGGAAGGAAGGAAGGAAGGAAGGAAGGAAGACAGATATGGCAGACATGGGGGTAAATCGTCAATCACTGTGAAAGGTTGGAAGAGATGCCCTGTCTCAGGGCTTACAGCACACATGAAGGTAAACATATGACAGCCCTGGCCTGAAGATGCAGAAGCAGGGATGCTATTGTGGGGAGAGCCTCGCAGCTCAGTGAAGCACAAGTACAGCCTCTGAAGGTCTTCAAAGACTCAGGGCAAACACTAAAGTAAATTTTAAATTAAATAAGTAAAGGAGAATAATAATAAATATTCAAGCTGAAAAAAAAACATAAACTAATGAAAACAGAACATAGAAAACTACTACCAGCAGCCAGGAGTACAAATTTTTTAACCCAAACCTATATATTGTTACATTAACTGTCACCATGGCATGTGGGCTGACTTTCAAACCTCCAGAATTTATATACTGAACCTCTAATATCTACCCCAGGGGTTCTGATCTTTCTTTATGCTGTAGCCCTTTAATACAGTTCCTCAGGCTGTGGTGACCGCCCCCACCACCATAAAACTATTTTTGTTGCTACTTCATAACTGCAATTTTGTTACTGTTATGAATTGTATCTAGGGGGCTGATATCCATATGTTGAAAACATCTAATCCAGTGTCTTAGAATGTGATTGTTTAGGGCTTTTTAGGGGGCAAATGAGCTGACGTGAGATTCTAAAGATAAATTTTCAAACCAAGGAAGAGGGGTCTCAGGAGAAGCCATTGCGGGCTGGCTGCTGACATTGTAACTCTGGATTTCTAGCTTCCAGGACTAAGAAAACTGAGTGATGTTTTGGTTTTTTTCCCCACATTTTTTATTAGATATTTTCTTCATTTACATTTCAAATGCTATCCCAAAAGTCCCCTATATCCTCCCCCCACCCTGCTCCCCTACCCACCCACACCCACTTCTTGGCAATGGCATTCCCCTGTACCAGGGCATATAAAGTTTGCTAGGCCAAGGGGCCTCTCTTCCCAATGATGGCCAACTAGGCCATCTTCTGCTACATATGCAGCTAGAGACAGGAGCTCTGGGGGTACTGGTTAGTTCATATTGTTGTCCACCTCTAGGGTTGTAGACCTCTTCAGTCCTTGGGTACTTTCTCTAGCTCCTATATTGGGAGCCCTTTGTTCCATCCTATAGATGACTGTGAGCATCCACTTCTGTATTTGCCAGGCACTGGCAAAGCCTCACAGAAGACAGCTATATCAGGGTCCCTTCAGCAAAATCTTGCTGGCATATGCAGTAGTGTCTGCATTTGGTGGCTGATTATGAGATGGACCCCTGGGCGGGGCAGTGTCTGGATGGTCCATCCTTTCGTCTTAGCTCCAAACTTTGTCTCTGCAACTCCTTCCATGCAATCCCACCAACAATGGAGGAGTGTTTCTCTTTCTCCACATCCTCACCAGCATCTGCTGTCACCTGAATTTTTGATCTTAGCCATGCTGACTCATGTGAGGTGGAATCTCAGGGTTGTTTTGATTTGCATTCCCTGATGATTAAGGATGTTGAAAATTTTTTCAGGTGTTTCTCAGTCCTTTGGTATTCCTCAGTTGAGAGTTCTTTGTTTAGCTCTGTAGCCCATTTTTTAATGGAGTTATCTGAATTTCTAGAGTTCAGCTTTTTGAGCTCTTTGTATCTATTGGATATTAGTACCCTATCAGATTTAGGATTGGTAAAAATTCTTTCCCAATCTGTTGGTGACCTTTTTGTCTTATTGACAGTATCTTTTGCCCTATTGAAGTTTTGCAATTTTATGAGGTCCCATTTGTCGATTCTTGATCTTACAGCACACGCCATTGCTGTTCTGTTTAGGAATTTTTTCTCCTGTGCCCATATCTTCGAGGGTTATCCCCACTTTCTCCTCTATAAATTTCAGTGTCTCTGGATTTATGTGGAGTTCTTTGATCCACTTAGACTTGACCTTTGTACAAGGAGATAAGAATGGATCGATTCTCATTCTTCTACATGATAACTGCCAGTTGTGCAAGTACCATTTGTTGAAAATGCTGTCTTTTTTCCACTGGATACTTTTAGCTCTCTTGTCAAAGGTCAAGTGACCATAGGTGTGTGGGTTCATTTCTGGGTCTTCAATTCTATTCCATTGATCTACCTGTCTGTCATTGAACCAGTACCGTGCAGTTTTTATCACAATTGCTCTGTAGTACAGCTTGAGGTCAGGCATGGTGATTCCCCCAGAGGTTCTTTTATTGTTGAGAATAATTTTTGCTATCCTAGGTTTTTGTTATTCCAGATGAATTTGCAAATTGCCCTTTCTAACTCAGTGAAGAATTGAGTTGGAATTTTGATGGGGATTGCATTGAATCTGTAGATTGCTTTCAGCAGGATAGCCATTTTTACTATATTAATCCTGCCAATCCATGAGCATGGGAGATCTTTCCATCTTCTGAGGTCTTCTTCAATTTCTTTCTTCAAAGACTTGAAGTTCTTGTCATACAGATCTTTCACTTTCTTAGTTAGAATAACACCAAGGTATTTTATATTATTTGTGACTATTGTGAAGGGTGTTGTTTCCCTAATTTCTTTCCCATCCTGTTTATCCTTTGTGTAAAGAAAGGCTACTGATTTGTTTGATACCTTGGTCAAGGAAGAAATAAAAAAAGAGACTAAAGACTTTTTAGAGTTTAATGAAAATGAAGCCACAACATACCCAAACTTCTGGGACACAATGAAAGCAGTCTTAAGAGGAAAACTCATAGCCCTGAGTGCCTCCAAAAAGAAACTAGAGAGAGCATACACTAGCAGTCTGACAGCACACCTAGAAGCTCTAGAACAAAAGGAAGCAAATTCACCCAAGAGGAGAACATGTCAGGAAATAATCAAACTTAGGACTGAAATCAACCAAGTGGAAACAAAAAGAACTATTCAAAGAATCAACCAAACCAGGAGTTGGTTCTTTGAGAAAATCAAAAAGATAGATAAACCCTTAGCCAGACTAACTAGAGGGCAAGGGACAGTATCCTAATTAACAAAATCAGAAATAAAAAAGGAGACATAACAACAGATCCTGAGGAAATCCAAAACATCATCAGATCCTACTACAAAAGGTTATACTCAACAAAACTGGAAAACCTGGATGAAATGGACAACTTCCTAGACAGATACCAGGTACCAAAGTAAAATCAGGATCAGATTAATGATCTAAACAGTCCCACTTCCCCTAAAGAAATAGAAGCAGTCATCAATAGTCTCCCAACCAAAAAAAGCCAGGACCAGATGGATTTAGTGCAGAGTTCTATCAGACCTTCAAAGAAGACCTAATTCCAACTCTTCTCAAACTATTCCACAAAATAGAAACAGAAAGTACTCTACCCAGTTCATTCTATGAAGCCACAATTACTCTGATACCTAAACCACACAAAGATCCAACAAAGATAGAGAACTTCAGACCAATTTCCCTTATGAATATCGATGCAAAAATCCTCAATAAAGTTCTCGCTAACCGAATCAAAGAACACATCAAAACAATCATCCATCTTGACCAAGTAGGTTTCATCCCAGGGATGCAGAGATGGTTCAATATACGGAAATCCATCAACGTAATCCAGTATATAAACAAACTCAAAGACAAAAATCACATGATCATCTCGTTATATGCTGAGAAAGCATTTGACAAAATCATTTTACAAAATCCAACACCCCTTCATGATAAAAGTCATGGAAAGATCAGGAATTCAAGGTCCATACCTAAACATAATAAAAGCAATATACAGCAAACCAGAAGCCAATATCAAAGTAAATGGAGAGAAGCTGGAAGCAATACCACTAAAAGCAGGGACTAGACAAGGCTGTCCACTTTCTCCCTACCTATTCAATATAGTACTTGAAGTCCTGGCCAGAGCAATTCGACAACAAAAGGAGATCAAGGGGATACAAATTGGAAAGGAAGAAGTCAAAATATCACTGTTTGCAGATGATATGATAGTATATATAAGTGACCCTAAAAATTCCACCAGAGAACTCCTAAACCTGAGTGATGTTTTTTTAAGGCACCATACTGGGGGCAGTGGTGAGAGCCCAAGCAGATGAATGCAAATACCAGTTAAAAAATGCTACTGCAGGCTGGAGAGGTGGCCCAGACATCAAGGGTGCTTGCTGCCATCACCCACAATGGGCAGTTGGTAACTATCTGCAATTCCAGCTCCAAGAGATCTGATGCATTCTTCTGGCATCACAAGACACACACCACAACACACACACACACACACACACACACAGACACACACATGTTGGGGTCCAGCCTCGACACAGGATCGGAGTTCTCAACTGGAAGCGGGGATATCTGGAAGGCGCATAATAAATATACACAGACAACTTAATGGGTACAAGCTGACAGGCAATTCTTTAAGGCTTAAAGTTTCTCTCTCTTTTCTCTCTCTCTCTCTCTCTCTCTCTCTCTCTCTCTCTCTCTCTCTCTCTCTCTCTCTCTCTCTCTCCTCTCTCCCTTTCCTCTCTCCCTCTCTTCTCTCTCAGCTCTCTTCCTCTCTTGCTCATTTGCTCGCAGCTTGAGGCTGCACACACTCTGCATCCCTCTGTGCACTCGGCTTTCCTCCCATGCACTTTTCTTTTCTTGAACTCCCACACTCATACACACATCTGTGTGGTCCCCTTTTACTCTCTCACACACTCTTCACACACACACCACAGGCACTCTCCTTTCACTCACACACACACTCCATACACACCTCACATTCTCTCTTCACTCACTTTTCAATACTCTTCTCTCTCTCTCTCTCTCTCTCTCTCTCTCTCTCTCTCTCTCCTTCCCTCTCTCTCTCCACTTGCTCTCCACATTCACCTCACATGCTTCTCTTGCCTTTCTCTTGCCCCAGTCTTTTATTGATACTCCAAAAGCAGATAGAAAAAAAAAGACATTGTATAATCATTGCCAAATCAAATTCAAAAGAATAACCACGTCCCACAATGAATTACGAATTACAATTGTTCCCCCAAAGTTTCAAGCTTTCCCTATTCCCAGGCCTGTGGCCAAAATAATAAATAATTGCAAACTTATCATTATTTAAGCTTTAACTTTTGACTTCAGAGCTCTGAAGCCAGCTACTTGCACTTTCCTGGGAAGCTCTAATAATAAACGACGTGGGCAAAGCTGCCAGGCAGTGGCCAGAAAGAATCAAGTTGGCAGTTCTTCGAGCTTTCTACTTCTGTGCATTGCACACAATGACTCTCCTAAGAGTCAAGTGTTTTGACTTCGTTTTTCAAATATATAATTTTATGCATTCTATACTTTCTTCTTCTTCTTTTTTTGTGGGGGGGGGGGTTTGTTTTTTCAAGACAGGGTTTCTCTGTATAGCCCTGGCTGTCCTGGAACTCACTCTGTAGGCCAGGCTGGCCTCGAACTCTGAAATATGCCTGCCTCTGCCTCCCAAGTGCTGGGATTAAAGGCGTATGCCACCACGTCCGGCTTTGTTTAGGGTTTCTCTGTGAAGCACTGGTTGTTTTTGGAACTCTCTCTCAGACCAGGCTGGATTCAGACTCAGAGATCCACCTGCCTCTGCCTTACCAGTGAGATTAAAGGTGTGAACCACCCCCACAGCTGAGTTTTCTGTTTGCTTTTTGTTTCTTTTTCTAAGCAGCATAGTCTCCGGGCCAACAGTCAGACACAAGTATCAGGTCCTTGAAGGGTTAGGTTGGTGTCAGACTTTTAGAAACTCACCCATCAGTTTGTTTGTTTGCTTGTTTGTTTTGTTCTGTTGTTTATTATGTTATTTAGGAGAAATGGGAACAACTGCTTTTTATAAAGAGCTGCTGTGGGCTACTGAGATGTCTTCATCCTGGCCTACTGAGGCAGTCCCTGTCATTGTATGCTGTCTCCAGCACACACCACACACACACACACACACACACACACACACACACACACACACACCTTAAGTAGTTGGCTAATTTTATAGTACCAGGTTTAAATTGCCTCTGGTCGAGTGGTAAGGGCCTAAGTCCAATAAACAGCTGTGGTTACCTCAAGATGTAAGTACCACTAATGTGACTTTCAGAATCTCTTGCCATTCTAGACACTGTTGTGTGAAAGCTTAAGTAGCTCCTCCCAGTACTGTGAGATCTGTCCTCATTTAGGTGGCTTCTGGGTAGTTTCAGATTGGTCCCTCCAAGTCCAGTGTCTGAAATGTGTGATATCAGCAGTAAAGCCTTACTTTTGAAGTCTGAGAGACAACCAGGGGCAACAGCAATAGACTGTATTATCTTAGAAGACTGAAGCCCCTGACTAACAACCAGAAGGGAACCTTCCCATGACTAGCTTTGAGGATTTTGTTAGGTACCTCCCACCCATCCACCCAGCCACCCACTCCTTCTGAGACATGATCTCTTCACTGAACATGGAGCTAGCTTCCTAATTGCCTAGAATGTCTGGTCAGCAAGTTCCTGAAACCTACCTGTCTCTGCCCCACTTCACACTGACACTAGAGCTGCCCATACTTGGCTCTTTACATCCATGCTAAAGATCTAAACAGCAACACACACTTCATCCACTGAGCCCCAGATCCGATTCTTTTAAGAGACAAAATTACATTCTGTCTCTTAATAAAAAAAGACATAGATCAAACTAAACTGATTAAAAAAGAAAATACTGTGTAAAACCATTTGGAAGTGAGTTGGAGCACACACATGAATATCAAGCAAAATAAATCTCAGAAGAAAGCGTATTTCTAGTGGCAGAGGATGCCAGTAACAGGGACAGTACCGTCATTCTCAAAAAAAAAAAAAACAACCCTGCCCAAATGTCCACTAAAGCCAGAGCTTTGAGCTATCTGCAGGAAAGCTGAATGGAGCTAAAAGAGGGCTAAAAACTCCACCTTGTGCTTCACCACCACCACGGTCCTCTCGAATCAACAAATACAGTTGTTGGTCAAAAAGTTGTTAGAAACATGGAAGATCTAGAGGCCGCTTAACCTGAGGGATGCTGTGGGACATTCCCCCACCAGCAGCAGCAGGGGACTCACTTTCTTTTAAGAGCACATGGAAACAATCACCAAAATAGACCCTATTCTGGACTTAAAAAAAAAAACTAACACATTTAAAGGAATTTAAATAATACCAAGTATGTTCTCTGGCCACAGCAGAATTAAACTAGGAACCAAAGCCAGAAAGCATCTGGAAAATCCCCCAAATATTTGGAAAGTTTAAAACGACACTTCTAAATAAGCAATGGGTCAAAGAGGAGGCAACAGGAAATTGGAAAATAATTCAAACTGGATGAAAACAAAGCCCACAGACTATTTAACTTCGTGTGAGACATTTAAGACAGTGCTCTAGGGGGATGGATGGTTTTAAATATGTTAGGAAGAAGATGTGTATAAAATAGATGGCTAATTTCCCACCTTAGGAGACCAAAGTAGAAGAACAAGCAGAACTGGAGGCAGGAAGAAGGATGGAAAAAAAAAAAACAATAGAAAAATGGGACAAAAAACAGTATTAAAACAGAATGAAGCTGGGTGTGGTGGCATGCACCTGTAACCCAGTACCTAGGAGGCTAAACCAGAAGGATTGTCACAAGTCTAAGGCAAGCTTGGGCTCATAGTGAGACATGGTATCAAAACATGGGAAGGAAGGGAGGGAGGCAGGGAGGCAGGGAGGCAGGGAGGCAGGGAGGCAGGGAGGCAGGGAGGCAGGGAGGCAGGGAGGCAGGGAGGCAGGGAGATAGGGAGGCAGGGAGGTAAGGAGGCAGGGAGGCAGGGAGGGAAAGGGGGAGGGAAGAAAGGAGGGAGGGAGGGAGGGAGGGAAGGAGGTCTGGTTCTTTGAAAAGCATAAAAGTAAAGTTGACAGATCCTTAGCCAGCCTGAAAAACAAAACCAAACACTCAACACTTTGCATAATTAGCATAACTTTTGCACTACATACATATGGTGAAAATTAAATATACTTCTGAAAGGCATTAAAAAAATGGAGTCAAAAGATCCAATGTTAAGATGTCAATCTCCCCCGTACTGACATGTGGATTTGGTTTAGTTCCAATAAAATTGGAGTATTTGAAATTCTCTACAATTTTTTTTTATAAATATTGACAAGATGATGCTAAATTTTTATGAAGAAAAGCAAAGGAATTGGAAGAGCCAAACTGTCTTCAAAAAAACAGAACAAAGTTGGAAGAATCACATGGCCTAATTTGAAGGCTTATTAGACTGAAGGCTTCACAACACTGAACCTAAACGATGTTCACAGACTATTCCACTCAACACCTGAAATCAGTGCCAGGCCCAACTACAGTCATAAAGAGAAAAGGGTATACGTATGTGCACACATATTTATCTACTAGTATGTACACACGTGTATAATATACATGTAGTATGTACATTTATTATGGTCAATATGACTGTATTTGTATATACATAGAGCTACTGCTCCGGATTTGTCTGTGAGGGTTTTTCTAGAGAGGTTGAACTAGTATGAAAGACCTGAATGTGGGCTTCTCATCCCACAGGGAAGGCTACCTAGCTGTTTTAGTAGTAGTATGGGGGAAGGGGAGCCAACATAGCAACAGCATTCATCTGCTGTTTTAGTGTGAGGGAAAGTGGCCCAGAGTAGAAGAGGAGGCCTCAGGATACATCTGCCAGTGCTGGGGCCAGATCAAAATGAGCAGTTCCCTTTCTGGAGCTGAACAAAAGCCCTAGGAAATAAAAGTTGTCATCCCATTTCATGAATGGAAAGACTGAGGACAGGGTGACTCAGTAACTTGCCCATGATCACAGTCTGGCCAGACAATAGAGGGTGGACTTTGTCTCTTGCAGGTATCAAGGAAGGTCCCTTTCTCCCCAGATGTAACCTCCCCCAGCCTGAAACCTGCTTGCTCAGGGGTGGAGCTTGCCACTCAATCGTTCTGCCACGCCCACTGCTGGAGCTTGCCGCTTTGCTGTTCCGAAGCCATCACGTGGTCACCCTGCTACTGGACTCCAAGATTATTTGGCGGGAATCGGGCCCCCTTCCCCTGCTTTATAACTGTGTGCAGAATAGTAAAATTGAGCTTTGATCAGAATGACTGTCTTAGCTGCATCTTTTTCTCGCCTGCCTAGCCCTTCTCTTCCAGGTTTCCAAAATGCCTTTCCAGCCTAGAACCCAAACATGTGGTCAGCTGACCGGACACAACACCCAGATATTCCCCCTGCAGCAGCATGATCATCCAGCCTGATGCTAGCAAGAGTCTGAGCCAGCTTCGGTCACAGAGGTGGACACTGGTCCTAGTCCCTGTGGGTCACTGCAATGGGGACATCTGCAGTTGTGAGCAACACAGCTGGGCTTGGGTCATGCTCAGGATCTCTCCCTCCAGACAGCTGGGGCTGGGACTCCCTTCCTTTCTCCCTCCTTCCTTCCCTTTCTCCTTCCCCCTTCCTCCTTCTTTTTGTTATTTTCCTTTTTACTTGATGTTTTTCTTTACCATGTTCTTTCTCAGCTCCAACTTCTCTGAGATCCTACCCCACCAACAACTTCAGGCTCTTTCTCAAAAAAAAAAAAAAGGAAGGCAAGGGGAAAATCCACTAAAAACCATGCAGAAGATCAGCCCCCCCGAGCACAGAGCCTGCCCTGAAATGTAATTCACATGCCCAACAACACTGCATTGGAGAAAAGGGATTCTCCCTCTGCCAGCAGCCATCACTTGTAAATAGATTCTTGGCTCTGGGCTAGGACTTAGTACCACTGCCCCTCTGGATTTGAAGGTCCTTTCCTACCTGACCAAGCAACCAGACTTGTGGCTTCAGGTTCTGAACGCTGGTGAGAGGCTTCCTAACCTGTCTGTATGTTCGCTCAAGTTGCCATAATTTGACACTATAGACTGGATGGCTTAAATAGTGAGGATTCGTATCTCAAGGTTCTGAAAGCTAGAAATCCAAGGCCACAGGCCAGCAGTTTTCTAGAGCCGACTTCTTCCCTAGCTTGCAGATTGCTACCCTCCTGCTGTGTCCGCACACAGAAAGGAAAAGGCTCTCAGGTACCTCTTCATATAAAGGCACTAATCATATTTGATTTATCCCTAGCCTCATTTAACGTGAATTCTTCCTAAAATGTCCATTTCCAGATATGGCTACACTGGGGGTTAGGAATTTGGGGGGAATGTAAACATCAGTCATTAACTAAAAAAAAAAAACAAGCATGAAGACAGATTCTCTTTTAACTTCTGTCCCTCCAGCTCTGTAGCCTTAGGGAAAACCATGCCTTGAATACCGGATTCCTGCTGGTCCTGATCTAGACCGCCACTGGTTGAAAACAACACAGACTCAATGCTTCTTAGCTCTAAAGTCAGAAACCAAATGCAGTCTCACTGAGTGAAAATCAGAGCTCCCAGCTAAAATCTGGCTCCAAGGCTCTGCATCCATGCCTTTTCCAGCATCTAGAAGCTGCCCAGGCCCCTCAACCTCGCGTCCCACAGCGTTGATACAGCGGCTCCCACGGGCCTATCTCCCTGGACCCCAGCCACTCTCTTAGAAAGCCCTATGGGTTACATTGGACGCCCTGTAAGATTGGTTCAATCTTTTCTAATCTCAAGCTTCCACTTCACTGTCTTTTTTCATGTAGGGTGAGTAAGTCATGAGTTTTGGAGAGGAGGATGTAGATATCAGTGTGGTCTTAGTCTACTGTGCCTCAGTTTCCCTACTTATAAAATGAGAATGACAGTGCTCTGTAGGGAGATCTTAGAATGTTAGCTGCAGAGGCTATATGAATGCACAGACAGGTACCTCCTGTCCTTCTTCTGTGCTTTGAGTGCATCTGGGCTCACTAAGGCCCAAGCCCGGGCCTGCATTAATAGTGACTCAAAATACACTGCTGAAAGAGCATGCCCAATGCTAACGGACAGCTCTGACTCCCAGATGCTGCAGAAGGACTCTGCTTGCCCATCTGACGCCTCTGGGCAGCCACAGAAGACTGTGAGTAGAAACATGGAATACTCTATGCCGAGACACAAATTCCATGTTATTTTTGTTGGGAAAATTGTACAGAAAGCACACGGGAACCACTCTCCCAGGTTGCCTTGGGTGAAGACCCATTCTAGACTCCTAGCTCCCATGGGGCAGAAGTGAAGCCCTCAGACAAGAGAGCATAGCAGCCTGAGTCCCATGTCCCTGTAGGCCCCAAGTCACATGTCCCTGAGAAGCTGGCTCCACACCACTGTCTGGGCTGAGTGGTAAAGACAGGAGCTGAGCAACAACTGATTAGTTAAAGTGCACTGTTGGAAAGGCCTTGGTCTTATTTTTCCCCCCACTGGTTCATCATGTTACAAATGACGTAAGAGGATTTATACCTTAACAGTAGAAAGTACATGGTACACAGCTGGTGCCTAATAAAATCAGGAAACAGTTTCTGAACACCTTACAACTCAAGGCCCCCAGAACTCAGAGAACAGCTTCCTGCCGCTCAGTCTCCCGTGGGAGTTGGTCACGTCCATGCCTTATTTTCCCCCAGTACCATACATATCAGGACAGCAGCTGTAGCTTCCCCTCCTATGGGTCTGGGAACCGCTTGCCCAGTCCCTAAAGTGTGTGATGTTGTTTTTCCAACTTCTTGTGTAGATCTGGGTATAAGACTAGAGCCTGGGGCTGCTCCAAGGTTAGAGGCTTGTGTCTGCTCTCAGGTGAAGCAGTTTCAGATGCCTTTATATAGTGGGTGTGGTCTTCAGAGTCAGCCTTACTCCAGAGGCTGGGAGGAACTCATAAGCTGTTTAAGTAACAAGGTAGACAAGTTGTTCAACACTCACTTCCAGAGTCTCTGACCAAGTCGCTTGTTTGCGAGGCCACAGAATGGCAACAGAAAAGTCTTGGAAGGACCTTCCAGGTCTGGATCAAATACAACAAATGCTTGATGCCTGAAATTTGTTCTGAGACTAGACTTGGAGACAGGATAACCAAAGCTGAGGCTTTGGTGGAATATATTGAGTCCAAGAAATGTAAAGCAAGAGTCAAGAGCTTGATACAGCAGGAAGTTCACTCTGGCCACACTGATTACACCACCACACACACACACAAAGGCAAAGCCTTGTCTCCAAAAGGAAACTGGAGAAAGCATACACTAGCAGCTTAACAGCACACCTGAAAGCTCTAAAAAAAAAAAAAAAAAAGAAGAAGAAGAAGAAGCAAGTACATCCAAGAGGAGTAGACAGCAGGAAAGACTCAAACTCAGGGCTGAACTCAACCAAGTAGAAACAAAAAGAACTATACAAAAAAAAAAAATCAACAAAACCAGGAGCCTTTCTTTCTTTCCTTCTTTCTTTCTTTCTTTCTTTCTTTCTTTCTTTCTTTCTTTCTTTCCTTCTTTCTTTCCTTCCTTCCTTCCTTCCCTCCTTCCTTTTTTTCTTCCTTCCTTCCTTCCTTCCTTCCTTCCTTTCTTTCTTTCTTTCTTTCTTTCTTTCGTTCTTTCTTTCTCTCTTTTGTTCTTTCTTTGTTTTTTTTTTTTAATCAAATATACTCTAACAGGAGTCAAACTGAAAAATGAAGCTTCAGTTGAGAAAATGTCTCCATCAGATTGTCCAGTAGGCAAAAGATCACTGAGTATTTTCTTGACTGATGATTACTACTGCAAGTGCCATCCCTGAACAGCTGGAATAAGAAATCGGTCTGCACAAGATAGTAATTCTATTCCTTCATGACCTCTTCTTCTGTGCTTGCCTCTAAGTTCATGTTTGAGTTCCTGTCCTGACTGCCAGTCATAATGTATTGTAAGATATAAAATGAAATAAACTCTTTCCTCTCCAAAAACAAACAAACAAACAAACAAAAACCCACAACAATAAAAGGCAAAGCCTCCCTCAATGGTGGTCCATTTCATACACTGAGGTTGAATAACGCTGGGTCAGGGATGAAGTCAAGGTCAGAGTCCTTCATACCTCCATCGCCAGGTCAGAAAGGCTTGAAATCCTGCATGAGAAAGACAAAACTATGCGAGGCGGGCCAGAGCCACTCTTCTGTGAAAAGAAAAGGAACAGCTGAGCACTTGTGCATAGACTCAACCATCCCACCAGAGAAGCCAAGCCTCGTAGCCGGACTGGCCAGAGAGCAAGGTAAAAGACTGTGGGAATTTGTTCTGCAATGACCTGAAAATCCAGCTCTGTTCTCCTTGTATAGGCACAGAGCTGATGGGCTATACATCCTCTGATGTCCAAGCTGGACATTCTTCACTGGGGTGGGGTGGGGCATCATCTGATCCCTAGCATCCTCTAGCCTGGTCCAGGAGCCTAGTAAACAGTTTGGCACTCAGAGGTAATTTGGCACTGCTGGTAGGATTCTGAGATGTGAAAGGGGGCTGCTTTTTTTTTTTTTTTTTTTTTTTTTTTGCTGAGATGTAGGGGAGGCGTAATGAGCCTTGTTCTTTCCCATGCTCTCCTGTCTTAAGCACAGGAGGTCTTTTCCACAGCCTTAAGGGCTGTCCTGAAGGTCCCAACATTTACCATTCTGCTAAGACATTATTAGCCATACCTTTGCCTCCTGGACTCATGCTCTCTCTGATTATCATGGAGTCATTAATGTTAACCGGAAAGACATTCCTTGAAGGAGGAATGTGAAAATATGAACATTATTATACAAACAAGACTTATGCCCACAGCATCCATCGGCACTCAGGGAGGCCCATGCCTGCTGGCCCTGTTTCAGGGACAGGAACCATGTCATTCCACCCCAACCAAGGCCATGCTGGACCCAGCAGGAGGCAATGTGTTCTCTGCCACCTAGTGGCTGGAAGACTTGAACGCAACTATACCATCTCAAACTGCAATGCAGAAGCCTGGCCCATCTCAGCAAGGAGTATGAACAGAACAATGAGCGGCCTGTTGGTGTACTACAAAAAAAGCAAGCTGGGTATGGAGTGAAAGAATCAGAGACAAACTCTCCCCTATTACCTGCCAAGTCAGGCCTACAATAAGCCACTCAGCCCACGTCCTCACCTCAGGTAGAAGATGAAGTGGGAAACACAGACTGTTCCATCCATAGTCATCATTAAATCATTAATAAGAGTGCAGGCAATATGAAAGCAAGCAGTCACCTATTCTACTTGCCTGAGGGATCTCAGATCTCCAAATTCTCTAGCCACGGGTCTTTGGGTACAGAGCTGGGACAGGTGGTAGCATGTATTTAGCTAAAATGAAAGGAGTGATGGAGAAATACAAGTCTCTTGGAGCCTCACTCCCAGTCAGGCTGAGGCCCCTATTTTCCCTATGATAAATCAGTTGTTAGGTCGAAAAATGTCCACTCTCCGTATCTGTTGTATCTGTTGCTTCTCCTCCTCTCTGTGCCTGTAAACTGTCCTCTGCTTTTGGCTGGGGCCATAGCATAATCTAGGGGCTACAGGTGTGCTAGAGTAGACTTTCCAACACTCGATCTCTCCACAGGCAAGCAGACCAGATCGGAGGAGGCTGGATCCTGCAGACCAGCATTTTGTAGCCTTAGGAGGCTTTATTTGGTGTTTCCATTATACAATTAAAATGATATCAAGTTTGCGTTTAATATGATATATATATATAGAGAGAGAGAGAGAGAAGAATTTTATGTTTCTTCTATATATTTATATGTATTTATATCATATACAGTTCTTAGGGTTTCCATTGCTGTGAAGAAACACCATGGCCAAGGCCACTCTTATAAGGACAACATTTAAGTGGGGACTGGCTTACAAGTCCTCAGGTTCAGTCCATTATCACCAAGGCAGTAACATGGCAGCATCCACGCAGGCATGGTGCAGGAGGAGCTGAGAGTTCTGCATCTTGATAGGAAGGCAAACAGGAGAAGACTGTCTTCCAGGCAGCTAAGAGGAAGGTCTCAAAGCCCACCTCCACAGTGATATGCTTCCTCCAATAAGGCCATACCTACTCTAATAAAGCCACACCTAATTGTGCCACTCCCTGGGCCAAGCATATTCAGACCACCACAATAGATATAGAAAGATATATATTATAAAAAGAAGAAACATATATTTATATATAATTTCATATATAGACTTATAGCATATATATACAGCATAAATAGCATATAGAAAGATTTATATCATAGAAAGAAATAATATATTTTATATATTAATTCTATATTTTTTTCTTCTTTCTCTGGAAAATTAGAAAAGCACCTATTTTCCAAGTGCCCGTTTTTTGTCCCTCTTGGCCATATTGCATTCCCATGGAGTACAACTGCATTAGTGTAGTTCACTTTCCAGAAAGGCTATCGAAATTCTGTGTGCTGTGAAAGTAACAGAAACCCATGTATAGCCACAAGAGCAAGGCAGAGACCCAAAACCAGGATCCATTCTTGCAGTACAGACCTGTGAACTGAGATGTATAGGAAAAGGCAGCCATGTGGGAGATGGAGGAAGGCTGTATCCCTTGTTCCTCCTCCTGGGTGGTGGGTCTTAGGCGCCACAGGGTACAAGCATCACTGGCTACCTTAGGAAAGATGCTGATTCCAGGTCCCCTGCCTCACTAGGATGTTCATCCACAGGGGCTGCAAGCAGAGCTGGTGGTTGGCACACTGGAAAGGGTACTGAGGTGGATGCTGGTACGGTCCCAACTTGATTCAGAGAGAAACGTGTTTTTTGACCTTTCCAAGTCATCCTGAAATGCAAAACATGAGCGTGGAGTCGGGAATACATAATCAAAAGCCATGTTTTAGCCTAAGACCTTAAACTAAATAGATCATGGAGAAATATTCTTTAAGAACAGGGGTCAGGGCAAACGAGGGCAACTTTGAGGACCCAAACCAAAGTATTCCTGCTTAAGACCTACCTCCCGGAAGATACCATTAAAAATAGAAAATACATTCCTAAGGAAAAGGGGATGTTTTGATATTTCGGAGAGAAATTATTTATAGTCTATAAGTAGTGCAGCCCTTTGGGCACACAAACATAGAGAATCATTCTCTAGAATGTGACCAGGTGGAATTTATGCAAAGGATGATGCAGGTACACACAGCCATCTGCCAAATCACTCAGAAGACTCCAGACTAGAGCAAGCATCACCAAAAGCATCATGACCTACTATGTGGGCAATACTTCAGCAACCGTCTAGCCAGCATGAGAACCTGTCCCTGCACACAGAGAGATAGCATGAGGATATATTCCTGCACACAGAGAGATAGCATGAGGACCTATCCCTGCATGCAGAGAGTTGACCCTACTGGCTACTTCCATCTTTGCCAATCCCCAAATGGAGGCATTGCTTGGTCCCCAGGAATGCCATGAATGAATTAGCAGTGGTTCACAATCTGTGACATCCTGAGCAGCTTGAAAATAGACACTGCTTGCAGGTCGTAACACTACTGGGACATGTGCATCTTTCATTGGGTGGCAGTCACTCGCTATCTCTGCAGGTCGCTGCTACTACTTTCTCTGCCGGCTCCTTTCTGCATGCCGCATGCACATGTGCCACCTCATTAATCTTCAAACTGCCCAGAGCAGCTAGCGGAGTGGAGGATATGGGGAGTGACTGCAGGCTTCTTTGATCCAGGACAAACATGGCACTCCTCTTTGCTCGGAAGGCCAGAGGGGACTAGAACATGGTTCCAGAAGAAGCAGGCCCATACAGGCTCTAAGTGTCTCTCCGTGAGGCTGGTACGCAGTGGGAGGACATTCACGGACAATGTTTCCTAAAGGAAATGTGCAATTTCGTGACTGGATCAGCTTGAAGTCTCTGTGCTTGATCGATAGGGATGATGAAGAGGGAGGCTGAAAACCAGGGTGAGGATGCGGCTAGTGGATAAATGTTTTTTAACTCGGATGAGATATCTGTCAAGGTAGAAATAAAAAAAGGTACAGAGAGATCCTTTTCTAGGCCTGTTGAGTGAACATCTTGACCATATGCAGGCAGGCAGGCAGGTCAGTAGGTGTCTGGAATGGAGATGTTAATCATACAGGGCTGCCTAATCAGAAGGAGTCCAGAAAGGCAGTGAGCTCAGTGGGCTATCTGAGTCCAGAGGAGCCACACAGTCAGTAGACTAGAACCTGAAAGTCAGGCATAGCCACAGAATAAAGTCGACTAGAATAAAGCTTTTGATAGACACCTGCCCCGGCAAAACTGAAGTCAGAGAAGCGCTCAGGACAGGCCTACTCAAGGTCAAATCTCCTGAGCCATTGGACCATAAATATTTATTTTTATGATTAAAAAATGTACATGTATAAAGATGTTTAAACAGACTTTCAGTATAGATTTTTATTTTTTATTATATGTATGGGGAGCAGGTATGTGCATCTGAGTGTGGGTGCCAACAAAAGATGGAACAAAACATTGGATCCCCATAAAACTGGAGTTACTGGTAGCTGTGAGCCGCCCAACATGGGTGGTGGGGATAAAACTCCGGTCCTCTGGAAGAGGTTCAAGAGTCTGGCCTGAGTCACTGAACTTTACATTTCTTGGGTTGCCTGAGTCTGCCATGTATTACAACATGGCAGAACTCATGCATAGATGTTCCAGCAGTTCCAGAAAAGAAGTCCAGGGAAACTTAAAGAAAGCGTGAAGCCAAAATGTACTTATCAGGGAAGAAAAACCTATGAGAAGCAGGCTATATCAGGCTGTAGCTGGGATATGCCCTCTTGGTTGGTGATCATACCAGCTGATGAGCACCAGCCAACAGAGAATTGGTGTCTTTATACTTCCTCTTTGTGGTCTAGAGGCATGAAACGGTTTGTGAAGAGAGGGGTGGTATGTTAAACTGTCTTCCTGTGCCACGCCACGCTGAACAGAAGCCACTGTGTAAAACCTTTGTAGCCAGAAGGGGTCGAATGTGGGCCATATTGGCCACCAAAGGCTTCCTGGAGAAGGCAGAGTGTACACAAACCTGCAGAATCCCTAGGTACGACAGCGTTCACCCTGTTAGTTGGGGGTGGGGTCAACAAGCAAGGAAGCAAGGACACTTCAAAGTCCAAGATGGCTCCAACTACCATCTGTGGGACACAGGAAAAAGGAAAGTTGTCCTGTGTCCCTCTCCTCCACCACTCCTCCAGCTTCTTTTGCCAGTGGGAGGGTTGGGTTTGGTTACACGGATGGCCGGTCAGAAGTCTGAGCTGGTTTCATTTGAGCTTTTTTTGTTTTTTGTTTTTTGTTTTTACTTTGAAGGGGTTAGTACAGGAAGATAGGCAAGGGATGGAACACTTCTTGTTTTCTTCTGTAGGGTCAGATCTGCCTCCCCTGTACAGCCATTGGGCAACACGGCCATGGACCCTCCACAGGCTGTGTGACATTTGTTGTATTATGTCCCACTTCGGGTTTAATGCCATATTTATCTTATTAGAATTAAATAGCACAAATTTATTTATTGTCTTAGAGTTCCTTGGTCAGAAGTGAGACTGGGTGTCCGGCATGGTATATTTTTGGGTAGACGCCCTATGGTGGCATCCATTTTCTTGCCTCTTTTCATCTTCTAGAGACAACCTGTGTTCCTCCACACTTCTCCCCTTCATCCTTCAAAGCTGGTGAAAAATCTAGTCTCTCAAATCTCATAGCAGTAACCTTCTCTTTAACATCTATCTTCCATGGGAAAGGTTCCACATGCCTTTCCTTCTGTTACTGGAATGACTAGTCTGACTTTATAAGCAGAAAGGATGGTTGAGAACCCATTTCTGGGGTTCCAAGGCACTGGCACTCACTGGTTCTGATGGGACTGTCATGGTAGGTGACAGGAACATGTTTGTGAGGGGAAAAAAAATCACACACACCCCTCAAACAACAAAGCAGCAATGTAGAGACTGATTTAGGCTTCTCTAACAACTGGGTCTAGTGAGAGTTCACTCCACAACTCCCATGTTCCCCCTAGGGGCAGAACCCCAGTGACATAAGAATTCCTACTAGCTCCTGCCTCTTCCATAATGTTTCCCTGCCATTTCCAGGCTGTGAGCTCTCAACACGTGAAGCCTGGAAGGAGGCACACCACATTCAATCCGCAGATGGACCCTTGCTCTTCCATTGGCTTACCCTACCTCATCCAGATGACCACCTCCTCATCTGCGGGGCAGTCAGGTAGCATCCTTCATCCCACCCACAGCCTTATTGGATCTAATGCATTTGCGTGTTTGGGGTTATTGGTAGGTAGACCCGTTTCAGGGGAGCACTGCTGTGCCTGCCACAGTTCGCAATGTTATTGGGCTGATGGCCTGGCTTATAATGTTATGTGCCCTTGGATATTGTATTTGAACCCTTACTCCAGGCCTTCCAGATGTGAAGGGGGATCGGTGGGGAGCAGTGTTTGTCATAATGATGAAGATGGAGTGGGAAGAAGCAGTGTCTACAGGTTTGGCTGCCATATCCCCACTGGACAGTTTCCATGACACCCCACTCGGTGGTCCTGTAGAGGAACAAGTCACCTTGCCCTTGCCTCAAACCCAGTTCTCTGATTCCCAATACTTTGCCCCTGTTCTGATGCCATTCCTGCCAAATAGCTAAATTCCAGCTCCTTCCATTTTCTACCTTTACATAAAAAGCACAGAGCCAAGGAAAGGATGGAGCCTCCTACTCATCCCAGGCCTCCCAGCCCAAGCGGTACAGGCGCATCAAAGGATGCCAACCCCCCAGGAAACTACAGCTTGGATTACATCATCCTGCAGCATACCATTGCTAAGCAACTGTGGGCTCAACATCTGTTTCCATGGAGATATCACATCATCACCATTGGCCAGGCAGGGCTGAGAAATACATAGGAAGGGATGAGTAAGCCGAGCTGTGTCAGAGAATGACAAAATCTTTGTCATTCTTGTGGGAATGAGGAAAAGTCTATCATGAGAGTGAAAGGTAGGTGAAAGTCAAGGGTGCTTCAATGAGAAAAGGGGAAACAGGCATTGGATGGGATCCGGCAGGGTCCCTGGACAGATGGTATACCCTGGACCAACTCTCCTATGATGTGGCAGTAGCTGGGCATCTTGTTCAAAGGTTCATCACAGAACCCAAACCTGTGCCTCCCTGCCTAGGACTCGCCCTGCTAAAAGGAAAGGCACTACAGACCGCTGATGCCTTCCTAAGCTGAAGTGGTCCTTGCTCCACTAGCTCCATCCATGGATGGAGGCTCTCATTCACAGCTGACAGACCCTGCTATCATAGGCTGCAGTCATACCGTGAGGATGCTGGAAGAGTGGAAATGAATAGCTGTGCTGTGTGCCAGGCCATATGCCGCCTGTGTGCTGCAAGCCGTCTCCATCAAACTTCAGATTCTGCCTAGGGAATGGGATCTCTTCATCTTCAGCCAAAACACTGAGACTCAGACGGGAGGTGCAGCTCCTCCACGATTGATAAGAATCTGAAATACGTAGACATCGCAGGGGGCCAGCCCTCTCAAAGGTCGGTTCATTTCCTCTTCACGTGCTGTCCATTGGTCTCTAGCTGTCAATCAAGAGATGAATCTGGAGTTCTTTTTCTGCTGCACCCTGCTCACTCCCTATCCTCACTGGGCTACATAACACCTCCAGAAGCCAAAGTCAGACACTCAAGGATGAGTTTATGGAAGACTGGATATTGAAACAAGATGCCCAGGAGGGGTTTTCCTTGTGTCCTGAATCTGCTGCAGGATGTTCAGGAGTCCACATGCACCAGCCCCTGTCTGCAGACTCTGAGAGAAAAAACCCTGACTGACATGTGAACAGAGAATGATAGGCAGGATGTGCCTGTGCACACTCCTCCCCACCTCTTCAACACACCTCATCACAGACAGGTCTGCTGCACAGGAGAAGGAAGTGAGCTCGGGATCCAGCCTTGGTCGGAAGCTTGAAATGAGAGGAACTGAGTCTGAAATACTGGACGGAGGATGGCAAGGGAAAGGCAGAAAATAATGACAGCTGCCAAGGTGACACGGAGAAGCACCGCAGGAAGGTTTTTATATCTTAAAATCTTAAAAAAGGAGGGAGGGAAGAAGGGAGCCAGAAAGAGGAGCGAGACAGACAGAGACAGATAGAGGTTGTGTGTGGCCTCAGACACCTCAAATATTAACCATCTGGCCTTCGTGGGGAAAGCCTGCCAGCACCATTTATAGCCTGATATCTGGGAAGACACAACTTTGGAAAAAATAAAAGCCACGAGTTTCTTGCATTCTGTATTGTTTTTATAGGAGCCCTCTGTTGATACATAGTATACACAACTGGCTAAAACTCCCATGAGTGAAGATCTCACAAGTGAGCAGTACTTAATCCATTCATTTCCCCGAGGGTGAACACTGAGGTAGTGCCAGGGCTTATCTGGGAACTTCTCTGGTCCCCTTGTGTCCGGGTGTAGTTTCTTTGGGTTCCATACTTGAAAGCGAAACTGCTAAGCTAGAAATGTGTATAGCACCAGTCTTGTGGGACACCATAAAAATAATCGGTGTTGACTTGTGCCTCCATTGCTGGCCTATAAGCCGACCTTCTTTAAACTCCTCACCCACGCTCAGTGGGATAGAATTATACGTTGTTGCTAATTAGACCATGTGAAGAGTCTCTCCCTGTGGTCAGAATTTGCCTTCAGGTGAGCTGAAGGTGTTTGCAACCCTATAGATGAAACAACAATATGAACTAACCAGTACCCCCAGAGCTTGTATCTCTAGCTGCATATTATGTAGCAGAAGATGACCTAGTCGGCCAACACTGGGAAGAGAGGCCCCTTGATATTGAAACTTTATATGCCCCAGTACAGGGGAAAGCCAGGGCCAAGAAGTGGGAGTGGGTGGGTAGGGGAGCAGGACGGAGGGAGGGTATAGGGAACTTTCGGGATAGCATTTGAAATGTATATAAATATCTAATAATGAATAAATAAATAAATAAATAAATAAATAAATAAGAAAAAAAAGAATATGCCTTCAGGTAAGTAGAAAGAGGACAGATCCATCCTTTATTCATTTGTGGTATCTCCCCCTTATATTCCAGATACAAGTTCTTTGAGGAGCTCAGTTATGGGTTGTAAGTATTTTTTCACTGATACGTGGCATGTGTTTTGCTTTGCTTTTGAGATTTTTAGGCAAAAGAGATGCTAAGTTTCAATATGGTCAAAATTCTCAGTTGTTCTCTGAAATTTGGGCTCTCTGTGGCTTGATTAAATTTTTCTTTCCTGTGGCTAGAGAGATGTCTCAGCAGTTAAGAGTGCTTGCTTTTTGCAGAGGACCCAGGTTTGGGTTCCAGGCAACATATTGTAGTTTATAACCATTTGTAACTACAGTTTCAGGGAATCTAAAGCCATCCATGACCTCCTTGAGCACCAGACAAGCACATGGTACACATTCATAAATGCAAGAAAGCATTCACACACATAAAAATTTAAAAATCTAAAAATAATTCTAAATTATTTCCTTTCTCAATGTTATATAAATATATTTCTTGGCACATTTATAAGTCCTGTTTTTTCACATATGGATTTTTTTCTTCTTGTTCCAGCCCCACTCTTTCCAGTTCTGCTCTCTCCAGCCCCGCTTGCTCCAGCCCAAAGATTTATTTATTTTTATTATATGTAAGTACACTGTAGCTGTCTTCTGACACACCAGAGGAGGGCATCAGATCTCATTACAGATGTTTGTGAGCCACCATGTGGTTGTTAGGATTCGAACTCAGGACCTTCGGAAGAGCAGTCAGTGCTCTTACCCACTGAGCCATCTCTCCAGCCCTCACATATGGATTTTAAAGTCATCTGGAAATTACTTTTTAGTGGGGCAGAAAATGAAATTTTATTTTTCTCCACTTACATAACCAAATTTATGTATCCTTTCACTGTGACTTGCAATGACACTTCTGAGCTTTGTCATGTCCACATGACTACATACATGTGCCTGTACCATATGTGATCACTATGATTTTGCAAGTCTGTGTGTCTGGCTATAGCTCCTCCCACCCCTCTTCCATGCACTTGGGCAGCCATTCCTCCTGTGTTCATCCAATTGGATGCTACCATTGGTGTTTCAGGCTCTATAAAATTAAGGTGGTTTTAATCAGAACTTCATAGACAACGCAGACCAATTAGGAGATCGTTAACACTGTCAGTTGTAGCATTTTCCAACCTGTGACACATTTCTTCACTTCTTCTTTGATGCCTTTCTATAATTTAATTTCTTTTGAATTTGATGATGGGTGATCAAGCCTTGCATATGCCAGGCAGTTACTGTAACACTGATCTATGTCACTAGCTCATCAAAAACAGTTTCATTGCTGTTGTTTGGCTTGGTTTGGTGTGAATTGGTTTTGTTTTGCTTGTTTGTTTACTTGCGAAAGGGTCTCATGTAACCCAGGCTGCCTTCAAACTCATCATGTAACCAAACATGACCTTCAACTCCAGATCCTCCTGTGTGCACATCTTAGGGTTTTACTGCTCTGAAGAGACATCATGACTAAGGCAACTCTTATAAAGAACATTTAATTTGGGGCTGGCCTACAGTTTCAAAGTCCATTTTCATCATGGTAGGCAGCATGCAGGCAGTCATGATGCTGAAGACAGCCAGAGAGTTATACATCCTGATCTGCAGGCAGCAGGGAGAGACTGTGTGTCACACTGGCATAGCTTGAGCATATATAACCTCAAAGCCCACCTCCACAGTGACACACTTCCTCCAACAAGGCCACACCTCCTAGTAGTGCCACACCCTGTGGCCAAGCATTCATAGACATGAGTCTATAGGGGTCGTGCCTATTGAAACCACCCCAGTTCACCACCCAAGTACTGCAACTACAGGCTCGCACAACCATGCTCATCCTACCAACAATGTCTACTAATCTACATGAGTGTATGCTTTGTATTACCTTACCAATTAAATTAATTAATAAAATTAAATATTTTGTTTTGGCAGATGTGATGACACAGCACTCAGAAGGTGAGACGGGGATTGCTTGGAGCCCTAGGCCAGCTTGGGCTACGTAGTGAAAATCTGGTCAGCCAGAGCAGAATCCTATCCCCTCCCCTGTTCCTACCCCAAATCCCATTGTGTATATAGTTTGTAAGAGACAGTGGTTCACTATCTGGAACAGGTCTTTAAGCCCACTTCTACCTTGTGAAATGCATAGAAATGACCACTCAGCTTGGGGTAGAGATCTCTGCTTTCCTGGTGTCTAGGTGTGGATGTAGTCCCAGAGCACATGATCAGGCCCCTCCCTATTTGGCAGCTGAGTATAGGGAACTCCAAGGTGCTCAAGGGAAGGGGAAACCACAAGTTGGGAGGAGAGGAGCCCAAATGTCTGACCCAGCAACAACTGACACCACACGCATGAACTGGCACATGCACAAGAACAGAATCCCACAAGCTGGCGCTCAATGCAGCAATCCCTGTGACATGGAAAATAGAATACTTGGTGAGGTAGAGCTCCTTCTAAACAATAGTTACTTTTACTCAGTGTTGCTGGTGATTAAAATAATATATAAATGTGGTATATACATACATACATATATACACACACACATATATATAGTTTCTGAACTAGGAAAATCCCTTTAGTATCTCATTTTTTTCTGTTTTTTTTTTATTAAAGATTTATCTATTTCATATATGTGAGTCTGTTGCTGTCTTCAGACACACCAGAAGAGGGCATTAGAACCCATTACAGATGGTTTTGAGCCGTCATGTGATTGCTGGGATTTGAACTCAGGACCTCTGGAAGAACAGCCAGTGCTCTTAACCGCTGAGTCATCTCTCCAGCCCCCTTTAGTGTCCCATAACATCTATTGTCAGATTCTATCACGAGGTTGCTTTATTTACAAGCAAGGACCCTTCTTTCTCCTATCCACTCCTGGTCCTTATGCTCGTTTTTCTTATCTCAAATCTTGGTCAGGCCGGCAGTTCTCATCTCATCTCTGATTATAGTGGGAATCCATCTACTTATTCTTCATTAAGTCTGAAGTTGGACAGAGCTAGGCATGGGTCCCATTTGTGAGTTTAAGGAAGCACTAGGATGGAGTCTAGTCTATTTCTATTTCTAGTCCTTTTCTATTTTGTAAGTTAGATATTAGTTCATTCATTTTTATCCTCCCCAGCTCTCTAACACAGATACTACTTTCTGCCTTGGCAATATTCCACATTTTTGGGAAACACTTCCCCCGTGAGAAGAGCACATGCCACACGTGTATGAAAATTCATCTGCCAACTAATTAAAATAAAATAGACATTCATAGTTATGAAATGTCTAACTTGGGGCCTGGGGAGCTGGTGCCCTGGCTGTTTCCACTTGCTCAGCGTGTGCAAGCAATGGTCTGATTTCCGTCATTAAAAAGTAAGTTGGCATTTTCTAGAAGTTTCTTCAAATGTAGTCATGAGAGACTTATTTATATCACTAAGCTTTTTCTGAGACAAGTTATTTTGAGATACACACGTGTCCACTCCTTTCTACGACTGTGAAGAACTCCATTGTATGAGCTATGCTTCCACTTGCTTGTCCATTCTCCCATGGATGGACATTTACTGCAGCTAAAACAGGTAAATATGCTTGAGTGCCTGCCTGTCACAGCCATGCTTTCGTCTGTTTGAGTAAATGGCCTGGGTTATGGTGGCTGAGCCAGAACTGCAAGCTTAGCACTTCAGGAGAGGGTCAAACTAACTTCCAACGCTATTGCTTTATTTTCTATTTCCACATCTTTAAGACTTCTGTTTTGCTTCATGTTTGTTACCACAGCTCAGAGTGAGCTCCCACTTTAGTACGGTGTCAAGTCTCCTGATCATTTGCACTTACAATCTTTGTTGTTATTGTTGGCGTTTGTTCTCCTATTGTTGCGTTTCACATAACTTCTGTATTCTGTATACATGTCCTTTATCATAGTTCTGCATTGTGCATGTTCTATCTCAGTCTGAGGCTTGTCCTCTCGGTAATGGGTGGTGTCTTTTGAAAGGCAGAGTTCTTAATGTTAATGTAGTCAACTGTATCACCAATTGATTTTATGGATCGTGCTTTCGGTATCCTATATTTGATCCCACTATACTAGGATTTTCTGCTGCCTGCGTTTTCTTCTAGATGTTTGACAATCGTCAGATCTATGATTTCACTTGAACTGTTGCCTGAGGTTAAGATCTATGATCTGTTTTGGCATGAGGTATGGGTTGATGTTTATTTAATGCACAAGCACGTGCAAGTACCATTGAAAAGTACAGAATTTACTCTACTTAGTTCTGGGTAGCTTCTCTGGCTAAATCTTGAAGGACTCACTCACATGCCATTTCTCATTACCTTTCTCAGTCTTCCCTCAGAAGCTCCTGAGAAATACTGATGAAGGCAGATGGTGGTGCCCTACAACGGTGTCAACCGACTTGAAAGGGGAATAAGCCACCGCCACTTGAGAGCAGATGCAAAACACGACTTTCCAGCATCCTCTCATACAAGAAACACAGAGCTAAAATACTGAAGGACTGGAAACCAAACCTTTGGGCAAAATTTCAGTGCCCTGCAGTCATTTGACAGTGTAGAAGGGTGGGGACAGTTTTGCTTCCTGTCTGCCACAAATGACTGGCAAGGAATCCACTCAGTGACACAAAGAAATGCCCTTTATCTCTGAGGATGGAAGGAAGGAGAGGAAGAAAGATCTTCCCAACGCAAGATGCCCCACGGGTATCATTCAAGATCTGGAAGCCATGAAAGAGAAGAGCAGGCGTGGTGTGGGGCCAGGAACAGAGGTAGCCTCTGTGAAGAGAGGACTGGACCAGATATGCTGAGAGCCTCACCTCCTCTTATGCACCCTCACCCTGGACAATGAGCTGAGGAAGACAGGGCCCCTCTGTGGTGCAGACTATCTAGCCAGCATCCCATGGTTGGCTGATGCTTATGTTGTAACTGGCTCAAACTCTATGACAAAATTTTACAGTTTTGTTACACACTAAGTTTGGTTACAGTTTGTTATGCGGGAACTCAGAGTTCAGGGGCCACTTCGGGCCAAATTCAAGTTAACAGAATACAAAAGAGATGGACTTATAAAAGCAAGCCTGTACCCTAGTTTTCTAACCATCAGGTCAAAGCTCCTCCAACATACCTAATGCTCTGCCTGTAGCCTCCTTGGCCAAAGACTGGGAAGTTTACGTAGTGCTCAGATCTATAGTTGGGGAAAGGGCAGGAAAGCGAGGCTCTGGATTTATGCCACCAGGGAGATTACCCATCACTGGTGTAAGGGATGAAAAGAGACTCTGCACTATGGAGATCCTAACCTTCTCACTGTGACAACCTGGCACACGCACAGTTCTGGCTTACCCACAGTTCTAGCTCTAATAACCTCTGATTTGTCACCTAGCTTAGGCCTCAATGTAGTTTCCAGTAATCTGGGGTTCTCATTCAGCACACACTCACTTCCGCCACCACCCCTGCCTACTTCTAAGTGCTCAATCCCATCTGGCTACGCTGCAGATGCTACTGATCTAAAATATGACATGGCACCCATGAGAGGAGCTAGCCAGCACCTCCAAACCTAAGTGTGGGTCAGAGGACTAGCACCTGGGGTACAAAATCAAGCCTGTGTAGACAGACACAAACTATGTTTTCTGTGTTACCGAGTGAATGAGAGAGGAGAATGGGAGGGGGGCTGTAGCTCAGTGGTAGAGCACGTGGTTAGCAGGTATGAAGTCCTAGGTTCAATCCCCAGCACTGCAGAGAGTGGGCGCTCGGGAGGAAGAGACAAGAGAGTCAGAAGTTCAAGGTTATCCTGACCGCATAGTGAGTTTGAAGACAGACTGGGCTACTTGAAAATCTCTCTCTCTGTCTCTCTCTCTGTCTGTCTGTCTCTCTGTGTGTCTGTCTCTCTCTGTGTGTCTCTGTTTCTCTCTCTCTCTCTCTCTCTCTCTCTCTCTCTCTCTCTCTCTCTGTGCAATATATATTATACATATATACACATATATATGTGAAGGGAACAGGGGCAAGGAAGATGATAAGGTAATCAACCATTCCAGTCCTCAGTCTCCATCTTCAGGAAGTAAGCTCTACTATTAATGTATCACATATCCTTAGTCTTCCAAAGTTATTGTGTATACAGAATAGAATGAATATATATATATATATGTATGTATATATATATATATATGTGTGTGTATGTGTGTGTGTGTGTGTGTGTGTGTGTATACTCGTAGACTGTATTAAACTTCAATCCCAAGGGGAGAGACTCATTCACTTGCTTATTCAATTGTTCTTTCAGATGGACTTGACATCAAGGAAAAGATGGCAAAGTCTAGCCCAGTGCCTACATCCACAGCCTGGGGGCAGATGAAGGTAACTATTGACAACCACATAAGTGACAATAGTATAACCTGAGACTTGGTGAGGAAAAACTGGTGAATGTCTGATCTGTAAAGGCCCATTTAAATAACAGCCACACCCATCATTGTTAAGGACCAGCTATCAGCAAGCTTGGCCCTGAGACCTGTCTCTGGACATGGTCTCTGCGGGGTTTCTAAGCTGCTTCTCCCTACGCACTGGAGATGTGGTGTGACTCACATTCCTCCACCATCTGCGGAAGAGGCTCACATGACTCAGCCTCCGCCCACTCTCTCTGTCACTCAAAGGTGCTACAGCGTAACCACACACAAAATCATTCCCGGTGACTCAGGCAGAAAGACAGCACCACGGCCTGGCTGACTGCCACTCAGTGTCTGAGGCATGGTAGAGGTTTCTCTGGCTTTTCAGATGACTTATCTTCCAGGAGATGTGTGAGTCTGCAGAAGGCTTTGTCGGTCTGAGATGCTAACACAAAACCACCACTGAATGGGAAGTGAACAGCATTGTTAGTCTCCACACAACTAAGAACAGGTATATCTAAGCACAAGGCTGATAGAGCCTGTGGCCAGTGTCTTCTTGCTATGTCCTCCAATGGCTGAAGAGCTAGGGAACACTCGGTGTCTTGATGTTTTGTTTGATTGTCTGAAATAAAGTCTTGCTTTGTAGCTCAAGCTGGCCTTGAACTCACCATCTTCCTGCATTGGCCTCTTAGATGTTGAGTTCACAAGTGTATGCCATTAGCCCAGCAAGTGTATGCCATTAGCCTAGCAAGTATATGTCATTAGCCCAGCAAGTGCATGCCATTAGCCCAGCAAGTGTATGCCATTAGCCCAGCAAGTGTATGCCATTAGCCCAGCAAGTGTATGCCATTAGCCCAGCTTCATAGTGTTTCTTTTATTCGATTATTTTTAAATACTTTTTGCTTCTTTAAAAAAAAAACAAAACAAACAAACAAAAAAAACCTGTATTATTTGGTAGGAGTGGTGGTCAGGGAGGCATGTGCACACACAACACAGTGCACATGTGGAGGTCAGAGGGCAAATTGCAAGCACTGTGTGAGTTCTGGGATTGAACTCAGATCATCAGATTTGGCAGCAAGCATATGTGCTAGATGAGCCATCTTTCCTCGTCCTTACTGTTTCTCTTCTAAGGCACTAATCTTATTTATAGGGGCTTACTCCTTCATGACCTAAGAATCTCCTCAAAGCTTCAACTTTAAATAGCATCACCACAGGGGTTAGAATTTTAATGCATGGACTTAGGGGCAACACAAACCATTGGGTTACAGCAGGCATCCTTACAAGCAAACCACAATTGGCTCCTGGGAGTGGGAGGTGAGCTTTGGGGGTGGGTGGGGGCAGGGAGGAAGCTCAGCTCCATTCATTCCATCTTAAACAGAATCCTCACCGACTACACACATAGGGAATCCCAGATCTGTGTCTGGTTCTCTGACATGCCAAAGGCTGGGCTGGTGCACCCCTGCGTCTACTGGAAGCTGTCTGAGCCCAATCAGCTCAACACATAGCTGGGCACAGCACCCCCTCTTCTCCCTGAGCTCAGCTCTACCCTCTGCCTCAGTTTCCCTGAATGGTCACACCTGCTGCTCTAAACCCTCATCTGGATATCCTGAAATTTATTTTGCCTCTTCCTTCTTACCTTCGTTGTGGTCGGCAATGGGAATTCTTCAATGTCCCCCAACGTTTGTTTCCTTCCAGGCACCTGCTTCAGTCTCTGCAGGCCCTCCCCTCTGCAAGTTCTCACTCAAGAGTTCTTCTCATGCTGGAGAGATGGCTCAGCAGTTAAAAGCACTCACTGCTCTTCCAAAAGTCCTGAGTTCAAATCCCAGCAACCACGTAGTAGCTCACAACCATCTGTAATGAAACCTGATGCCTTCTTCTGGTATGTCTGAAGACAGCTACAATGTACTTACATATAATAAATAAATAAATAAATAAATCTTTGGGCTAGAGTGAGTGGAGCCAGAAAGAGAAGAAAAAGTGTCTGAAGACAGCTACAGTGTACTTAACATATAATACATAAATAAATAAATCTTTTTTTAAAAAAAAAAAAAAAGGAGGTCTTCTTTGGACTTGGCATCTACAACTGAGAGACTTTCCAAGTCTTAGTATACTTTCCTCAGTTGCCCCACATAAACTATAGAGGGCCACTATAGGAAGTGTTGAGGATTAGGTGAAACTGCAGACTAGGGTAGCTACTCTTTAAGAGTCATTAAGTTCAGCTACATGGAACAAAGACTGAACATTCTAGACCTTTCAGCTGTCCTCTCTGCTGATGGACATGTGATGCTGTTTTGGGGACATGGTCCAACTCTCTTATTTCTATGCCCATCTAGTTGATGTGCCCTGCCTTCCATATCTACCTGGACCATTCCTGCCACCGCCTTCAAGGAGCTGCTATCACTTTGCTCTAAGTCTGATTCTTCCTTTTGCCTCCCCTGCATGTTTTATTCATGTCCCAGTACAAGACATAGCCTGATCTATTCATTATAAGCTGTGTGTGTGAACACATCTCTTCATTGCATGGCTAGAAGTTAAGACGGTCAGTGCTGTGTCTTGGTCGCAGAGTTTAACCATGGCAGGTGACCCAGAGATGTTCCAGGAGCTATGCTATCTTAGAACTAAGGACCCCCCACCATCATGTTGTGTGTACTTGACTTCACCCCCTCCACCATGTCATCTCATGAGACTTCTCAAACTCCCTCCACTCCTACAATGGATTTGGGTTAAAAGAGGTCCAACTCCAAAAAGAGCCACTGGGCATCACCCTTCTTTCATTGCAGTAGTTACAATATCTGACTAGAAGAAGCTTACAGGGTATTATAGTTTCATCTGTGTTGTGATAAAGGAAACTCTGGCAAAAATCAACTTTGGAAAGGAAAGGGTTTATTAAGGGAACATCAAGGCAGGCACTGCAGCAGTGAGTGACATCATATCCACAGTCAACAGCAGAGAGAAATGAATCCATCTTGCTGCCTACTTTCTCTTATCTAGCTTTTTCTTATCTTGTATAATTTAGGACTCCAAACCCCCAGGGAAGGATGTCACCCAAAATGGACAAGACACTTCCCAAAAGACATAGCCATAGGCCAACTTGATTAAGGTAACTTACTAAAACTTTCTTCCTAGCTAATTCTAGTTGCCTCAAGGTGACAATAAAAGCTAACCATCTCAAGACAAGATTTACAGTTCACAGAGATACAATCTGTCACACAGGGAAGTCACAGCAACTGAAATATGTGGAGACTTGTCACCTTGCTACATTGTTTGACTCGTCACATTGCTACATTGTTTCTGTGAGCAAGCAAAGAGAGATGACCGCTGATGCTCAACTGACATTCTCCTTTTCATCCAATCTGTACCCCAGCTCATGAAACTGTATTGCACATTCTTCAGCTAGCCCCTTCTAGAAATACCCTGATAGACACAGGGATGTGTTTCCATGTTGATTCTAAATCCAGTCAAGTTGATGGTGAAGATTAACCATCACAGGCTCTAAGGAACCATGTATGAACTGACACATATACTCGTGTTGGCTAGCCTTGTGTCAACACAAACTAGAGTTACCTGCAAAGAGAGAACCACAATTGAGAAAAATGCTTCTATCAAATCCCATTATAGGCGGGCCTGTAGGGCATTTTCTTAGTGGTTGATGGGAAAAGGCTCAACCCATCATAGGTGATGCCATCCCTGGGTCCTACGTTCTATTAGAAAACTAGCTAAGCAGGCCAGTAAGCAGGACCCCTCCATGGCCTCTGCATCAGCTCCTGCCTCCAGGTTCTTACCCTGTTTGGGTTCCTGCCTTGACTTCCTTCAATGATGATCAGCAATATGAGAGTGTAAACCAAATAAACCCTGTCTGCCCCAAACCTGAGCAAAATGAAAGCCAAACTTGGATTTTGATCATGGGGATTTGTTGCAGCAATAGAAACCCTAACAAAGACGACGTTGCATCGCATTGTCTCACTGATATCAGACAACCCCAAGCTATAAGGTCACCACTGACTAGATAGTCACACTTCATTAGAAATGTCTTCTCTCTGCTCTGTCCCAGTAAACTTGTTCAGTCACAAGCATGTTTGGAAAGAAAAAGAACTTGGGCTGGTGAGATGGCTCAGTGGGTAAGAGCACCGACTGCTCTTCTGAAGGTCTGGAGTTCAAATCCCAGCAACCACATGGTGGCTCACAACCATCTGTAACGAGATCTGACTCCCTCTTCTGGAGTGTCTGAAGACAGCTACAGTGTACTTACATATAACCAATAAATAAATCTTTTAAAAAAATTATTTCTGTCAATTATTAAAAAAAAAGAAAGAAAGAAAGAAAAAGAACTGAAGGCAGTGGACTGATACCACAGTAGGTATGTTTGGTAAAGGTGTGTGTGTGTGGGGGGGGTCTGTGTTTGCACAACCAGGGTGGGCCTCTTTGGTTTCAGCTCCTTCAGCTACTTCCCACTTTCCCAAACCTCTGGCCCCCAGCTGACCGGCTGTGAGGTGCAGGTTAGCCCTGAGGAAGCTCTGAATCACGGTCTGAACTTCAGCCTAATGTCCTTCGCAGGCCTTGTCATTTGCAACCCGACCCACTTCTTGCTCTTCAAGCCTCCGGTTTTATGGCTGAAAACATCTGTATGGAAATGGGCTCTGCCAAAGCAGCGACTCCCCACCCTGCTTCTGCACCGGAAGTGCTGAGTGCTGGGTCGCTTCTGGCTGTTTATGACTGTTTGCTGTGGAAACGGCTGGATTCACCGGGCCCTTAGAGGCAGCAGGTGCAGAGGGAACCGGGAGAGCAAATGAGTTCACGAGAGAGTTCCTGTGCCTGCTTCTCACTGAGACCTGGAGGAGCAGAGAATGCAGCCAGATCCATTGAAGGACAACACAGGCATAAGAAAACCTGGGGGGAGGGGCGTGGCGCGGTGAGCTGGATATTAAATGACCCCCAGATGCAGGGCTGAGAAATCCCCTCATAGCTGACTCTGAGCTTGACCACAATATCTATCTATATCTATATATAGAGAGAGAATCCTTCTGGCTGACAGTGCTCCTTGCTTCTTTGCATGCGAGCCTGATCTCTTGCTCCAGCCTGCTGGGCTCTGTTGCTGGGCTCTGGAAAGCACATCTCAGGGATGCCAACCATTCAGAAATGAGCTTCTGGAAAGGCACAGCACCTGCCCACCTAGTCGGCTCTCCCCCTGTGGAGAAAATTTAGACAAGAAGGATCAAGAGAAAGGCAGAGAGACACTGGGCTCACTACGCAAATGCATGAAATCAGTTCACTAACTGTTCTTAAGGATACTAATAGGCCAGTGGGTTTTCAGGATAAGACTCACCAGGATAAGGTACCTACCCAGAGGTTTCCCATGAAGGAGGGGGTCCCACCACCAGGTGAGAACACAAAACCCCATGGCAGCTAAGGTATACTTTTACTCTAAGCTTAGAATGTTAAGCCCTTACTGTGCACAGAGTGAAGTGTTAGCTCTGTAAAGACAGATTCTGGCCCTGGGATCCTTACTGCTCTCTAGAGAACACAAACCCTTTCAGTGCTGTGAGGCCTAAGAAAGGACGTTGGAAAGGGGAGGGGGGACTGGTTAGCGTGCGCAAATCACCCTCGAGGGCGGCGGATAGGAGCTTGGAGTTTCATGTGGAGATTTCCCGGTCAGAGTTGAACCAAGTGCAGAATGGAGGAAGGGAGATGAATGGTTGAAGGGAATAGCTTTGCGTCCACAAGAAAGGTCCAAGAAGGCAACCTCTTCAACCTCATGTGTACACAGGGCCTTGTGTGCACAGCTAGCCGGGAGAGAGGTCCTCTCTGTGCGCATCTCTGGATAGCCACTGATAGTAACTGTCAATCAATGCAGTCGCTGACTGATGAAATGGGTCTTCCGTTTCAGAGTCAAAAGGCCCCTTCTCTGCTGGTATAGAATGACGAGTCTACAATGGACAGATGACAGGCTCAGAACCCATTAGTAATGTTGGCTTGCAGAGGCCAATTCAGCAAGTCCTCTGGAACCAGAATGAAGCCTAGGGGTGAAGCTGGGCTCTGCTCTTTCTGCTCCCTCTTAACACATAGCCAACTGTTCTCCGTAGCTACAGCTCCCGGGACCCCAATAAAGAGTTGTGTCATAGGAGAGATGGATGTCTAGAATGTTCTAATGTTCCTTCAAGGTCAAGGCCATCTGTGCATAGCTCATTCCTCTGCGGTAGGAATGGTTATCTGGACCAAGGTCAGGTACATGTCTTTAGTTTCTCTATCCTTCATTCTACCACCCATGGTGAGTTCACTGCCTTCCCCACCTGTTCCTTCTTTTGGAATTGAAGGGCTGAATTTGTTGGGAAGGGTGGCTTTAGAGGTCCTGGTGTTGGAGGTTTGAAGACTGCTTGCCAAGGTGCTTCCCAGAAGGTCTAGGAGACACATGTAGACCCGACTCTCCCTCCAGTCTCCATCCTTCTCCTTAGGATGCAGTTTCTGGAACAGCTGTGCAGAGCAGACACTGCTCTGAAACCAGGCCATGCATCTAACAAGGAGGGTCTCTGTGTTTCAAACTCTGTCCATTTCCTTTTTCTGAGTTAGCTTCTCAGACTTAATCCAGGATATTCCCTAAGAGAGAAGGCCTCTGTGTCCTGAGCTAACTCTCCATCACACAGCTGCCAGGGAAGATGATGAGGCCAGGATTCTCTGTGGCCTTCCTTTTCAAGCTAAGACTGCCAGGGTCTCTACTGTGGGGTTTGTGACCAGCTGCCTACATTTACACGAGATCTCTGTAAGAGGGGGTAAGCTGTGAAATACTCACAATGGAAGTACACCACTAGGTTTTTAGTGGGACCTTTATACTGTCAGATGAGGTGGCACTGTGTTCTCATGTAGAGCTGTGTCATTCACCTTGTCCTTACACCCTCAGATGAGGTGAGACTGCATGTTCTCGTGTAGAGCTTTATGTGACACCAAAACTATAATGTCTCCCTGCCATTGTCTGCCTCATTAAGAAGACACTGACTTCTTCAGTTTAGAAAGAAACGTGTGTGTGTGTGTGTGTGTGTGTGTGTGTGTGTGTGTGTGTGTGTGTGTATTCTCTGCATCCCTGGGAGCTTCTCAAGATATCCCTCTCTTCTGTCTTGTCCATCTGTCTATAGGATCTTGTATGCACTTGTTGGGTTGGAACTCTGGAGAGACATGTAAGGACTGTGAAAGAGGTCATGAGCCCACATTTGGGGGCCAACTTGGAGGTGTAGCCCTCCTGTGGGAAGTTTGGGGCCAGGATGGATGTAGCAACTGCCTTTCAGGCCTCCTCTGGATAGCCTGGCACTGAGATCAGAAGTAGACCGGAGAGTTCAGTCCACTCGTACTCATTGTTCTGCTCTTCCAAGCCTAAACAAAAGCTATCCAAGAGATCCGATGTCCAAGACCCAGAAATCCTGAGCTGTGGGGCCCAGCTCTGCCACTTGAATTAGTGCTTTGTAGACTTAGCAAAGTCCTTTATGTGCCACGGGACTCGTCCCATCTGTGATCGGAGATATGGGCCAGAATACCCTTCCTGTGCCATCCATTCATGGGGACTTCTGGTTGAGGCAACCAAGAGCTGGCTTGGAAACTGGCCACAGGCCTCTGACAAGAGCACACTTGTCTCTCCCATTAAGCTCTACCATCCTCCCCTTCCAAATGTCACTCAGAGATGGATGAAGGTCAACAGCCCAGTGCTAGTTCAACTGCTTATGGCAGACAATGGTATGTTTTCATCACTCACTGTATATTACGTGTTTTATGTACGTATTGTTATATACCATACCCTAAGCTAGGTCTTATCATCCCAGTCTTCCAGCTAAGAATCTTCAGGGAGGTTAAATAGCCCTGAGCTCTTCCATGGGCTCATGAAGTGGATCCATGATGCTGGTGTAGAATCCAAATTGGCCTTTGTGCTCAGGGCCTGTGTTCTCTCTGTGACATGGGACTGCCTGCAGAAAAGTCAGATTTTACCCACAGCCTTTATGACCTTGCCTCCCTGGGGCTCTACCGTTCGGGTAGGGCAAAGCTGGCGATCCCCAAAGTTGAACTTGGTGTGAGTAGTAAAGGAATACAGGAAGGTGAGGGAGCAGAACCCAGCGCCATCACCAGGGCCAGGCACAGGGTGCTGGGGAAGGAAGGTTCCTCAGAGGAAGGAGACAGAGGAGGCAATGCTCTTCCTCAGTACCACTTACTTACCACATCGAGGTTTGCTGTGGGGTGGAGACTTTTTCCAGCATAGAACACTTCTCCCCTCACTTATCCAAGGCTTCCTGGAATGTCCGTGGCATTAGCCACAGTGTGGTATTCTCTGCCATGATGTTGGAGTAGACATCAGCTGTGGGTATGAGCCACGGTCCAGAACCAGAAAGTGTTACCTGGGTCAGCATGAAGATAATGGAGGGAGGGGAAGGCCACCGTGCACCGAACAAGGAATGTAAGAGAGGACCTGAGGAGGTTTGGCAGAGGACAGGGGAGCGTGGGATTCTGACACATCTCACTACATGGCAAACAGAAGCCCAGTCCTTATCTGGCAGTCCCCCGAGTTGCTAAGCTAATCTCACAGGTGCCTCTCTTAGCCTCTACAGCAAGCAGCACCGGAGTAAGGTCTCTATAAAACCGGAACCAGATGATCTCATACCTACTGACAACACTGCAATCTGCATACAATCTACACAATATATATACATATACATATATGTATATATAGTGTGTATATATATGTGTAGTATATGAATATGTGTATATATAGTATATACATAGTATATGTATATAGTGTATATATAGTATACATACATGTATATGTATGTATATATAGTATATACACATATATATGTATATATAGTGTATATAGTATACACACACATATATAGTATATATATAGTATACACATACATATATACATGTATATGTATATACATGTATATGTATATATGTATAGTGTATATATGTATGTGTATATGTGTGTATGTATATATATATATGTATATATATATATATATACACACACACACACACACACACACACACACACATATATATATATACTGCTGCAGCCTTCAAGTTCTCCATGAACTAGCATTAACTCCTCCCTTCCCACTTCTCTGCATACTGCCCCCTTCCCTATTGCTCTCCCACCCAACCACCCCCTAGCAGAAGCCAACTATTCACAAAAGCTGGTGGATTGAGAAAGTAGGCAAAGAGTCTGAAATTATCAACTCAGTTGTGTTTATCCCTTAATCTACTCCTGTTTGCTTAACATTTAGCAAAGGGACCTCATTTCATCGTCTTCAGCCTACCTTCTTTCCAACATGGAATGCTATGTTTAAACACAAGGATGGCCAGAAAAGGTCTTCTTGGATTTTCATTACTTTTTTTTTCTTTTTTTATCAAGTTTCCTCACAGGGTCTGGACCCCTTTTCGTCTCCAGCAGACACCGCCTGCACAGAAGAGTTAATGATACACAGTAGGCCTGAACCCCTGACATCTCTGAACAGCAGAGATTGGGAACATCTGGTCCCCAACTGAGCAGAGAGCGGGACTCTGCATTTCCCTCACTGGCCTGGCCTGATTCTGATACATACAAACTGCCCTTTGTCTGATCAATACCACCTCCATTTGGACATCTGCAGGCCCCATTCATGGCTCATATCCTCTGACCTTCTTTTCTTCCAGCCAAGAAGGATGACACACTGGCCCGGCATTCTCCCCCAAGCCCCCAGCTGTTTTGCTCCTTAGCTTCGATAGGAAGACTGTGGGGATGTTTCCTGAAAAGTGAATGGGCAGCACGCGTTGGATGAATGACAGTCTACACTGGAAAATCTGACTGCATCTCAGGCATGCTGTGTAAAGGTGGGGGTGGGTTTCCTCCCGAATGAGCAAACCAAGTGGAGGGAGAGAGTCATCGGCAGAGAGCCTCAAGGAAGTTTACTCAGTTCCTGGAGATAGCGCTACCACCACGTAGCCAGGGTACAGTTATCAAAACCAAAAATCTAACAGGAATTACCATCGGGCAGTTGGAGCACACTCAGATTTTATCAAGATCCCATTTTGCATGGGTTTGTTATATCTCTTTACTCTCCTCCACCCACAATTCCCCGGTCCCTCTTTGATGAGGTCATAAGATGGCACCCATTTGGGGACTGTCTGAGCCTTCCTTGAGATCAGATAAAGGTGCCCTTCTTAGAGAACACACACTATCAGCCTGACTTAGGCTAATGATGTTGATTCCAGGCAGCTAAGGATTGACTATTTTTTTCCTTCATAATAAACTCATCTGGTGGCGAGGCCCTGGCATTTGCATGCAGCCTGATTCCAAGCATATATTTTTACTCGTTGAATGTAAAATCAATCCACTGGTTTTCCTGTGAATGCTATTCCGTGGTGGTGATTTACTCTTGCCACAGGGTGAGTCCCAATTCCCCCCACTTCTACACTTATTAACTGGAATGCTACAGCAACCAAAAGTGGCTCCCTCCTTCCCCATTTATTTACATATTTATTTACTCACACTGGCTGGAGCTGGTGCCTGCTTACTGTATTCTGTGAGGTGTAATTCCCTCATATCATGGGTTGTCTGATGGCCTTCCTGTTGTGGCTATGCCTTAGCTTGGTTCCTGTAGCTCATCTTGTCCTCGTGGTGGGACTGAGAACACACTTAGTAAGTCTGTGAGAGGGTTCCCAGAGAGGAATGTTATTCTGGCTCTGACATAAAGAATAAACTTAGCCCGTGATGGGCTCAAAATCGGAACAGACTTCTGGCAAGCAAGACACACGCTCGACCTGGCTGGAGGAAGTAGGTCGCTGGTGCATCTTTCGAGCCTGCATCTTACCTTTTCTGTTCTGACCTTCTCTCTGCTTCCTGGTCCGTGTGCTGAGCCGCATTGCTCCTTTAGAGATTCCTTTTGGTCCCTATCAGGGAGGCTCTCAGCCCAACAGTGGTTCCCCCGTGTGTCCTGCCATCTGGCCAGGTGCTGTCTGAGAAAACACTAGGACAATGTTTGCTCCTGTTCTCTCATAAATATCTGGTAGAGTTTTCTAGAGGTATCTCACATGAGATAATCAACAGATGGCGGAATTCCTCTTCTAGTAACACACACACACACACACACACACATACACACACAGAGTAAAACTGTTCTATGTCCCATACTCAGCTTTTGTTTGCTTCAGAAAATAGCTATCTCCACAAAATGGAATATTTATATTAACACATAATAGAGATTATATAAGTACTTAAAACATTTGTTGCAGTAGGTACTGATCGCACGTAATCTGTAACTATTTGAGGTCCTGAACAACTTTTTAGATAGTATAAACAGGTCTCTGACCATGAAAAAAAAAAAAAAGACTATTCTATGTTTTTATTTTCTTTTATAGAGTATTTTTGCTAGTGGTTTTTGAAGACAGAGCTGCACTTCTCCACCCCCACATCCTTCTCCTCTAGAAGCTGCTAGCAGATGAGGAGGTCTCCATCAATTGCCTCGCCCCCACAGAGCCCCATGTGGCCTCAAGAGCCTGTTCCCATCTCAGGCTTGGCTCAGTGCCGGGAAAGCAGGCTCATCCCTGACCTGACACACCAGTAAACACAGGAGGACTTCCCGGAACACACGGGCAGGCAACGCTCTTCACACATCAGAAAAATGAGGCTATCGAAAATGAATTTGACTCGTTTATACATCTTTTTAAGGCATCAGGCATGTAAAATAGCTAATCTGCTTTGAATGGGGCTGTAATAAAAGTGTCATTGTCAAGCTGTCCCCAGAGATCAGGGGACAGCAGATTCCTTTCAACCAGGAGACATAGCTGCTCTCCTGCATCCATCCCACTGTGGTTAGAAAGAACTGGTTTGTGTTGGTCAGTCCAGAGGTATCTTAGCCCCTGGCATGAGAAGCTAATGATAAAACAAGATCTTATATGGGGGCTGGTTTGTTCCTTTGTCTTTTGTTTTTTATTTTTAGCCTGAATGAGGTAGAGGGGATGGTGTGTCTAGGGCACTATCCTATCTCACAGAGAAATCAGATCCAGTCTCTGCCCTCGGGTCTTGTGATACTGCAGGGCTGCACCCAGGACAGGCCTGGAGCAGAGGAGCCACGGCCCCGCAGGACTTCTCAAAGGCCAGCCAGCCACAAGCTGGGGAAACACTCCTCTATTCTCCCACCTGATGAGTAAGAATTATGTGGAGTGTGGGCAGGGCGTGGGCGGAGCCTGGGGGAACCTGGGCGGAGCCTGGGTGGGGTAGACTCTGTTTTCTAAACATCCCAAGTGATGGCCATATAGTACAGAGGAGCTTAGGCTCTCAATTCCAGATGAGGCTTTCCCAGGTCTCCCATAGCAGCCCCCACAGACATTTTATAAACCACGAGGCTCAGTGGAAAAGGGAAACGGACAGTCTTTGTTGAAATACTATTAAAACTTTGAGAAGATAATCACCACACAGAACCCAATATCCTGATGATTACCCAAGTTTCCTCCCACACAGCCTGTCCTTGGTCTTCGGCCAGTTTCCACAGCAGCCTCTTCATCCTGGTGGCTCTGCTAAGTAAGCCCTCAGGAGGCTTCCCCCAGGTGGCTGATAGAGGGGGCTTAGACAACCTGGGAAAGAATGAAGTCATCTCCAGGCAGGGGAGGGGCCAGAGGGAGGGCCTTCTCAGCTCTTTTCAAGCTCCTTTCCTATTCACAATGAGCTTGTGTTTCCTCAAAGCCTGGTTGGGGGGTTAGTCAGTGCTGTCTCCTGGCAGCAGAGCCAACCCCTCATTTGCCTCTGTTCACCATGGTCTTAGTTAGGGTTTCCACTGCTGTGAAGAGACTTCAAGGCAGCAACATGACAGCATCCAGGCAGGCATGGTTGAAGAGGAACTGAGAGTTCTACATCTTCATCTGAAGGCAGATAACAGAAGACTGACTTCCAGGAAGCTAGGAGAAAGTTCTCTCAAAGCCCACCCCCACAGTGACACTCTTTCTCCAACAAAGCGACACCTCCTAACAGTGTCATTCCCTGGGCCAAACATATTAAAAGCACCATAACCATCAGCAATCGCCCACTGCTATCCCTGGCTCATCACCTGTACCCAATAGGAGCTGACCAGGGGGACCGAGTCTACCCTCCAGTCCCTGACAATGACTGCTCAGGAAAGGCACTTCCTGTGGTAATTTCAGTCTTGCAGAATGAAGGAGACGAAAAATAGATTCTCTCTCCGGCCAACCCCTGGGACAAAATGTCAGTGAAAGATGCATCAATGCCCTGGTTGTCAGTAAAGAGAGCCATGACTGGCCACAGGAGACTCGAATGCTCATCTGTCGCTTGAGGGTGTTTTCTGGAAATGGTGCTGTCCACGATACTCTGGGCAGTGAGGAGATAGCCGCCTTGTGGTGTCTGAGTTGATGGCTTGTGCTCAGCGGCTGGGGACACAGGGCCATCAGCCCTGCCTACACACAAGCTTTGGCATCAGGGTTTGTCAAGCCTTGGCACTGGGTTCTACCCCTGATTTACTGTCTCCACCTCTGTCCAGCTAGCTTTATACCCTGGAAGGTGGCACACCATAGTCAGTGGTTTGGGGTTTTTTGTTCTTTTGGGTTTGTGCTTGTTTGTTTCTGTTTCTGAACGGAGTGAACATAAGGGTGCGAAGGGCCAAGACCTCAGCATGCCAGCTTCCTCCTGTTGTATGCCTACGCCCCACATCTAGTAAAGCTCAAACTATTCACAAGTAAAGTCAACTTGCACATTACCTATTGCTTCTAGAACCTCCAAGGCCAAATGCTCACTTTATACACAAGGAGCCAGAGGCCCAAGTTTCAATTCTGATGGTTAACAGCAGCAGACTGGATCCTAATTAGAGTCTGCTGCAGAGCTTGAAAACCCCTGGGGTCCAGACTATCCACCTGAGCCATTAGGATGGGGCATGGCTGTGAGTATTAAAGTGTTACAGTGAACCAGGTGCCAGGTTTGTGGGCCGTGGTCTCAGGGAAGGAAGTAGAGTCAGGGCCTGTGGCCAGGCTGGTAGAACTCCTGCATATCCCTCTTGCCCATCTCCTACTCCCCACTCCAGCTCCCACCCTACCCCACCCTCCGTTCCAGCCCCTGTTCACTTCCTACAAATCTTGGTCCTTGTTAAGCTGTGGCAGAAAAAGCTTCCAAGAAGGGCTTGCTGGAGGAAGGCTTTGGAGGGTTCTGTTAGTGGATTTAGAGTCTGCAGGGTTTTGCCAGGCGTTCAACAGGCCTCTCTGCCTGCTCCTTGTGAAGGGCTGGCGTTTTTGCTTAGAAGGTTCCTAATGATTTGGGCTTTAGCAGCTGACCCAGGGAAAGATCCCCAAGACTCTCTACAGGGTCCTCTAGGCAGCCCCTGAGGCAAGACGGACCTGCTTCATGCACTGGCCATCACGCTGCAACCATTGAAACTCAACCCTGGTGGCTTCCAGCCCCTGCTCAAAACTGCTCACGTAAGCAACACGAGTTGAAAGCTTAGGTAGCATCCGGGAGACTTACTAGATGGAGGAGAGTCTCCATTTGCATTTCCTGACCAGCTTATTTCACTTAGCACGATGTCTTCCAGTTTACTCACGTTGCCATAAATGTCTAAAGTTCTGTCATCTGTATGTGTCTATATCAGGCTTTTGTTAGTCTGGTTGTTCGGGCTACCTTCCCTGTTTTGGCCACAGCAGACAGCGTCATTCTGGGTTATCCTTTTGATTTCAGCTACTCGACTATATAAGCAGAGAAAGGTTGTCAGGTAGCTCATTGGAATCCTAATTTTGAATTTTTTAAAGGAATATCCACCACGTTGCTTTCAACGGTGGTTGCGATTTGTATCCCCACTGAGTCCATGGGTTGAAATTTCTCCATATTAGCAACTGTGAGAGCACAGTTACTGTACTTTTGATTTGCGCAGTCCTGACATGATGCCGAGGACCATTTCAGATGATGCTCTTGGCCATTTATCTATTGTGACTGGGAAGATGTCTGCTCAAGTACCATTCCTGAGTTTCAAAACGGGTCACAAGGCCTTTCTCTATTGAGCTGTAGAAACTCTTAAATATTTTGGAATATTTAATCCTTACCAAAAGTGCAGTTTGTGAATGTTTCCCCTGATTTTGCAGGTCGCCTTTTCGCTCTGTTGATTGGCTGACTCTCTGACTTTGTTGCCTAAGAATGCCATGTATCAGACATCATTGTTAAGATCCACGTCATACGTCATTGCTTCTAGTCTTAGGGTCTCAGATTTTCTGTGTAGAAGCTTTAAATCTTTCCATTGGTTTGTGTGTCAGGTGTGGGTATAGCTCTTTTGTTCACCGGGATATGCAGTTTTCCCAATATTGTTTTTGGAGATGTCTTTTCCCCTAGTACGCATTCCTGATGACTCTGGCCATAGGTGTGTATGGGTTTATATCTCTGGAGCAATATCTTTACAGGAAGAATATTTCCTGACTGTTCAGCTTGACGCATAGTTTGGTATAGAAAAGAAAGCCAGCATGCAGAGTTATCTGCCGTTGGTCTGCCTTTAGGCAGCCGTTTTCACGATAACGAGTCGGTTACACACACCGTCCAGATGTACTCACGAGGGCAACTAGTGTGGCGTGTCGTCCCTCCTAGTTTTCACCTTATCTCCCGTATTCACCTCTCTGTTTTGGGACTATCATTCTGTTTTCCTGTGGCTGTAGGAGTCTCTTGCCGCTGATCCCTCGGTTCTTTTGAATTGGTTTCTTTGGTCTTTGCAAACGTCCTTGGCTTTTAGTATTTCAAAATGATCCCATTATTCACTGGTCTGTCTAACCTAGGTGCAGCCACTTGTCCACAACCCTAGGTTTCTTTTTCTGGGAACAACAGCTTTCTAGAACTGGGCACAAGGACTCTCATTGCTACTAGCTGGTTATTAGCATGGCTGTTTTTGTTATTGTTGTTGTTTTATTTGTTTTTTTCTTTCTTAAAACATTAGGATTAGGGCTGGTGAGATGGCTCAGTGGGTAAGAGCACCCGACTGCTCTTCCGAAGGTCCAGAATTCAAATCCCAGCAACCACATGGTGGCTCACAACCATCCGTAACGAGATCTGACTCCCTCTTCTGGAGTGTCTGAAGACAGCTACAGTGTACTTACATATAATCAATAAATAAATCTTTAAAAAAAAACATTAGGATTATAGAGGTTTCGATTTTATATTCCTGTATCTTTTGTGCTAAAATCCCCACAGTTCTTGGTAACATCATAACTATAACAAATATAATACTGTCAGGGAATAAGCTTGTATCATTACTAACAATATGGCGATAATACAATTTCAGTGTTTTTTCCCCGCCAAGGTAGTTCTTTTGTCTTGACCAAGTTTACTGTTGGGACTTTCCACCTGTCACTAAGTACAGCTGCTGTGGTCTGAATGTTCATGTGCATGTCCCCAGGGTGATGATGGCAGGAAGTGGAGCCTTTTAGAGGTTGTCAGTTTGCAGAGGTGGACCAATGGACAGGGTTAATACTATTATATAAAAGAGGCCCCTCCTGAAGGGGACATAGGAAGACATGAAACAAGAGAAAACATAGCAACAGTCACCTAGGAAACCAGGCCCTCCTCACTAGACCCTGCCCCTCCCTGTAGGTGTCTCTTCAACTTAGGGCTTCCCAGCTTCCTGACCTATGAGAAATAGGGGCTCATCACAGTTTGTGGTGGCCTTATAAACAATAAACAGACAGAGACAATAGTCATTTTATCTTTTTGTATTATTTCTAATTTTAGCATAAACATATGTTCTGTCATGTTTAAAAAAGAATTTGAAAGCATACCATGTGTACCTGCACACACATGTAAGCCAAGGTGTGTGGTGTGTGTTTGTGTGTGTGTGTGTGTGTGTAGGTCAGAGGACACCTTTCAGGAATCAGTTCTCTCTCTGCCTTGTGGGTCTTTGGACATGAACTCAGGACACGAATGCCATGCTTGCTCAGTGAGTGCTTTTTTTGTTTTGTTTTGTTTTTTTTACCAGCTTTGTTTTTTGTTTTGATATGATTTTTTAACTGTCCTTACATAAACAATCCTGACTTGGAACCCTTAGTCTTCTTGTCTCTGGCTCTGGGGAACTGAACACGGGCATGAACCAGCCAGCTCCGTCCCTGGTTGTATCCGGATGGTCTTTTTAGGTCAAGGGTAGCTTAGCTGTCAGTCTCCTTTCCTGTTTTAATGTGCTATCCTGGAGATAACTCCCAGCTTCAGGCTCCTAGGCAGAACTTGGCCATATAATTACATGTACTCAGGATGATTTCATTAACCTCCCCCCAGACATTTAAGTTTTTCATGCTCCCAGTCACGTGAAGAGTAATATTACGGCATCTCACAATGTTTGGGGCAGTGCATTTGAGAAGCAGGATGTGGGAATGAAGTCACATATTAGACAGTGGTGAATTCTCCTTCAGGGATGAGGAGGGAAGATGGTGAGATCTATTAGAAATGTCTCTCACAGTCTGTTGGTGAGCTGTTTTCTGTTTGTTTGGTTGGTTTTGGGTTTTTTTGAGCTGGCTTTTCTACTTTTAATAATTCAGATCCCAATAAAATTTTGGTAACACATACTGTCAATCAAAAAATGATCTTCAAACAAATATATGTATATAAATATCTATAAATATACATACATATACATGCTAGGAAAAAACCCCATATAGTTGTTTTTTTAAAACAGGGTCTCTCTATATACTCTGGCTGTCCTGGAACTCACTATGCAGACCAGACTGGGTTTGCCTGCCTCTGCCTTCCAAATGCTCAGATTAAAGGCATGCACCACCCTGCCTGGCTTTCTAACTAAAATACCAGTAAAACAAAATGACCTTCCATGCCTCAGTTGCTGTATTTCATTTTGGACCCATAAGCCTCTGCACTCCACTTGTTTTAAGACAATGCTTTGCAACCAGCTTCCAGAGACTTTACTATGAAGAATGTGCTGTGCACTTCAGCATGGCTGGGCTGAACGGCTTGCAGTAAGAAAAATACGAGGCACCCTTATCTTAGCTTTCCAGAAGCTTGTAATTGAGTGCAGGGGGTGAGACTGAAAAGTAGCCGTGACCTAAGATAGCCCATGATCCAGCAAGGAAAGCGCTGCAAGCAAAGACTTCCCGTGAGGAGAGGGGGAGAGACGTTTCCAGCTAGATTGAGTGGAAAGATTTCCTGGAATAAATGAGATTTGCTAAGACTCGCTCTCTCACAGGTACTGGAAGAGGCAAGGGGGTATGATGAGGCCCAGGGACTCAGCGAGGCTTGAGTCAATAGGAAAGGCTCTACAGTGCGTCGGGGTGGGGAGCCTGAGAACAAGGGGGCGCCAGTTAGACGGACCTGGGCTAGGCTCTGTGCAGTAGCCATTAAGCAGCTCTGGAGACTGATTTAAATAGTGGTGTGTTGAGGTCAGTGGGTCCTGGGAGCTGAGACTGATGTGGGGAAAAACCTGTCCAGGCTTGCTCGGGTTCCATGTGTGGAATTAATAAGCACGAGGAAAAGCTACTTTGAAAGAAAATGTTGCAAGCTTGTGTGTCCAGGCAGGGGAGGAAAGGATTGAGCGAGTTTGAGATTCTGAGCCCGCATAGCACTGGTAGGAAAAGAAACAAGGCAACAAGGAGGATACCTAAGAACATGTGTGGAGTCTAAAAGACAAATGTGTAGCTCCTCAAGTGCCACTGCCTTTCCTTGAGACAGGTCTGGTCTCTCATTGGCCAAGCACTCATTCAGTAGGGGTGGCTGCCTGGCTAGCAAGCCCCAGAGACCACCCCCAACCCAAGCCTTAGCCTCCCCTGTGCTGGGATGCTGGGATTACAAGAGGGGCCCCCATACCTGGCTTTTGCTTTTTTTAATGTGGGTGCTAGTGTTGGCTAATCAAGCCGCTTACTGAATGAGCTATCTTATCTTGCCCCCGGCTCCTCCTCTAGACCTCCTCCTCTTTTTGAGACAGTGTCTTGCTATATAGTACAAGTTGACGCTGGATCCATTATGTGGCTCAGGCTAATCTCAGCCTTGGGATCTTCCTGCCCCCGCCTCCCAAGTGCTGGGATTATAAACACGGGGCATCATGACTAACACAGGTTGATGAGACTTTCCACGAATACAGCTCTAGGGAATCTCTGGCTTCCTAAACATCCACTGCACTGCTGATAGTGACTGCTGTGAAACTTCTCCCTGTCTCCCTGGGCTGGGCCTGAGAGCATGGAACGTCCATCTACTCTAGAAGATTTAAGATGCTTAACAGGTAGGGTGGACATTTGTGGTCACTTGGCTACCCATCACAAATATGCTATTCGCAAGAAGATTCTTATGATTCTGCCAAGGCATTTCCCTCCAGCCCTCAGTCCTGGTAAATTAGGAGAAGGTGTCCTATCCCCAGATTCAGAGGGTGTCTAGTAACTAGGAGGACACAGTATTTCTGGGTCCAGGAGTGAGTCCTGGATTTAGTGTTGTTTGTCCCTAAGAAAGCATCTTCTCTCACTTTTTGACTAGACTTAAACCTTGAGGATACATGGATCATGTAGCCATGTGGATCCTGTGTCAAGTCGACCCAGGCAAAACACAAAGGGTTTCTTAAGTGTCCTTGTATTTGGTATTTACAATGTACTACAGCGGCACTTTCTGTGTCCATGGTTGGCATTGGAGGTTCAGTAAAATGACTCAAGCTGGGTGGTGTGGGTAGGGGGGCTGCAATCCTTGTTCTTTTCGAATCCCGCTCCTTGGGACCAACACGGCTTGCACACACAGTGCTCACTGGAGAAGCAGAGGCAGAATGGGCTTGGGAGCTTACAACAGGTTCCCCGAAGCTGTGTCCTTTTAGCTAATGAAGTTCTTTGTACATTTGTCACATTTTGGTTGAAGACTTGTTTTTGGAGTCACCCAGTCACACAGACAGTGAGGTGAGGGATGGAACACGGAGTCCTTATCTTTTTTTCTCCTTTAAGCACCCGTGGCCTGCACTTATGGAATGCACGGTTGTCCTGAGGAAAGCAGGTTCTGTCACACTGGGGCATGAATTCAACTGCACAGTGCCTCCCCATCTCAATCAGTGAACAGTGCATTCGGATCTAAATGAGACTGCATTTAACACCCATCCTGATCCTCAATTCCTCCTTAACACAGGGTAAGCCCATGACATCAAGGGAAACAACGGCCCTGTGACCTTTACTTTGTCGTTCCTGTAAAAACAGAATCACAACAGCTTTTGAACCATGTAATTCACTCCATTTTATTCTGGATGCATTTTACAGGTAATTCACAAATATCCCAGTGGACACTGAAGCTAAGGCCATTCTGTGAGTTATTTTTAAAACTTGGGTGTTCTCCGTGTAATGATCTTTTAAAAAGAAGTTACCAAAACCAAGACTCTGAAATAAAAAATTTTAGGTAGGTACAAGACACCTTTTAGGGCCACACGTGGTGTGAAGTCCACTTCGTGGCCAAGCAATTGTTTGCCACTGTGTAAGAACTAGGCAGCCATAGCTCAGCACCGAGCTCCCTTCTCCATGTTACAACATAGCGTTTTGTTTTGTTTCAGTCAACCGCTGACCCACTGGTATTGAGGCACCACTTTCCTCCTAGTGAGTGACGAGGAGAGACTTTATCTAAGAACACGGTATACAATTCTTAGAACAGGAAAAAGAAAGGGACCCACAACTAAGGCACTGAAAGCACATTATTGTATATAAAGAAATGTAAACAGTTTAACACCGACAGGATCCCTCTGCTAGTCCTTATTGTGACTGTTCCAGAGCTTCTTTGTTGGGCTTGAGAGCCGGTGAAATGGAACCAATCTGCAGAATTCAGACTTATACCAACATAGGGTCTGCGTGTGGCGTGGTCACCATTAGAACACGAGTGGAAGGCGCTGCTTCCTTCTCGGGTTTGTTCTGTGGGCGTGCAGAGGCAGGATTTTAGGGAGAGTCTTAAGTGAGAAGCTCTCGCAGATAGATATGTTTCTACTTCATTTTCAGTCTCTCCCGCCATGTTGCTTGACTAAAGTTTAGGATTCCCTGGGTTTGTTTCATCAAAGACACACAATGTGGGAACTCATCACCCAGCCTCTATATCGGTTCATATTTTAGGGTGAAATGGTTCACATTATAAATAACCCACAACTACTATATGTAAAATCTCTTCCAATGGGATCAACTAGCCAACTAGTGCTGCGAGCACTTCAGCTCACCTGCACAGGGAGCAGGGAAAGAGTCTGCTGGAGCACGGCTGAGCTGCTGAGCCCTGGCTGAGCTGCTGAGCCCTGGCTGAAGGTGTGGCAGGGGCATTCCTTAGGCTGACAACCATCAAGGCCACATCTGCTTAGGCCTGATGCTCAAGTATTGACTTAAAGCAGTTCCAAGCTCAAAAGCATTAGGTGTATATGCATTTTTTTAAATTAAATAAACAGTTTTAATACAGTTAAACGTGTAGGTAAGAACAAATAATTATAATTTAAAAACACGTTTATTTTTATTTTCCCCCTCCGGAGAAATTCCTCTTAAAGCAAGTAGAGTGTCCACATTCTCTAGTTTTAGTGCTGTATTAGGAATTTGGGGTAGGTAAAGTAAAATTAAGGTATTCTCTACCTTAATGTTTTCTATGATCAGAAGAGGGCGAAGGGAAGAACAAGAGACAGAGAGCCTGTGGGTGCCCAATGAGATGGACAGCACTGTTAACCGAGCCCAACTACTGTGGGCAAAGATGACAGCATTTCTCTTTTTCCTGGGCAACAAATTGCTAGCTATTTCCACATTTAAATGTGATCCATCAGAGAAACTTAAAATTGGAAGCCTTTCTCATTAAGGGAAAGAAAAAAGGGTGGGGGGAGGGTTGTGTGTGTGTAACCTTAAAAACTAGGGAGTCAAACAGCTGTGTTGAGGGCAGGTGTGCACAGCTACTAATTAGTAAGTTCCCAGCAGGATTAAAGTGAGTTTTGATGGAGCAGTTAAACATGGGCTGGCTTGTTTCTCCAGAGGCACCAGTTAGCACTCTCCCACTAACAAATGCACAAACATCAAAAAGCCAGACTTAACCACGCTATGCTGATGGTGTCCTGTCCCCAACGGGGCTTTCTCAGTGTGCTTGGCAAGATGAGGAAGTCCTTACCAGGTACAGATGCGCACTGCCATCTTAGGAAAGGCAGATTTCTGTCTGAGCACACAGGGCAGTTAAGAGCTGCTGAGACTGTTGGATACTGGGGTGGGGTGGGGTGGGGAAGCTTCTATGTGCCTCTGTCCCTGCCCCAATCACATGACACAGATGGGAGCATGCAGCTCAGTGGAGTGGAAACAGTGGCCACAAGGATTCTCTTACCCAGGACACTGCGTGCTCGCTATTGGTTTGCTATGTTGTCACTGCTTCCAAATGATAGGAATATTTGGCAGACAGTAGGTCAGTGTGTGTTTAAATGTCACTGTTGAGAGATGACTAAAAAGAGAGAGTGTGTCCTTGCTATCACTGAAAGAGCTCATTCTGAGTTAGCAGTTTTTGTTTTAAGAGTAAAGTTATCAAGGTTTGGGGGCTTTAGCTACACCATCCTGTCTGCAGGCATGTTTGTTGTAGCTCTAATGGCAGAAGGCAGACACCCTGCATGCATAGGACAGACACCTGCCTTCCAGTTTCTGTCTGAACTACAGATGTTTTTCTAATGCATCTTTACATGAACCAGTCCACGCTACAGATGACGCTCCCTGGTGACCATCAGGAAGGCAGGACTGAGTGTGAGTGAAAAGCAAGCTGCACCAGTTTCTGTCTTTTAAAAGCCAAATGGAGAGCCTGACGGTGCTCCCTGAGCTGAGTGCAGATGTGATTTCCAGGCGAGGAAAGGGGGTCTTTTCCTGCCTCACTCAGCACAAGAGACTATCAGTGATGGAGGGCTCCCTGCCAATGGGGCTCAGCTTAGGACAAGGCAAGTCCACCTTTGCGTTTGATTGGTGTAAAAGAATTAAAGAATGGACTGTGTCCTGCGGGGGAGGCAGACTACTACCTGCTTAGATACACTGGGGCTGGTGTTCATGGTGCCAAGGCTACCTCTGAGCCAAAAGTCTGTCAGAAACAGGTTGGTCCTTTCAGAAAAGCTTGCATTTTGTCTTGACAGCTTAGTGATTGTTTGTAATACTCTGACCCTAGTAATTCACAGCGATTGACCCCTGCTACATACTCAGCATTGGAATTACATTCAGAGATTTTAAAGAAACCATAGCAATATTTCCCCCATAAAATTAAGTGCAAAATACCTTTAACAAAAAATGATGATAGTAAGAAACATTTGACATAGTCATGCAAAACTCGTCTCAGTTTACAAAGACTGACATTCCCGTGACAACCCTAGGTTTTCACATGAACGCCGCCATCTTACTCATTTTTCTTTGAATTTAAATGTGGGTGCTTGTGTAAAAAACGGTAACATGCAAGTTCAATGATTTCCAGTCCACCAAATATTCTCTCCTGCAGCACGAAGAACACAATGCTGATTATAAAATACCACCGAACAGGGCTGTACAGATATATGAGCAGGCACATTGCAGAGCAGAACAAGGCCCAGTACACTATGGACAGTAGCTTGACCACAAGGACTCTGAGCTCAGACTTGCAAGGTGGAACTGTACTCTGCCCAGTAAAGTGGAAGTTTTTCTCTCCTTGGTAGAAGGACCGAAGCCTCTCCTCCTTTTCTTCCCACCTTCTGTGGCACCAGAGCTGAAGGTCCTCCTTGGATGTGGGAAGAGAGTCAGCTGGATACCGCTGGACGTGGAAGTGGATCTCCTTGGGAAAGTCTCCAAGGAGAAGGTGCTTCTCAGTTTGAGGGATGTTGTAAGGATATGCGACCGTGATGTCATGAACAGCATCGAGGTTCTTCCCTAGGTTTTGGAAAGATGAAAAGAGCTTTGCTTTAGCAACCAACAGTCAATGGGGTGGCAGTGCTGATTCACTCTGCGAGGCACAGCCACGAGCATGAAGAATCAGTACAGAGTGAACCACCACGAACAAACAAGGGCTAAAAATACCAGTGTTTCTGGGTACTTAGGTCAATATTTACCAGCCATTTTTAGCTTTTTTCCCCGTTTGCTAATTACCACAAAGACCTTTAGAAAGAAATTATCTTCATTCCCAGAAATGGTAATCTGCATTCTAGAACTTCATGAATACACACAGTGAGCAGGATCTGAGGTAGGACTTAAAGGCTATAGCCCAAGCCTTCTGCCACAAGATTTGTTACACAGACATTATTAATACATTTATCTCTTCAAAGGCAATAGAAATGTACTCTCCTTTACCTTAAAATGACCACGGTAACTGCTGCAAAAGAACCTCAGAAAGAAACAATGTGAAGAAATTGTCAATTTCTTCTATTATACAAACACACACACACACACACAAGCATAACAACTTTGATTCTGACCTGAAACACCATTGTGCACAGGCATTTGGGAAAGGTTGTTTTTGAAGTCACAAGCCAGATGCTGGTGATGAAGAGACAGCTGACATGGTCCCAGTGTCCTTCAAAATGTTCTCAACATAGTTAGGGGAACAAGGATGCACAAAGCCCCAAACTGTCCCTTGGGGATATGGGAGATGAACGGGAAGGAGCCAGTTCTGTAGATGGACAGGGTAGTACACTATGGGAATGGGACATTAAAAACAGGCTGGAGCACATGGCATGGTCCAGGCCTTCCTCTACACTGTATGTGTAGAGAAGCATCTTCATGGTAGCCACAGATTTTAAGCAAGGATGATCTTGGGGACAGCGGGGCAACAGCCGTGTGGCTGTTCCGACAGACTAGGAAAAGGAGGCAGGCCAAAGGAATAGATCTGTATAAAAAGATAACAAGAACTGATGTGGTGCAGCAGCCAAGGAGGAATGCCAAGGACGGAGCCAGACTTACTTTATTTTGGCTTGGCACTGAGCTAATGGTAAGAGCCTTTGCAGTTAGAGAATCAGTGGTGCACTGTAAGAACTGCAGAGTACAGTGGACCATTCACCTGACCATTCAACTGAACCCAGTACACACGGGCCCTGGAAGCCTAGTGTTTGCTCAAGGGCAAGCACTGCTGGTATTATTGTGAATGTTGCTCTATCTTTAATGAACAAACATAAGAGTGTTTTATCAGTTATATAAAACAATAGATTTTGTTGACAGTTTCATACAGATACGTAATACTCTTTGACAATATCCATCCCCTGGCCCCCTCTCCCCCCCAGTGAACAGACTCAATGAGGATTTGAATTTCATCAGAAACAGATGACGCAGACAGGACTTACCTGTGCGACAGTGGTGAATCCTACATGGGAAAGAAGTCCCTAAAAGGCACAGGAAATCTGGAGACCAGTCGGACTATTCTAGACTGGGGTGTGACAGCACTGTCTCCCTCTCTCAGAATCTAGGTAAGCATATTGCACTGTTGATGTTTTACCTCGGTAGCACCGATCGCAAAGAAGCGAGGTCATCTACACCATGCCCCCACACACTTGCAAAGAAGCGAGGTCATCTACACCATGCCCCCACACACTCTTCCAACTTTGGAGGCTACCATTTTTATAATTCAGCATAACTCTTCCAAATGATTCTTCAAGCCCTCTGTACCTGTCGGTCTTGGTTAGACCATGATTTACTTTAGGTTAATGACCAGGTTTCAACTTGTTCCCTAACAGTCCTAAGAGAAGCCGTTTCCTTGACTAAAAAGTCAGTGTGGTGCTGACGCCCTCTCCACACACAAGCCAAGCAGAGCCAGTGTGCTGCTGAATATTGCACCTTAACTCTACCCTCAGCTCCCCACTTCCCTCATAGTGAAGGAAAGATAGTCTGCCATGTCCCTGCCTGAATCAAAATTATGTTCAGATTTCACTTATCTCAAAAAATTCCCCTGGCCTTCACCCAAACCCAATTTAATCATAGTTACCGGCATCTCCATAGCACTGCTCAAATCCTTGGCAGGACTGCAGCTCTGTGTAGCTCCTAGCTTTTACTCCTCATGCTGCACCGGTTTCACACTTGATTTTTGAATCTGTCTGTTCTTAATGTCCTAGCCCTTCTCCTACAGTGTCCTTCTGTGTGTATGATGTATATATGTATGAGGATGTGCATGCACATGGAGGCCACAGTGGGATGCTGGGCATCTGCCACTACCACTCTCCACTTTTCTCTTGACATAGTTTCTCAATAAACCTCAAGCTTGCCAGATTGGCTGGCCACCAAGTTCGTGGGTCAATCTGTTCCTGCTCCCCAGCAGTGGGGTTCATGGCACACAGGGGCATGTCCTGCCTTTACAGAGATGCTAGAAATTGCCCTCATGCTTATGGAGGCAATGCTCTTTACTCACTGAGCCAGTTCCTCAGCTCCTATAAGAGGTTCTTAATATTCATTATGAAATATTCATTGGTTGTCAGAAATTTTTATCAGAACTATAAGAAAAATGACTTACTTGCTTCAGTGAGAAACTAAAGCACTTGTCCATATAGAGTGTGTGTGTGTGTGTGTGTGTGTGTGTGTGTGTGTGTGTGTGTGTGTGTCCCTTCATGTTTTGGGGGTGATGATGTTCAGTAACTAACTTGTATGTTTTTGACACAATGACAGTAACTCAAGACAAACAGCCTAGCTTCACTAACGTGCATAGCATGGGGTGAGGTAGGTAGGGAGTTATAGAAGTGACAGCTTGAGTCAAAATTCTGGCTAAGCCCGCTGAGCAAGTTACATGGTCTCCCTGAGGCTTACTTGGCTCTTGTATCTATAAGTACATCAGTAAAAGGTTGTGAGAGTTAAATAAGATGTCCAGGAAAAATCACTAGTGTCTGTGAATGTCAGCTATCACTATCATGGGCCATAAGGCCAACAGGAGAAGCCATGGCCTTTCTCTCTAGAGCAGTTCTAATCAGCATGCTGGCTGTAGGAAAACTGCATTTGTATGCCCTCTCTATCATTATCCTTAGCATTGTTTGCCTAGAATCTGAGGTTGTCAATCAGAGCCCTCCTGGTTGGGCCTTTTTTCACTCAAGATAAATGTTCCAACTGTTTTACAAGTCTGTGTCCTGACTTCAAACATATTTATTTTTACTCTTGCTGGAATACCTGATCCAACTTCCTTCAACATCCAGCTCCAATGAAGAGTGCCAAGTCCAGGGTGGCCCTGCCTGCCATGAGACCCAGCTGCCACTGTATGCTCAAACAAGAACCACATATTTGCCTCTTGAAAATCTTGGCACCTAAAGAGGTTCTAGAAATTTGCATGTGAGCAGTATGGGTTATGATTTATTTGAAAATATGAAATATGAGAATATGGAAGTTATACCTTCTTTGTTGGTAAATTATAACAATTTTAATGGGCAAACGCAAAGTGAGCTCTTGGACACAGTGTTGGCATTCCTTCTACACTCTGCCCAACATTCACATAGCAACAGCCAGGTAGGTCTAGTTTGCTATAAAAAGGACTGTTAGGCCTCTCCCTCTGACTCTCTGCCCCTTTTCTCTCTCTGCCCCTTGCCTCCCTCTCTCCCATTCCCCTTCTCCCCCCTCTCCATATGTTCCAGGATGGTCTCTTCCCTCCCTCCCTCCCCCCCTGTCCCACCCTCTCTTTGTCTCTACTCCCTTCTCAACTCCCCTTCCCTTGCCCGCAAATAAGCTCTATTCGATACTACATCTGTCCATCTTATGGCTGGTGCCTCAGCCTCCTTCCCACCGCACCATACCACACTCTACAAAACATTCCCTTGGATTTATAAAACATGTCACACAGTAAGTTCATAAATGTTAGAATCTACCACATGACCTCTATTTGTCTAGTGAGACTTGGTTGACCTTGCCATGTTTTGTTTTTCTAACTTGGGTTCCATGAATTTTTGTTCCTGGAAGGGTAATAGTCTGAAAGTCTCTTATGCTTGAGATTTAGAACTTTGCAGGCTACCATTTTTATAATTCAGCCTAAGTACAGAACATCATTAGAGTGTTTAGAATACAGAGATAAGGGGAAGGGGGGCTGGAAAGAAGATACTTCTTTGGCATTCAAAGCCCAAGCTTTACAGGTAGTTTAAAGTTCCCTTAAGTCCTGATTTGGACCTGGATAAACCAGGAGAAAGGTTTTGCTTAGGAAGGGCAGTCAACAGTCCTGATAAGCTTTAACTTTTATACTAAACCAAGATCTTGATTTTATATTAAGTCAAGATCTCTAGACAACACAAAAGCCAGAGGACTCTGCTTTGCTGTGTAGGAGAGCCCATTTCTATGCAGGTAGAAAGGCTGGCTTCTTTATCATATCTCATCAAGAGCCTATGGTCGGGGCCCCTGAGCCCACGGGAGCTAAGTTCCACCAGGTAAAGAACCAGGGGGTGGGGCAGCAGGGCTGCAGGGGCTGGGCTCAGGCACACAAGGTGCCTTTACTCACCAATTAAAGACAGGGATTAAGGAAACTGTTTCTGCTATTTCTAAGGTTTACATCATCTGTACACCTAGCTGCCATCAAGAGAAAGCATCTTCACAAGATCTCATTGCTTTTCAGAAGAGTTAAAATTACAGATATGGATGCCACCTACCTGTCATCTGACTGCACTGGGTCAGAAAACTTTACATTTCATTTTGATACCTTGATTAAATAAATTAAAAGAAACTCTAGCAGGATTTGCTCTGTTTCATAGACTATAGCTGTTGGAATTACTTTATAATTCTGTTAGCTCACTGGGACTTCAACTGTTTCTTTTAGTGAGAGGAACAAAGCAGTTGCTTACTCTTTCAAATCTTGCTTATAAGACTCTAACAGACACTAGGGGGATTCTTGATACTGTAGCCATGTTTCAATAACCATCAGCAGTTGAAAACTAATACAAATATTTTCCCCCCAAATGTATAAGGGATGTTTGTGATCTCAAATTGAGGCCACAGTCACTAAAAATTCTAACTAGTGTCAAATGCTCACCAGGAATAGGAGATGACCAAAACCTCATACACTTGTATGCTTAAAAGGAAAACCTGGAAGAAACTTTTGTGGACTCCAAACCTACCAGAAGGAAGGGATGTTGCTGTGGCCATGCCTACTAAGCCTGATGACAGAATGATACATGTCCCCAACAGTGACCTTAAACAGAACTACAAAGACGGTCAATTTCCCTTATTTCCCCATTTTATAACCAAGTATGTATAAATTACACCAAGGATAACTTTATAATTCATTTTGATACCTTGATTAAATAAATCTTAAAAAATCTAGCTGGATCTGATTCCATAAATTTAATTACAGAGAATGTCAACCTATCAACCAACCATGATGCATTTTATGTTAAAATAAAAGCTAAAGGCCACTGATTATCTTTGTTTTCATATATAAAAAACAAAACAGAAAAATTGCCACCTGGGGCAGAGGCTGGGTTTTCTAACTAAGTAAGCTTTCTCTGGCACCAGAGCTGGCACACGGTTGTACTGATAACAGACCATGACATGCTGGCACTACTCAACCCCCATGAACACCATCCTGAAGGACAGAGTCAGAATATATAGACTAAAAATAGGAATAAATAAGACACCTTTCAGCTTCAAACTAAGAATATGCATGAGCCACTTAAAACCAACTGGCATTAAGACTTAAACAGTACCAAGTTCATCACTAGAGAAAATCCTCTAATTTCCTACTTGGAACATTATTCTCTGTTTTTGTTTTGTTGAAAATATATGGGATGAGAAATGGAGACATATAACAAGTAACTTAGACTAAAACACTCTTTTATACTTTCCATCCATATCATTTAAAATTTCCTAAAACATTTTATGGATGAATGTTTCAAAGAACGAAAGTCCTTAGTTTTTGAATATTTACATTATTTCCACTTAAATAGAATTAAGTGGTATGGTGGTTTGAATATGCTTGGCCCAAGGAGGTGTGGCCTTGTTGGAGAAAGTGTCTCACTTTGGACTTGGGCTTGAAGCTCTACCCAGTGCAGAAAAGTCTGTTCCTGCCTGCCTTTGATCAATATGCAAAACTGTTGGCTCATCCAGCCCCACATCTGCCTGGATGCTGCCATGTTCCCACCTTGATAATGGACTGAACCTCTGACCCTGTAAGCCAGCCCCAATTAAATGTTGTCTTACAGAATTTGACTTGGTCCTGATGTCTATTCACAGCAATGGAAACTCTAACTAAGACAAATAGATATTTTTATAATCAACAATAGTAATTTTCTAGAGTATGTTGAGTAGCTAGATCAAAGAATGTGAATGAATGCATTAAGAGATTTTTTTGCTACATATGAAAAAATGACTCCCAGAAATATTAAATACAAACAAGAAATCAATGGCATACCTTTTTGTATTTTAACTAATGCTTGTACTGTATTTTTAGAAAATTGCTGAAACTTTTGTTTTATAATTTTGCTTTGACTTTTTCGAGACAGGGTTTCTCTGTGTAGCCCTGGCTGTCCTGGAACTCACTTTGTAGACCAGGCTGGCCTCGAACTCAGAAATCTGCCTGCCTCTGCCTCCCAAGTGCTGGGATTAAAGGCGTGCACCACCACGCCTGGCTTGTTTGGTTTTTTTTTGGTATAGACATTATGCTTTATTATATCTGTTAGTATTTTGCCTCCTGATCATCAAGGAGGTTTTTCCTTTTAATTAATTTATGTGTGTAGGGTAGGTGTGGTGAGTGGAGGCAAGAGGGTGCAAGGTATCCTTCCCCATCACTCTCGGCCTGCTCCTCTGAGCAGGGTCTCTCTCAACTGAGGTTCAAGTCTCAGCTAGAAGCTGACAGACTCCAGAAATCTTGCTGCGTCATTCCCCTCAGAGCTGGGGGGTACAAACAGACATGTGCAAGGAACCTGTGGCTTGTTTGTGAGTGCAGATCAAAACTGTGGGGTTCATGACAGAGGGAGAGCCTGTGGGGGTTAGTCCTCTGTGAAGGCAGCTTCATTTTCAAGTCTATTTCCTGTAGCTCATTTATTTATTCCCTTCTAGTCCATTTGCCATCTCCTTTCTTATCAGATATTAATTCTATGAACATAACCTTGTCAGATTATTAATTCTCTGAATGTTGTGTTGTAAATATTTTTAGAAATACTAATTATTACCTTTATTGATAGCATCCAATACAACTGTACAATTTATCAAGAAATTTCCTCATGTTACAGGTTTTTAATGCTTTCTCCCATCTCTCTTGGACCCACAGGGTATGGAACTTTACATGTCACTGCATGATGGAAATACCACTTCCCTCCTCTGTTATATTGCTACCTAACTTGGCCATGGCTCATATATCTCACTCTCCAGTCTCCTTTCCCTCTGTTGCTGCACAAGGCCCATGCTTCTTCCTGCTCCAAGACCGTGCAGGGTTTTCTATTGACTTGGCAGCTGCTAAAAGGCAGGCATGCTTTTGTGGTCGCTGTAACTGACCTGACCTGGGCAACTATCTTTTTATAAACTCTCTAAGAGCATTTAATCCAATTCTGAAACCACCTTATGGTGGTCTGCTCCCTGCCATGATGGTCATGGACTCACCCTGGGGAATGGTGAACAAATCCCCTTCAAACTCCTTCTAGAAGTTGCCTTGGTCATGGTTTCTCAGCACAGAAATAGAACAGTAACTAAGACACATCTCCAAAAACAAAACAACAACAACAAAATCCATCTGGAAACTCTACTTCTATTGTATGTGCCTTATAGTTTTGAAACAACTGTCATTTTAAGTTTTCTCATTCAAGGAAAAAGGGTATATATTGTCTCTCGTTTCATGTGTTTCATGTTTAGTTTTCAGCCTTACAGTAGATTTTGTTATTGTTTTCATTATTAACATTCACTTAATAAAACAGATCATCTGACTAACTAAAATGTGGGTTCTGGTGCTTCAGCACATTAAATACTCACTTCAGCCTATTACTAGATCTCTGGTTATATATGATTGTATTTAAGTAATTATTTTTATTTTATTTGTCCTCAGTTTTCTTATAAATGGCTTGACTTTCCAGGAAAGGGCATTTGTTTGATCTCCTGGAGCTTATAGGTGAGTGTTGGGAGCTGACCTCAGCTCCTCTGCCAGAGCAGTATCTGCAGGAGTAACTGCTCTCATCCTGCCTTATCAACAACAACACACAAAAGACCAGCCAATGCTCTTTTCAGAATTTACGCATGATAGGGTCCAAAATTTTACCACCCCCCCAAAAAATTACAAGCTAAAAATCCATAGATCAGATCAAATCTTAGTAGTCAAATATTTTAAAAAAGAAACAAACAAACAAACAGGAAGGCAAAGAGAGCCTGAAAAGTAAAATTAAGTTGTAGGCTCCAGAATGTCCTCCATAAGTGAACACCACCAGACAGAAATTAATTGAATGAACTGTGTACTGACAAATTTGAGTTAATATACTTATGTGACCCAATATATCCCCATATACCAGGTAGATTGTATGTGAATGTTTATATGTAAAATTGCACATAGAAAGAAGCTTTAAAAAACTTATATTCCCCTTTAGAAATCATCTCTACAATCTTTAGGTAAAGGAAGAAATTGAATGGACAGTCAGAAATCAAACAGAAATAAGAAAGAGACTCTAAGGAATACTATGAAGACTGTATTTCAATTTTATAAAAATTTTATGATTTTCTAGTGTTAATACTAAAGAGTAAAAAGGGGAAATGATTCATCTTGGAAAATAGAAGGAAAAATACAAAAGGAAACAGGCAAAGAACATTATTCAAAGTAGAGAGCAGTGATAAGCAAAGCTGCAAGCAGCAACAGGATGAGCAAATGCAAAATCCTGTGCAACATGGCAGATGAGGGAAGAGGAACCCAAGTCCCACGACGGCAGTGACGGGAGCCAAGGGGCATGACGATGCAAACCTTACCTATGTGGCAGAACTGCACGTAGGGTTTACACACCACCGTAGATTAGGGTGTGCATGGATACTGCATATGACACCAGAATTCTGGCTGACAAATATTTGTGTTCAATTAAGAAGCCATGTCTGGACATGGCTTCTGCCCTACAAGCCATTCTGGTCTCACGGCAGCTGCCAAACCACTGTTGGCTACTGTTCTATCACTTGGCCTAGATCCGTCCTCACTGCCTAGCAACCGAGTTGCTTTGTCTTCAGTCAGAAACCCACCTCCCATTCAGTGCGTGAAGCCTCAGCTTGATGCAGACTGCAGGGCTTAGTCAAAGCAGCTTCCTTTCCTGGAGAGACAGACTTCTCCTGTGCGAGCAACTCTCGGAGCAAAGGCTGCTGAGAGCTGACAAAGCCCTGGGACCCATTTCTCCTGAGAGGTTAAGTAAGAATCAGGGTACATACATGTGGCTCAACTGTAAGACAAACAGTCTCCTGTTCTTCCCAGAACGTCTTTAATGCAGTATATAGAGTAATTTTTGAAATTAGAAAAAAAGATGGACTTTACGTATGTTAAAGGGTAAGTTCAAAGAACACCACCATAATTACACACCACGTTGATACATCCAACCCAGCCAGTTTTCCTTTCCTTTCCTTCATTTCTTATTTCAATATCAGATGCTCACATCACGTCACAAAGCTAACCCAGTTGACTGTTACGCTATACCTTGGTTTTTTTTTTTTTAAAGTAAGGATGCCACAGGTGCAGTCTATTTAGAGATTTACAAATCCTGGTTTTCAGTAACTGAAGCTCACCTTATCTTCACCCGGACAGAAACCTCAGCAACAGTCACTGGCACAGGAAGTGAACGTGTTAGGTAGCCATGATCTTTCTGTGCTTGCTTTTATTTCTCAAACAAAAAAGACCCTTCTACAGGAAGGGCGGGGCGGGGTGGGTCACAAAGGTCAGGTCTGTAAAAAGCGGCCTTCCTACCTGTGCTAGGAGTATCTAGTAAGGTCTCCTAGGTCTACCAATGAGAAGCCTCTCAGTACTGATACTTTTCAAAGTGGCAGGGGAGCGGCCAGACGTTGACAGCGGAGGGGTAAAGGCTTATCTGCTAGTAAACTACATGAGAAAACTGAAGCTAGGGTGATAATGGAGCCCAACTGCTGGGCCACAACTGCTGCATCTGAGCAGAGGAGTGGAAAAAGGCTTGGGAGGTTCCTCCAGGAAGCTAAACTTAAGAGGTAGTTTCCAACTTTGCAAGTCCTCCTCCAGACACAGGAAACAGGAGGGAAGAGCCTCTATCTACCGGTCAACTCCTAGAGCTGCCATACATCTTAGTTTGGTCTGCAATATCGAGTGACCATAGCCTCTGTAAACTTAAAACAAGCCACACAGTCTGAGGACTGAAAAGTCCAATACCAAGGAGCTTGCCAACCCAATGTATATCTTTTTTGTTGAATCTTACCATGAAAATAAGCAGACAGCCTCCAATCCTTCCTTCCCCATGATAACCTCTCTCCTGAGGCTCTGCTTTCCCAGGTTAGCTCCATAGGCCCTACAACTTAATATCACAATGGAGATTTATTTAGGCTTCATCACTTGGATTGGGGGGCAGGGGAGGGAGGGCAAACATTTAGTGCACAATGAAAACACAGTAATGAGGCAGGCCCGTCACTGTGTTCTGGAGAGTGTGTGCAACCAACTGGAGAATTGTCCTTCTGACGCCATAGAAGCACCATGGCACAAGCAGCTATATGAAGGAGACACACAACACTGCAGGGTGGGGGGGAGGGTCTAAACGATTTACTTTGAAAACATTGAAGTAATTTAACAAATTTGTTATATGTGCAATAAGCTAAAAAGAGCTTTATAAAAGTGACTTGGATACCTGCCAAATCAAAACATTGGAGAAGTATGTTTGAAACGCAAAATTGATTCCCATAGAGTTGCTATGTTTAAGCTTTCCTTGTGCTAGCATCACACAGGCAACAGTATTTGCTCACTCATGAAAATAGACACTAGCACGCTAACAAGCTGAGCCTTGTATTTTCATTTCTTGTCCAGTGCACAATACAATTCCCTAGTTATGTCGTATATAACCTAACAATTTAAAACTAATTTTTTTCAGGGATTTTCAGGATCATAAGTGTGTTTTCTTGATAGTAAGAATAACATTGAATCAACAGAATTTTGAAGCAGTTGCAGGTCATTCAATTAAAAGTTACAAAACCAAACAAAGGAAAACCCCAAGAATCAAACTGGGAACAGAGACGGCCAGTGTGTGTGCAGGTGGACGGCTTAGAGGCAGAGGCTCTCATTTGTTACATTACCACATTACTCGGCCTTCCTGTTTAACAAAAGTCTAACCATATTTAAAACTTCCATGAAGCTCAGCCATATTACAACAACAGTGTGTTTTCACCTGTTAACCCTCCATTGCCATGCTCTCTCATGTCTTTTGTCGACTCAGTAATGCTGCCCTTCCCCAAACAGTTCCGTTATGACATTAATCTTGACTGCCAACTTGATGGAGCATCCATTGGCATGTCTGTGAGGAATTTTCTGGATTAGATGAACTGAGGTGGAAGAGCCCAACCTACATGTGGGTGGCACCATCCCTTGTTGGGGGCCTGAGACTGGAAGTGAGCTCTGCAGCAGCCTTCATGTCTCATTTCCTGACTGCAGATGCAACATGGCCAACCTCCTCAAGCTCCTTTGCCATGACTTCTCCACCATGCTAGACTGTGCCCTAGAACTGTGTGCCAGAGTAAGGTCTTCCTTTCTCAGGCTTTGTGAGGTTATTTGTCACAGCAATAGAACAAATAACAAATGCACTCCTTGGTCCTTGTAACTTGCTTGTCACCTTTTATAACTTCTCTCATCATCTCCTCTAGACACAGTTTCATCTCCTTTCTAGCTAGCATCCATTTCTCTGGTTACTTACAGAGCTATACTTCTTGAGCTATATGCCAATGACCTTCAACCTCCACTGTAGTGAGCCAATCATGGCCAAATAAGCTTGAGGCCTCACCATCTGTGGTTGTAAGAATGAGAATACCTCCCATAGGCTCAGGGATTTGAAATTTTGGTTCTCAACTGGTGGCACTGTGGGAAGTGGGGGAGACAGGGTTAGCAAGTGCAGTCTTACTAAACAGGTGTGCCGCTGAGAGGGAGCCTTGAGAGATTAGAGCCTTGACCAGCATGCAGCTCACTCTGCTTCATGCTTGTGGTAAAAGATGTGATTGCTCAGCTTCCTGTTCCTGCTGCCATGCCTGCCACATGTGCCATGCTTATCCGTCATGATGGTCTCCTACACTCTAGAACTGAAAGCCAAAACAAATCCTTTTCTACAAGTTGCCTTGGGCATGGTATTTTATCACAGCAACAGAAAAGTAGCATACCACTCTAGCACGACTCTTTATCAGGGATTGTCATACCTACATCCACTGACTCCCTTGGGCCTTGTGTGCTTGTACACCTAGTCACACAGCTCTCTCCAGGCCACTCTGGCACCTCCTCTGTGGACTGCTGGGTTACATGATTTCTGAGCACCATATGCCCTGGGTTTGTCTCCTCTTCTCTATCCCTGGGTGACCTCAATACCAAATATGTGTTTCTGACTTCTAAACTTGTAACTCCAGCTGGTCCTTCATTTCTGGACTCATATATTTGACCACTTATCTTACATCATCTTGGATGTCTAATAAGCATCTCAAATAAATGTGACCTAAACTCAACTTCAACCCAGTCTTTCTGTAAAACCTGTGCTTTCCTCAGCAATTCCAGAGCCATTCTTGTCATTCTCAGATATCCAAGACCCAAATGAAAATTCTATTGATTCTACTTCAAAATATAATCCCAAAGCCGTCACTTCTCACTTCACCTATTTTCTGCACTGTCTGTCTCATCTAGATCATTAAGAACATAAATGGCTTTTGCTAGCTTATCTGCTACCTGAACACTTCCTTACTGTAATGGCAGAGTAACGCTTTCAGAATGTTAGCCACAACACAACATGTTAACTTCCCTATTCTTCTGTCCAGTAGCTGCCTGTCTCACTGGGAAGCCCTGTGCTATCCATGAGCTTTTACTATTTGCTCCCACTTCCTACTGCCTAATGCCCTGGCTCTCCCTGCTCTAGCCACAATGAGTACCAGGTTCTTTGTTGTACATGCTAGGAGTATGTTGCCTGTTCTTCTATCAAAGAGGCCCCGGTTCCACCCTATTGAAATGGCAGGTTTTCTAATTCCTTGGCACATACTGTCACTGATACACTATAGATTTATTTATTCCATCTTTTTCTTCTGCTAAATGTAAGCATAACATTTACATTTATGTAAGCATAATGGCAGAAATTTTCTAGTAACTTCACCATATTATGGAATCAGCATTCCAACATGCAGATATGGAGAGACTGAGCTAAGCCTCTCTCGGGGATACCTCTGCCTGAGTGAGCCTGAGAGCAATTTTCTCTAACAGCCTGAAGTGGGAAGGGTCAGTGAGACTCAGCTGGTCAGTGACTGAGATTAACAATCCTGTAAACCTGAAGAGAGAAGGCCAGAGTAGTTGCTGTTTCTCCTGTCCCTATCTGCAAAACCACTGCTACACTGCTCTGCAGCTGCTGGTGTTCCTGATGGGCTGTCAGCTGCCCTGTGGTGATAAAATTCCACAAAATACAGTGAACCGTCAAGGTCACCAGTATGTGTTCCGGACGCTAGACGGAACATACCAGGGTTTCCACACAATGCCAGAAGGCCCACAAGTTTAGAGATAACTGATAGGTCCCTCTGCCTTTTCTATCCCCTGGATGTTGACTTTTTAGCCATGGTATATTTAACAATGCTAAGTACATATGCTATTTTGAAGATGGAATTATTTTCTGAAATTCTAGACTACAATCCTCTCTGCTTTGTGTATTAGTTCTCTCTGATAACAAAAGAAGCCTCATTAAGTATTCTGGGAAGCAGCCTCTCTCTTCAGATATTATCATAGGAGCATTTGTTTCCTAATTAATTCCCAAGGATGTCTTTAAATAGAATCATTAACCCCCTTACAGCAGTTTTCATTCTCTACTGTGCTATTTCTTCCCCTTTCTATCTGTAAGACACATGGGGCCCCCCACTAGGTAGAAAAATATTCTCACAGAACATTTTAATCAGGGCAGACACATTCTCCAAGTGCTGTAATTGCTGCCTTACAAATGACATTCTTGTTCTGTCTGCTCCTTCCCCTGAGTTAGAGACCCTCCTTCTAGCATAATGTGTCTGTCAACCACCTTGCCTGCTGAGCCAGCCAAGGTGTGCTCCTTGCTGCTGGGCAGCTTCCAGCTCCTAAGAGCTCCCCAGGCCTTTGAGGAATTCTAACTGGGCCTGTGCTCCCTTAGCTCCCCACTCACAGAGGTGCCTCTGGTTGGTCTTGTTTTGTTTGTTTGTTTAATGACCAGACCAAGCCAAGCATCACTCCCTGGTTTTCATTTATCTATCTATATAGATATACCTACCTGATATGAGCACACTGTTGCTGTTTTCAGACACACCAGAAGAGGGTACTGGATCCCATTTGGTTGTGAGCCACCCTGTGGTTGCTGGGATTTGAACTCAGGACCTCTGGAAGAGCAGTCAGTGCTCTTAACCTCTGAGCCATCTCTCCAGCCCCTCAAAAGTGTCTTTCTCTGCCTAGTCCCTGTCCTTTTAACTTGGGTTTCTAGCATGGCAGATTTCAGAGAATAGCTCCTCAGGGCAGAAAGCAGGAAATGGGGAAGGGGGTGGGGGAAGGGAGTGAGGTGAGGGGGCTTGTGGGGGAGAGGGACAGAGCAGCTCTCAGGGTTCCCAGAAACTTGTTAACTCTGGTGCACAGCTGGAAATGGGGCCTGTGAAGGGTGCCTCTCCTGGTATTCCTTTCACCCTCTGCTGACAGAATGAAAACAAGTGCTCGCTCACCTTTCCTCCCTCCCTCCCCCTCACGCCCCACCCCCCACACTTATTCTGTCCCTGAGGCTTCCTGAAGCTACAGGTTAGTTGAGACCAATTGTTTGGTTTGCTTACAATGGCCTTCCTTGGTACAGCATTTTCTGGACCTTTTTCCCCTGAAGCAAATTAGAACACATGCTTTGGCTTCATATTATTTGTTTACTTAAGTTTATCCCTATTCACATAGCAATGCCAACTTTTTCGTTTACATATAAGGGGAAGGAGTTTGAACTAAAAGAACCAAGAACAAAAAGGCTGGACTAACTAAAGCTTAAGAGCAGGTGATGAGACCGGACTTGTAGGAACAAACACTGGGAGATGATGGTAGAGAGAGAAGTTAAAGGATTCACCAATGAAATTTAACACCCTCTTAGTGGTCAGCACTGACAGAAGAAAGGCCAAAGTATGGACAGGGTAAGGAAGCAATAATGACTATGTCAAACAATTTTAAAGAAAAGACTAGGCCAATGCTTAGTGGTTTAGTGCTTAACCAAACCCTTACCAAGTTCATGTCCACAGAGACCTTTAATCCAGGGTGTATAGCTATTGCTACATTGCACTTGTGGTAAAAATAGAAGAAGCACATTAAATGTGTAGAAGCACCTTGCTGAGATGAAAGTCAACTCTCAAATCCAATCCAGGAATGTAACATCTTTAGGCTCCAACATGACACACAACAGGATCAGCATGCTGTATTCAATGACAGCCTGTTCTAGCAATTACAGTACTCTCAGATTAGCAGTGGGACATTATACCTAGACGTGCACAACTACTAAGACAAGATCTTAAATATCCCAGAGACCAGTGAATATTAAGATTATCTCAATATGGCCAGTCTTCTAGTGTTAACAATTCCCCTACACTTGATTCATAAGTGAATAAATCATATTAAATTAAACCAGCCGGTACTTGGGGAACTACCTTCATCAGAAAGAGACTTAATGAAAAGCTTTAGCTTAAATGAATACTCTAATTATTACAAGCTAATATTTGTCCACAGAAAAGGAATTTGTTTCAGGATTAGTCAGAGACCAAGAGAAGCCAGAGGCTCTAATTCAATAATGGAATGCCTAATTAAATGATAATGGATCCTAATTATAATGTATTGCTTTTCCTTGTACATGATTGATTGAGCATATAGCATTACACACAGTTCATTAAAGAAACTTAAATAAAATGCAATTACTAAAACTAAAGGAGGAAAGCTAAGGAGAACTGGTAAATGTGTGCTTTCTGTTTTACAATATGAAAGAAGTCAAGTATAATAGGAAGTTTAAAGATTGGAGGGAAAAATTCTACAGGATGAGTTATGTTCAAAAAGTGCATATAGAAACTATGCTTGTGTGTCCTTCCTAAACTGCTTACTGCCCTTATATGCTTACAATTAGTTACAATAACCTCATGCACTTGGCAGAGGACAGATGAGAAGTTTATTAAATGTTCACTAAATCATGGTTATGATGATTCGCTTAGGCGCCTTGTTAGCTAAAATTACCGAGACAGATTCAAAGACATACAAGCAATCCCATGCCTGTTGAACGTTTATAATCCAGTTGAAATACAAGATATAAACATGGGAAGAACTATGTAAATAACACAGGAAATGAATAAAAATACAAAACTGCAAGAGAGGAGAAGTGAGTGCAGTAAATGTGACAAGTGCTCTGCCTTCAGAGGAGGATAGCTTGGACTGTCCAAACTGTCCTGGATAAAACATGCCAGATTAAGTTCCCAAGACTGAGAGGACATAGATCTTCAGTGGCTACAGAGAAATAAACATCAGATGTCTGTTTCAAGAGGAAAAAAAAAAAAAAAAAAGAAGGAAGAGCAAAGCAACAGAATAAAATCAAAGCCAGGCTCACGGGTATAGGAGAACTTAATTTACAGTAAAGGTGACATCACAAAGCACGGTAGGATAATAAACTGTTTAGTGGGTAGTATTGGGAAAAATGAAATGAGATGCATACCAAACAAGACATAAAGGACTCAAGATGAATAAGAGTATATTACATTATTAACAGAAGAAACTGAAGGCCAAGGACCACTTGGGAAAGGAAGACTTTCATTCAAATAAAAATTTAAGAACAGACAGCACAAGGCAAAGATTATCACTATGCTTATATTAAGTGAACAAGGGGGACAGGCCCATACCCTCAGCACCAGACAGATACTGGCTGAAGGGCAGGAATTCAAGGCCTGCTTGAGCCACAGAGACCCTGTATTTGAACACACAAACAAACCTATTGAGTAACTACAAAATAAAACCATGTTTGTGATATCTAAAAATGATTTAAAACACATATACACAGAAAGAACTAGTTAGTCACACAATCCCCTCATTGGAAACACCAAAGACAAATAGACAGTTCAACGAGAAGAAACCCACCAAATAGCAGATGCACAAAACCTCGATGCACAAAACCTCTTTCTAATCAGACAACAGGAAATTGAAGGCACAAGTTTCCATCTTAAATCTGCTCTCAAGTGACAAGGAACACAAAGCAAGATAACACCAAAGTTTGGCAGGAGCGTGGGCGAACCCTCAGAGAGCAGTGAGAGCTGTCGAGGGCACAGCCAACTTGAAGGGAGGACTGAGCAAGTCACACGGAGCCAGCTGGCACCTCCAGCTCGCAGATCTATGCTTGGGCAGCACCCACAGGAAGTTCTGAGCACATAAAAAAACTAATAAGGGTATTCATGTGCTGATGGGTGTGGGGGTAGAGGCTACTTGGATGGACATCTGTCTTTTGCAAGCTTAAGTAAATGGGACATTTGGAAGGAGCAAAACAGAGAGAAGGCATTTACCAGAAGCCAGTGACATGAACACATGTTGTTAAAAACAAAATGCCATCAAGAAAAAGATGGGATCACAATCTTATTGGTGTAAGTAAGTAAATAAATAAAAATACAGAACCATATAGCCAAACATGAAGTTTACAGGAGCACAAGAAAGAGAAATACTTACTTAGTAGAAAGATTTGCGTATGGAAGACGAGAGAGACAATAAAGGGAAAAGGTATATCAGGAAAATCTGCACAAGTGGCCACACCCATGCCAGTGATTGTGAAGCCCCAGAAACCAAGGACTATAGTGAGCTCTGTCCCCTGAAACTGGGGTAGTAAGTTATTAGTAGTATTCTTAAGAGAAACAGAGAAGACAGGAAGAAAGAAGGAAGTTCGTATTAGACATTATTTGATTTTGTGCAATAATAACTATTCAATACACTTGATGGAGACCTGGGGAAGACAGACCGACAGACAGGAGTAAACAGGCTGAGCAGAAGCACGCCTCTGAAAAGCCTTAGCCAGACCCCCAGTCACCCAGGGAGGTATGCATGCTCTCAAGCAACTGCAAAGGAGGGCAGCTTGGGTGGTGCTCGGAGCCATGAGGAATGGTTTTCACACAGAAGACCAGAAAAGGAAAGAAAGGCAAGCAGCCCAGGGGCTAACCAGAACACACAGATGTCAGAGATGGACGACAACAGAAAGCATGCAAAATGTACAAGAACCTTGGGCCAAAAGCCTTGCTAGAAGGCTTCTGCCTGTACTTTCCAGGGTGTAACTATTCTAATTATTTGGGGGTGAGCTAGAGTAGTCTTAGCTTCCTCCATGAGAGTATTAGAAGTCCCTTGGTTAGTGCTTTCATTATCTTTCCTTTTGTGGGCAATCAGTCGGAACTCAAGATGTGGGAAGAGTAAAATGTAAACTTGATATTGGTTACTTTTCAACCTCAGAGGATGGTAAACCAGGGCCCTCGAGAACCATGAGGATTCTGCTCTTCATCTTCTATCACTGCCGCTGCCACGGAATCTTTCCTTACAAGAGCAGCTTAGGGCTGCGGGGGGAAGGAAACATGCTTTATTCTTAGAACGGGTAATTGTGTTCCTGATGAGGAAAATAGCTTTCTGGATTCCTTTAAACTAATTCTGCAAGTCTGAAATTGGCTTACATATCTATTTTATATATTTGAACACATTTTAAGCACTAAAGCAATTTCTAAGAATAGCAGTACGTGAAAAGAAAAACTAGAAAAATGAACCAAAAACACAGCATGCAAATTAGTCTGCCTTGGAATACATCTGCATATACTGTCCTGCAGTGGTATATTTTACAAAGGGAATTAGAGCCATGAAATTAACATTTTAATGAAACAGACAGACTTTTGACATCAAGACTACTCCCTGACAGCTGCATGTAGGTGGCCAAATGAGATGAAATGGAGTTTATACCTTCAACAGTCTAAGCTAGGGCAATTTGGAGATTATGACTGAATTTAAATTTGAAAATACTGCTGTGTGCAAACATGGTTAGGCTAGTAAGTAATCTTTGGGAACCTTGGCACTATAAATGTTTAATTTAAAACACATGCACACACACACTCTTTTATTTTTTTCCCCCTAAAACACTGTCTTCAAATCCAGGGGAATGAATCTGGAAACTTGCAGGCTTTATCTGAATAGCTCCTTTAATTGTTAGAGGTCCCTCTAACATGAGAGCTGAATGGTGAGGTCCTTGGAAGGGACCCGGGCTTCCACCTGCAGGGACACTGAAAGGACCCAGGACAGCAAGCACTCTAGAAGAAACCTTCTTCCCACTGAGGAAGCTGCAGCCTGCCTCTCCTGACCAGGCCCTTACTCTTTAACTTGTCTAGAAAGTGTGTGGTGTTCTTCAGGAGGCCGAGGCTGGGTCTGTAAGGCACAGCCCACGGGTCACTGTACCTGTGTCTGAGGAGCTTGTGCACTAACGATGTTTTTTGTTTGTTTTGTTCACTTTTTCTTTTAAATGATGAAATTCTCAGAGTATGAGGAGACGTGAAGGTTTTATGAATTTCAAGTTTCATAAAGGCCCTCTCATTTGCTCTGCCAGCACAGTTACATGGCTGTAACGTAAGCACATGCCACCATGTCCAGAGTGCAGCTGAAGCCGCTGCTCTACAGAGCGCAGGATTTACAGGTGATTTGGATTCCTGTCCGACTCTGTCCCTTCCAAGATGCTGAAGCATAGAAGAGGAGGTTGAAAGGTCACATTATGGTGACCCGGAAGGACAATCACTTCCAAGCTAACCAGAAAGCTCCCTGGAACATGTGCTTCTGCTGCCGCAGGGAGGAGGAAAGACCCACATCCCTTCACAGTCCCAAGAGAGCTCAATCCCAGGTCTTTGTACGGCCACCATTTACCACGCACTTTAAATAGCTATGGTGATATTCACAGTGGATGAGAACAACATTTACGATTATTTTCTGTCCCACTAATCATTTTTCAGAGACCTGTCAAGTTTTCATACCCAAATCATATGCTAAAGTTACAACTCTCTTTCCATTTATTCAAGCATCAGCTAGCTTATCAGTGTCATCTTCTTGGGGAAATTCTCCTTGGAGCCTTCCACTCCCTCCTGACTCAGGAGCAGTGCTGGGCACCTGTTATCTTGGCTTTTTCCTGTCTCCACCCTGAGGACCGCCCCCTGTAAGATGTTCTTGCTCTCTAATCAGCCTCTTTGCTGGTCCCTTTGCTCCTCGGTTAAACTACATAGCAGCATCTCACTAAGATGGTCAAGGGACCATAATAAACCTAGGGAATCTTGAATGCTTAAATGCTGCTTCCTCCCCAACTTGCTGAAGAATTTGGCTCTGTTCACTACAAACCTACTTTCTTAGAAATTAAAGGACTCTCACTTTTTCTGCTAGTAGTTCCTAGAGCATTCTGACACCTCCCCAATGTCTGCTTTGTAGACACTTCCTATTTCTCCTGGACAGAAACCTTGAGCTTTGCTGCTGGAGCACTGCACTTTCTCATGAACTTCGTTCATCGTATCGAGCCTCTACCTACAAACTTTTTATGCTTAATTCTTGATACTTTACCATTTATGATAAAGGGAAAAAACTGAAGCACTCAGGGGCCATTTAAAGTATTTACTCTGGACAAGGATTGTTTCCTAAGTTTCCTCAATATTTTGGTTTGTATATTGAGTCTTTCTTTTTTTTTTCTTTTCTTCTTTTCTTTCTCTCTTTCTTTCTTCCTTTCTTTCTCTCTTTCTTTCTTTGTTTTTTGTTTGTTTGTTTGTTTTTTTCAAGACAGGGTTTCTCTGTGTAGCCCTGGCTGTCCTGGAACTCACTCTGTAGACCAGGCTGGCCTCGAACTCAGAAATCCACCTGCCTCTGCCTCCCGAGTGCTGGGATTAAAGGTGTGCGCCACCACACCCGGCCCGACTCTAACTTTCTTATGTATTATTTGTTTCACTGAGTGCTCGGCCTCTTTTCTCCTTTACAGAGGAAATGGCTTTTTACCATCTGCTGGAGGATGAGGAGGAACCAGCACGAAACTAGTGCAATTCTTTACCTTCAAAGCGTATGATGTGATCTGATTTCACTAGCCTGAGAGACATCTCTACAGATCTTACTCATGCAGCCCATCTCTTTCTCTAAAATCTACAATTTGTCAGTTTGAAATCAAAGCTGAGAAGCTGGAATTGCTCTTGCCGTGAGAGAGAGGTATGTCCGGGAAACAGCACGCAGGGGCCAAGGCAGCGCCTCAGAAGAGCGGCCCAGGTAGAAAGCTGCAGTTTCGCACTTGCCGGCCTTCTATGGCTGCAAAGTCAGAACCGGTGCAGATGCATGTGATGCCCAGGAAAACAGACCCTGAGGAGAATCACATTTCCCCAGCCTGTGAAATACTCTTCCTGGGATGAGGCACAGAGACGGTGACTATGGAAAAGAGTCAGGACGCAGAACAGCTCTAGGTGTGTTCAGGGACAAGAGAGGGGTGGCCAGAGCCTCAACTTCACACTACTTTCCTCAAAGACAGAGTTACAACAGAACTTCTCAAAGCCCTGTCTCACATGTTGCAATTCTTTGTAGCCAGCAACCTGACACAGGATGAATGAAAGTCTCCTAAGGAGTCTGCACCCAAATTGGGGTGAGGTCCAGTAACACAGCAACAAAAGTGCCTTTTTTTTTTGGTTTTTCGAGACAGGGTTTCTCTGTGTAGCCCTGGCTGTCCTGGAACTCACTTTGTAGACCAGGCTGGCCTTGAACTCAGAAATCTGCCTGTCTCTGCCTCCCAAGTGCTGGGATTAAAGGCGCCCTGTTTCCTTGCCCATCTGTTGCTTGTCAGCCAAAGGCTCCTACAGGTTCACCAGCAGACCTGACTGTAGCCTCCCCAGCCTTGAAGCAGGCTGATTCAGACCTCCCTGTCACTGAGAATGAGACCACTTGGGGTGGAGCCTTCTGAAACCTAGATGGTTCTATGGTTCTGTCACCTGTCACTGCTCTTCTCCAAGACAGTGTGACCTGCTGAGAGGCCCTGGAGAGAGACAGCCAGCAATCCAGTAATTTACACCTACTTGCCAAACCAGTTCTGTCAGGCAGATCCCTACAGGCTGGCAACAGGCATCAAGAATGGATGGGCGGGATGGGCCTCCCCCCACTCTATAAGCACAGACTCTTAGTAAACTTTGGGCTTAGTAAACTTTGGGCCTTGATCAGAAAAACTGTCTTGGTCTCGTTACTTCTCTCACCGTAGTCTCCCATACAGCTCCAGCCTCCCACTCAGGAATCCAGTTAGCGTGGCCGCAGGCAGCTATGGCCGACCACCTAAATTCTTCTGAAACAAAAGCCAAGTAGGAGAGGGGAAAAGCCAGGCAGTTCATTTTTTAACTAGTAAGGGAAGTTTCTTTAATTTGTTTAGAAATGTATTTTTTACATTTCATGTCTGTGTTTGTGTAGAAGTGTGTTGCATGTGTGGGGTGGCCTTGGAGGCCAGAAGAGGGCCCTGGATCTGCTAGGCTAGACTTAAAAGAATTTGTGAGTGGTTGTACAAGCCTGCACTCCCACCAACAATGGAGGAGTGTTCCTCTTTCTCCACATCCTCGCCAGCATCTGCTGTCACCTGAATTTTTGATCTTAGCCATTCTGACTGGTGTGAGGTGGAATCTCAGGGTTGTTTTGATTTGCATTTCCCTGATGATTAAGGATGTTGAACATTTTTTCAAGTGCTTCTCTGCCATTCGGTATTCCTCAGGTGAGAATTCTTTGTTCAGTTCTGAGCCCCATTTTTTAATGGGGTTATTTGATTTTCTGAAGTCCACCTTCTTGAGTTCTTTATATATGTTGGATATTAGTCCCCTATCTGATTTAGGATAGGTAAAGATCCTTTCCCAATCTGTTGGTGGTCTTTTTGTCTTATTGACGGTGTCTTTTGCCTTGCAGAAACTTTGGAGTTTCATTAGGTCCCATTTGTCGATTCTCGATCTTACAGCACAAGCCATTGCTGTTCTGTTCAGGAATTTTTCCCCTGTGCCCATATCTTCAAGGCTTTTCCCCACTTTCTCCTCTATAAGTTTCAGTGTCTCTGGTTTTATGTGAAGTTCCTTGATCCACTTAGATTTGACCTTAGTACAAGGAGATAAGTATGGATCGATTCGCATTCTTCTACACGATAACAACCAGTTGTGCCAGCACCAATTGTTGAAAATGCTGTCTTTCTTCCACTGGATGGTTTTAGCTCCCTTGTCGAAGATCAAGTGACCATAGGTGTGTGGGTTCATTTCTGGATCTTCAAATCAGTCTGGCGGTTCCTCAGAAAACTGGACATAGTACTACCGGAGGATCCAGCAATACCTCTCCTGGGCATATATCCAGAAGATGCCCCAACAGGTAAGAAGGACACATGCTCCACTATGTTCATAGCAGCCTTATTTATAATAGCCAGAAGCTGGAAAGAACCTAGATGCCCCTCAACAGAGGAATGGATACAGAAAATGTGGTACATCTACACAATGGAGTACTACTCAGCTATTAAAAAGAATGAATTTATGAAATTCCTAGCCAAATGGATGGACCTGGAGGGCATCATCCTGAGTGAGGTAACACATTCACAAAGAAACTCACACAATATGTATTCACTGATAAGTGGATATTAGCCCCAAACCTAGGATACCCAAGATATAAGATATAATTTGCTAAACACATGAAACTCAAGGAGAATGAAGACTGAAGTGTGGACACTATGCCCCTCCTTAGATTTGGGAACAAAACACCCATGGAAGGAGTTACAGAGACAGAGTTTGGAGCTGAGATGAAAGGATGGACCATGTAGAGACTGCCATAGCCAGGGATCCACCCCATAATCAGCATCCAAACGCTGACACCATTGCATACACTAGCAAGATTTTATTGAAAGGACGCAGATGTAGCTGTCTCTTGTGAGACTATGCCGGGGCCCAGCAAACACAGAAGTGGATGCTCACAGTCAGCTAATGGATGGATCATAGGGCTCCCAATGGAGGAGCTAGAGAAAGTAGCCAAGGAGCTAAAGGGATCTGCAACCCTATAGGTGGAACAACATTATGAGCTAACCAGTACCCCGGAGCTCTTGACTCTAGCTGCATATATATCAAAAGATGGCCTAGTCGGCCATCACTGGAAAGAGAGGCCCATTGGACTTGCAAACTTTATATGCCCCAGTACAGGGGAATACCAGGGCCAAAAAGGGGGAGTGGGTGGGCAGGGGAGTGGGGGTGGGTGGATATGGGGGACTTTTGGTATAGCATTGGAAATGTAAATGAGTTAAATACCTAATAAAAAATGGAAAAAAAAAAAAAAAGAGTAAAAGAAAAAAAAAAAAAAGTCATTTACACAGCAACAGGATTTGGAATTATGAGACAAAGACAAAAGAACCAGCCTAGGTGTCCCAAACTGGAGGTTTTAGCACTGAGAATGAACCTGCACTTTTTTTTTTCAAGAAGGAAAAATACAACACGGTGAGAGAAAAACTCCCAAGTATGGGCCACCTGCAGCAAGTGAAGCAGGTCTTTCTAGAAGCAAACAGTAGTCCACTCTGTTGAACACCACTCCCAAGGAACTAAATGGGAGAACTGGGGTGTGGAGGTGAAGCCCATTTGTGACCCCGAGAATCTACAGTTTTCAGTAAGAAAGGGAAAATGCCAACTTACGTGCAGAAAAATGGAATACTTTCTTATGTGAGTTTGGAATGCATTTCTAGCTTTTAAATACCAGGCTGGCTTAAATGTCAGATCTATTTGTTTGTAAGAACATGTAAGTGATGTTGCCTATCATTTTACATTGAAATGAAAAGTTCATGTTTCAAGAATGTATCTCCTTTCACTGTATTTCAAAGAAGGTCATGTAAATAAAGTCTCTCTTAAAATGCAAAAAAAAAAAAAAAAAAAAAAAAAAAAAAGAATTTGTGAGCCGTCAGTCCACAGAAGAACTTCTCTTAACCGGTCGAGCCACCTATCCAGCACCCAGGACGTTCCTTAAATGACCCATTCCATCCCTTATTATCTACATAAATCCCAGTAGACTACTCCAGAGTTATCTCCAAATCTGAACTATTATCAACTATGTAGTATCCTTTTTAAGTTTAGAAGCATGTTTAGTTTAACAATTATTTTATATTATATGCATTACTATAACACTTAAATTCAGCATTTGTATCACTTTATTGGTATCTGAGCAACTTGGTATTTAAAAAGCAGCTCAGAAATATTACAACAGCTCTCAGCATGTAGCAAAATAGTTGGAAAGTGACAGTATGTAACATTTAGACATAGTATCCCCAAATTTAGACTCTCTTTGTGGAAAAAAATACAGACTTATCATTTGAAAAGCCCTTCGTATAAACATCACTTTGATGTGAATAAACTCAACATATGTTAATATATCTATTAAGTTCAATACTGAAAAATGCTGGTAAGGAAAAAGGATAAAGGTGCATTGCACTGGAAGCCACAGGAAATGTTCTACCTAGGAAGAAGCATAACCCATCCAGGAGGCACTGAGAACCTACACTGAGCAAAGTGGAAATAAATCTCAGTTTAGTGATTGGTCCCTAACTGCACAAAACCGTCAACTTTGCAGCATGCATGGGAGAAGGGCTCATGGGGCTCTCTCTACTCCTAGCTCAGGAGCTACTGGAAACTAACAGCTGTATTTTTCTTAGGAAATGTAGCCACTGCCAAGTTCCCTCTGCATATACAGGAAACACTGAAAGGACTTGGTGGGCTATAACAAGAAGGAGGACATAAAGGAGGAAGGGGCACATGTATTCTCAGTTCCATACATCTATGCAATACATCTTAATCATGTGGTCCTCAACACTCGTTCCCAGACCCCAACGAAGCAATAACTCTACCCTAAACAAGACATATTAGCTTGTTCTTTAGTTTCATCTCCTATAAACTAGACTTTCCAGTGTTGGAACTTTTAGAAAATAGCCATGAGATAAATTTGACAGATGTTTTATAATAAAGCATTGGTTAATTTTATCTATAAAAGATAAAGGGCTCCACGAGCCCTAAGATGTTGCATCTGATTTGAATGGTAACACTCAACAGCAGGAGTGAAGTTAGGAGGTAGTTAACTTGGCTAACTGAGAAGGGGAGGAGCTCTGCTCCAGTTCACACTCCATCACTCCCTAAGGAAACTGTAGTAGGAGGCTGGCAGAGACTTAAAACAAGGATAAACAGATGGCCTTTGTTACTAGTAATAAATGCAAGACTTAATGTATCTAAACAAATGCTATTAAAATACATGGAAGGGACTATACAATCTTTCCTAAGTTTTATTTACTTTGCTGGGTAAATGTCCCCTTCATAAAAGAAGTGATACACTTCAGCTCAGTTCTACAAACAGTACAATTAATTTTGAATTGAGAAAGTCATATTAATAGAATTTTATAATACATTAACATAATTAAGTAGGAAAAAGAAAATCCTCTCTTATTACTGCTCAGGATTCCATCCTGTTCTTACTGTTACATCCCTGTCTCTGTAAGGCACATGCTAGGATACGGGGACCAGAGAGGAAACTAGAGTAGACAGTATTCATTTGTCCATGCTTAGGGCACGCTATTCCCAGTGGCAAGATCTGGGATCACAAAGATAAACAATAGCTGTCAAACCATTAATGGTGTGGTAGGAGAGATCACTTTGTAGACCAGACAAGTCCTGAACTTGGTTCAGCCTCTTAAGGAGTTAAAGATTACAAAATGGCACTGCCAGACCATACTAAAAGAAACTGTCAAAGAAAAGCATGCGCCAAATTCAGTTTATAAAGAGCACAGATATTCATAGACCACTTGGGGCATTTATAACAAAGTCAAGATAGTGTGGTGCATTTTTAATTGTTTTTCTCTGCCTGTAGATAGCCTGTGAGCTCTATGCTAGACAGTGAGACAGGTCTATGTATCTTTTTAAATCTGTGTACTTTCATACATGTGGGTATGTGATGCTGGAGCTTAAACTCATGACCTTGGACAACAATAAAAACTTATCTCCTCTATCTGTTCATTTACAACATCCTAAATATACCACACTGTGTTTAAGATCTGTAGAGAGTGGTGAGCAAAGAATTAAAGAAGCCTGCTATCCTACAGACCATGGTCAAAATAGTTCCAAAGCCTTCTCATTTGTTTCCATTAAGAGTACAACATAAAAGATTCACTACTTAGCTGGGCAGTGGTGGCACTCGCCTTTATCCCAGCACTCAGGAGCCAGAGGCAGGCAGATCTCTGAGTTTGAGGCCAGCCTGGTCTACAAAGCAAGTTCCAGGATAGGCAGGGCTATACAATGAAACCATGTTTCAAAAAACAAACAACAAGTAAACAAACACAACAACAAAACAAACAACCACTTCTTACTGTCAACTTCCATCCGAGAGCTCAGCAGCTGGAAACAGCCAAGCAGGAATAACCACGGTGAGTGCTGTGCTGAGGGAGGGCTATGATGTGCTGCAGGCACTGAGCTGAGCTCTTCACACAGATGTCAGCCTTCACTAACAATCATGAGGCCAACATCTTCATTTTACACACTCAACAGGGGCCTCTAAGTAACCTGATCACCAGTTTTTCAATAGCCATAGTATTTATATTTCCAAGTTAAGTTATGGAAACTGTTCCTTAAATTGTTCTAAAATGCATTTAATTAATTAATCTGTATTTTGTTTAGCAGAGGAAGTGCCATAGAACAAGTGTAGAAGTCAGAGAACAACTTGCAGGCTTGGTTCAGTTCTTTCCCCTATATGAATCCCAGGCATTGAACTGGGGCCCTCACACTTAGTGGCAAGTACCTGCTAAGCCAGCACGCCAGCCCACTGAGCCATTTGGCCATGCCCTAAACTATGAGAGTAGCAGTCATGTATCTGCTGATTGACAAATGCAAAACAAATTACATGTCAGTTATCCAGTCTGCTTGTAAGACAGAGGACTGAAGGGCAGCAAAGTTTCTAGAACATTAAACACTATTTCAGCTTTGATGTCATGAAACGTAAGTGGATTTCATGTGTAACATCTCAATAAGCAACAGGAACCGTATCTGCCTTGGCTGGTGGCTGTTTGTTGGCTTATCAGCACTTACCTTTTAAAATTATGCTACGTGGCACCTTTAACTGTCTAAGTGTTTTGCATACGTGATCAACCACCATCAGTCATCTGAGTGTTGAATACATTTTCATGCCCTGAAATTTTTACTGAGCTTTGCATAGTGAGACACCAGATGATGTGTCAAGTTTCCATCCCAAAGTAAATGCTTTCTGCTTTTGCATCCTACTCCTCCAGGTAAGAGCCTGTCTCCTCTCTCCTGGAATATTATCAGGCCCAATTTCATGCATGAGTGGGGAATAATTAGGTCTCCTGCCTCTTGGTAGGGCAAGTCAAACCTTTTATTCTATTTCACTCAACACTTTTTAAACACAGTGATTTCTCTGTGCCACCCACAAAAGTGCTTTCAGTGAAGGAATAATGAAGCTACTATCTTTACTCCGACATCAAAAGAAATCTATTAAAAATGCTGGGTCAGGGTATTTTAAGGTCAATGATAGAAGTTTAAAACAAATATCTTTTGAAAAGCTTTAAGTGATGATTTCAAGTTACAGCTTCACCCACAAGTGTACTGAATCACAAGTTTATGTGGGGTGAAGTATGCAAAAAAAAAAAAAAAAGATTCTTGCAATTGGAGACATGGCTCAGCAGTTAAGAGCATTTGCTGTTCTTGCACAGGGTGTGGGTGCAGTTCCCAGCACCTATGTGGCTGCTCACAACTACCTGTAACTCTAGTACAAGGGGTCCAATGTCCTCTTCTAGACTCCGCAGGCTACTGCACATGTGTTACATATAAACTCATGTAGGTGCAAGTACATATGTGTAGTAAGAATTTTGGTTCCTTTAAAAACTCAGTTATGTTATATGAATATGTTTCGTTTTAATCCCAGGTGGAGGATATGAGGCTGCTTCAGTTTGTCCACAGTCATTAACTAGGACTGTCTCAGGGGGAGTAATTTTTTCAAGCTACAGATAGTTTAATTCTGGGACTCTGGAGAAGGTACAAATGGGACAGCCCCAAGAGGACCTGCAGAGGCTGCTGGTTGCTGGTTTGCGATTGATGAGTTTCTGAATATTTTGACAACGATGAAGATTGGACCCGCCCCTAAGTACCCAATATCCCTAAAACGTCTATGTCCCCCCTTTCCCTCCATCCTCTCTCTCCCACCTAGTGTTGTAGAGTTGGGAGGCATTCGGGTGGTAGAAGGTTGGTAGAGGTGGCTAAACAAATACTCTAACACTTACACACAAAAATAGAAATAAAAATTTAAAAAATTAATCCAAACACCTGTGGAAAAAGCAGGTTCTAAAAGTCCTCTCTAGATAAACTATGAGAGTAGAAGGATTATAGTACAAGTAAAATCCAGTGTGCCAGCAAACCACACGAAGGCTGATGTTCCTGGGCCCTCTGGCTCATGGGAAGTCATAACTACCATCTTTCTTTCAAAGCAAGTAATTTCCTAGAGTAAAACTAAAGTAGTCATCTAATTGTAAAAGCAGTAGGAATCATACCTTAGCTTCCGTGTTTTATTACCAGGGATGCTTTCAAACATGGCTGAAGGGAAGGAGGAATGTTGGCCTATCAATAAGCATCTATCAAAGGCATGAGACAAGATTAAAAAGAAAAATGTTAAGAACAGAGGGAGTAACTAAGGAATTTCTGGATAAAGTCCACCCTTGCTGGCCACAGCAGCATGCACTTTCAATACACACTTGGCAGGCTAAGGTGGGCAACACTAAGCTCCAGCTTGGACTACAAAGCCCACCCCAAAGTAAATACAAAGTAAATAAAAACAAAGTGTACCATGTAGTTACACTTCCTGCTTTGATCTGGGGCTCTCCGGGAGGAGTTGGGGTACAAAAGGGAAAGAAGAATGTGATGTAAATCCATTTACTCAAAATATGTTTTTAAATGTTAACAAATTCAGATAAATTGAAATTATGTATCTTTTCTCATCATAATGTAATAAAACTTAAATCAGAGAGAGAGAGAGACAGGGAGGGAGAGGAGGGGAGGGGAGGGGAGGGGAGGGGAGGGGAGGGGAGGGGAGAAGAGAAGAGAAGAGAAGAGAAGAGAAGAGAAGAGAAGAGAAGAGAAGAGAAGAGAAGAGAAGAGAAATCTGGGCACCAAGAAAACAAACAACCCAATTTTAAAAGTAGGGTACAAAACATAACAAGTTGTGAAACATGAATAGCTGAGAAACACTTAAGGAAATGTTCAACACCTTTAGTCGCCAGGGATATGCAAATCAAAACAACTCTTGAGATTTCATCTCCCACGATAGAATGGTCATTAAAGCAAATGACATACACTTAAAAAATAAATAGTGGACTGTATTATTGTAAGAGTATTACTGATGGCTAAGAGAACAATGAGATAAATATTGAATACCTTAACCCATTACATTAAGATAATCACCTACAAATATACTTCACTCTGTTGGGCAAGGGAAGTTATCTATCTTCATACAATAATATTTTGAAGTTGATATGCAAGGATTATTAACCTAGTAGAGAATTCTGACCAATTTCCTAAGTGCTCTTTCATGCAACATGGTTGTAGTAGCTTTGTTATTTTCTTCAGTCCGTTTTCATTAAACAGGCTGGCACTGCTGCCCTATGTGTGCAGCTGGGGTGGATGTTTAGGTGGACGGGTAGATAAACAGAAGAAAAGCGTTGAGGGGGATATCAGAGTTAAAGACAGATCCATAATTCGTGTCCCAAGGTCTTAAGATACAATAAATAGTTAACACATACGTAACTTGCGTGGCTCAGCTGTTGAAGACTAGAAGTGACTCCACAATGGCAGCTAAAGCACTAAAGGACCTAGTGAGGAAGGTTCTCAGGAACTAAATGGGGCTGCAGATGTGGCTCTGTAGGGAAAAAACACAGAGACTGCATACACACCTGCAATCCCAGCACTCCTACAGGGACAGAGATATAGGAACCGGAGACAGGAGAACTGCCTAGCACCTCTGTGGGTCAGCTAGCCTGGAGAACACAGCACAGAATTAGAAACAACAGCCCTATCAGACAGACAGACAGACACACACACACACAGACACACACACACACACACACCATATTTTAAAAAAGTAGACAAATATTGCATTTGATCAAGGAACTTTGCTCCTGGATTACAACGGAATCTTAAATCAGAATAACAAGAGACACCTGTGTGTTCATGTTTATGGAGGCACTATTCACAATAACCAAGTTGTGGGGTCTATCTAGGTGCCCATCAACAGGCATATGGGCAAAGAAAACACTATATAACACAATCAAATTTTATCACTCCCAAGAGAATGAATTATGTCATCTACAAAAAAAAATGGATGAAACTGAAGATTATTATTTTAAAATAAACCATATCCAGAAAGACAAATATTGTATCACAGGTTTCTCTTACAAGGGGGGGGGGGGGGGGGAGTCAGAGACAGCGACAGAAACAGAGAAAGAGAATTTTGAGAAGAAAAGGACCACTTGGAGAGGAGACAGGAGAGGATAATGGTGATGATATAGTTGAATGCCATGCTGAAGGCTAGGGAGATTGCTCAGTGGATAAGAGTGCTTGTTGTACGAGCATAAAGATCTGAGTTCAAAGCCTCAAGACGCACATATAAGGTCAGTCACGGTGGCACAAGTGCCTACAAAACACTATGCTCTCCAAGCTCTCCTTAAAGGGGTTTTGCTTCAGGTTACATGAGCCCTTTTTATCAGCAAGCTCCCTTACATATAACTCCACTCCACCATTTCACTATACTCCACTCTGGCTTCTGGTACTTCAGTCCTTATTCTCTAAGGTCACCAAAAATATGGTTATTGTTGTACTAAAAAGGATTCTTTCAGATTTTGATTCTCCGGGGTATTTCTGGCTCCTAGAAAGCAGTTATCTGAGAAATAACATACAGAAAGCATATCCATCGGTTGTGTGGACCCAGCCTTGTAATCAGACTCATTAATGCTGAAAAGATTGATTCAGATCAAATCAATGCCTATAGATATAAAATATGACCACTTATAGAAAAGACAAGGTTGTTTGTTTGTTTTTTTAATCTCCATCCATTTTGTAAAGAGATAAATAAGGCATTTCTTCAGTGACTCTTGTCTAGCATCTTTGGAAATAAAGATGAATCATATTCCACTAGTATAGGTCGTCACAGCTCTGTAAATATCTCACTTGTGGCTCAAAGGAGATGTAAAAATCATGAGGTATAATTACTTTTACTGGGTCTTCTTTAAATGGAACATAATTACTGCAGAAATCTAAAAACAAGGCACTATTTTGGGATAATGATGAAGATGACAAAGCTTTAAAAAAAAGTAGTAAATGCCTAGAATAGTAAGTAACAAGGGACAATCTATTCACCGGTCCTGAGTGTCTACAGTCACAGAATAGTACAAAGGGACAATCTATTTACCTGCCTTGAGTATCTACAGTCATAGCTGCTACCTTTACAAATGGTATGCTTTCATGTTCCTTTAATTTTCTGTTTGCTGAAAGTCCAACTTCATGACATCTAAGACTACTTTGTAACGTAGCTTCTGACTCTTTAATATCAAAGATCAACCCCGGGCTCCAGCCTTGTCAGTCTCTACACAATATCTCTAACTGAGCAACTATGCACTCCCAAATTTTCTATTCAAACCATCAGGACCAAATTTAACTTCCAATTACATAATTTTATCTCTTACTCTCCTTGTAATAATGATCCTTCTCTATTCAGTAACTCTATGTATGTCTGTGTGTTAAGATGTGTGCACACATTGGGTGCACATGAACATAAGCATGGGAAGTGTCCAGGCCTGTGTTTTCCTCCATCAGTTTTAGCTCTACATTTTAAAGACAGGGTCTCTCGCTAAGCCTTCACACTCATTAATGGACACATTAATGCTTGACAGGCTGGACACAAAGCCCAGAGATTCTTCTGTCTCTGCTTCCTGGGTGCTGAGGATACAGGCTTGTGCTAGGGTGCTCAGTGTTTTATGGGGGTGCTGGGGAACCAAACTCAGACCCTTGTGTATGTACTATTGGATCATACACTGTACTTTTACACACTGATCACACCATGGCGCTTTGTACCTTTGGATCATACACTTTCTAACTGTGTTCATCACAAATTCTTATGCTGATGCTGTCATCAGCATCCTTTGATCATGTGACCCTAACTACAAGACAAACTACTATTCATTCAAATTAAACACAAAATGATATATTTACAAAGACATTTTGTTAGAATATTTACATATATACACCTTCAATCCAGACAAGTATAAAATAGCATAACCAGACAAGCTTTCCATAACAGATTTCTCTTTCCCTGAACTGATACTCATCTTTCAAAGCAAAGCCAAAGTCCCAGTGTTTCCTAATTACTTCAGATCTTTCCACTGTCCATCCCTGAAATATTCAGATAAGTCTCCATTAAAAATAACATTGAAGTCACTACAATACACCTGAATTAAAAAAGAACCCTAATAACAGAATACAGATGCTTTTTTACAGATAAGAAAGGTTTTTAATTTCTTGTAAAAATTTGTTTAAATTGTATATTATATATACCTATGTACATATGCTTATGTGCACAGAATCATGGAGGACAGAGCAGTCTAAAATTTAACATTATAAAGCCTACCGTGGACTTTAAGACACTCTTCTATGAAGACATGCAATCTTATAACTCTGAAAAATGTCAAATCCTTTTAGGCACATGAATTATAGTTGCAGGATAATTTCCATGAACTCACAACAGGAATAGCAAGAAACTCCTATGCAGCAGTGTGCCATGATTGGTCTGTTAGGTCTTCTGTAATGACATCCAAAACAATCTACAAATGCAGACGAAGTTCAGTGGCCAGGTATACCACTCTAAGAGACTATGAAATGCAATAGAGCTCACGGCCATTGTAAATCATGAAGACCTGATACACTGACTGAGGAACGTCAGGGCTAAGTCTATGTCTGGCCAACTCATTCTTCAGCCTGGATAGCACCATGCCTCCCCATCAAGCCCTATACTTGATGACCATATTTCACTTAGTTTGTCTTCTGGTAAAGACCATTTACAATTCTAAGGAAACAGGAATGACATGTTATAAATAACCATGAATGTTTTAAAACATTCTGTACTCAAAAGCTCTGTCACGTAGCTCCATGGGATCCCATATTAATAATGATTTCTTGAGATTGGGGAGACTAATTCACTTCAATGAAAGTGGATTTAATCGATAGATAACAAAATACCTCGAATTTTAAAGCTTAAAAATTTTGTAGTGCTGTCTCACTGCCAAAGGCTAGTTGTTTAAAAGTATTACAACCACATAATACAGATTTCAAATATGATAAATGAACCTAAGAAACTAAAAATATTTATGTATTTGTGAGAGAAAATATTTCAGTCCTTGCAACAAAAAAAATCACCCTGAGCAACAGAGACAATGTTCATGGTCAAAGACAAAATCACACAAATGTAAAAAAAAAAATGAATCACACAAATGTAAAGCTCTAGTAAGAGTTTCCTATGTTAGAATGGCAATATAGAAACATAATCAGTTCATATTGTATAACATACATAAGATAGCCTAAGCAGAATGCAAGTGAACAATTTATATATTTGGTGTTGTTTTTATATGACACACATACTATCAAGAGTTGAAAGCGCTTTAGTATTACTTATAATACTGCAAATCCTGGACTTTTTTTTACATACAATCTAAAAATGGATGCAGAAAGAGTATTTTTAATAAGAATGAATAAAATCTACAAAGCCAAAAGAGCTAAGAGAGATAAGCTGCAACTTTCATAAAAGAAGGAAAGAAAAGAAGAAAGGAAGGGAGGGAGGGAGGGAGGGAGAAAGAGAGACAGACAATATAGTCAGTCAGATAGACAGACACATGTCCAGATTGACAGCAAACAAGATAAACCTTTTTTGGACAAACCCAAAAAAGAAACACAGCAATCAAATGATATTCAAACCCAAAAGGCAGCAACATGCTCCTGTTAAAATGAATTCTCTGATTTAAGAGTTCAGAGAGTTTATTATATTCAGGCCAAAATCTGACCTTTGCTGAGAACAAACTTTCATGTAAACAGGAAGCCCAGGAGTCTTGTTACACACACAGACACACACACACAGACACACACACACAGACACACACACACACACACACACACACACATCCTCACCTGCGACCCTCCCATAAAGCTTGTTCCAGCTTGTCCCCCTATGGCCGTTTCCATGCAGCTGACACGAGGTAGGCTCCAGCACAGCCTCTACTGTGTTTTCTCATCTCACTCTTGCCCTCAGAGGGAGACCAGGGAGAACGTGTCAGTCAGTGCGTGTAACAAGACGTCATGGTCAGCACACACTCCAACAAGTCACCACCCACAGGGGGCAGCACCACAAACTGTACTTACAGATGTTTCTTCTTCCACAATTCTGAATTTTAAAATAAACATTTCATAAGTGTCAGTAATCAGCAGTTTCCAGGGTGCTACCATTAATAGAGACATCCTAACAGGATCCCGGTATGTGGGATAGACAAAAGTTTCAAAGGAGTACAAAATGCTATGTAGTTATAACTATGGTAACTCTGTAATAACAGAAACTCTGAGGGTTTATCTTAGGCCCTCCCTCCATAGGGCAGGCCCCCTGGCCGTCTGGCTGGTAGGTGAAAGGCAGCATCTGGTCAAGGACAAACTTCTCCTCCTCCTGGAGGGTAACCTTACAGAGTGACGCGAAGCTGTCCAACTGTCCCTGTGGCAACACCTCAGAACTAAAGCTCGCTGACAGAAACGCTAACGGTGGAAACATTAAGAAGCACGTTCTCGATGTATAGTGCAGACTTGTTTGAGATAAGCTTTGTGTAATAGAGTACCAGATGTGATGAATAGAAACAACGATTTTTAAAGGCACATTTCTATATAGATATTTTATGATCAAATTCAAGTTCAGTTACAAGAAACATGTTTCTACATTTCTCTTCTAAAAGAGTATATTCAATGGGAGGGGGATCGCTCATTTTCCTGCAGTAGTGGGAAAACAAAGAAAGAAAGGCAGGAGTACATCTGAAACAGTAGTTACCATCTGCTCCACCTCAGTGCCCCTGCAGACCACCGTACATCCCACTTCACAGCAGAAAAGTCCTGTCACATGATTATCTGCTGGGATTTAAGCTCCAAGAATGAAGGTGGTAGTGGTACTACAGTTAGGTTTCTGAGAGAGAACTCATTGCTCTGGTGACCTGGGAGGCATGACAGCAGCTCTTTAATAAAGAGCAGTGCTCTACTAGACAGAGAGCAGAAACTGGGAACGAACTCAGAGAAGGTCCTTAGGAAAAGAACAGAAGATTACAAATGTAAGTGAAGAACTGCAGAGTTGAATATGGACAGAAGCAACCAGAGGTAAAATGCAAAAGTAAGAGGTATGATGAAGAATGGCCAATAAGTCAGGGTCTGGCTCACACTGCAGGAAGGGGCACTTAGAGCAGGAAAGCTTAAAAAGTAAACACAGCTACCTTCTTCCATGTCCTTTGTTTACCAACTGGTGGCTCAGCAGTTAAGAGTACTGGCTGTTCTTTCTAAGAACCTGGGTTCAATTCACAGCACCCACATACAGGCTTACAACCATCAGTAACTCCAGTTCTAGGGATCTGATGCCCTCTACTGGCCTCCACAGACATTGCACACACATGGGTACAAGCAAAACACACACATTAAAAAAGATTAAAAAGGATGTGTCTTTCTTTCAATCATTAAAAGTAAAGTGCAACCATGTTAAGATAAAAAATATGAAAATGGCATAAATCTATAAGTGACTTTTTGACATATGTCTCATTTCTCTAATTCTCTATTCATATGCTACAATTTTGTGTCTTTATGTCTCAATGTACTTTTATTTTTATTTCTTAAACCAATGCACTAACATTGTTTTCTAAACTTTACAGTTCTCAAGAACATAGGTATCTGAGCATTTTCTGCATACATAAACATATATATGATTGTCCCAGAGTGGTACTTTACTGAAGGCTGCCTGATAGCAGTGTCTGAGGTGGATTACACAGGAGAAAGGAGGACAGGTGAGTCAGAGGCAAGAACAGGGGACATGGTAGAATGTGGGCATGTCTGTAAGAGAGCGTCCCAAAGCATTCTCAGTGGAACTGAGGATCAAATAAAGATAGAGTTTTTCAAAAGCCTTGAGAAAACTTACACACATTGGTAATTAGGATAAGGAAACTGACCATCAGAGGATAATCATGTGATAGTATTTGTAATGATAGCAAAATTGGAATCTAGTTCAACAGTTGTCTGATAGAGCAGAGTGCATATACTCTGAGAACAAATGAGAAACATGTTACAAACTATTGTAATTTTAAAAATCATTACAAAACAAGATGCATGTCTGAACCCTAATGTTCACTGTGTGTACATGCTGAAGCAGGAGCCAGAAGAGCAAGACTGTCCCTCAGGGGCAAATGCTTGATGCTATGGGTGACTTTCTTTCCTTCTTTATAACTAATTTTCCTACTTGTAATAATAAATGTGCTTTTTATAATAACAAATACCTTATTTTTAATAGACAGAAATCCCATATAAAGTTAGGATGCATATCTGAGAGGTAATGGCTAAAATGAGGGAAAATAGAGCCCCAATTTGGAAGAATGGGCACTTGCAATATGATGTGGGGTGTAGTTCCAACTGTTTATCCTCTACAATATACTACTATCCGATACAATGCAAAGCAGAGGCACAGTAGCAATCACGGTACCTGGGGCAAATAATGCAGTCATTCCAAGAAGAACCTGGTGTAAAGTATACCAGAGATAATTGGTGTTAAATTTAAGGTAAGAATGTTTTACACACACACACACACACACACACACACACACACACGCACACACACACACTGAAACAAAATTTATAACACATTCAAGGTGCTCCAGGTAAATATCTGGTGAAGGAGGCTGCAAGGAGGAACAATTTTCTGTGGTATCTAAAACAGAGAAGCTCTGAACGTACACTGGGGAGTGCATGGGCTTTGGCATCAAACTAACCTAACCCTGAGTTACAATCTTCCTGTTGAGCCACGTGGCCCTGCACAAGCTGCTGTGCGCAGCCTGTCTGTACAGGCAGGGCGCATGGCTCGGTTGGGAGAATTGGGTGGCACATACGACAGTGGTTTGTTTGAGAACTGTGAAGCCAGGTATGGCAGCTCCAGACTGAGTCTGCAAGCCTGGGCCAGGCACTAAGAAGCTATGCTTGTAAAAGCACCATGGAAGGGAAGGAAAAACACGTACAACTCAAGGCCTGGAACACAAAGGGCAGTTGCTAGATGTTAAAGGGCTGTATCATATAAAATATATGCTTTTCATCATTTTCTAGGGTTGCCATAAACTGCTTCATTAAAAAGATACAGGCAGGATCTGTCCACAGTGAAAAGCTCAGGTTCTTTCTTTGTTTTCATTCTTAGTTTTTAATGCATTTATTTCAGAATGCTAATTACATCACCTAGGTGGGCTGTGTGCGCACCCCACTCATTGATCTCTTAAGTGTTGTGCACTTATGTACCAAAATCAACAGACAGGATCTGCTCCTTCTGACATGACCTCAAAAGAAGGCCAACTGCTAATCTGCAAAGGTACTGCAAATGTGGGGAAGCAGCACAGGTTCCAGAAAATATTCTTGCAAATATCAAAGGTCTACTGTACAATCACACTTCAAACATAAGGGGAAAGTCTTGACATATTTATAAATGGCTCCCACACAATTAAGAAAGGCGCCATGAAAGGTCAGGCTGCATGGTTTTGAGTGCCCCAATAGCTCAGTTGTTTGCATGCCTGCCTGTCTTCCTTGCCCTCCTTTCCACACTGCTGAGCAGGGTGGTTGAAATTCCATCCTAGGAGAGGCTCACTGACTAAAATAAATGGAGTGTGTGCTGCACAGGGTGGGGACCTATGCTGGCTTGACTCCTTCCCTATACAATGCCACTACAACAAACAGATTAACTGTAAGCAGGTAGGCATGAATCAGGCCAAGTTCAAGAAGCTAAAGGACTTTCACAATGTTGCTGAAGCCAAGCTACCTATGAATATACTGCTGTTGCTTACAGTTTTGTCATAGCCAAGGAGAGCTACAGTGACCTCTACAAGAGGGCCAGACACAGGTACCACATATGCATAAAATCTATCGTTATGTCGGCAGTTCTCTTCATGATCAAACTGACCGTTGTTCCAGCGTGCTGGTCCTGACTACCTGCTGAGAGTTTACTTTCTCTTTAGTGGTTAGCTCAGTGACACCCAGATTCATGGAAAGGCTATGTCCTTCATTTCTTCTTAAGCAGAATTTATGCATATGAACTACATATTATAAACAGAAATTTGGACTGGTCTTAATTTTTAAAAAATACTGATTTCAAATCTAAATAATAATAGCTGGGCCAATTTGTATGATGATTCAATCTATTAATAGACTAACATTATGGCTACCTGAGGTATCACATTTTAAAATAACATTTTGCTTGCAAGGTGGCTACTTGAGCCACACTGGCCCTTTCTTGTACCTTCTCAGCCATGAATGTTTGTTATTCTGCCTATCCAGCTCAGTCTCAGACCACAGGACTCTCTTACATGAACACTTGGTACTATTTAGCAAAATTTCTGCATACTGTATGTCATAAAACTTAACACTTAACATGCATGTTAATGTAGACAGTTTTCAATGTGTATTATTCTTATCTCTAACCATTAAGACAATAAACTTCTTGAAGATAATCATATTTCAAATTGGATCATACTCTGAAACAAATGTTTTTTATCTCTTACTCTGGGTAGTCTAGCCTAATTTCAACTTGTTTCAATAAGACTCAGTGCTTTCAAATGTGCACACCTGTGCCTCCTCCTGGTGAAAATAATTATTACAATAGCCATCATCTATAATAAAACTTTACCAGACATTATGATGAATAGTGTTTGCAGACAGTGATTTCAAGGCTGAAGATAACATTATACATTTTATTATAACATATAGTTAAAAAGGAATTTCTTTCCCCTAAGTTGGTAACTAGTTTTGAGACTGGATTATTTCCATTTTTAAACACACACATACACACACACACACACACACACACACACACACACACATACACACACACTCATACCCCCACACACACTCGCATAATGGAAGTTTCTGTGGTTTCTGTGATTAGACGCCTGTATGACTTGCTGGTAACAAGGACCTATGAGTATAATATATAAAGTTTTGAAAAGCATGCTAGGAAAATAGCTTGTACTTACCACTTTCTGGCATATTTTAAGAGTCAACACAACTAATGCTGATTCATTTGCAGGGCGATTCCACATCCCCCAAAAAGAAAGACTCTAGCAGAATGATAAACCATGTACACAGATGGTACAACGGAAGGCACTCAGGGCAAACCCTGTGGTTACTGTTGCAAACAACCCTACTTACATAGTTAGCGTCACATTGCCAAGTATTCTCAGCCCTGGTAAACCGAGTCTAAAGAAAAACATGGGCTCCTTTCCTTGTTCTCTCTCCGCTCTAGCTAAATAATGCTTGCTCTCTGATTTCTGAGTTCGAGGCCAGCCTGGTCTACAAAGTGAGTTCCAGGAGAGCCAGGACTACACAGAGAAACCCTGTCTCAAAAATAAATAGATAGATAGATAGATAGATAGATAGATAGATAGATAGATAGATAGATAGATAGATAGATAGAGCTTGCTCTCGCTTTATCCTTAACTCCTGATGTTCTAAGTCACGTTTGCCTGCCCACACTTCCTAGCAACAGACAGCAGCCACACTGAGCTCCGCTGCAAGTGAGAATCATGAAAGCGGTGCTTTAGGTTGATTATTTTAATGTGTGGCTCCTGGGGGTCCATTGAAATACTGCTGAAATGTGGTTATAATGGTCATTTGTTATACCAGCAAGCTTTCTTTTCACAGGGTACTGTAAAAGCAGATCTTCAAGGCTTAAAGATCAGAAAGCTGAGCTGGGCCTCCTTGAGTCTTACATTCCTTTCCTAAAAGAATGCTGTGTGCCAGGCAGTGGTGGCGCATGCCTTTGATCTCAGTACTCGGGAGGCAGGTTTCTGAGTTCGAGGCCAGCCTGGTCTACAGAGTGAGTTCCAGGACAGCCAGGGCTATACAGAGAAACCCTGTCTCAAAAAAAAAAAAAAATGCTGTGGACTCAGTGGCCTCTTAGACCCTCTTTACTGTGACCCTTGGTGCAGATCTCACTTCTGCCAAAAGACCAAATCTGTCCTCAACACTGTAGTGTGCCTCCTCAGTCCACGCCTGCTCCTGCTGTCACCTTGCAGCATCCCACACCTACCTGAGACCATTACCCTTCCATTATCCTTTGCCTGCCTTTCTTTTCAATCCTCTCTTAAAACCACGCAGCTCACTCCTGCTAAGGTGTCTTTGTGGCTTGGAGACTAACTCCTATTATACTATAAATGAGAGCATATGCTACTCAGTCTCACACTATCCAGCAACTGATGACTTTCTTCCTCTTGCTGTCTGCCCTTGCTCTGTGTGATACTTGAGAACTGCTCTGCAGGCTTCTAAAGAGGAAGTAAACTTTACACTACAAACAGTGCAATGCCCCACACTTGTAAAAACTCAATGTTAGTGGCTGTTGTTACTACTTTAACAAGCATCAACATGTTTTTTCTTTTCACTATAGTATATAGGTTTCTAGTCCACAATTCTAAATGAAATAAGCAGAATTATCATCTGTCTTTCTCCTTTTTAAATGATAAACTGGCTGTGGGGAGTCAGTCACCAGTTCTGGCAGGGAACAATTAATTACTACTTGTGGCTCCTGACTAGTGTTCTGAGTATCAACTAGGCAATATACACTTCAAGTGTGCAACAAAGTTAACCAGGTTGCTAGTAGATATTTTCTAGATGGGTAGTCAACTATAAAACAATCTCCATTATCTTGTCTGTACTTAGGATAATTGTGTGAGTAAAAGTCATTTTCTATTAACTAAGAAATACAGTAATGTGCTAGCTTCCCAGTTAAAGAAATGACTAAATGCATGAAATGGAAACCATACTGTGGACTGAGAAGAGTAAGTCTAAGTTAGAGAGAGGAGAGACAGAAGTGAGAACACAGGCACTACCTGAATGCCTTCGTGCCATTCTGCACAGATACAGAGACAAAGACTTCCACCTTTACAAGCTTCTACAAGCTGATGGCAGAGGTGTGCAGTAGGCATTGGCAACGCAAAAGTCAAGACCACAGACCACATCTTAGTAGTTATAATCACAGAATTTCAAAAATAACCCAAACTGACCATAGACAGGTTTGGTCTTACCATCCCAATGTGATTCTAGGCTGGTAGCAAATATTTCTTCAAAATCACGGTACTTCGATGTAAAAGGCTCCATTTTAGCAAATTATAGTTTGTATCTTAAAACACATCAGACTCAAAGAACAGTGATGCCATTTAAGGAAAGACACTTTCTCTTACTTGAGGTTTCAAGGCCTTTCATGTTAGGCACAGGCAATTTTATGACATGAAACATTTAGAAGAGGAAGGTGACTATTTGTCACAGGTCATTGGATTCATATGGCTCACTACACGTCAGATATACATACACAGCTCAGCGATTTGTGTCACATTTATTTCAAACCACACATTTTAAGATCAGAACTTACCTTCTCTTAGGCGGTCCACCACAAAGGTAAAGCCAGTGGTTCTTGGGTGTAAAACATACTCATATTTCTGAAGTCCGTTCTTCTCAGCAAAATCATTACTCCTAGCCTTATTATTTTCTAGACAAAAAGAATAGACTGTTAGGAGCCATAAGGTAAAAGCTAAGGAAAAACATTAAGCACTTCTTGTACAAAAATAACACTTATGACCAGGTATGATGGTGACACCTTCAATCACAGAATTCGGGAGGCAGAGACAGGCAGATTTACAGGAGTTCATGACCAGCTTAGTGTACACAGTGAATTCCAGGCTAGCCACTACACTGTGAGACCCTGCATATGCCCAGAAGGCACTTTTCTGTTGTTACACAGTATACAAAGACAACGCAAACATTCTGAGTATGTGTATGAGTGCTTTGCCTGCATGTCTGTGTGACAGTGTGCAGTGTCCAAGGAGGCCAGAAGAGGGCATCAGATCCTCTGGAACTGGAGTTACAGATTTAGGCCCCAAATCAGGTCCTCTACAAGAATATCAAATGCTCTTAACCACTGGGCCATTTATCCAGCCCACAATGCAAACATTTGAGATAATCCCTTACAAATATCTGAAGTTGGCTGGGTGGGGGGGTGGGTAGGTAGGTAGGTAGGTAGGTAGGTATATAGGTTGATAGAGACAGATGTAAATTTACGTTATGAATAAGCCTTAATATCCTTAAATTTATATCCCAACTTTAAAATTACTTAGGTGGCTTAAAAAAAACTGATATGAAATGAAAATTGAGATATAAAAACAAAAAACTAATTAGCTAAAGTTTTCACTAAAGACCATCTTTATGTGAGGTGGGGATGTTCAATGTCACTTGTCTGCCACGTGCAAGGCCCCTTAGGTTCAATCCCAAGCAGCACTAAGAATCATAAAATCCTGACATAAGAACAATTTAAACGTAAAAGACTAATAACATGAAAAATTAACAAAATACAAAATCTAAACACCCTGAAGAAATAACTAGCAATCAAATCAACATTTTTTTTAATCCAATAATTTGGGCTTTGAAAGCAAAATAAAATACCTGCCTTGCTCAAGCACAGAGTGGCTAATATTACCCAGACCACTGCACAGCAAAATAGACACATGATTAGCACATCATGTACACACATCTGAACATGATTTGGCTGAATATAGTTACAGAGACAAGTATATGTTCCAATTGTTGGCAATAACTTCTTTTTCCATTCCATGAGGTCACTTTACAAATTCCAAGAAGAACCAAACTCGTTACTCAGCAAATACAACTGGAAAATAAAGTGTTCAAAAATTTGGCCTTGACTAGTAGAGATCATGAAATATCTTCTGATGACAGCAAATGTTAGGACATGTAATTCTCAGCTCTGTTTGGAAATTTACAGACTAGTACAAAAAAATTTATCTATATAAACACAACTTTCCTAGGAGTAAATTTAAGATCAGTGAGTTCTCTAGCCCTCCAGCAACCACAGATGTATCCCACAACACAATATCCAGTAGATAATCTTACAGAAGGGGCTGTGTCATTTCTATCAGAGGCACTGAGTCAAATGCCCACAGCTCTCCCAACAATACAAGGAGAGACCTTGGACATGGAAATCAGTAAGCTATTCTGCATCTGCTGTGAATGTCCTGGGCACGAGCAGACTAGTGGCAGCATTTCTGTTGCAACTAGCTGCAGACCTTAAAGGGGACAAGGAGCCCAGAGACATCGGAGAGATGCGACCTCTCATCAGCTTGTTGTCAGGATCAGTGACTCTGAGGGTTTTCACGTGAAAATCAAGTCTGATGTAGATGTGGAGACAAATATACACAACGCTAAAATGTACGGTTTGGGACACACTATGGGACAAATCAGTGTGGTGATGTTCCGCCCCTCACTTCACCCACCCCTTCCCAGACCATCATTATTAGTAACTGCACTGGCATCCCATTTTCCAACCACAGCCTCCTGTCAGCTCATTCCCTGCAGCCTCCCACTCCTTCCACCCACACCCATGGGACCGCTGGCCACTCTGAGCTTCTCAAGCCAACTGGGCATGTTGCAACCTCAGCTTGTGCAGCTGCTCCTCAGCTACCCACGCCTTCTGCTGCAGATGAAGTCTTCTACCTCATACACACAGTTCCTACTTACCCGAAACTTCAGAGAGGCTGGTCCTGACCACCTTAGAGGCTAGCACCCTGCTTCCTTCTTTTACTGTCTTCCCATCCTGCCTTATCTTTTCCCCTTTAAAAAATTTTTAGCTTTTTATTGGCTCTTTATGAATTTCACATCATGGACCCCAATCCCATTCATCTCCCCCTTCCCTCGTGCCCACCTTCCATGCTTGCAATACGACCCCCAGATAAAACTCTTGTGGAAGCTGTGTGTCACAGTATGTCCCACAGTATTTCCTTTTGTCCACACTTCTTGCAAATGTTCCTTGCAATGAGTCGGTCTGCCACGAGGCCTCTGGCTTCTGCTACTCTATCAGTATTGGAACCTCACTGAGACTCCTCCCAGATATCCTGTTGTTGCCCTGTCTCATGGACATCCTGTAGTTTGGGATCTATAAGACCGGCCTCTTCACACACTCCAGCAGTTTATTAATGGGATAGATGTTGGGGTCCGCCAATTTAAATCCTTGGACCTTGGACCAGGCTTGCTTCTGCCCAGGGCTGTGGTCTCAGGTGGAATTCTTCTAGTCTCTGGCTTGTTCCATATCCTGGGAGCCTGATGCCAAACTGATGGTCGTCTTAGATTCACCTTTCCCAGGAAATGTTAGGTTTGTAAGTCAGAACACTCACAGCCTCTCCCCTCTCTGCCACCTCCTGACACACATGTGACACAGCAGCCACGCCCACAATACCTCTAGGGGCAAGTGTTTTATTTTTCTATACCAACTCTTATGACAACTGTATGGATTCTTAGTAGCTGATTATCTCTTTCTTCATATAACAAGCTTCATGGAAGGGAATTAATTTTGTATATGAAATTTCAAAACACTGGAATATTTGTTAAATAAAGAAATTTTATGTTCAAGAGTATCAAATTCTATGGAATTTCATTGTTAAAATCTGAAAATAGTTTTCCTTTCCAAATCAGACAGAACTAAACAAGTGTTATGGCAAATTTTATGTCAACCTGACAAGGCTGCATGCGCCAGGCTTTAACTGTCAACCTGTCACAACCTGGAAGCACTTTTAAAGAGTCTTAATCTTGATCAGTGGGCATATCCCAGGGACTGTCACCTACTTTGGGTGGCATCGTTTCCTATAGTTGGGATCATGAAAAATGTAAAAGAGAAGAAAGCTAGCTAAGAGCAAGCAAGCAAGCAAGCAAGCAAGCAAGCAAGGGTGAATTTATTTCCCCTGCTAACTTTGGATGTGACCAGCTGTTTCAAGTTCCTGCCTTGCCTTCCACACAGAGATGGACTGTGACCTGGGAGTGTAAGGCGATGTAAACCCAGTTCTCCACTAACCTGCTTTCAGTTAAGATGTTTATCACAACATCAGAAAAGAAACTAGGATGGTACAAACTTTTATTCTAGAGATTCTGGTAAAGGTACTTTTTGATAGGATTGCTATTCCAATTGGTAGAGTAGTAGGGCAGACTACTTACTGCACAATGTGACTGGGTTTCATGTAAATCAACTGTCTTAGAAACAAGGGTATCCTTAACTGCACTACACAGAAGATGATGTAGTCCACTTTTAGGTTTCAACTGCTGCTCTTCCCAGGACTACCACTGGCCCAATCTGAACTTGCAAGGTCTGCTGTTTCAAAAACCACTCCCTTAAAGCACACCATGCTCTCTCCTTAAATATTTCTTTCTTTAAAAACCCGAATACATAATATAAACTGCACAATCAGCTCAAAGGTCCAAAGATATGAAAGATTACAATGTAAGTAAGAAATAAAATGGGCACAAAACACATGTTCTCTTTGCTGGTTTTAAGGTTATAAAGGAGCTGGTATGTATGTGCACGTATATTTCTAAGAATGTGAGCATGTATGTAAGAATCTGTGACTAAATGATGAGCAAAATGAACTAAAAATTCAAATCGTGTTCATTCAGGGACTATGGAATTACAGCAGCCTCTATGTCTGTCTACTTCTGTGCTTTATAATTTCCCAATATATACTTCTTCCCTTAACAAGATGTTATAAACAATAATAGTATACACAGACAAAACGTATAGAAAGCCATGAAACATACTAATTTAAAAGTATGCAAGCAAACTAGATTCAGAACTTAAATCAGAATATAAAATGTTTGACTAGGGTTTTAGCCCAGCAGTGGTGGTGCACGCCTTTAATCCCAGCACTTGGGAGGCAGAGGGAGGTGGATTTATGAGTTTGAGGCTAGCCTGGTCTACAGCCTGACCATCCAGAGACTGCCCCACCTGGGGATCCACTCTATAAACAACTACCAAACTCAGACACTATTGCAGAAGCCAACAAGAGCTTGCTGGCAGGAGCCTGATAAAGCTGTCTCCTGAGAGGCTCTCCCAGTGCCTGAAAAATACAGAAGTGGATGCTTACAGTCATCCATTGGACTGAACACAGGGTCCCCAATGAAGAAGCTAGAGAAAGGACCCAAGGAGCTGAAGGGGTTTGCAGCTGCATAGGAGGAACAACAATATGAACTAACCAGTACCCCCAGAGCTCCCTGGGACTAAACCACCAACCAAAGAAAACACATGGTGGGACACATGGCTCTCGCTGCCTATGTAGCAGAGGCTGGCCTAGTTGGTTATCAGTGGGAGGAGAGCCTTGGTCCTGTGAGGGTTCTATGTCCCAGTATAGTAGAATGGCAGGGCCAGGAATGGGAGTGGTGGGGTCGGGGAGCAGGGGGAGTGGGGAAGACATAGGAGATTTTTGGAGGGGAAACTAGGAAAGGGGATAACATTTGAAATGCAAATAAAGAAAATATCTAAGAAATTTTAAAAAGTCATGCTTCTGGCAGGAAGATGGGCATGGGAGGAGGGGGTGGGGGAGAAAGAGTGGGGGGAGGGTGCTGGCACACAGGAGCGGGGCTTGGGCTGTGGTGCGCTGTGCTGTGGGTGGGCGGACCCAGCAGGCTCCAGACCCCTGCGGTTCCAGGGCATGGTGAGCAAGGGGCTGCAGAGCCTTGTCTCTTCAGTCAACCGCAGGAGGATGAAGCTTCTGCTGAGCATCACACTGTTGGCCTAGGCTGCCTCTGTTTGGGGCGACTTTGTTAGCATGAGCTTTATGCTCAACAGGCGTATCCAGGAAAATGGTGAACTAAAGATCGAAAGCAGCCGGGCGTGGTGGCGCACACCTTTAATCCCAGCACTCGGGAGTGCGGAGGCAGGTGGATTTCTGAGTTCGAGGCCAGCCTGGTCTACAAAGTGAGCTCCAGGACAGCCAGGGCTATACAGAGAAACCCTGTCTCGAAAAAAAACAAACAAACAACCAAACAAATAAAGATCGAAAGCAAGATTGAAGAGACTGTTGAACCATAAAGAGAGAAAATCAGAGATTTGGAAAAAAGTTTTACCCAGAAATACCCACCAGTAAAGTTTTCAATCAGAAAAGGGCCGGAAAAGAATTTTGATCACTGGAGACGCAGGCTTTGTGGGCTCCCATCTAACTGACAAACTCATGATAGATGGTCACAAGGTGACCGTTGTGGACAACTTCTTCACTGGCAGGAAGAGCAATGTGGAACAGTGGATTGGCCATGAAAACTTCGAGCTGCTCTACATCGAAGTTGACCAGATACACCATCTGGCATCTCCAGCCTCCTACCACACTACATGTACAACCCCCGTTAAGATACTGAAGACTAATACAATTGGAACACTAAACATGTTGGGACTGGCAAAGTACGAGGGTGCCCGTCTGCTCCTAGCCTCCACTTCCAAGGAATATGGAGATCCTGAGGTCCACCCTCAAAGTGAAGACTACTGGGACCACGTGAAACCCATAGGACCCCGAGCCTGCTATGATGAGGGCAAACGTGTTGCAGAGACCATGTGCTATGCCTACATGAAGCAGGAAGGTATGGAAGTACAGGTAGCAAGGATCTTCAACACCTTTTGGGCCACAAATGCATATGAATGATAGACAGGTTGTCAGCAACTTCATCTTACAAGCACTACAAGGGGAGCCACTCACAGTATATGGATCTGGGTCTCCGACACTGGCATGCCAGTACGTTAGTGACCTGGTGAATAGCCTAGCAGCACTGATGAACAGCCTTGTCAGCAGTCCTATCAACGTGGGAAATCCAGAGGAACACGCAACCCTGGAATTTGCTCAGTTAAGTAAGGACCTTGTTGGGTAGTGGAAGTGAAATTCAGTTTCTCTCGGAAGCCCAGGATGACTCACAGAAAAGAAAAACAGACACCAAAAAAGCAAAAGTGATGCTGGGGTGGGAACCTGAGGTTCTACTAGAAGGAGGATTGAACAAAGCCATCCATTACTTCCAGAAGGAACCAGGCTAATAACCAGTACATCCCTAAACCCAAGCCCGCCAGAGAGAAGAAGGGCCAGACGCGCCACAGCTGAGTTAGCCTTAGGATATGAGACTCTGTTTTACCCATGTGAGGTGGACTTTTGTGGGGTTTTTTTTTTTTAAGTCTTAAACAGATGTCATGAAGAACAAACTGGAATTTTATTCTGAAGCTTGCTTTAAAGACACTGATGAGTCTAAACGCTCCCTTGAAAGCTGCAGACTTTGACTTGCACTTTAAAATCTGTCTTTGTTATGTACAACAGCCTAGATGCATCTCGCTCTTATCAGGTTTTTATCTTCTGTTAGAGTGTATGCTGCAAGTGTCATTGACAGTTTTATTTCCTGGTTTCTTTGTGAAGCTGAAAAGAAACATTAAATGCGGTGGAAAATGCCAATTTATAAAAGTGGGTACTTATGAGACGTTACGCTATGCATAAAGAATAAAAATCCTAGAGGTACTGTCGGGTGGGTGGGGCACCAGTGTTTATTTGGGACAGAGGGAAGACCTCTGTTGGGAAGCTTTGTAGTTTTTTTATTCAGAGTTTTCTGAAAGTCCAGCTTTCGGTTGCAAATTGGACTTTGAAACATCCCTGTTGGTTCTTGATCAAAGATATTTGAGATCACTACTGTGTTGTGCTGCATATTACAGGTCCTGGAAGATAAGTTTATATTCCTCTTTGCCATACGACTTGCCCATTTTGTCTTTCATTCCATGCCCTCTTAGGTTTGTGTCCCCGCATACAGCATACCACAACACCCTCTCACATCCTGCTGAATCACTCTTTGAAGGAATGGTTTATCACACTGGAGAAAGGGCCCCTTTGGCCTTTTTCTACAGAGCTCCCTCTAATTCAACCCTAAGTCCTCCCAAAGCCTTCCAATAATCAACCAGAATAGCTCTACACTTATCCATGTTAGGTCTGCTCTGTAAAAACACTACTTTAGTACATGTGACAGACTATGTAGTGTTTTTATTAATCTTGTTTTTATTTGCTGAAGTAGAAAGGTTCCAAATATACAGTTCTGCATCCCATCTCCAACACAAGTATAAATGGTTTTTCTCAAGAGACAAAGCTTTTTTCTAGTAGGGAGATAATTTAAGTATCAGTGGAAAGGTCATAAGATTTAAAATTAGTTACTTTTAGATTCTTTTCTTATATAAAAGAACTTGAAGGATAAATGGTTTACAGGAAAAATAATACTTTGGAAGAGAATATACAGAACTGGTAGAAGAGATTAAGTCTACCTCAATATCATTTTGGAATTCAGTTTATGTAAAGATAGAGGCTAATATTTGAAGGATATATTGTAGGGCTTAAAATATAAATACTTTAAGTCATTTCTAGGACTATGAACATGAAAAATAATGACCTCTTGTGGTTGCCCATAATAAATCCAATTCATAATAAGTTCAAACAGAAGTCCTGGGTCGGTGAGGCAGCGGCTGTTTTACTGGTTGGCTTTAATAACTGTTTCTGAGACAGCCTTACTTATCAGCCTAGGCGGGCTTGGGGCTCACTGAGCTCAGGCTGACCCTGTGACAAGCTTTCTGCCTGTGCTTCCCAAGTACTGGGATTACAAATAGCTTAGGCCATCACACCCAGCTTTTGATGAGGAAAGGAGGCAGATCTGGAAGCTATGTTACAGGGAAGAGTGGGAAGTAAATGTGGTAAAAAGTAAACTATATTCAAATATAAAATTCTCAAAGAATAAAAATTGTATTTGACTTAATAATATATTTATACACTGAAATAACTTGTCTAAAATACATTTGATACTGAAAATGTTGAATTCTTGTCAAGCTACCCTACTTTCATCCTGAGCACCTATCCTCACAGTACTGAATTGACTTGTACAGAATTTCACTCTAGTTAATTTGAGTGTGTGATATTTTACTTATTTGCAAGGTTTTTATAATAAAATTTATACAATTATATTTTCAATGTTGTTTTCTTTTTGGTCTTCCCCTCACTCCATGACACTGGGAATTGGACGCAGGGCCTCACAACAGTCCCCCGGTGAGCTCTATTCCTAGCCATCTTGTCATTCTGTATTTTGAGGCACTGAGTCAGGAAGTTGCTCAGGCTGGTCTTAAACTTGTAATCTGCATGCATCATTCTGAGTTCATGGAACTTCAGGATTGTATCTTCAAGTCAGACTTGGGTACCATTAACTGAGTGACCTAAGGGGTTGTCCATCCATTTTGCTCATATTCACACACAGGGTAGGAGATTTGACTAGTGGTGTGTAAGTTTATAAATTCTGTAACCCAAACCCAGCCTACCTTACCTGTGAGGTCAGTTCCTTCTGGAAAAATGAGAAGCTGTAGTGGTTCATGGATGGCACAAAAATAATCAATCATGTCTTCAAAATGGCTCTTATCATCCTTCCACTTCCTATGAATAAAGATAAAGGCCGCAACTTGCATGGCCCAGCCTAGAAAAAAAAAATAACAAGCATTTGTACAAACTTCAATAGCAAAACTTTCAGGTCTTCGATTTTTTTACACTATAATACCATTCTACAACATACCATATATTTAGTACTAATTTTGGAAATACTGGGGTTTGCAAAATTGTTGTTTTCTCACCTCTCCCAGACAGGGCTTCTCTGTATAGCCTTGGCTGTCTTGGAACTCACACTGTAGACCAAGTTGGCCTTGACCTCAGAGATCTGCCTGCCTCTGCCTCCTGTGTGCTGGGATCAAAGGTGTGCAGTACCACTCGATAAATTCTTTAAAACCTCCTTTAAGCCATAGCTTGCCACTATTATCAAGGCACTAATGTTTATCAAGTAGTAAGCAAAGAATTTTCTCATGTCACATAAGAATTCTATAGTATTTCCTTTTCTGTACTCTCAGAGTAAATGCAAATGCTATTTTCAATGGTATTCACTTCAGATTTTACTTAAATGAAATGGGAAATTCTATCTGCTATGTATATGTGGGCACACTGCCTTTCCCAGAGGCAGACCCACCTTATTGCTGAAAAGGTAGCCTTGATGAGCCCATCTGTGTTTCAGATGACTGCCAATCTTGCCCTGGCTACAGCCCTTGGAGCTTCTGTAGAAGATGCCTAACTTAGGGTAGCCTATGTGCGGTTTCTGAAAAAGCTCACAAAGAATGAAAGCATGGGTCCAACAGTTACTCTTAGGCCAACCGAATATCTACCTCTCTTAAAATTTCCTCTAGGACCTTGGAACAGCAAACACTGTGAGTTGTGCAATAAAGACGGCATATGTAATAAAGGTCAAAACCTCTTGCTGCTGAGCCACGGGTCTGATCCTGATTCTAACTCCAGGCCCAGTCTTGCCAGCCTATGGTATGGGTCCATCTCCACGATACCCATGAGACTCTTCCTCTCTAACACTTACATAGTAATAACTGCAACACTCATCTTGGCAGCCAGGGATGAAGAGTAATAATATCTTGCAAACAAGCAGTGCTGTTCTGGAATGCAGATGTGCCATGGCCTACCTACCTCCTGCTCCCCTACGACTTAGCCTCAGTACAGCCTGAGAATCTCTTATCTCTCCTAGAAATCTTTACTCCAATCATTTTTATTAGGGGCAAGTTTTTCCAGACATTTTTCATGTTTCCTGTCATTTCTGTTAAACCTCCTCTTTTTTTTCTGTCTTTTGTTGAAATTAAGTTTTCTTTGCCCCTTCCCTTGTTCTCTAAAATCCAGGTTTCCTAGAACTCAGGCAACCCATTTGTTCATATACACTATCAATAGCTATTTCTGTTTGACAATGTCAAGGAGCATCAGGTGCCACAGGAGAGCATGGCTGCCACAGGGACAGTATGGCCCGAAGTAGGAAGCATAATCCTGCCCACTGGCAGACAGTGTGCTGACATTTGCTCGACTGCCTTGGAAACAACACATCCCATTTTACGTCTGTGTGTGTTTCAGCTTTCTGTATTTGGTAAGCCTGTGGAACCACAGAATGCCTTCAACACTGAGCTCAATTATTGATCTCCAGAAACCAAAACAGCTCTTAATTCCATCACTGTGTAAAACCAAAAGACTCCAGTTTAAATTTAATTTCAATTTTTAAAAAGTACATTAATAATGCCCAAAATGTTTGCTTCCTACCATTCTTGTTGCAGGGTTTGTAGGAATCACCCGACTGCTCCAAAGACTCTTGACTTTTCTCTCACATTCCTAAACTTGACAGAAATGTTTTTAATATTTAGATTTGACCCCAAGTTTGCCGACCTCTTTGCTGTGTCCTGTTAATCCTGTCTTTTGAAAATTGTTTCTGTCCTCACATTCCTGAAATGTATTTTTGGTTCAACTTTGGAAGCTGGTTTGACTAAAAATAGAATTTGAGGTTCCAAATCACTGTTTCCTCAGAATTTCGGAACATTTCCCACAGCCTTCCATCCCTCAGTGCGGCTAGTGCGGCTAGCAGCCAGGAAGAAGCCAAACCCAACTCATCCATGCATCAGGCTGCCCACTGCTCAAGCTTTTATGATTTTTCTCTTTTGTCCCAATAATTGACTTTATTTCAACAACCATATCTTTGTTTTTAATATTTGCCAATGGTTATTTTCCACACCAGCTATTTTATGAATAAATAGTATAATTATAGAAAAACATTTGGTGAATGCTAGCAGCGTGCTTGGTATTATTCTGAACATTTCATTAATCCTTAGGGCAACTATGATTCAGGTAAAAAGCTCTAATGCATGAAGAAAGCACTTTGCGATGCAAACCAGTGGGAACCAGGCTTCAGACACAGGCGGGCTGGTCCCAAAGCTATGTTTTTGTTTGTTTTTTTCTTATTTGTTTGTTTAGTTTTATTTTGTTTTGAGACATTGTCTCACAGTGTAGCCCAAGCCAGCCTCACACTCATTTTGTAGCCTATGCTGGCTTTAAACTCACAACAACATGATCCTTATGCCTCAGTCTTCCAGCATTTTACCCTTACTCTACTGGTTTAAGATTACAGCGTCAAATGGTTTAGATCAGTGTGAAGGGTCTGAAGAGATGGCTCAGTGGCTAAGAGAACTTATTGCTCTCTCAAAGGACCCAACTTTGGTTCTCAGCATCCATGTTGGCAGCTCACTCCTAACTCCAGCTACAAAAGCTCTGACACCTGGTTCCACAGGCACCTGTACTCACAAGTCACACCCACACACAGGGACACACACACATAACTCAAAAAATATATTGATAACCCTTTATAAAATCACCACAAAGTATATTCCAAACAGCATCTCTCCAATAATATGCTCTTGAATTTCTCTATGTATTATGAATAACATAAATGCTCTAAGAATCATTATTCATATTACATGTCCAATTGTTTAAAATGTTTGGCTCTTTAACACTGGACAGTTCCTTCACGTTTGTTTCTATTATGCTCACATTTATAAAGCTCATTCTCGGTCTGGCAAGGCAGCTCGGAAGGAAAATGTTCTCGCAGCCAACCTGATGTCCTGAGTTTAATCCCCAGAATGCACACGGTAGAGAGAAGTGGCTGCCTCGAGTTGTCCTCTTACCTCTGCATGTGCACAGTGTCATCCACAGGGGTACACACATGGAAATAAATGCAAGGGAGCCTGCATCACCCAGCCTTTCTCACCTCTCTGCTTAAGGGGCTGTGATCCCTGCCCTGAAGCCACTACCATTTTCCCTTCTACTTAGACAGCATCACTGTTCTTTCTCATGGAAATGTTGGTTGGTTTTCATTTAAAAAGAGAAAAAATAAATAAACAAGAACGTCTTAAAAGGAATTTTCTCTCTCCATTTTACTGTCACCAGTACATAGTTTATCCATGTCTAAAGCCAATACTTGTTTTTTTCTTTTTTTTTCCTTCTTTTTTCTTTTTTTTTTTTAATTAGGTATTTTCCTCGTTTACATTTTCAAAGCTATCCCAAAGGTCCCCCATACCCACCCCAATTCCCTACCCACCCACTCCCCCTTTTTGGCCCTGGCGATCCCCTGTACTGGGGCATATAAAGTTTGCAAGTCCAATGGGCCTCTCTTTGCAGTGATGGCCGACTAGGCCATCTTTTGATACATATGCAGCTAAAGACAAGAGCTCCGGGGTACTGGTTAGTTCATATTGTTGTGCCACCTATAGGGTTGCAGTTCCCTTTAGCTCCTTGGGTAATTTCTCTAGCTCCTCCATTGGGGGCCGTGTGACCCATCCAATAGCTGACTGTGATCATCCACTTCTGTGTTTGCTAGGCCCCGGCATTGTCTCACAAGAGAGAGCTATATTTGGGTCCTTTCAGCAAAATGTTGCTAGTGTATGCAATGGTGTCAGCTTTTGGAAGCTGATTTTGGGATGGATCCCTGCATATGGCAATCACTAGATGGTCCATCCTTTCGTCACAGCTCCAAATTTTGTCTCTGTAACTCCTTCTATGGGTGTTTTGTTCCCATTTCTAAGAAAGGGTAAAGTGTCCACACTTTGGTCTTCGTTCTTCTTGAATTTCATGCGTTTGGCAAGTTGTATCTTATATCTTGGGTATCCTAAGTTTCTGGGCTAATATCCACTTATCAGTGAGTACATATTGTGTGAGTTCCTTTGTGATTGGGTTACTTCACTCAGGATGATACCCTCCAGGTCCATCCATTTGCCTAGGAATTTCATAAATTCAGTTTTTTTAATAGCTGAGTAGTATTCCATTGTGTAAATGTACCACATTTTCTGTATCCATTCCTCTGTTGAGGGGCATCTGGGTTCTTTCCAGCTTCTGGCTATTATAAACAAGGCTGCTATGAACATAGTGGAGCATGTGTTCTTCTTACCGGTTGGGACATTTTCTGGATATATGCCCAGGAGAGGTATTGCGGGATCCTCCGGTAGTACTATGTCCAATTTTCTGAGGAACCGCCAGACTGATTTCAAGAGTGGTTGTACAAGCTTGCAATCCCACCAACAATGGAGGAGTGTTCCCCTTTCTCCACATCCTCCCCAGCATCTGCTGTCACCTGAGTTTTTGATCTTAGCCATTCTGACTGGAGTGAAGTGGAATCTCAGTGTTGTTTTGATTTGCATTTCCCTGATGATTAAGAATGTTGAACATTTTTTCAGGTGCTTCTCTACCATTCGGTATTCCTCAGGTGAGAATTCTTTGTTCAGCTCTGAGCCCCATTTTTTAATGGGGTTATTTGATTTTCTGGAGTCCATCTTCTTGAGTTCTTTATATATATTGGATATTAGTCCCCTATCCGATTTGGGAAAGGTAAAGATCCTTTCCCAATCTGTTGGTGGCCTTTTTGTCTTATTGACGGTGTCTTTTGCTTTGCAGAAGCTTTGCAATTTTATGAGGTCCCATTTATCGATTCTTGATCTTACAGCACAAGCCATTGCTGTTCTATACAGGAATTTTTCCCCTGTACCCATATCTTCGAGGCTTTTCCCTACTTTCTCCTCTATACGTTTCAGTGTCTCTGGTTTTATGTGGAGTTCCTTAATCCACTTAGATTTGACCTTAGTACAAGGAGATAGAAATAGATCAATTCGCATTCTTCTACATGATAACCGCCAGTTGTGCCAGCACCATTCGTTGAAAATGCTGTCTTTCTTCCACTGGATGGTTTTAGCTCCCTTGTCAAAGATCAAGAGACCATAGGTGTGTGGATTCATCTCTGGATCTTCAATTCTGTTCCATTGGTCTACTTGTCTGTCACTATACCAGTACCATGCAGTTTTGATCACAATTGCTCTGTAGTACAGTTTTAGGTCCAGCATGGTGATTCCACCAGAGGTTCTTTTATCCTTGAGAAGAGTTTTTGCTATCCTCGGTTTTTTGTTATTCCAGATGAATCTGCCGATTGCCCTTTCTAACTCGTTGAAGAATTGAGTTGGAATTTTGATGGGGATTGCATTGAATCTGTAGATTGCTTTTGGCAAGATGGCCATTTTTACAATGTTGATCCTGCTAATCCATGAGCATGGGAGATCTTTCCATCTTCTGAGATCTTCTTTAATTTCTTTCTTTAGAGACTTTAAGTTCTTATCATACAGATCTTTCACTTCCTTAGTTAGAGTCACGCCAAGGTATTTTATATTATTTGTGACTATTGAGAAGGGTGTTGTTTCCCTAATTTCTTTCTCAGCCTGTTTATCCTTTTTGTACAGAAAGGCCATTGACTTGTTTGAGTTAATTTTATATCCAGCTACTTTATTGAAGCTGTTTATCAGGCTTAGGAGTTCACTGGTGGAATTTTTAGGGTCACTTATATATACTATCATATCATCTGCAAAAAGTGATATTTTGACTTCTTCCTTTCCAATTTGTATCCCCTTGATCTCCTTTTGTTGTCTAATTGCTCTGGCTAGGACTTCAAGTACAATGTTGAATAGGTAGGGCGAGAGTGGACAGCCTTGTCTAGTCCCTGGTTTTAGTGGGATTGCTTCCAGCTTCTCACCATTTACTTTGATGTTGGCTATTGGTTTGCTGTAGATTGCTTTTATCATGTTTAGGTATGGGCCTTGAATTCCTGATCTTTCCAAGACTTTTATCATGAATGGATGTTGGATTTTGTCAAATGCTTTCTCAGCATCTAAGGAGACGATCATGTGGCTTTTGTCTTTGAGTTTGTTTATATACTGGATTACATTGATGGATTTCCGTATATTGAACCATCCCTGCATCCCTGGGATGAAACCTACTTGGTCAGGATGGATGATTGTTTTGATGTGTTCTTGGATTCGGTTGGCAAGAACTTTATTGAGGATTTTTGCATCGATATTCATAAGGGAAATTGGTCTGAAGTTCTCTATCTTTGTTGGGTCTTTTTGTGGTTCAGGTATCAGAGTAATTGTGGCTTCATAGAATGAGTTGGGTAGAGTACCTTCCGTTTCTATTTTGTGGAATAGTTTGTGAAGAACTGGAATTAGGTCTTCTTTGAAGGTCTGATAGAACTCTGCACTAAACCAGTCTGGTCCTGGGCTTTTTTTGGCTGGGAGACTATTAATGACTGCTACTATTTCTTTAGGGGATATAGGACTGTTGAGATCATTAACCTGATCTTGATTTAGCTTTGGTAACTGGTATCTGTCTAGAAACTTGTCCATTTCGTCCAGGTTTTCCAGTTTTGTTGAGTATAGCCTTTTGTAGAAGGATCTGATGGTGTTTTGGATTTCTTCAGGATCTGTTGTTATGTCTCCCTTTTCATTTCTGATTTTGTTAATTAGGATGCTTTCCCTGTGCCCTCTAGTGAGTCTGGCTAAGGGTTTATCTATCTTGTTGATTTTCTCAAAGAACCAGCTCCTTGATTGGTTGATTCTTTGAATAGTTCTTCTTGTTTCCACTTGGTTGATTTCACCCCTGAGTTTGATTATTTCCTGCCTTCTACTCCTCTTGGGTGAATTTCCTTCCTTCTAGAGCTTTTAGGTGTGTTGTCAAGCTGCTAATGTGTGCTCTCTCTAGTTTCTTTTTGGAGACACTCAGAGCTATGGGTTCCCCTCTTAGAAATGCTTTCATAGTGTCCCATAAGTTTGGGAATGTTGTGGCTTCATTTTCATTAAACTCCAAAAAGTCCTTAATTTCTTTCTTTATTCCTTCCTTGACCAAGGTATCATTGAGAAGAGTGTTGTTCAGTTTCCACGTGAATGTTGGCTATTATTTATTTTGTCATTGAAGATCAGCCTTAGTCCATGGTGATCTGATAGGATGCATGGGACAATTTCAATATTTTTGTATATGTTGAGGCTTGTTTTGCGACCAATTATGTGGTCAATTTTAGAGAAGGTACCATGAGGTGCTGAGAAGAAGGTATATCCTTTTGTTTTAGGATAAAATGTTCTGTAGATATCTGTTAAGTCCATTTGTTTCATCACTTCTGTTAGTTTCACTGTGTCCCTGTTTAGTTTCTGTTTCCATGATCTGTCCATTGGTGAAAGTGGTGTGTTGAAGTCTCCCACTATTATTGTGTGAGGTGCCATGTGTGCTTTGAGCTTTACTAAAGTTTCTTTAATGAATGTGGCTGCCCTTGTATTTGGAGCATAGATATTCAGAATTGAGAGTTCCTCTTGGAGGATTTTACCTTTGATGAGTATGAAGTGCCCCTCCTTGTCTTTTTTGATGACTTCGGGTTGGAAGTCAATCTTATCAGATATTAGGATGGCTACTCCAGCTTGTTTCTTCATATCATTTGCTTGGAAAATTGTTTTCCAGCCTTTCATTCTGAGGTAGTGTCTATCTTTTTCTCTGAGATGAGTTTCCTGTAAGCAGCAAAATGTTGGGTCTTGTTTGTGTAGCCAGTTTGTTAGTCTATGTCTTTTTATTGGGGAGTTGAGACCATTGATATTAAGAGATATTAAGGAAAAGTAATTGTTGCTTCCTGTTGTTTTTGTTGTTAAAGTTGGCATTCTGTTCTTGTGGCTGTCTTCTTTTAGTTTTGTTGAGGGATTATCTTCTTGTTTTTTCTAGGGCGTGGTTCCCGTCCTTGTATTGGTTTTTTTTCTGTTATTATCCTTTGAAGGGCTGGATTCATGGAGAGATAATGGGTGAATTTAGTTTTGTCGTGGAATACTTTGGTTTCTCCATCTATGGTAATTGAGAGTTTGGCTGGGTATAGTAGCCTGGGCTGGAATTTGTGTTCTCTTAGTGTCTGTATAACATCTGTCCAGGCTCTTCTGGCTTTCATAGTCTCTGGTGAAAATTCTGGTGTAATTCTGATAGGCTTGCCTTTATATGTTACTTGACCTTTTTCCCTTACTGCTTTTAGTATTCTATCTTTATTTAGTGCATTTGATGTTCTGATTATTATGTGTCGGGAGGAATTTCTTTTCTGGTCCAGTCTATTTGGAGTTCTGTAGGCTTCTTGTATGTTCATGGGCATCTCTTTCTTTAGATTTGGGAAGTTTTCTTCAATAATTTTGTTGAAGATGTTTGTTGGTCCTTTGAGTTGAAAATCTTCATTCTCATCCACTCCTATTATCCATAGGTTTGGTCTTCTCGTTGTGTCCTGGATTTCCTGGGTGTTTTGAGTTAGGATCTTTTTGCATTTTCCATTTCTTTGATTCAATACTTGTTTTTTTCTTAACCTTACTGACATTCTCAAAACATACATTTTCATGGCATTTATTTAAATATTCAAATGAGCCAGGCAGTGGTGGTACACACATTAATCCCAGAGGTAGGAGAATCTCTGGGAACTGTAATTGGGAACCTCAGTCGAGATGCAAAGTGTCATATAGACCAAGTGACTTTAAGGCCAGCCCAGTCTAAGTAAGTTCCAGAACAGCCAAAGCAAAAGCACACAACCCTGGGTGGTTAATGTAGTTAAACTTCAAATTAGAGACCAATCTATATATCTTGATTTTCACTTTCCCATACACTGTCTGCCTTGATTTCTCAGGAAAGAGCCATCATCAGGGAGGCTTCCAGAGAGAATGCATGGTGTCAGCGCGCCCTACTACAGCCATCTCCTGATAAATTTCTAGTTACATCATGAGCATCACCTTCTCCGAGCAGATGTGAGAAACCCCTGGTACTCTCTTTGCCCTACCATGGTCCATAATTTTATAACTTAGTTTTATTTTTACTTATATTCCTTTTTATTAAGATGTAGAATTTGCTAGAAGAAAATATTTATTTGAATATATTTTTGTCTTCTTTTTCGAGACAGGGTTCCTTTGTGTTGTTCTGGCTGATCTGGAACTTGCTCTGGTAGATCATGCCGGCCTCAAATTTAGAGATCTTCTTGCCTCTGCCTCCCAAGTGCTGAGATTAAAGGAGTGTACCACCACACACCACCACCATGTATTTTTAACTTAATGCATTCTTTTGTAATAAGAAGTATATATATGTTCCATTATCTTGTCTTCCATCCATTCATTTTAGCACAGATGGACTATATTTAAGAAATCATAAAACATCTGCACTGTTTATCGAATCCTCTTAGAACTGAACCTTGGTGATAGCTTAGACATCATCATCACTGTCTCTGTGCCTGCTAATGCAATACTGTATCCTCTGTATCTTCTGTAGCACGAGAAACTAGAACAAGACCCCAGACACCAAAGCAGCTAGACTACTATTCCCTTCCATGGTATTTTCAGTTCCGAGAAGAGGGTAAGGATAAAACCAAGAAATGCTACCTGAAGACGGCTAATTCAATGAGAAGGAATAATATGAGCAGATGCACACACAGTACATGTGAAACTCTCTCACAAGGACCTTGAGAAACAGTATTGAGCAGGGCTTGAGTACAGTTTATATAGCTTGTAATTACAGGTAAATCCAGAAACTAATTAACAAGTAATTACAGTTCCCAGAATGCCAACCTCAGTCGAGATGCAAAGTGTCATATAGACCAAGCCAGGCAGGCGAGTGCCATCGTCCTGGGATGTCAAGATGCAAAGTGTCATATAGACCAAGCCAGGGGAGTGCCATCATCCTGGGATGTCAAAATGCAAAGTGTCATATAGACCAAGCCAGGGGAGTGCCATCGTCCTGGGAGTCATGTAACAAATGGAGTAATGTTCCCCACCCTCTCCTGAGAACATCAATTTCCACAGAGCCTCTGAAGGCACCTGAGTGAGGTAGACTGTTAACTCACAAGCTCTCCCCAGTGCAGATGCTTACACTATTACATTCAGAGGCGCCAGACTCAAAACAAAAGGCAAAGCAAGTAAATGGTCTTCTAAAGCAAACCTATTTTACAAAATAATTCCAAACTTGAAAAGCCACAAAATTGTGAAGGAAAACAAGCCCAAAAATGTACACACAGCACATCCCACTATAGTCTACAGTGATTGTCTAGAAATGATCCTACCTCCTGGCACACACTATAAACGCTTGCCTGATATTGAAAAGGGAAACATTCACTGATGGCATTTGTTGGCAAAATGAGGCTTCTCATTTGCTATCATTTAGGGGTTCTATTCTAACACAGGCCAATAGGTTTTTCATCCTTTAAATTTGCTATTGATCAATTTTCTAGATACTTTATCATCTACATACACCTTTATTGAATTCTCAAGCTAAGTATGTGACTAGCTTTGCAGAGCCAGACTATGATAGCAATTCAAGTCTGGGAGGCAGAACCATGACAAATCGCTAAACATAGCCACATGACAATACGTGCACAGCTAAATACGTTATATTACACACAAAGGGCAGCAGAGGTTACTATGCAGCTAAATTTAAGATTGGAAAATCAGCCTAGATTAATTTAGCGAACTGAAAGAATCATAATAGCCCTTAAAAGTAGAAAAGATCAGGGGAAGGGGACTCACTTTCAAAACAAAAGGGTATAAGACTCAACTAGGCACTGTTGTCTTTGAAAATAGAAGAGGAGCCACAAACCAAGGAATGTGGTTATCTAGTTTATTCGGGGAAAGGCAAACAACCCAGCTCCTACAGAGAAGGAATTATAGCCAGGCAGGGTGGCACACATCTTTAATCACAGCACTCATGAGGCAAATGGATCTCTTAGACTTTGAGGCTAGCCTGATCTGTATAGTGAGACCTTGTGAGAGAAACGGAGTAGGGCGGAGTCTTAGAGCATCAGAACATAAGCAGGTGAAAGAAACAAGATGAGTGCAGCAAAAGACAGAAGCAATAGCCAGTAAGAATTCTCTATCCAAAGCTAAAAAAAATTTCGGTAATAATGACAGTATTCTACAATAAGCCAGATGATAAAATAAATGTGATGAGCATGGACTGTTACTTATGAATATAAAATAGTTACTGGTGAATAAAGAGAATATAGCATAATGAATATAGTAACATGACACCAGACCACATCACTCAAGTGATAGAGATAAATATCACCAAGGACAGAGCACTTGCCATCAGGAATCTCTCTGATATAAGACTCACACTTCACCTCTGTGGTACCTACTCCCCAGACTCATGACCACCATCTAATGGAGAATTCAGAATGAAGGGAATTCAGAATGAAGAGCTTCTTACCCATAAGCACCGCGTAAAGCAAGGGCATACTGCTCTGAAGTGGAGCAAGAGTGATTAAAAGCAAAGTGGTCCCTCAAAAGGATCCTAAGACATTAATGTCCTAGAAAACGGACAATAACAGAAAGATTATCAAGACCAAACCTGATCGTTTAGTCAGCTAAACAGTGCCAATCTATCCTCTCATTAGAATAAACTGCTATGAAGGAACCATCCTGAGAAACTGGGTGAACAGGGACATCCTTTATTATCTTTCTAGTTCCAATAAATCAAAAATTAACCATATAAAATAATTTCAGAACATTTATTTGTTGAAGGAAAACTCTGCTTAATTAAAGACATAACCATTTCCCATCTAATATCGAAGCCAAACTGTTTTCCTTAGAACTCACATGGCCTGTATTAGCGGATTTCAATAGTTGAGAGCATCAAGTAACAACACTTGCAAGACATACTTCAGATGCCACTGTCACTGCAGTCAACATTCTGACTTCCTGGCTGCCTAACCGTGCCTCTGGTGGCACTCGTGACACAACTGTGAAATACTCATAAATAAATGATGTGTGTTTGTTTTTCAAGACAGGGTTTCTCTGTGTAGCCCTGGCTGCCCTGAAACTAACTCTGTAGACCAGGCTGGCTTCGAATGCAAGATATCTGCCTGCCCCTGTCTCCTATGTGCTGGGATTAAAGGTGCCACTATCACCACTATCACCTGGCTGAAATAGATGACTTTAAACATAAGGAAAATATTTTCTGTAAAATTTGTTACAGAAATAAAAATGACAGCCATCAAACTTTAAAAAATGACACAATCTTATAGTAAATATAAGGCCTAACTCATCATAGCACTAAAAATGCAATCACAGTTTATACATACTTAGAAGAGTAAAAATAATTAAAACACCCATCAAATTATCTACTGAAACTAAGGTCCGAAAACTACTCTCAGATACACAGAGTCCATTTCTTGTGTCCTTTTACTGTTATTGCAAAGCTGGCTCTAAACTGGTCTTGTATAGTGTTTAATGCCTCACCAATAAATACAAAGCAGACTAAAAGCCTTAAAGTTTACCCAAGTCTTTTACTGTCCTCTCTTAAAATTGCTACCATCAAAGCACACTTTGTAGATAGTTTCAGAATATAATTACAGAAACAGGGACGCTTTGATTTTCAGCAGACCCAAGGCTGCACACTGGGCTTCTTATTTCCCCAGCCTCACATGCAGTCGTGCCTCGGACTGAGAAATCAGCTGAGGGCCACAGCAACAGGAGCCCAACTTAAGATAGGGAGTTTAGTAAGTGACTTGACTTGACAACCTTCAAGCCAGGCAACCCGGTAAACTTCCACCCAGCTCAGGATTTATCCTCTGTTCAGAAGTCAGCACATTAAAAACACAATTACGGGTCCTTTATTGAGATCTCAGTGTCCTTAGCTCAATGTAATTCCAGAAGGTGGAATCCTGATATACTCTTGGCCTAGCATATAACTGAACTAAATTAACTGAACTAAACCTTTCTTTCCCAAGGCACCTCCCCCAAATCTCTTTCTCTCACACACACAAGACCCAAAAACTAACATGTCCAAATTCATCCCTGCCAAGCAATGCCAGCAAGCAAGCTCCAGAATTAAGTGTTAGGCGATGTTCATTTTCACCAACAGAATTACCGGTGTGAAATCATCTGTTGCCTGTGTCCTCTAGGCAATAAAACTGCTCAAGATACAGTTTTTATAAAACTCAACTCATGACAAGCAGTTAGCCCACCAATGCGCATTTCACAGTTTGGAGAGATGGTGGGAAGCACATTATCCACAATGTTTACGACTGTTAGTAACAAAAGAGCCAGCTACAAGTCTAGACTTAAACAAACTAGGCTTAAATCTTACACATAAAATAGGTCTGGCCCCACGGCTGGCTCTGAGCCCAGGATACATCCTAGCTGCCATGCCCTCCTCTGTACAGACCTCAACACTCATTTTGGTCCTTGTGGTTTTTCTTTCCGTCCCCCTGACACACAGCGCCAAGTCTTTTAAACAGTATACAAACAGACTTGGCTGGGATGCATTTAAGCTACAAATTCAAAGCTATCAGCAGGGTGTGCTGGACACTCTGTGGTCCCAAGCTCCAGAGAACAGACTATGAGGTGTGAGGGTGTGTGGAGCCCCCTGCTGGTTGGAGCAGTGTCTTTGAGAGGGCAGGGAATGGAAAGGAAATGTTTTTGCATTTGCCACGTATTCAGAAACTTCCGGTGGTAACTAGTTTCAGAATTTTCACCATGTCCTCTGGGGACCAGGTCTATAGTGGACACTGCTAAGTCCCTCCCAGATCTTCTATTACTCTGCAGTTTTTCTTCAGTTATCTTTTAAGAATTACCTATTAAATATTAAAATTGGACTGTTTTTTTTTTCCCCCTAAGAACCCCATGTACAAGCTAAGTGTGCTTTGTCCTAAATGCTTGGTACCAGAAGTGTTTGTATTCTGTGGATTTTTTTGTAGAAGTGTTTCATATACACAATGCAACCCAAGTCTAAATTTACTTGACTTTCATATAAATTTTATACTCAAAGCCTGAAATGATTTAAAACAACACATGCATTAATTTTGTACATTTGATACCACTAACCATGTGAGGTCAGGAACAGAATGTTTTGCTTGCAGCAACATGTTAGTATTTGTAAACGCTGAGGATTGCTGCAGAGATGGCTTGGCGTTTAAGAACACAGGCTGTTTTTTCAATTCCCAGCACCCCCATTGTACTGGCTTGTTTTGTGTATCAACCTGACACAGCTGGAGTTATCACAGAGAAAGGAGCCTCCCTTGAGGAAATGCCTCCATGAGATCCAGCTGTAAGGCATTTTCTCAGTTAGTAATCAAGGGTGGGAGGGTTCATTGTAGGTGGTGCCATCCCTGGGCTGGTAGTCCTTCTTAGGTTCTATAAGAAAGCAAGCTGAGCAAGCCAGGGGAAGCAGGCCAGTAAGTAACATCCCTCCATGGCCTCTGCATCAGCTCCTACTTCCTGACCTGCTTGAGTTCCTGTCCTGACTTCTTTTGGTGATGAACAGCAATGTGGAAACGTAAGCTGAACAAACCCTTTCCTCTCCAACTTGCTTCTTGGTCATGATGTTTTGTGCAGGAATAGAAACCCTGACTGATACACACATGGCAGTTACTGTCTGTAACTCCAGTTACAGGGGGGAATCCAACAACCTCACACATACATGCAAGCAAAATGCCAATGTACATAAAGTAAATAACAACAACAACAACTTAATTTAAAACGTTGAGATGTTAGAACACTGGAAACTCGGGATCTTCTGGTGGGTGCTCAGCCGGATGCAGGTGCCAGCCCGGCTCTACTCGATTGTGCCCCTGGAATCACTGTGCCCTCATTTTGGTTCTCTCCATGTTCCTTCTTATTACTCTACTTCCTGGTATGATTTTCTTTTTCCTCTATGTTCTTCTTTAATTTAATGGATTCATATTACATTTCATCTTTCTTTCCTGCCAGCTACCATCCTTTGTATTTCTCAAAGTATTTTTTTCAAATACTTGCATTTAACCCATTCTATAGTGTTGAGTGTTTTATCTGCTTCTGTTCTATACATATATATATATCTATGATAAATAAGACTAATTATAATATCCCAATTTTTAAAAATAGCTAAAAAACAATCTCCCAACTAGAAAGTTAAGGCATCACTAAGTACACAATGCCATAAATCAGAGCCCTAAAGATTTCACCAGGAACAAGGCTGACAAACAACTCTCAGCACAGTGGCAAGATGTGGCATAAAAATCAATAGCTTTTCATATGTATCAATGACAAACATACTAAGAAATAATTCTATTCATAATAAACTCAAAGAGAGAGAGAGAGAGAGAAATCTTGGACTAAAGCTAACTAAGGAAATAAAAAGTCTCTACTTCACAAGTATAAACCACAGACAGAAAGCCAAGGAAAACACTAGCAGACTGCAAAGCCTCCCCATGCTCATGGGTCAGAAGAATTAATTGTAAAAAAAGTGTTGCCAAACGCAATCTATAGATTAATAAAATCTCCATCAAAATTCCAGCCCCATTTTTCACAGAAATAGGGGAGTGGGTCTTAATTCCCATGGAAGCATAAAATACCCCATACTCAAAGCAATCTTGGGCAGAAACAACGATACAGGAGTTATCAGTGGACTAGAGCAGAGGACCCAGGCGTGCCCCACCCAGCTACGGCCACTTAAATACACACTGGGGACTAGCGGTGCTGGACGCCTGGTCTCCACGTACAGTAAAGAAGCAATCTTCTCCCACCCGCGTGAACATCAGCTCCAAATGCAACGACCTCAACATAAACCCCAAACTCTCAAACTCTCAAGGAAAAGCAGAGACAACACTTCAAGATATGGGCATAGGTAAGCACTTTCTCAATAGGACTCGCCCTATCACAAAACAAGAGCAGCAATCTAAGCTAACAGGAAGGGAATCATGAAATTAAAATCGTGTGCACTACAATGACAGAGTTAAGTGAGTGAGGAGACTGCCTATGGAAGAAACCCCCCCTAAGCTCCTCCACTCATAGGGGAGACAACAAGACACAAAGGGCCTTAGAAAAACAAAACAAGGAAGTAAATAATTCAACTTTCAACATCCTTACCCAAATAAATGCAAATTAAAACTTTCACTTTGAGAGTCCATCTCATTCTAGCCAATGGTTATTATCAAGAAGACAAATGACAACAGATACTGGTGAGGATGCTCAGAAGGGGAGACCCCCATTCAGCACTATGAAATGTAACCACTATATAAATCACTGGGGAGTTTCTAAAACACCTAAGAAGGCCCAGTTATAGCAGTCCAGGCACATATCTATAGGATTCCGTATCCCTCCCAGAGAGAGCCTTGTGCATCCATATTCATTGCTGATTTGTTCACAATACCAAGGAGCCATCACTGATGTGTGAGTAAAGAAAGTATAGTCATATACACAATAAAATTCTATACAGCCATAAAGAAAAATGAGATTATGAAATAATATGAAAACGGGTGTATTAATGGAGGAAAATAATGCTGCAAAATAATGTATTAAGTGATATAATTCAGGGTCACAGACACAAACACCACATGTTCTATACAAACTCAGTTTTTATTTTATATACATGTGCATTTATGAAGAAGAAATAGGCCAGGAATCCAGAAAACTAAAGATTCTTTAAAAAGAAGTAGTTGTATAGCAGAATGTATGAGATAAGAGAGCAGCAGGCAGGAACAGCAGGAATAGAAAGACTGAAGGCAGGAATAAAGGAAAAAAGGAAGTGGAAAGGAGGGTCAACCAATACTTACAAGAATTACAAGAAGGAATTCTGATACCCAATAACTAACCAGAACATCTTTAAAGAGTTTGAAATGAAAGTGTGTATGAGTTAATCAGCTCCCAGAAGCCATAGATAATCAAACATAAACCCTAGTGCAAAGAACCGAATGTCTTCCTTGACATTTTAGGCCACGCAAGCCCCCAATAAATACAGGCAGATGCCAGTCAATTAGTTCTTCTCTAGAACCACATGGCAAGATTCTATTCCTGAGGCTGCCACATACATTGATCACAGGACACAGAAATCAAGCTGGAAGTGTGTGTGTGTGTGTGTGTGTGTGTGTGTGCCTAATGTGTGCTATAGTGTGATTTGACTTGATGTCTAGTCTGAGAAGAAATACACACCCAGTACTGTAACTAGTCCAAAGCCCATGAGTGGGAGGTCACAAAGCACAGTGAGAAAGCCAGTGCTGTTATTACTGTCATTGTTTTACTAAATGGATATGACAAGCCTTCAACCTGTCTTCTAAGTAACTATATTTATGCATATGTCAGCTCTAGTCAGAGAAGTATCTTTCTGGAGAGTCATGCAACTGAGGAACTCATAACTGGTAATGTCACTTGAATATCCAGATACTTGCCACTTTATATTATTATCCCTCAAAGGCTTAGGGAATACCATGAAAGAGCAACAAGAAGGGCCTGAGCCCTGGGACCCGCTGCCTTCTGGAATGGCGTAGCTGCAGTACTCCGTAACACCCTGTGATGAGCAGGGAGAGCCTCACGGCCTTGACCCCCTCGGGGATTTATATGCACTGACAGTTGGAGGCACAGGCATATTTTTCAGTGGTGCAGCTATTGATAAAGTCTCTACACTCTTGTGAACAAATTCTCACCTATAAATGATTTTTATATTTGGTCACACACAAAAAAGAAAAGACAAAAAGTAGAGGGTGGCAAGTCAAAACAAGGGAAAAGATTGTCAGTAAGAGTAGAGAGCTGTCTCAAGACACAGAGAGGCGGATCCAAGACAGGAATTTAGGAGGGAGCCGAGAACAAGTCTGCAGCTGGAGAAGCACCTCAACGTCTCATCTTCTCTCCTGGCCCGAGATTCAGTTTGTGTCATTTTATTTTGTAAGTGACGTTTCTAAAAAAAACTTAGTCCTTCACATCCTTCAAATAGTTGCCCTAAGAAATGATCTACTTCCTTGATACCAGTTTTTCACTTCTAGAGTAAGATATTTTTAAAACAGAGATTAAGATAAAATCACATAACAAAGCCACTAAGATAAAAAGAAACTGGAAATGTTTTTAGCTTCATGAGAAAAGCTGAGAATAACATACTGTTCAACTTGCCTCATTTTGTTCTTAGAGCAGGCACATTACATACAAATGAGTTAAGCACTTAAAAAAAACCATGATTAACGTACCGAATCCAGGAACACTTTTGAGACTGGATTTGAGGCAAATCTTCTCCACCCTGAGGTAGCTGTACCTCATTAGACAGTTCCACAGGAACATCCAGTCCACACGTGTCCGGTGGTTCATGATGATGACGCTCCGCTCTCCAGGCACAAAGGCGTCACCTGTTATAACCACTCTCACACCAAACATGGTCTCCAGCAATGCCTACAGAAAAATAAAACATAAAAATATAGAGCAACTTAGAGCTTTCAGGGTAAGAAGCCACAGATGAAATTAGTCACAACCATGTTTATGAATTTATTAGATATTCACTATACTAAAGGAAATGAAGAAAGAATTATGGACCTTCTTCCTTCTTGCTAACCTTGTCACAACTATGCTATACTGCTTTTATAATACCCAAAAAGGAGGACACTTAAAAAACTAACTAAACAAAAAAATTGTCTTTGGAAAAGCAAAACTGAGTCCAAACTAAATAATGAGTTGCTTTTAAAAGTTTCCACAGGTAAATCGTATATGCCATGATATATGTCCCATGATTTCTAACACACAAAACACAGTTTCCCATACTCTTGTTTTTGTAATAAATGGGGGGTGCCCTGATCTGGAGTGAAAGTAGGAGGTGCTTTCAACACTTCCAATCTCTTTCACTAATTTTAATTTCTGGAAGTTTCTTGATAGTAAAATACGAACTAACTTTCAAATCTTCAATTATATAGTATTAAGTTTTTAAAAAAGTACAATATTCTACTGATCAATGTTAAGGATATAATGATATGATTATTACCCAATTTTTCTACATAGAATAAAAAATAAAATTGAATGTAGGATTAAAGAAGCTAAATTTCTTTTTTTGTTGTTACTTTTTTTGGGGGGTTGGGGTAGGGTTGAGACAGGGTTTCTCTGTACAGCCCTGGCTGTCCTGGAACACACTTTGTTGACTAGGCTGGCCTCGAACTCAGAAATCCGCCTGCCTCTGCCTCCCAAGTGCTGGGATTAAGGGTGTGCACCACTGTACTGGCTGGTTTTGGGTATCAACTTGACACAGCTGGAGTTATCACAGAGAAAGGAGCTTCTGTTGAGGAAATGCCTCCATGAGATCCAGCTGTAAGGCATTTTCTCAATTAGTGATCAAGGGGAAAGGGCCCCTTGTGGGTGGTGCCATCTCTGGCCTGGTATCCTGGGTTCTATAAGAGAGCACACTGAGCAAGCCAGGGAAAGCAAGCCAGTAAAGAACATCCCTCCATGGCTTCTGCATCAGCTCCTGCTTCCTGACCTGCTTGAGTTCCAGTCCTGACTTCCTTCAGTGATGAACAGCAATGTGGAAAGTGTAAGCTGAATAAACCCTTTCCTTCCCAACTTGCTTCTTGGTCATGATGTTTGTGCAGGAATAGCAACCCTGACTAAGACAAGCACCAAATCCAGCTCTAATTTTTTTTTCCACTTATCAGTGAGTACATATTGTGTGAGTTCCTTTGTGATTGGGTTACCTCACTCAGGATGATGCCCTCCAGGTCCATCCATTTGCCTAGGAATTTCATAAATTCATTCTTTTTAATAGCTGAGTAGTACTCAATTGTGTAAATTTACCACATTGTCTGTATCCATTCCTCTGTTGAAGGGCATCTGGGTTCTTTCCAGCTTCTGGCTATTATAAATAAGGCTGCTATGAACATAGTGGAACATGTGTCCTTCTTACCAGTTGGGACATCTTCTGGATATATGCCCAGGAGAGGTATTGCGGGATCCTCCGGTAGTACTATGTCCAATTTTCTGAGGAACCGCCAGACTGATTTCAAGAGTGGTTGTACAAGCTTGCAATCCCACCAACAATGGAGGAGTGTTCCTCCTTCTCCACATCCTCGCCAGCATCTGCTGTCACCTGAATTTTTCATCTTAGCCATTCTGACTGGTGTGAGGTGGAATCTCAAGGTTGTTTTGATTTGCATCTCCCTAATGATTAAGGATGTTGAACATTTTTTTCTGGTGCTTCTCTGCCATTCAGTATTCCTCAGGTGAGAATTCTTTGTTCAGCTCTGAGCCCCATTTTTTAATGGGGTTATTTGATTTTCTGGAGTCCACCTTCTTGAGTTCTTTATATATATGGGATATTAGTCCCCTATCTGATTTAGGATAGGTAAAGATCCTTTCCCAATCTGTTGGTGGTCTTTTTGTTTTATTGACAGTGTCTTTTGCCTTGCAGAAGCTTTGCAACTTTATGAGGTCCCATTTATCGATTCTCGATCTTACAGCACAAGCCATTGCTGTTCTATTCAGGAATTTTTCCCCTGTACCCATATCTTCGAGGCTTTTCCCTACTTTCTCCTCTATACGTTTCAGTGTCTCTGGTTTTATGTGGAGTTCCCTTAATCTACTTCGATTTGATCTTAGTACAAGGAGATAAGAATGGATCAATTCTTTCTTCTACATGATAACGGCCAGTTGTGCCAGCACCATTTGTTGAAAATGCTGTCTTTTTTTCCACTGGATGGTTTTAGCTCCCTTGTCAAAGATCAAGTGACCATAGGTGTGTGGGTTCATCTCTGGGTCTTTGATTCTATTCCATTGGTCTACTTGTCTGTCGCTATACCAGTACCATGCAATCACAATTGCTCTGTAGTAAAGCTTTAGGTCAGGCATGGTGATTCCACCAGAGGTTCTTTTATCCTTGAGAAGAGTTTTTGCTCTTCTAGGTTTTTTGTTATTCCAGATGAATCTGCCGATTGCCCTTTCTAATTCGTTGAAGAATTGAGTTGGAATTTTGATGGGGATTGTACTGAATCTGTAGATTGCTTTTGGCAAGATAGTCATTTTTACTATATTGATCCTGCCAATCCATGAGCATGGGAGATCTTTCCATCTTCTGAGATCTTCTTTAATTTCTTTCTTCAGAGTCTTGAAGTTCTTATCATACAGATCTTTCACTTCCTTAGTTAGTCACGCCAAAGTATTTTTTATTATTTGTGACTATTGAGAATATTGATAAGTGGATATTAGCCCAGAAACTTATGATACCCAAGATATAGGATACAATATACCTGAATTTTATAATAGCCAGAAGCTGGAAAGAACCCAGATGCCCCTCAACAGAGGAATGGATACAGACAATGTGGTACATTTACATAATGGAGTACTACTCAGCTATTAAAAAGAATGAATTTATGAAATTCCTAGGCAGATGGATGGACCTGGAGGGCATCATCCTGAGTGAGGTAACCCAATCACAAAGGAACTCACGCAATATGTACTCACTGATAAGTGGATATTAGCCCAGAAACTTAGGATACCCAAGATATAAGATACAATTTGCTAAACGCATGAAACTCAAGAAGAACGAAGACCAAAGTGTGGACACTTTTCTTAGAATTGGGAACAAAACACCCATGGAAGGAGTTACAGAGACAAAGTTTGGAAGTGTGACGAAAGGATGGACCATCTAGAATCTGCCATATCCGGGGATCCATCCCATAATCAGCTTCCAAACGCTGACACCATTGCATACACTTGCAAGACTTTGCTGTAAGGACCCAGATAGAGCTGTCTCTTGTGAGACTATGCCGGGCCTAGCAAACACAGAAGTGGATGCTCACAGTCAGCTATTGGATGGATCACAGGGCCCCCAATGGAGGAGCTAGAGAAAGTACCCAAGGAGCTAAAGGGATCTGCAACCCTACAGGTGGAACAACATTATGAACTAACCAGTACCCCGGAGCTCTTGACTCTAGCTGCATATGTATCAAAAGATGGCTTAGTCGGCCATCACTGGAAAGAGAGGCCCATTGGATTTGCAAACTTTATATGCCCCAGTACAGGGGAACGCCAGGGCCAAAAAGGGGGAGTGGGGGGGTAGGGGAGTGGGGGGAGGGTATGGGGGACTTTTGGGATAGCGTTGGAAATGTAAATGAAATAAATACCCAATAAAATAAATAAATAAAATTTCTTTTAAAAAGATAATCTTTTGTTATCAAAGAATACACGAAGACTGTCTACTAAAATCTTCCAGCATACCATCTACATCGAATTCCTGACACAAATGAATGTTGAAATGCTTGCCAGGTTTGTTAAATTAACATTTCTAGTACCCGTGGTTATAATTTAGATTGAATATTCAGAAGGAAAGTGTGTGTTACAAATGAGAGCTCTTACACAGTGAGCCGGTTTGCTCCCCTTTCATTTCTCCTTTATATTGTCCAGAATCTAGGCTCAAACTCCTACCACAGCCTCCCAAGTGTCCTCTTTTGGGAATAAGTAGCCGTGGATACAACTTTGTAGTTGTTTCTTTTTGTACTGAGTGTATTTCCTTCTAAAGCTCTTTTAGAAAGCCTTACTTGTGGATATTCAAATCTATGACCTGTTTCTGCTCCTCTTTCAATGTCATGTTTGTGTTTCATTCTACCACACATGCTCATAGCTCATTCACTGTCAATGTTGAATTGTTTCATAGTGTTTGAGGGGTTGGATTTTTTTTAATCCCCTTTGATCAAGCCTTTCTCCACTAGTTATAAAATAAACTAGGACTTACATGTAAATGGTTTGGAATTTAAACTGAAGTTGGGCATAAGGATGTGCTGTAGTCTTGGTTTCTTGCGTTGGGCGGCTAGGTAGAGCTCCCTAACCAGGGCTGGCCAGTGCTGTTGCTGGACCTGCTTCACAGCTGCAGTTCCTCCAGTGTGCATGGAGACAGGAGGGCTGCTGAGGGAGGCTCGCTGGCTTCTGGTGTGGGAAACACTAACTCAAGGCATAAGTGAACAGCAATAGAGGAAATACAGGGCATGTTCTTCTATGCACGAGCCTACCACCACAGAAATACACACAGATTATTCATTAAAGCACTTCTCAATGTTTCTGCTGGTTTGTTTAAAATTAAAAGCTTTATGGGCTGATCATGGTGACACATGCTTTTAACCCCAGGGCTTGAGAGGCATAGGTAAGTGGATCTCTGGTTTTCTGATAAAACAGAGTAACAGTCAACTTCTACCTCATTTAACAGAAAGAAAAAAGAAAGTTTTTCATTCAAATGAAAAGCAGAAAAGACAGGGTGAATAAGCTCTGTGATGGTTTGTATATTCTTGGACCAGGGAGTGGCATCATTTGGAGGTGTGGCCTTGTTGGAATGGGTGTGACCTGGTTGGAGTGGGTGTGTCACTGTGGGTGTGGGCATAAGATCCTCAGTCTTCCACTAGCAGCCTTTGGATGAAGATGTAGAACTCTCAGCTCTGCCTATGCCATGCCTGCTTGGATGCTGCCATGCTCCCACCTTGATGATGGAATGAACCTCTGAACCTGTAAGCCAGCCCATATTAAATGTTGTTTTTTTATAAAACTTGTCTTGGTCATGCTGTCTGTTCACAGCAGTAAAACCCTAAGACAAGCTCACAGCTGAAGAGGATGTTTTAGGTAATGGACTGTCACCCCCACAAGATGGAACTCTCATCTGTCCTGTTCGTAATTACATCAAAGAATCTGCCTGTGTCTTGAAAACACCGGTGAAGTGAATTTAAAGCTAATCACTTCTGTTTGGCAGAGGAAATTCTCAGACAAGAGAGCATTTTATTCTGTGGCATGGCTACTTTTTACTAGATTTACCCAGGTTTACAGTTAAAAAGAGAAGAAGAAAAAGTCAGGATAGATCCAGATAGAGCTAGATCCAGGATAGCCAGAGCAACAGAAACAAACCCTGGGAGTGGGGGTAAGACTTAAAAGAAAATGCAGTCTATTGAGGAGGAAAGAGCTCAAAAGTTAAACCTTACAGCCACAGAAACACCTGGCTGTGCTCTGTGACAACAGGAAATGAGCCCAAAGAGAAAGACTTTACCCATTAAGGGCTCCAACTTGTGAGAAGGAAATTTTACTTGAAAAGAGAGCCTGATCAGGAAATGTAGCTGAGAGTGCTCCCCTTGCCTTGAAAGCAGCTGTCTGGGTAAGTGTTCTCCAGTATAAGCACGTGGAAGCTGATAGCAGTGCTCCAAAGGGGACCTAGTCACATCTCAAGCTGGTAGAAGAATGTGACAGCATTGTCCACGTAGGACTGGCTTTGCTGGCACGACAGATGCAAGAATGAAGAGGCCCTAGAATCTACTTCAGAGAGCAGCTGAGGCCAGGCAAGGTGTGGCAGGGCAGACACCTGCAAGCCTAAGTGTCTATGGAGATCCAGGATGTTGAAGAGGTCAGAACCTTTTGTCAAGTGTATTTCATTACAGAATAAGAACAGAACGCTTTAACTGCAAGTGTCCATAAAAGAGAAAGAAGAGAAGGAGGAGGAGGAGGAGGGAGAGAAGGTGCTGAGAAAGCTGGGAGGACCAGGCTGCATGCAGTACTGCATTTATAAAGCAGACACATCTGTATAGAAAACTGAAAGCACAAGTAACGGCAAGAGGGGAAGGCTAACTTTTAGAAGTGATGGTTGCGAGTTTAAGAGCCCTCACTACAGGATTCATTTTTCAACAAGAAAAATACACTATAAATGATTTAAAAGTCAATGGTCAGGAAACCCTCCCATGCCCACCCCATGTCCTGGAACTCACTCTGTAGACCAGGTTAGCGGCAGACTCAGAGATTCGCCTGCCCTTCAAGTGCTGAGATTACAGGTGTGAGCCACCACCACCACACACACAGCTGTTTCTGTTCATGTAAACCTACCCAAGCACCACTTCAGGAACTGAGTCAACCTGAATCTGAAGGGCCCACGGCAGCCACAAGACACGTTCACCCTGACGGCAGGCGCGCTGCCTGCTGCCTCAGTGATGAATGGCGATGAAACAGGATGGAAAGGGGCCTTACCAATCAGGGAAGACTGTTTCCATTCCTGTTTTCTTTTTCAGACGCTAAACACCTGGCCTCCCTACCAAAACAGTCTGACAAGCCCAGTAGCCTAAGCAGAAAGAAGAATTCACTGTTGCTAAGGAGAAAGGACTGGAACAATCCCCAAGGGAAAGACAAGCACGCACTGCTCACTGATTGGCAGCGGCCTCTTCCCAGTACCAGAGGAGGCAGGAGCTGGGACTAGAAACCAACAGCCATCAGCTCAAGATGAGGGATGCTCTCAGAGCACCATGATGACCTTGTAGAGTGCCGCCTGCCCCATGACTACGGAACACTGAGTGCACTCTGATCTTACCCAATCTGTTCGCTTCATCTGCACAGAGAAGTCACATGTCTTTTGTAAGTTCCTAATCTCTGTAATTACTGGAAAGAACTGAATCAAACCCGCCTCTGAGAAGTTAGGAAGCTGTTCACTGTTAGAAGCTTTGTGGGGTGGGTTACATTTTTACTTAATTTTTTTTCATACAATCTGTTGATATTCTTTCCCTGACCCAATAGAATCTTAATAGGCATCACTGCTTTATAAAACACAAAATGGATATGCAGAATAAATTTAAATAATGTAAAAACTCTTCAATCTTTAACATTTATATATTTTTAGATATAAAAAATATACCTTTCATTATATGAAATATAAAAGAAAATGCATGAAGAACATAGAAAGAAGTTCGTATTTTCTGTGAGGATCCCTATGAGGGTTTGCTTTAAGGACATGAATATTTGTATTTCTGTTTTCTATTTCTCTCCTTTTTTACATCTGGAATGCTTACTATAGAACACAGAATATTGTGTTTCTCCTGAGAACTAGACCTCCGATGCTAACTGAGTTCAAGAGACAGGCCACCCCAGCACAAGCAGGCGGACCCCTCTCTGGTGCACAACTTACCACAGGAAGTGTGAGCCATGTAGCCACAAGACGGCTGCTAATCCAGCGATACCACGACAGGTTTATAAACATCAAAGGTAAAATGGGGCCGAGCATAAAAATACTTCCAAAAAAGCTTCCAGCAAACAGGAAGAGTATAAAGTAAATCCCCTTCCATGACACCATGATTCTGGAAAATAAAACAAAAACAAAGAGTGTATTTTATTACTATACATTTGCTCTGGAATTTCATCACAGTTATGTATACAATAATCTTTAAAGACAAAGTTACTGAGTGCTGATGAGGGCCACAGATTCCCTGGCTCTAAGTCTAACAAGTTGCCAGCATACTGGAAATTGATACTCTCAACAAAAAAAAATACATAAATGTCTATTCTGCAGGAAACTCTGCTGTCTGGAATAAGTAGTCAGCACTGAAGGGTCTTTCTGTTTTTCTTTCCTAGGCATTGTTTCCCACCTAAAAGCAGAAATAACAGTGAGGGTTTGCAGGACCACTTCGTATGGGCGAGCACACATACAGACAAAAGCAACAGCAGTTTCACAGAATCCAGTAAAATTCAAAGAACAGGATCTGGAAGTGTTCATTTTTGCAACAGATCCTAGCATCCCATTTCTGGACACCTAGCCTTAGACTGGCTCTTTACAAGCTAGCTAGGTAAGTCAGATGCCCCTTCACTGGCTTTGTCCAAACAGCTACCAAAGTATTACCTATGGGGTGCTGAAGCCAAAATCCAGCATGGATATTTTAAAGCAAATGCTTGGAAACACAGCTGAAAATGAAAACTCCAATATCTGATTCTATCAGCTAAACTGAAGTTTAACTTGGCACCAGGTATGTTTTTAAATTTTCTACCAGTATCTGATGGTATAGATACAACATCCTACAAAGTAGAAAAGGCAGGAATAAGGAGAGGGCAGAGGGAATGAAGGAATGAAGACCAACTGAAGCAGTGACCAGGCCCCAGCTTGCACTGGACAGGCAAGCAGGAGAGCCAGGCGCTCCCACACACTCTCTGCCCCTTCTGAGCTGCTCGCCATTAACAATGCTATCAGCAGCTTCTTCCCAATCCTCAACTCAAAGCTTCTTAACAGAAAGAAAAGGCGCATAGGCTTAAATTTAGTAATTCAGAGCTGCTTCTTATACATGCACACCACCACCACACACACAGCGCTTCGTTTCTACTCTACCTGAAAACTGTCTATTGTTCCTGTGTTTTCTTCCAGCCAGCCATCAGCCAACTCAGGCGCTTGTTCCCGATCTCCCTGGCAGAGCTACTCTTTACATTGTTATCCACTAGGCAATATCCTCACCTTTAAAACTCCTGCATGCTTCTTCATACCAACGTGTGGTGTGGTGTGATTATAAGAAAAAAATATTGTTAAATGGCTTAGCTACTATCAAATGAAATTTTCCCATTGTATAGTAATGAGTCTAAGCCCCATGGAGGCTAAAACAACTTTCCTAGTGAAACTCAAAGCATCCAGTCCTGCCTCATGCACACTCTGCTGCATAAAGCCATTCCCCACCTACTACGCAGCTGAGAATCAGAGACCAATATTAACCATTAAAAAAAGGAAAACTTATATAAAGGGATCTATCACATGACTACAATGGAATTCTATAGATCAAACCTAGTCTAGTTACTTAAGCATTTATTCATTTTTATGAAACAATAAGCATGTAAAGAAATCCCTGTGTGCCAGCCATCGGCTAGTCAGCAAAGGTCTCACAAATCTAGACATGGAACTCAGGGCCTCATGCCTGCAGAGCCCAAGTTCCACCTTTCTCTGTCTACTGATCTCCTCGTTTCTTCCTTATATGTGTTCTCTGTCTGCACTTCATAGCCTTTTTCTGTATCTTCATTCAAGTCCTAAAATGGGGGTTAATTAGGTTAATAGCTACATACTAATTTAGAATAGGCAAATATTGAAGAAAGAGAGAATGTCAATGGCTGGCACAGATGTACAGCAATCTAAATTAACATACACCTCTAGTGGAAACTTGTATAGAACTCTGGAAAACAGCTTGGCAGTTATACAAAATCTACACGGACACTCAGCATATATACTAGAAAATCTACCAACTGTCTAGTACAAATAAAGTTATCTTTACACAAAAGTTCTACATAATCCTTTATAGCGCCATTTCTCATACTTGCACAAACTAGAGCTAACCTGTCAGCTGAGGGTGTGTAGATTCTGAATGATCAATCACCAATGAAGACACATGCCTGACACAGGCATCCTATCCTGACTTACTCTCACATGCACTGCACTGAATGAGATGCCAGGAAAAAAGGACATTTCTTTTATGGAGCATTCCTACAAGGCCAGGCCATAGAATCTGTGGCTGGCTGGCTGGCTGGCTGGCTGGCGAAGACGCTCTGAGTACTGAAGGACAGCACCCGGGAAGCCTGGCAGACAAGCAAACAACTGTTTCCCAAAGGCACAGCACTGCAGAAGTCACATGGACTAGTTTCCTTCCTTTCCTTCTTTAGAGCTCAGCATTGAACCCAGACTCCAAGTGCACCAAGTATATGCTCTGTCACTGGGCAACATGCCTAGCCCTAGGCATTTTAAATCTGGTCCAGTCATGGTTGTACCTGCCTGTAATCTAGCATTGGGAGGCAAGAACCCTGACTTTAAAGCTAGAGGGTAAGTTTGTTGCCAGCCTAAGCTATGTAGTGATTGATACTCCGCTTCCCAAATGAAAATTTCTTAAATGACTAGCTGAAGTAAAAGCTATGTTCTTAGGAAATTCTAGTCTTCAAATTATTGCAATAATAATAATCCAAAATATTTTTCTAAACTTTTATAATACGCCAGGTACAGTTTCATGTATTTGGTTTGAGTAGACTTTAACAGTCACAACAATCTCGTGGTGTGGGTATTCTTATTACCCCTATTTATACGTCAGGATTCTGAGGCACAGAAATGTTAAGTAATTTGACCAAGGTTAAGCAGCTAGTGAACAGCAACACTGAGAACTGGCTCTAGGGATTTCAGTGTTGGTGCTTATACTCAGCTACATTACACACCTTTTCAAGACGATATTACTTTTTAAATAGACACACACTTGAAAAGACTTATACTATAAAGACATAATTATAAACCAAGTGTTAAAACCTTATTTTAAAAGTATCCTGACTTTTAGAAGTTCACAGGAACTTGATGAGGAGGGCTTATCTGAGAACCTAACATAACCCTGTCCCCGAAGACTGGGAAGGGCTGGGAGGAAGGAGATTCCCAATGAGTACTACAACAGACTAAGATATCATGCCTACTCCAAGGAGTGGTTCCCATTCAACCACTCCGTCTTTGGAGAATTAATACCAGCTTCCCTTACCTAGTGGCACCCTACCTATTAACATGAGCCTGACTCTGGTGCCAACCCATGGCAGTGACTGATATATGCTTAAAGGAAGGTATGGCTTGGTGTGACTGCTATGCCAAACAAAAGGCAAAAAAAAAACAAAAAAACAAAAAAAAAACAAAAAAAAAAAAACAAGTGTATGAACCAAGACACGGCCCACCGAGGCTTTCTGCTCAATTGTTTATATTATTCCTGGAGTGCTCCAATGTGAGAACTCCCTGATAAGGACTAGTGGAATCCACTGAGGATACCTACATGTCCTTAGAAAGGAACCAACTACATTTCACTTCATAGACTTTCTTGATATATGTTGATAATAGGCACTGTTCTCACAGTCTGGCTAGAAAGGTAAGGTCACAAACATGACCAATTCACTGTAAATCAGGTTATAATAGTGATATATTCTGAAGCATCCAATCATTGCAGCAGGGATAATTACAGTATTCAAGAAGGCATCTTCCTGGATGAAGTGGTGGACAGAGCAGAAAGAAAATTCAGGCAAAAAACCAAACAGGTTTGTAGAAATTTAAAGCACAAGCCATAGAGATTTAGAAATTACTGAAATATAAATATAAAGGTACAAGGTGCACAATGTTGGCATGCAAAAAATCCACAAGAGCATAGGCCCTAGGATAAAGCTGTGTATGGGTCAGGATGGGGGAAAAGAACACCTTCACCTTGGCACAAGGAGTGAAAACTAAGGAATATGTCTCATATTGTAAGACAACAGATAAAAGTGACTCAAGTGTGGACAGTCTGCTCTGCTAAGAGACTTCTCTGGGCTTTATAGATAACTCCTAATACATATTGGAAAATACCCAGGATTGAGATGTCAAAGATGACTTCAAGGCATGACAGACACACACCACACAAATGATCATGCCATAGTCCTTTTCCTGAACACCTCATCTATAACGTAAGGAGGCTGAGAGTGCATCTACTCTAAGGCCTCAACTAGTTTGAAGACAGTCATCTTGTTATTTGCCAGACACTTTATACAGCACTCCTGATACCTACCTACTTAAGATATGAAGATTTAGCCGTGCTTGCTGGTGCAGATGTGTAATCCCTGCTACCACTCACCAAATCAGAAAACATCCACGTGTAAGGCTTACCTCGGCTCTTGTGAATGCACCGCTACCTGAGTACCTCCAAAGGACCCTGCTCAGTACAACATTCGCAGGGCACTAGGACTTGGCTACAGCAATGCAAAAATAAAGCTCACCGACTTCACTTTTTATATACAACCCGAACATCTATCACATGGAAGAAATCTGTAATTTTGCTCTAATGCAAAGTTGAATTTTAAATAGTACAGGTTGTAAAAGCAATCATGATATAAAACATCATAATGAAACCCATTACTCTGTGTACTAGCCTTTAAAAGTTAAAAATAAGTCATTTTAGTAATAATGACTCCAGTCAACTGTCTAGCCTCCTTTCAAAGGACCTTTAATCTAGTCTACATCACATCCTCTTCTTGGTATGTATTATGCTATAGTGGATTCATAAATTTGAGGATTTAAAGAAAAATTTTTGCTATATACCTTGACAGTGCTATGTGGGCTAGAACACTTTACGCTCCATCCGATCCAAACAAAAGCCTGCAATGTGTCGAGTTATATGAGGACTATTTACAGGTGAAGCAATAGAGGAGTGGAGTCCTTTCACTACAGATTCCCACCATAATTCACAAGGAAGGAAGTCCACTCTGGGAAATGCTAGCAAGTTCATGATCTGGAACAGTGAACAAATTCAAGGCCATAGGAAACAATAGATAAGTCTGTAATAGATGAATAGTGGTGCTTCAGTAATCTGTAACTCATTTGTTCACTAGGACAAGGGGTCAATAAAGGCCCACAAAACCAAACATCTCCATTACAAAGGAGTTACACTTCTTACATTCCACCCTAGTAATGAAGAAGGCTTGGAAACACCCATCTGTTTTCAAAAGAATAGGAAAACAGCAAGTAACTTTGTGTGTGTGTGTGTGTGTGTGTGTGTGTGTGTGTGTGTATACACATGTGCATGTGCATAACTGTATGTGCATATATTTATTACAGAGAGGATTAGTAATATAAATCTAAACTGGGTTTGGATTCTGCAAAATTCCCAATGAAAACCTTTTACTACCATAGAAATATTTGTACATTCATGTTTACTGCTGTTCTATTTTAAATATCAAGAAAATGGAAACAAGATAAATGCCCCTCCAATGAATGGGTAGTGAAAACTTGATACACATATACCATGGAATATTATTTGGCTGTAAAGAAAACTGAAATCGTGAAATTACAGGAAATGAACTTGGAATGCACAGAATGAAGAGAGGTGAGCAAACTCAGGAAGGAATCCGTGCGTGCCCGCTCTCACACAGCTAATGCTCAGAATGAACGCATGCACTCCAGTGCAGGAGGCCAAGTGCAGAACACTCAGACGGCAGAGCATGAGGGGACACCATCAGGTGACAAGGATGGACTGCAGGCACAATGATGAGACATGAAAGATAACAAAATGAATTTTCCTAGTTTTAATGTTGTCACTTGTCTTTCTTTTTTGTGGTGGATATGTGTGTAAAGATTACCTGCTGGTAAAGGCATAGAACCTAAATGGAGATCCATAGCTTCAGAATGGCCATTCTAACTACACAGATGTTCACTCAGATGGATAAAGTTGGGGACTGGACAAGTATTTGTTGTAGGAACTACCTTAATGTGGCTGTGTGATGTTTCTATTTGTAGGTTCCCATTGGACAGCCAACACTGGAGTCCCACCAGATGCCCTGACGGGCGAAGTCTCTTTACCCCGCCATACTCACTCATGTAGGAACACTTGCTCACTACTTTCCCAAGAGGAGGAGCTGGCCAACTCTCTAGAAATTGAAGTTTTATGATGACTCCCAACTGCCACAGCACCTTTGAGAGTCTGAGAGTCTTCAGCTAATGATAGAAGTAGCAAAGTATGCTTACCTATCAAAAAAAAAAAAAAAAAAAAACAAACAACCACAAATACCTACATAGGTAGGTAAGTAGACAGATCGACAAACAGATGTGTATATAGGTAGGCAGTGATTTTTAAAGAAAAAGAAAAATACATGTATTTAAAAAAAGAAAAAAAAATGACCCACATAATGAAGTATAGTCATGGTGGTGCATACAGAGGCTGCTAAAGTACTGGTAATGTTCTATTTCTTAAGGATTATGATTTCATGTATGTTCAACAAGTGTTTTGGACTATCATATCCATTCTTCACAAATTTCATATACATGTTACATTAACAATATCATGAATATTTTATCCCCCCCATTCTTAAATGAAACACAGAAAAGAGCTTTCACTCCTTAATTCATTTATATTTGCATGCATTTTACAACCTGAAGTATTTTAATTACAACAATTTGAAGAACATGCAAATTAATCCATAGTTAGGGATATGTTACAATCCCTAATTACTTTATAGAAAATATAATCCTTAACAGTTAGCTGAGACAAATGTATCAGAAGTTTATAATTTTTTAAGCAAAACTATTAAAAAACATGTACATCTTGACTCACATAATAAAATCAATTATATAAGAGGGAAATGTGGGCACAGATGTCAATGGTTACATATGCATACATACAGAAGTCTTTATTGGGAAAATAAAAAGTCAACAACCCTAGCCTGCTTCCTGTGATTCCCCACGTGTTCCTGTGTACACTTGTGAAGATCTGCTGTGCACGCATTACTAAATCACTGTTTTCTAACACAGTGAAATACTTCAGAGCTGACTAATTTCTCTTAAATCCATGTTGCATATGAATTTGCACAGGCCCATAATGGTGGACACATCTACATTTGCCTTGTAACCGATGCTCAAGAGCTTACATGTAAGTTTCCCTACGCACAAAACAAGTACCCACCTTATTTTTTTTCAGAACCTAGTAACATAAATACATTTTACCCAATAAAATGGAATGTCTCTTTATGCCCCAAGGAAAGCTATCTTTATTTTCCAATGTCAAAGGACAGAGAGATCAGAGCTACATTCAACAATCCTTTCCAGAAACCGAGAACACAGTTATTACCTCTTTCTTCTCTGATGTCTTTTATTTTTATTCTCAATGGCATTGTCACACATGTCTTTAATTATAACTAACTTTAAATTATTTCAGGATATAGTCTACTAATATAAAATAAATTACAATCTAATGTCACCATTAGCATTGTTATTCATCTTTACTTCCTAGTCATACAAATGAGTCTTTATTAAAGCATGGTATCAGGAAACTATTTAAAAATTCCATTCAAGATATTCTGGAGATAAAAATATACTCTTTTAATAAGCAAATCATCAGGACAAAGGCTTCTTTTAACAAAAATAAGTCAAAAACATAAAATGTTTCTGCATCAATTGAACACTCCTGAGTAGAGTACAGAGGAAGCTGAAAAGACAACATAGAATTTTCTCTAGATCCTTAATTTGTTTGGAAAAAAGACAAAGACACTGTAACAGGGAACAAAAAACAACCTTGCTTCTTTCCTCCTAACGTGGCATGAGAAAATGTGATTCTCTCAAGTACAAAAAATACTGATAAACAAGCATAGTAGTTAGGAAGGTCTTACAAGAACCCAAACCACATTTACCCATTCTGATAAAACACAACAGGACTATGAAGGAGCAGAATGGGGCCAAGCTTAGGTTGCATCAAACCGAACAAAGCAAGAACTTTCAACACGCAACAGACTCAATCACAAAGTCTGCTAACTGCTTCTGGGGAAGTCCACTCCAGCAGTTCTTAGACCTGGGTATCTGGGGGGAGGGGGGTGTCAAAGTGAGTGATTAACTCATTATCTACCCTTTGGCCTCTGGACAGAGAAGAAATTATGTGTCTACATGAGATTTACCTACATATATATTATATGTAAATGGTTTTTTTTTTCTTTTCTTTTTTTTTTTTTTTTTTTTTTTTGGTTTTTCGAGACAGGGTTTCTCTGTATAGCCCTGGCTGTACTGGAACTCACTTTGTAGACCAGGCTGGCCTCGAACTCAGAAATCCGCCTGCCTCTGCCTCCCAAGTGCTTGGATTAAAGGTGTGTGCCACCACTGCCTGGCATAAAGGTTTGATACATATAAATATTCAGTTCTTAAATCCTGATGCAATCTATTACTTAAAATGTATTCACAATCAGTATGCAGAGAGAATAAAGTATATGTAAATTAAGATCTTTTCTACTGGAAATTTCAAAATAGATAAGCAGTCTTGGAGAGAGCACCAGAAATGCTGTTTCTTGATGTGATGATAGCTCCCTCCGCTTTTTTTTTTTTTTTTTTTTTTTAACCACCCACCCCACCTGACATCTAAACTCCCTGGAGCCTCCAGTCTCTTGAGGGTTAGGTGCATCATCTCTGAATGAAGACAGACCTGGCAGTCCTCTGCTGTATGTGTGTTGGGGGCCTCATATCAGCTGGTGTATGCTCTCTGTTTGGTGGTCCAGTGTTTGAGAGATCTCAGGGGTGCAGATTAATTGAAACTGCTGGTCCTCCTATAGGATCGCCCTTCTTCTCAGCTTCTTTCAGCCTTCCCCAATTCAACAACAGGGGTCAGCTGCTTCTGTCCACTGGTTGGATGCAAATATATGCACCTGACTTTTTCAGCTGTTGGGTTTTTCGGAGGGCAGTCATGCTAGATCCCTTTTTGTGAGTGTTCCATGGCCTCAGTAATAGTATCAGGCCTTGGGGCCTCCCCTTGAGCTGGATCCCACTTTGGGCCTGTCATTGGACTTTCTTTTTCTCAGGCTCCTCTCCATTTCCATTCCTGTAGCTCTTTCAGACAGAAACAATTATGGGTCAGAGATGTGACTGTGAGATAGCAACCCCATCCCTCACTTGATGCCCTCTCTTCCTGCTGGAGGTGGGCTCCATAAGTTCCCTCTTCCTACTGTCTGGCATTTCAGGGAGAATCACTAACTTCATCAAGTGCCACATAACTGCACCCTTGTAATACATGTGCTTTACCTGTGCATCAGTGTAATAGTTACAGAAGCTGTACATATAATAGAGTTAGATACTTTATAAGCAGCCCAATCAGATCCATGGTTTTCATGAGAAGAAAATACAAATGGTCGGCGTCTGCTTTGCCTGTCATATTCTGAAACGGCCAGTGCCCTTCCCTGCACAGCTGAGGGTATAATGTAGAACATGCCCTTGGAGGATGCAGTTAGGATGCCCATTTTTGTTTTTCCTCCAATTTTAAACATCTGCTCACTGCTACAACTCATATGTAGGAAGTTTTTCCTCTCCCCAGAGCCCCTCTCTGCTTCCATAATCCTCCATCCCTACTTCTTTCTCTTACCTCAGTCTGTCTTTTTCACGACCTCGTATTTTTAAGTATGGTTAGATCCCACGCATGTTTTGACAGTCACCGATGCTTCTGCCTGTCGCCCAGTAGCTTGAAGTTCGGCTCCTTCTGCCTCTTCTCCCTCTGAAGTATGTGACTACTGGCCTGCACCACCATCCCTGGTCTATGGTGGGTGCTGGGGTGGAGCCCTGGCTATGCCCATTCTTGCAGCACTCTCTGCAGCTAAGTTACATCCCTAGCCCTTCTTTGCCCATTTTGACTAGCTAGCTCTGTGTCTCATGAAGAGAGAAACTGAGCATGGGATTAAACATCGAGTGAATGTGAGTAAAGCCACAGTTAGATCAGGACAGAGACAGAGGCAGGCGAGATGTCACTGATGCCCTTTATGGCCCACAGCACCCTGGGTGACTCCTGGGTCCAAAAGAAGCTTTGTTGAAGTCTTGGATTTCTGTTAGGTTCCTTTGCTCCCAAATTATTTCAAACAATATGAATTATTAACATCAATATTTTTAATGAAATATCACCAATATTTTTTCTGTGTAAATGGTAAAAAAGAAAAAACCTATTATTTCAACAATTTCCTGTTATTATAGAAAGATCTCTCTAAGACCTAAAAGTTAAAACCACATACACCCACAGAGTGGAACATGCCCAACGTGAAACCATCTCAGAAAATATGATTAGGGTAGCCACAATGTCTCCTAGCTGGTATTTTCCAGTTACTTATTACAGCCCTCAAGATGTTAAGCATAGAGTTACAGTATGTCCCAGGAACTCCACTCCTCAGTGTAGACCAAGTGAAATGAAAGCTCACATCCAGACAAAAATCAATTACAATTCCTCGGCAGTGTCAGAAAGTGGAAATGACACAGAAGCTCATCCCTTAGTGAAGTGGTAAACAATTTATCACAATATATCACATCTGCCAATGATGTACAGACCCACAAAAGGATTAAATACCTGCTACATGCTACTGTGAAGACTGGCTCTGAAAACACCATGCTAAAGGAAAAGATGTCAGTCAAAGACTCATGGGTACTAAAGTTTTGTTTTTATGAGATGTCCAGAACTGACAAAGCTTCGGAGACAAAGAGTAAGTCAGTGGTCTCCTAAGGTAGGGTTTCAGGAAACAAAGAGTGACTATGAGCTCAAAGTTTATTTAGAGAACTTAAAAGAAAGATTCTACATTTAAATAATGGTAGTGACTGCACAATTCCAATCTATAAGCCAGTGACCTGTAAACTTTAGAAAACTGTTGTAACTGGGTGGTATGTAGTTACATCTGAAAACAAGAAAGTCAAATGATGGATTGCCAACAAAGGAATAATTCTAATCAGACTCCTGATGGAAGAGAAATATTGAGACAGAATAAAGACCTTTCACCTCAGCAACTAAGGATAAAGATATGTGTAAGTATGTTTCGTATGTGGACTGAGGGGAGTTACATCTGAAAACAAGAAAGTCAAATGATGGATTACCAACAGAGGAATAATTCTAATCAGACTCCTGATGGAAGAGAAATATTGAGACAGAATAGGATAAAGATATGTGTAAGTAAGTATGTTTCGTACATGGACTGAGGGGCGCTAAAGCAAAAGGAGACACCAGGGAAGACGAGAAGCAGCTAAGGGTCAGCAAGGGCAGGATGGGGATTGTCAGAGTGCATCAGATGCATGTGCAAAACACTTCGTCACTTTCTGCATTTACTAATCACTAGCCAAAAAGTTAACATATGCAAAATAAAGCCAGAGACCAAAGGAGACCAACAAAGAAGGTAATGTAACATCCCTGACTGGGGAAAAAGGCCAGTCACTCAAACAGGACTGTAACCATCGTCTCGGTGTGGCGAGAATGATTGCTTAGCTTCTAAATGGTGCAAAGAGCATGGTTTTTACATAATAACAACAAATTGGAATTCAGTATTTCTTTTATATGAATAGAGCCTCTCACTGATACATATCTTTAAAAGTAATATTAATCACTAATGGAAAGTCTGAAGTTTGGTACTAGGAAACATTGGTGCTACGTTTTAGATATGCAAAGGCTGACATTCAGGCTTCGGTCTCATTTTCTTTTTTTCCAGACGCAGAATTACTGATCTTACTGGGTCACAGGATGCCTAACAACTCACAGGCCAGACAAAGCATAAGATAGTTCCCTCATGAAAGTACACTTCTTCAAACAGCAAGCTGACCATATTGCTTGTATGGTCCATAGACACACCACTCACCTTAAGTTACAGGTTACAAAATTAAACAAACATAATTTCAAGTAAAACAAAAAAAAATAATCAATCACATATTTTAATAGATGCAAGCAAAAGAAAACAGTCAAATCAGTGCCTTTCTTACAATCTAGTCTCATGGCAGAATAATGTACCTAGCTATAGTCAAAAGATTTGACACCTAGAGTTGTATGCTGAGCCATGTAGAGTCAAGCACATGTTAGAGCCATGGACATGTATTCTGTCTTCAAGAGAATATCCCTACCTTTTATCAGGTAGGGACTTTCTTACTTAGAAAGACACAGAGAACTACTCCTTAGAGAACATCCACCAGGAGCCTCAAACGGCCCTGTGCTGGAAGCCAATCTAGAGACGGCCCTGAAGACCTGAGGAACCCTGCTATATAGAAGCCATGCCACATAATTTTCATCAATGGAACAAATTTTCCAAGTGCTGGAGCAACAAGTGGAACCAAAGCTACATCACAGGCATTTTCTTTTCTAGAAAACAAATCTAAATTGGGAAATTTTAAAAAATGATAAAGTATTTTTTTTAAAAAAGATCCACTCCTCATACATAGATCATGTCATGGTGTTATTAGTATACTTGTATTAGGCTTTGTTTCAAAACCACTTCACATGTCATAATTATTAGATAGTACCTTGTAACATAAATAGAATTATACCATTTTTATCCAAAGCATATCAGATTGAATTTTATCACCCACAAAATTCTCTGCAACTGTTATAAAACACTTCTTTATAACTTATTCTGAAAAAAAAAGCAATGGCTGGATTTTAGTTCATGTACAAACTCTATTTTGTACAAATAATAACAGGGTTAATATCTGGAACATCTGCTTTGCTATTAAAATATTACATATGTGACCCTTTTTCCCTTACACTAGCAAAAATGAAAATAAGGAGCAGATGGAGAATGACCCAGGAACTCTGTCCACGTACTTTCAAATGGTTCATGTAGCACGCTCCTACCATTAGCAAATAAAAACATCAATGAAGAAATTAATGTGAAGACCTACAAAAATAGTCCTTTGGTTAAAAAAAAATTCTGAGGTCTGCAGAAAAGGAACTAATAGTCATAATATCCTTAAAAGTATTTGTCATAAGTATAGCTCTGCTCACTGGTGGGGAAAGCCAGTACTGTTCAGGGCAGTACAGTGCAGTCATTAAGGTTTATGAGACACATGGGAACTCACCTATCCAGAGGCTTTGTTTAAAGATCCCATGAAAACTCATGTGAGCAAACACACAGCAGTTCTAACCCAGAGGTGGCCTCACCTGAAAAGCAGGCCAGGCTCTTAGGCTTCAGGTCCAGACTCACTGAAGCGTTGAGAACTTCTTAGACTGCCTGGAAGTTTGTTTTCTCGTTTGATTTTCATTTAAAATTACCAGTACAAAATTTTGGCAATAGAAAATCCCTTAGAATAGGGCAGACCCTCCTCCTCATTTTGATTTCTGAACTACTTGACTCTATTTAAATCAAGTGCTTTAAAAATGAGTCTTTTCAGAAATCATTAAAAGTCAAAAAAGAGCTATCATAAAAACTATATTTTGCTTCACAATTATCACAACTCTTGAAGATGGGTAAAGCACTCCCTTTTGTAGCTGAACATGACCTCAAAAAGCACTTAAATGCCTAGACAGCATAGCCGGCAGAAAGCAGTCAAAATTTAAACCCATATGCACTTTACTCAAAAGCTTGTGTGCTTTCCAACACAGAACTTCATATTTGTGTAACAAGAATTCCAGATCATGAAATGAGGAATACATAGCGCAGACAAAGAAAAAAAACACAGTCTTTATCTCATCAGTTATAAATGGAACCAGGGAGAGAGGATAGGGGCTGGAAAAGACTAAGTGTATAATTACTCTTACAGGAGAGTGAAGTACAGTTCCTGGCAGCCATGTGGAACATTACTTTTTTGGGGGGGCAAAGGCCATTGTGAAGGGTTTACTTTTTATAAACAACATAATAGCAAATAGTATTTCGATGGCCACCACAACTAATCAAACTCTTTCAATCTTTTTTTTATTATTAGGTATTTTCTTTATTTACAACTCAAATGTTATCCCCTTTCCTAGTTTCCCCTCCGAAAGTCCCCTCCTCCCCGACCCCGCTCCCCAACTCTCCCACTCCCATTCCTGGTCTTGGCATTTCCCTATACTGGGGCCCAAAACCTTCACAGGACATAGGGCCTCTCCTCCCATTGATGACCAACTAGGCCATTCTCTGCTACATATACAGCTGGAGCCACAAGTTCCACCATGTGTTTTCTTTGATTGGTGGTTTAGTTCCAAGGAGCTCTGAGGATACTGGTTAGCTCATATTGTTGTCCTGCCTATGGGGCTTCAAACCCCTTTAGCTCCCTGGGTACTTTATCTAGCTCCTTCATTGGAGACCCTGTGCTCTGTCCAATGGATGGCTGTGAGCATCCACTTCTGTATTTGCCAGGCACTGGCAGAGCCCCTCAGGAGACAGCTGTATCAGGCTCCTGTCATCAATCTCTTGTTGGCATCTGCCTTAGTGTCTGGGTTTGGTGATTGTTTATGGGATGGATCCCCAGGTGAGGCAGTCTCTGGATGGTCATTCCTTCAGTCTCTGCTCCCAACTTTGTCTCTATAACTCCTTCCATGGGTATTTTGTTCCCCCTTCTAAGAAGGATTCTGAGCTTCTGGGCTAATATCCACTTATCAGTGAGTGCATTTCATGTGTGTTCTTCTGTGACTGGGTTACCTCACTTAGGATGATATCCTCCAGATCCATCCATTTGTCTAAGAATTTGTTTCAGGTGATCTGTATCCTCTTCTGGTCTCCAAGGGCACTGCACTTACATGCATATAACACACAAACACACTTGCATGGAAAATTAAAAACCTAGAACACTTCTTAAAATTAAAAGAAATGAGGCTGTAAAGATGATATTGACAACCCATTAAAAATGAAAAAGAAAACCTGTAAGACCAGTAAAGCAAAGCCTGGTTTAAATGAAGGTTTAACAGGGGAATTGGGTATTGTTTAATAAAGATACAGCCAGGGACAGATGTGGGACAGCACCTGTAACCCCAGCACTTAGGAAACAGAGGTAAGAGAAATTGGTATATAGGATCAGCCAAGGATCAGCCTTGGCTATGAAGAGAGACTCTGTATCAAACAAAACAAAACTCAAAACAAAATACACTTTAAAATCAACAAAAACAAATGGAACCAATGCACTTAACTGAAACTATTAAGTCTAAAAATGCAAAACCTTACTAAGTATGAAACCATCAAAATATATGCATTATACTATTTTCACAACAAAAAGTATTTGCAAAAAAGTAAAATGTCCTTCATATATTTAACAGTAATGACTAATGCGAAGTCTAGCATTTAAATAAACATCTACATTTTTTCTACCTTTAATTACCTGGAATCCTGACAAAGGCAGACTTCAACATATATACTACTGTAAGGTTAAATTACTGTAAGCCCACTGCATGAACAAGCAACACTATAGAAACTATTTTTTAAAAATCTCTCACAGACATGCCCACAAGTTAATCCAAACTAGACAATCCCTCACTGAGACTCTCTTTGATCAAGTTGTCAATTAAAACTATCCAGCAGGATATACAAGAGTTACAGGAGAGAGGCCGCAGGTGGGTGACAACCTTCTCTTCCCACAGAGCCACTCAGTGCTCTAGGCTACTTGCACTGAGGCTCTGCATGTTCCGGTTCATGTTCATCCTGCACAAAGCATGAGGATGTGAAGGAACGGGGCCTATCATTTCTAATCACATCCCACTGTCTAGAACTCAGTTGCAAGGGAAACAAGCTCCATTCTCAGAAAGAGGGAAAGAACAACCTCATTGGAAAGTTGGTAGCATCTTTACAAAGAGAATTAAAAAATGACCTGTAAAGGAAAGTCAAAGGGTGTGGGAAGATAGACACAAGCCACCATATTCCAGGAGAACAGGGGTGGGTCTGGACACAGTCTCCAAAACAGTGAGAGTGAGGCTGCTCAGGTGTATGGTAGTCCAAAATGTGCCAAAGTTCTACCAGTCTTCAGCAAAGTGGAAAAAAATAAATTCAAGTTCATAACTCGCTAAAAATGTTAACATAGTATTCAATTCTCTATTACTTTAATGTGTGATGTTAGGACACTGTGAAGTAAATTCGTATGTCTTAATTTTATAATAAAAATATGTTCAAATATGTCATTTAAGGCTGTAACTAAATTAATGCCCTTTCCTGACTATAAAACAACTCAGTCTTTATCCCATAAGCAAGAGGGACTTAACTTCATCTTCAGTCTATCTACACCTCAGTGTGCCAATGTATGCTATTAGACTCTTCCTACACAGTCAGAAAGGAAACACAAGTATGAGGGAAGTAGGCAGAGCACCCTACCAGCCAGTAGAAACTACCTATACTCAAAGTCTAAGTCCACAGGATGTCATCAGTCAGACCGTCTGTCTTCTGGGTAACAATGTTTAGCCTACAGTGCCTCAGTCAGCTGTAGTCAAGAATCTTATTTTGTGTAACGGCCAGTGGTGATGTTAAAGACTCATAGCTAGTCAAAGTACAGAAACTACTACTACTGTGCTCTGTACCCCTACAAGATGTGGGAGGAAGAGACATTTTCTCCACTGGGGTAGCTACTGGTAAGTTTCCCACATTCCTGTAAACAAACTCCCATCCACAACCCTCTTAAGTTTCCACAATGAGACCCACTGTGTCGCATGCACACTTAATATGAAACAGGACGAGCTGCAAGAAGAGGACTGGTTGGAGGCAGGGGACAAGAAAGAGTGAAGGGGTGAAAATTATCTAAACATTGCATACATTCATAAAATGCCACAACTAAACCCATTATCATGAACAATTAATATGTTAATAAAACATTAAAGTAAAAATTAGAAATTAGAAGCTCAACAACTTAAACATGTTTTATTGTATAACCATATAATGTGCAAGAAAATACATTAAACCCCAAAAAGGAGCTGAAGAGCAGAGTAACTTAAACTGTGAAGGCTCATAACTGAAATCTCAACCCTGGGGACTTGGACAGAGAACGGTGTGAGTTCAACCCAACCCGAGCCACAAACAAAATGAGTGCCAGTTTTAAAAAACAGGTGGAAAAAAAGAAAAACAAGGAAAAATAGTTAATTAGTGTACTGGCTAGTTTTGTGTCAACTTGACACAGCTGGAGTTATCACTGAGAAAGGAGCTTCAGTTGAGGAAATGCCTCCATGAGATCCAACTGTAAGGCATTTTCTCAATTAGTGATCAAGGAGGGGAGGCCCCTTGTGGGTGGGACCATCTCTGGGCTGGTAGTCTTGGTTCTATAAGAGAGCAGGCTGAGCAAGCTAGTAAAGAACATCCCTCCATGGCCTCTGTATCAGCTCCTGCTCCCTGACCTGCTTGAGTTCCAGTCCTGACTTCTTTCAGTGATGAACAGCAATGTGGAAGTATAAGCTGAATAAACTCTTTCCTCCCCAACTTGCTTCTTGGTCATGATGTTTGTTTTTTTGTTTTTTTCCTTTTTTTTATTAGGTATTTTCCTCATTTACATTTCCAATGCTATCCCAAAAGTCCCCCATACCCTCCCTCCCACTGCCCTACCCACCCACTCCCACTTTTTGGCCCTGGCGTTAAGTTTGCAAGTCCAATGGGCCTCTCTTTCCAGTGATGGCCGACTAGGCCATCTTTTGATACATATGCAGCTAGAGTCAAGAGCTCCGGGGTACTGGTTAGTTCATAATGTTGTTCCACCTATAGGGTTGCAGATCCCTTTAGCTCCTTGGGTACTTTTTCTAGCTCCTCCATTGGGGGCCCTGTAATCCATCCAATAGCTGACTGTGAGCATCCACTTCTGTGTTTGCTAGGCCTCAGCATAGTCTCACAAGAGACAGCTCTATCTGTGTCCTTTCAGCAAAATCTTGCTAGTATATGACACGGTGTCAGCGTTTGGAAGCTGATTATGGGATGGAACCCTGGATACGGCAGGCTCTAGATGGTTCATCCTTTTGACACAGCTCCAAACTTTGTCTCTGTAACTCCTTCCATGGGTGTTTTGTTCCCAATTCTAAGGAGGGGCAAAGTGTCCACACTTTGGTCTTCATTCTTCTTGAGTTTCATGCGTTTAGCAAATTGTATCTTATATCTTGTGTATCCTAAGTCTCTGGGCTAATATCCACTTATCAATGAGTACATATTGTGTGAGTTCCTTTGTGAATGTGTTACCTCACTCAGGATGATGCCCTCCAGGTCCATCCATCTGCCTAGGAATTTCATAAATTCATTCTTTTTAATAGCTGAGTAGTACTCCATTGTGTAAATGTACCACATTTTCTGTATCCATTCCTCTGTTGAGGGGCATCTGGGTTCTTTCCAGCTTCTGGCTATTATAAAATTCAGGTGACAGCAGATGCTGGCGAGGATGTGGAGAAAGAGGAACACTCCTCCATTGTTGGTGGGATTGCAAGCTTGTACAACTACTCTGGAAATCAGTCTGGCAGTTCCTCAGAAAACTGGATATAGTACTACCAGAGGATACTGCAATACCTCTCCTGGGCATATATCCAGAAGATGTCCCAACCGGTAAGAAGGACACATGCTCCACTATGTTCATAGCAGCCTTATTTATAATGGTCATGATGTTTTATCCAGGAATAGGAACCCTGACTAAGACAATTAGCAAGCTAAAATACACTGTTACAATAGCATGAACATAAAACTCCTTTTTAGTAAGCTAAAAAAAAATGGCCTAATATATATGCTGTGTTTCTAATTATCCATTATAGGTCAGGAGGTACTATTCAGTTACCATTACAAACAGCAACAAAGATGGAGAGTGCTGGCGCCCAGAATTTGGGAGCTAATCCAGGAAGACCGCCTCAAGTCTGAAGCCAGCCCTGGCTACAGAGACGAGACCCTCAGAGGAGGGGAAGGCCGGTAAAGAAGTGAAATGGTCTTCCTGCTAAGAAAATTCAAGTATTATTCAACAATAAATGTAAGAAATCTGCGAGTAATTATTGAACACTAAAGAATATGAACATTTATAAGTATTAACGACTAATGGAATTATGAGCTGATTAAAAATAAAAGGCTAATGTGTACCCTCTAATAAAACCATGGCTCTTTAAAAAGTCAGTTCTTCCATCTTTCCCCACATACTACCACTGTCGAGTCCTGGGAACCAAGGCACTGCACAGCACACCTTAAAAGTACAAAAAACCCACAGCCTGGAAATCAACAGTGCTAATTCCACTTACTGCAGGCTTAGTGAATGGCTTCAACAAGCTGCTAAGGTTCCTCTGTTAGTCATGCATCTCTCCAGCCAGTATAAAATCAGGAGGGGCCAACTGTGCATGGAAAACATCTGCTGGTGACTTCTGCGGTTAATGGCTTCCAATGGTAGTGCTTATCTCTTATCTTATCTTGACATTGCAAACAGTTCAAGTCCTTGCAGGTGAAAGATCACACTGTGTTGAAAGGAACAACTATCTAAATCCACCACCACTATCAGTCGGTTAATGTTTAGATAATTAGTCAGGTTCTGAAAAGACTGTGCTTAAGTCAGAGTTGTGTTGGTTTTTTTTAAAAAAAAACTTAAACATATATCATTGCTATAGTGAAATATCTAAAAAGTTATTTTCACAAACAGAATTTGAGATCACTTAAACTTAGTTTACCCTGCACATTTGAGGAACTCAAATTGTATTTGATAAATAGTTCAAGTTTTAAAGTGAGGTTACTTTTTAAAATGTCTGGCAGATAAATTACTGTTCTCTCATAGAAGTGCACACAGCCGCAGTGTACTCGCTGACCACAGGTTCCTGTTGTGCTCGCACACATGTGTGCATGGGGTATACTCTGCTCATACCAATTTTAGTCATAGTAAAATTTCGCAGCTTAGATTTCAGAATAGATAGCTAAACTTTAGTTCTAGACAAGGAACTAGACCTACCTTAGAGATTTTATTCTGAACATTTCTCAAAAACAGCCATATTCTTCCCATGCTATTATCTTAAAATTACAGTAAATCAGTTAATCCCAAAGCCAACTATTATAGAATAGTGAGAAGTTGCTAAAAAATGTGAAATGGATATCTCCAAACTAGGACCACAGAACAGTGAATAAACAGACTTGAGCCTCTCCTCCTAGGACCACAGAACACAGTGAGTACACAGACTTGAGCCCCATCTCTGAAGACTACAGAACAGTGTAGACAGACTTGAACCCCACCCCCAGAGGGTACAAATCAAAACTCTTTCTAAATGAGGCATGTGCCCTCAAATGAGAAGAGTTTGGAAAGGCTGCTGTCATATGCCAACAATGCTGTCTATACTAAGAATATCTCTAGAACCCCTCTTTGGGAAATCCCTGTAGGATCTTTAGCACATTCAATTGATTGATAAATGCTAACAAATCTCTCAACTGATTTAACTTTTGAAGCACTTAAAAATTCACACGAGGCATGCAATGAAAGATGTGACGACTCACCAAGCAACGCGATCTATACCTAGACAACAATGAGATGTAAACACAAGGCCCTGAGGCTAATTTTCCTGGGATAAGACCTTGGAAAGGCAAAGAACTCCCCTGCAGCATAGTTCTCATTTGGATCTCAGATGACTCTATCCTACATGTAAACAGCCAACACAAACCTCTCTCATCTTACTCCCAGTAAGCAAAGATTCTAAGAAGGAAAAATATTACCCCAATTTACTGGTAATACTTACTGGCAATTTAAGTTTAGATCTCTTAATCCTAGTTCAACACTTAATAGTCTTTCTTATATGCTTTACTGCCTATATAAAGAAGTTAAAAGCCTCACTGTGTTCCTGGTTCAAATTATAAGCAGTTTGCTTCACATGCTACTACCATGACACACTACTATCTCCAAAGGCCCACACAAGTGGGCATGCCCAGTCCTGACCCTGAAGCTTCAGAACTGTGAACCAAAATAAGCTTCTATTTACATGGCCCATCTCCATCTTCATTGTGGTGAAGGAAATCTTCCTTTTGATATACATATCCAGAATCACCTAAGAAGGAAACTTCCAGGCAAACCCCGAGGGATTCTCATGATTAGGTTAACAGTGTATCTGGATAATCAACATTAGATTAGCCTCTGAGTATTCCTGTAAGGGATTGAGAAGACCAGCCCCACAGGTGGGGAATACCAGTCCCTGAACCCAAGACATACAGGGTCCTATAGTGCATTAAAATGGGTAGAGGCTGGAAAGATGGTTGCCTACTTAAAACCACATACTGGGAACCCTCAGTTTGGTTCCCAGAACCATATAGGCAGCTCACGACCTCCTGGAACCATGACTCTAAGGATTCGACACCCTCTTCTAGCCTTCTAGGGGCTGTGCGCGCACACACACACACACACACACACATATGAGTGCGGGGGCGGGGGTGGGGTGGGGTAGGGGTGGGGTGAGGTAGGGCTGGGGACAGAGACACAGAGCGTTGAGCACAGGCATCCACAGCTGTGGACACAAAGAACTCGGCTGCTCCAAGGTCTTCCTGCTGCCTTGACTTCTCTACCATGGTAGACTGTACATATTCTGGAACTGTGAGCCAAAATAAATCCTTCCTTAAGTTGCTTTTGTTAGATATTTTGTCCCGGCACATGAAGAGTCAGGCATGTTTCCTTACCTCGCTTACTCCTCTCAACAACCCAGTTTGACAGACATAGGACATTTTTAAAATAAAGAACCTGGGGTTCAGCCAGTTCCTAGATCTTAGCAAAGGCACAAAGTGTGGCGGGTTGTAGTTTACAAACATAGCTAAAGCTATCCCTATCCCTTATGGTCTTTTCTTAACAAATGTTTCACCTGATTATTAAGATTGCTGGAAAAACCGCAATGCTCAGAACAGAATCCTCATCTCCCACATACCCACATCCCTCTAATATAGCATCTTAACATTAGACTCATATATATGATGACTATCATTATGAACCAACATTAATAAATCTGTATTAATTAGAATGTGTACATTGTTTACATTGTCTTAGTTTTTATCCAGTGTTGTACTTCTGTGCCAGAGACCATCAGGACACCCGAGTTCCTTTAGTTATGTCTCCTAGGTTGGCTGTTCTTGGCCATGACAACTTCTCAAACTGTTCTTGTTGCTAATGACTTGCAAAGCCAAAATGCTGAGATTTTAACCTAGATAGGGTACATTTTAGCCACAGTCCTAAATTAATGGATGTCTTTACACTGTATTTAAAAAAAAAAAAAAAAAAAAAAAAGCTTCCGTGTTGGTCAGTACAGTGAGCCTGACACGGCAGACATACCACACTGTGGACATTGCCCCTATGGCAATATTTTCTTCCAGTGACATTCTTACTCTGCAATATGTATGTGAATGAGCCGCAGTGGTGTATTAAGCCATATGATTCTACAATATGTGACTTTTAACCATGAGTACAAATTGTCCCTAACGACAGGGCTAAGCAAACTAGGATATCTTTGAATTGCTATATGCCCTTCCTGAAATGTTATGGAGTATTTTTTTTAAATTCAAATCGTACTTGCTTTCATTGAATGGTAGGAGGGCTTGTTAAGTGTTAATAGATTCATTACACATTATTTAGGGTTAACTTGCGGCCATTGCTAATTATAACAGGCTTGGGGGAAAATCTAACCTACACCGATTAAAATTCTATTTATAAAGGAAAAATCAAAACCACAGAAATAGTGCTGAGTTTAGGAACTGCTGAATGCAATCCCTATTTAGATGTTGGTCTTACTGCAACACTGTAATTACAAAAAAAAAAAAAAGTAAGTGAATTTCTAAGTGTTTCAAGATGAAATGGTCTTTGAAGAATTTTAAAGGCTTGTAATTATTTCCCTAAAAAGGTAAATCATCCTTTATTCAAATACTAATTTCAAAAGTTAACACAGATTGAATACTCAATTTTATTCTTAATAGAAGATGTCTCTAAAATTCAGAATCTCAACTCCTAACCAAGGAACGATTCCCAGGGGCCAGAGGCCAGTGCTAACTCCCTCCAGCTCTATATGGGTAACGCAAACCCTACAGAATGGGATGCTAAGCCTCTTCCTGTAAGTCAGGGTATCAAGGTATCCATCCAAACTGACTGCCAAAGAAAGGCTATAGGGACCACACAGCCTCTGCTTCCTTACTCCCACTTCCTATCCAGTCAGCCACAATCAGCCATCACGTCAAATCTACCTTGACATAGCCAGGGTACTTCATGATGCTGCATCCAATAGGCACTTTTCTCTCACTGTAATCCACTTCTTAGGATCAGTCTATACTTGCTTATTCCCTCCTCAAGATGCTAGCCTTGCTCAGCCTGTGACACCACTACCTTAGAGGTTCTACTTCAGCTAGAGAGGCCCTTTCTCTACCATAAGGCCTCCAAACTCAAAGTATTCTATTCCTGAGACACTGGCTGTCTTCTCTCTACCTCATTCTGTTCTTCCTCCATGGTAACTTCATGGTGATCTCTCACTAGATACCCAAAGCAGTTCTCTCCTCTGCGTGCCACACTTGCTTACTGGACAGTAAGCAATGAATGTCTAATAGTTCTGTCCCACCCACCACATCTAAAATAAACACACTATCACCCTTCTCTTACATGTTCTACTGCTCAGTCTTTATCTCAATAAACAGAACAGCACCTACCCAGATGCTCACAAGTCAAGTTTATTCTTCCCTTTCACTCTAAATTCACTAAAGTCAGCATGGCCCTGGTAGTCTTATCTCCAATCCAGTCTATCATTTCTTTATTGCGGTCACTATTTCAAAACACTCATCTCTTGCTCGTGCCACTGCTGACATCCCTTCTTTCATTCTTGGGCAAATGGCTATGTCCAGTCCTTTCATCATAGTATAGACAACTGCAAATCTGACTGCACTGTTTATCAGTTCTAAGGGTTTCATTGGCTTTCTCTTTAGTTCTTATGGTTGTGAAGGTATCAATCAATTTAAATGCAGTGTACAAACTTAGCAAGACTTTATGTAGTCTTGGGAATTACAATCCAGGAAACTCAGACTCAGAAAGCTCCAAATAGGCTAAACAGGAGTAGAAAGAAAGTAAAAGCTTTTGTATAGAGATGAGAAGGCAGAGGGGCTACATGGCCAGCAGAGGATAAAGACCAGGAAGTGTTCACAAAACAATAATCATTTATTATCATTTGTATGCCTGTGTACAAGTAACTCTTCGGGTAGTCCCACGTTCAGATACTTGCAGTCAAAGAATCAAAATGACCAGAGTTCCCAGTTTAGGCACCAGCTGCAGACCTGCATTAACCCGACTTCCCAGTGGCATCTGACCTCCATATTGAGAAGATTCAATGTTGCTTTTATGGTGATTTTCCTTTTATTTTATAAGGGCTGTCAACATTGTTCACTGTTCCTTATGTTCCTAGCACCATACCCAGCACACATGGAAAACTTCGTTTCTACTCGCTGAAAGACTTAGTTTTAAAAGGAAGGTTGGGGAAGGCAGTCAGAAAGTGCTACAGACACTTTCGGGAAAGATTCAAAAAATTATGGTTCAGTGGATCAAAATATCATTCAATTACTAGTTCCTGTAATACTTCTAGATTTATATCCTTTCTAGGCAAAAGCAGCATTACAACAAACACAAAAGTATAACAGAAACGTACTGTCACTGTACACCCAGAGTACTTTCTCTAGCTGCCAATGTGCCTTCATGGTTTGCCTCAATTGATACTGATACAGAAAGCAAGTACAGATATGGCCTCTGTGGCTCGAAGAGGAAAATTACGCCACAGATTTCTAGTGGGGTAATTGAGATTAGAACCTAACTCAAGACTTCCCCAATCAGCCATTTCTTACCTCTCCCTCCCTTTCTCCCCTCCCCATACCTAGGTGTGTGTGTGTGTGTGTGTGTGTGTGTGTGTGTGTGTGTGTGTGTGTCTATGTGTCTGTGTGTCTGTGTGTTGGTATACATTTTCAGCCTTTTAACAGCATAGAGAGCCCACAGACATAACCTGCAGTCACTTAGTGCCAGCTGTCAGCCTTGGTCAGAAGTTTCTTTCTGTGGTTAGCAATAGTAACTACAGAGATGGAGAAGTGGCCCAAGTCCCCAGAATAAGTGACAGTCAAGTGCTCAGCCATAAATAGGAGATCAACTCCATCCAATACTCAGAGAACATCATGGGAAAGACTGACAGAATCTAAGGCCTAGAGGATGGGTAGAGTGCTGCGCATTGCTGTCTTTCACACAGGACACAGCCATGGCACTCAGAGACACAGTGGCCATGACTACCTACCCAAGGTCTGTACAAAACTGGGCTTGTCCACATCCTGTCATGGCAGCATGGTTCACAAGGGCCCACACCCCTCTGGGGATTTCTAGGTAGTTAAGGGCTGCTAGAAGAAGAAAAACATTTTCTTCTATGCTCTCCTATAAATACTCTCTCACACACAATTCTGTAAATATGCTAATGAACGTCTGTGGCCAGAGAAGACGTGAGAGTAGAAGTAGACTGGTTAGAAAGAGAAGAGGAATCAGCAGAGTTGGCGGGAACAAGAGGAGTAATGGGGATGAATGTGATCAAAATATAACAGCCATGAAAATGTTGTAATGGAATCATTTTGCATAATTAACACATGCTGATAAAATTACCAAAGGCTAAATTATCTGCTGAAAATCTATAAGCTCTCCATATACCATCTGATGAGATTTTATGAAGTAAATACAACAAGATGAAGACAGAGCACTGCCTGCAACCCTGGACCTCCTTCCAGCACTTCCCTCCCTTGATCCTAACTTCTATGACCATAATTAGTCTTAGCTATTTCTCAGCTTTATTTAGACAATATTAGAAAGTGCATATGCTTCTGTAGTTGGTTTCTTTTGCTTCTCACACCTCCATGACTCATCCATGTAAGAAAACAGAGGGAAAGCATCGCCTTCTGCGCTGGCATACAGTACTCCTCGGGGCAAGCACAGCAAAGCCTCTTCTAGTCCCTGTACCTTCTGGGCTTAATTATACTAATGCTGTCATTAGGAACACCATTATGTCTTGGGGAGGGGTTGTTTGTTTGTTTGCCTTTTTGGAAAAAACTCAAGACCCAGGCGTGGGATGAGGACTTTGAATACGCAGAGGCTATAGGCAACCTAACCTAACCAGATCCCACAAAGCGCCTCCTCTATGCACTCAAGTCAGAAATCTCTCTGAATCTTAACATTAAATTTTTAATTTTTATGTGCTACAAAACAAAATCTTAGGTACAAATACTAGCAAAATAAGATTATAGTTTATGGTTACTACAATTACTTAATCAAAAGCTTTTCAAATAAAATTCATTCTTATGTAATTTGCACAAGCCACTAATGATAATATGTAGGATGGGAATATTTTCATGATAGGTCTACTTTACAGATACTTGCCTACTTTACTGTCAAATAAAACTTTGACTCGCAAATGAAAAACTAAACGTGGAAAGACAAGTTTCGCGCATGAGCAACACACTCCAAAGCATCCCACTTCTGAGTCCGCGTTTTCCCGCTGAACTGTAAGATATGCTAGTGATGGAGGGTTAGCATCAACCCACAAGTCAATCATCTCAAACGTACTGAGAACACCACTAGCAACACAGTCTTCAGCCACCACAGACCAAGCCTAGTGTGGAACTACGGTCTATAACCTGTCTCCTATCACCCCAACCTGTGTGCTAACTCTCCCAGACTGAGAGACACCTCCCATCCCGTCTTTTCTGTCAATCACTTCTGTAACTGGCTTATGCCGATTTTTTAATCTGTCACCAACACTGTTCACCTTATTCCCACAGAATTCAGACCATAATTTATTTCTTAATTCATATACCTTAAGTTCCTTTTGACATTTTTCACAGCTAGAAAAACCTTTGGGAGCCTAGAATTGAGCTAGAAAAATAAATCTTTAAAAGAAATTGCTCTGATTTCACCAAAAGGCCAATGGATGACTTGGGGATGACTTGTCTCAGCTCCTCCTTTGGTTGAAGTGTTCTCTATAACCCTCTCTGCCCTTCCCAACTTTGAACCCTAAACTGAACACCTCTGGGCTGCTGTCCTACTACAAAAGCTTCCAGTTTCCCTCCTGATCATCATGCTCCTCATTTCTCATTGACTCATTGAACTAGACAGTGGGGAGACATGCTGATAACTAGTCTGTGGGTACACGGGGAATGGACGAGAATAAGGAGGCTAAGGGCCAGTCGTCATCAATCTATAACCTAATCAGATGCAAGTTAGGGATCACATGAGTGCACTGGAGCAAGTAAGATTCATTAAAAATAATAACAAAGAACAAACAAAAAAACACACACAACTTACCAGAAATGAGAAACATCTCCCTTGTACTTAATATAACATCTGATTTTCTGGAGTTTCACCTTATTTTTCTAGAAACCAGAAATATCCTAAAATTGTGTCCATATAACACAGTCCAGTCCACAAGCTAGAATAGTTAAATAGCTAGTTCTAATTTGAGATTAATTTATCAACAGATAGAGAAATCAATTTCTATTTAGTCAGTGACTAAAATTAAACAGACGTGACCCAGAAGGCCTCCAGATCTCAAAGGTTTTTAAAAAAGTAACATCACTAAAGACTTTGTCAGTCTGGGAGAGACATCTTTATAAAGAGCCTTACAGGAAGAAAACTAAAAGCAATTCTAATATTCAGACAGGCTTATGAATCTGCCCCTTCCTTTTATCTGGTACAGGGTCTCACCATGTAGCTTAGGCTGGCTTTAAACTGGCTAGCACTCCTGCTATCTCAAGTTCCTAAGTGATTCAATTGTGTCCAGCCTAAGCCATCACTTCTACAATTAAAATGTACAAGCCAACCATGTAAAGACAATACATGGAAAAGTGACTGAAAGCCAGGTGTGATGGCACCAACCTGTCCTTTTACCAGAGGTGGAGGCAAGAGAATCAATTCAAGAACAGCCGTGGCTATATACAAAGTTCCAGGCCAGCTATGGTCACTTGAAAGCCTGACTGGACAACAACAGAGAGAGGAGTGCTCACACCTGATACAGACAAGGTACTGTTCGAGACCTACCTGTCGACCTGTAAAGCAGCTAGAGTCACTGACCTGCTATCAACCCTACTGTTAACCTACAGGAACTGTCAGGGTTCCTCTACTTTCCATATGACCTTGGGCAAATGATTTAGCCTTTCTCAATCAAAACTTTGTGTTTGTTGTTGCTTGGTTCATTGTTGTGACTGTTTGGTTTTTAATCCAGGATCTCAAGAGGCCTAAACTGGCCTTGACCTTCTGATCCTCCTGTTCCCAGCTCTCAAGTACTGAGAGCACAACTGTGAACCATGTGCCTGGATCTCACTTTCTACACTAGGGGTACAGGACTAAACCAACTGCTGCAAGTTAAATGTTGAGGCAAGTGAACATGAGCAGCTGTGGGAACCATCTCCCACACACACATAGCTACTTGAAGTCAAGCCCACTGCTTTTCAAACTCACGTGGCCCTAACGAAGTACTGAACACCAGACACACTCAGTAATTGGAGGTCTAACTGGAGCCGTTGAGCTAAAGAGATTTTAAATATCCTCTGCAATGGTCACTGAATTCAGTCAGATGAATCAGAGACAGTCAAATCTTCGAACATGCTAGGGTCAGAAACTTAGCATGATAACATGGTAGCTTATAGGGATTGCTGGGATGTTCTTTTTGAGGATTTCATTGAACTGGTTATTGCCCCTCAATCATGTTTCTGAAAGGCTAGATTCACTAGAGGGCATCATGCATCAAACAAAAACCACAGAGAAAAACATAAAAAGGAAAAATTTACTCAACATTCACTCAAATAGAGAACTACTACACCCAACTATACAAAATACATGGTAGTGTAAAACTGTTCACTTTAGCATTCATTAAAAATGTTCAGGAGGAATTAAGTGCAACGTAGCGTTCTGTATCCTTGGGAGGCATACCTGTGTCGAAACCAAGTAGGATTGAAAAGCCTGGGTTCTTTCCAATCCCCTGCCTAGCCTCCGTAACTTCATGCACAGTTCATGCTTGCTCTCAAAACATACACACGACACTACATGCACTCTTTCTCCTTCCTGGAACCACCAGCTTTTCCTTTCCCCTCCCTCAAAAAAACTGCCACAAAACTATCCAAGTTTCTGTAAGACTAGCAAAGAAAATTCAAACATAAATCTGCATATAATCAAATATTTAAAGCCAATTTAAGATTTTTTTCATTAACAACATAATGTCTGGCTATAAAAAGTCATGAAGTTCCAAGAGTATCCAGAGAAAAGAACTCAAATACCCCAAAGCTCTGTCTACCACAGCTCACACCATCCCAAATCTCCACCCACCATAACACAGAGGACCATGCAAGTACCCCAGAGCTCCACCCTCTACAGCTCAAAGGAACCAGGAAAGAAAACCATGTCAGCAACATCTGGCCCCATGCCTAGCGCTCCCTCCATCTCACAGACTCCATGCTAGAGAAGCAGCTCCGGGACTCTGCGCACCAGGCACACCTAAGAGAGAAGCAGGTTCCACTCTCTCAGGTAGAAGAACCAACGGACTTCCAGCCTCTCCCCAGCCCCTCCTCCCCCACCAAACAGCTGTTCCATGTGCAAACCATTTCATTCTTTCAACCCATATAAATTTGTGGGTTGCTTTATTTTTTCTTTGAACCAGTTAACCATGTGCATGATCTCACAGTGACTATGAGTTACTTGAAATCCTTAACACATGTTTATTTTGATATCTGCCTGAGTCCCTCATATTCTAGACAACTTTGTTACTAGGAAGACAAACTACTTGGTACTGTGATATCAACACAACTAGGAACTCCTAACAGTGAAAGTGAATTACAATGGGAATTCCATCATCTCCCAAGGTATAAAAGCCTTTGGCTTTTGAAAAGCATCATCCCTTTAATGAAGAATTAAGTCCTGAGCACTGGATGAAAACACTTGGTTTCACAATCTAAAAATCCATTACCGGTGTGTAGATAACAGAAAGATGGTTCCAGAAACCCCAGTATTCCCTGCCCACACATCTTTACTGTGAACTTAGAAATCCTTTGAAACAGTTCTGGCAACTGAGGACATTAAATGCTCAATCCAGTAGCACAATTCCCTTTACAGAGAAGTATGGCAGGCTTGCCCTGTACAAGGTTTAAACTGCCATAGTCAGTTCATCAATGCATCTGTGTTCATCAAGCCATCTGTAACAGGAGATTGGTTTTATACCAAAGTCTGGTTTGTTCCACAAAGTTCTAAGATTGTAATTATGGTAAGAGAAGGCATGAGAAAGGTATAGACAACAATGGGTGCAGATGACTCAAGCCTGAACAGTCGGGTGGCATCAAAATCATCACGTACTCTACTCCTTTCTCTACCCACAAAAATAATGGAAAAAAACAAAAAACTGGGCAGGCAAGATGGCTTTGCTGGTAAGAAATGCTTGCTGAACAAGCCTCATTCCAAGTCTGATCCCCAGAATCAATGGTGGGAAGAAGAGAAGCAACCCCAAAAGTTGACCTCTGACCTACATCATGGCATGTATGATCCTGCACTCTATACACACAAATATACAATATTATAAAAATGTTATAATAAATTTCTTTTTATTTAAATTCTTCTATTTATTATACATAAGTGTGTGCTTAAATGTGGCATATCCATGACACAATGCACATGTGGAAGTTAGAATACAACTGGTGGGAGTCGGTTTTCTCCTTCCACCATGTGTGTTCCAGGACTGACTCGTGTTATCAGACATGGCATCAAGTGCCCTTACAGGCAAGCCTCTTTCTACCCCTGGTAATAAATTTAAACTCAAGTTCTTTACAAGATTGGCCTGTTTTCTTTGTTCAGAACTCTGTGTGTGTGTGTGTGTGTGTGTGTGTGTGTCTGTGTGTGTCTGTGTGTGTCTGTGTGTGTCTGTGTGTGTCTGTGTGTAAGTATTAAGTATAATACATGTATTATACATTCTAAATGCACAAATGTCTTGTATGCATTTATATACACAAACATAATTCTCATACACATATAAAATCTAGTCCATCAGAAATATTTGAGTAGATCCTAACTAAATGCTATCAAAATAACCAAAAGACAAATAATAAGACAGTTTAATAAATGCAAGAACGATGCATGACCTAACTTTAGGACATAAAACATTCTCCACTCTTCTGACTCAGCACTAGTGGCCATCGTCCTTTTTTCCAGTGTAAACAAAAGCATCAGACAAAGAAACTGGCTAATGCTTAGGAGAGCTACTTCAAACGAAGCTCGATACACACACACGCATGCAAAAAATAGCTTGAAAGGCTAACCTAGGCGGGTTTCCATTGCTGTGAGCAGTGAGGAAAAGAGAAGCATCAGAAGCCGCTGTACTGACCAAATGCCAGAATCCAGAGGGGCAGGGAGCCTCCAGTCCACGGAGCCCCAAGCTTCCATAGCCTTTGACTTCTTTTCATTGATGTTTCTGTGTACTCCAGACTGTGAAACTGCTAACTACAAAAATTACAATGGCATGAAAATTTCTTCTACTCTAAAATTTGAGACTAGCAAAAATAATAAATTACCTTCGTAAAGGTTAGCGATTAACTCAATTTATAACAATTTTATAAATGAAAAAGTTGAAGTCATATTCCAGGATGAACAACTGAATGAGTAAAGTCAGGAACACAAGGACCTCTCCCCACTGTTCCTCAGCTCTGTGTTCAGAGAGTTCTAGCCAGGAAGAGTCACGGAAGTCACTAAAACTCATCCAAATCAGAAAGGAAAGTGTAATCTCTACAAGACATGGTCCCCAGTCTGCAAACCTCAGAAAGAAATTACAAAACACCAGAGGAGCTAATAAATTCAGAAAAGTTGCAGGGAATAGAACTCAACACGCAAGAGTCAAGTGTGAGCTGGGCATGAGGTGCATACCTGTAACCTTGAGAGGATAAGACACAAAGATTACCATACATTTAAGGCTAGCCTCATCTACCAAAAAGAGTTCAAGTGCGGGGTTTGCAGTAAGTTGAGAATTGAACTCAGGACCTCTGGAAGAGCAGCCAGTGCTCTTAACCTCTGAGTCATCTCTCCAGCCTAAAAGTTAACTTTTGATAGCTAATTAATAGAGAGAAACAAGATCTTGTTATTAACAGGAGACAGCTAACCCTTACATTAGAATATACCAGTTTTCTACATCTGTAGTAATAAATTTCTCACTGGCTTAACAGTTTATTCTTTAATCTTGGGACCCAAATATCTGAAATAGCATCACTGGGCCAAAATTCAGATATATGCCATCTTTCCTCCATGTTGGAAAGAACAACATACCTCTTGCCTCATACAGCCGCCAAAATTCCTTGACTTGTGACCATCTCCTTCCAACCTCTGCCTCTGTGGTCACTGCCCGTGTTCTTCTGTGCATTATGTCCCTCTACCTCCCACTTCTACGCATGTATGTGACCTCTTGCAGGCCCCATCCACACAACTCGAGATTGGTATCTTACTCCAGAATCTCAATAGTCAAGGCCTCCCACTGCCACAGAAACTAATGCATATCAGCCTCGAGCCCTTAGATTCCAAAGCTTCTTCCCAGAAGCAAACCCTACTGAGTCTCAAACATCGCATCAGACATATAAAAAGCTATCACATGGCAAAAGATGGTTGTACTTTGAATACAAGAGTTTCGTCTCTTCTGTAAAAAGAGGATGCAATTCGGCTCAAATGCAGTTTGTTCTGAATTACCTGTAAGCATGCATCTGACATGCGCACTAAGAACCCAGCTGTCTCTGCTACACTAACAGAGAAGGCTCTTCTGTTACAAACAGAATTTACAGAGTTGGGTAATATTAAGGTTTTAAATAAATCTGAAACAAACTATTTTCCAATGGCAACAAGTTTATTTTTACCCTCTAAATTTTTCCAGACAATTTCAAGGCCCACTAGCCCTTGAATCTCCTCCAGAATCAAGCAGTTTTCATTCCATAAAATCAAAATAAATTCCAGATGAGTTAAAGAGTTACATGTAAACTATGAAAGCACTACAGAATTAGAATAAAATATAACAATAGGAAAAATGGGCAAAGCATCAAAATAGTCTCATATGAGAAAACACGCACAAAAATCAAATTAAGACAGTATGAGCCATGTTTTCAATTACTAGTCTCTCCTATTTGTCAATGATAATATCTAGTAGAAGTGAGCACACAGGGCAACGAGGCAAGCACCATATAACTACAGGCTAACAGATGGGGCTCCTCTAAAAAGCAACACAGTGAGGCTGGCACTTTTAAAGTACATATATATTTATAACCAAAAATATCATTTACGTTTTCTATCATACAAAAAAAACGGAGAAAGTGTATAGGAAAGATCTTCACTGATGCTTGGGGTTATACCTCAATGGAAGAGAGGCCATGAACTCAATTCCAACACAATAAATTTGTAAACGAATAAATACCTTACTGGAGTACGATGTGTCCATGAAAACTATAAGAGTAAAATGCCCATCAATAAAGAAATGGGAACTGGTGAGAAGCATTAGGAGTGTGTACTGCTCCAAGAGTGTACACAGACCCAAGTTCAGTTCCCAGACCAAGTCATGTGGCTCAGCCACAGGAACTCCAGTGCCAAGGGAGCTAATGTCCTCCTCTTCTGCAGGGCCAGGTTTTGCCACGCACTCCAGTCGAGTCAGCTTGACAGGCCGAGAGGCCTGGAAGCCACTCACGAAGAAGACAGTTTCACGGAAACTCACCTCCTGGAGTCTGGCGTTCTCTTTAACCCATATACTCATACCCTATTCCCGAGTTAGTCTGGTGTATGGATCCATGTGCTCTCTTTTAGTATTATCTTATTATAAGTGTCTTTTAAGATTGAATTCTGACATAGCTAAGCCTTCACCAGTGTTCCAACATCCTAGAAAGTCCTTGAGCTGACCATGGGCTTGGAATTCAGTAAGAATGTTGCCTATTCAGTGACATTCAGAATTGCCTCTGGTATTACACTATCACTTTGAATAAAAGCTAAGTCACTGCCCTACACAGGAATTTACCATCATCTAGGAAGAAGGAAGTTTGAGACCTAAGGAGGAACCAGAGTAGATACTATAGACACGTATTTACAATGGCCTAGGGGGAAGGTGGACTATACAATAGACTAAAATAGGAACTATGGCAAAGGCACGAAGCCCTTGCCCCTGGCTTCTAAGATTAAGTGGACCTTAGGTGGAGCTCTTTTTAATCCCAGTTGTTAACAATGAATTCTATCCCAGGTGGTTCCTGTTAGACCTTCTGTGTTTGCATTCCTCTGTTTTGTGTAAGAATCCAGTAACCTCTTTGTACCTTGCTGGTGTGTCACCCAACTTCCCTATTTTCTTCTGTATAAAAAGTTTGATGCTCGATTTGACAAATTACATTCAGATTCTACACAACCTCTCCTGTGTGCATCTGTCTGTCATTCCATCCAACGCTTTGCCCACCTGCGACTAGAGACCCGTTCCACGCAAAGGGGCCCAGAGGGTCTGCGGCAAGGTTTAAACAGTGAAGCACAAAAATACACTAACTTAGAAAGTCATCGATGAAGTAAAAGGAGCAACTTATAAAACGGTAAATGAAAAAAAGGGGGAAAATCGTCCCAAACTTTATACATGATGTTTATGTATTAATAGAAGTCATAAAAAAACAACAGCAAAAAAAAAAATGATACGGGAAAGAAGTGGTAATATAAGTTAGTGAAAAACATGGGTACAAATTGTGTAACTATAATAAGACTGTGTGATTTTTAACTGTTCTTTATATATTATTTTTCCCCAAAGTGGATTATGTTACATAGCACAGCTAATTTTCAAACCAAAATCAACTAAAGTTTCTGTGTCTTCAAAGACAGAGGACAAGTGACCAGCAGCAAACCTCTCTGCTCTGGCAAGTTGGGACAGTGCCATCAACCCACTCCACTGAATGAGCCACACATGGTAACCATGTGAGTTCACACACAATACACTTTACAATACTTATCAGAACTCACTCAAGCTAAAGAACACTTCCTTCTTCAGACTGGCTTTGGAAGTTTTATAATTTAAAGCTTCCTTTGGTAAGCTCAGATAACATATAAAATGGTAAACCAAAATAATATTTATGCATTGTTTTTAGTAAAATTGTGACTAACATGCTCACCCAATCTTATCACTGGTTGACCCTACAACAGCACTCGGTATGTTTAAAAGGTGGGCAAGAAGCAAGATCTGGCAAAAAAATTCAGCTGGCAAAAACATAGCATAACTTTTCAAGACTCATCTGAGGGCAAAATACCACTCTAACACAAGAAAAGGCTCCCTCCATGTAAGGTGCAGTAGCCTTTGCCATCAGCTCTAATACCACATCTCCTCCAATCCCTTTGCTCCCATTTTTCTGTGCATAGACCATCACCTGCTGAGCCACAGCTCTCGAAACCTTCCAGTCTGCAGGACAGCCTCCAACAGCCCTGCTCCATGCAGCTGCTCCTCTTTTGACCTCCAGAACTGCTCACGTGGTTTGTGTGTGCTATTTTTATGCCAACATCCTTTTCCTGACCTCCCATTATAGTTTACAAGGGGCCAGAACCCACATATTGCATCCCCTGTAGACACAAAGTGGCCTATCCAAAAATACAACAAGTGGTTACTTAGTTCATACAAAGTCTGGACAGTGATGTCACTTTGGGACTTAAGTGACTGCATAAAGAGTACAGGTATTGTCTTAGCCAGGGTTTCTATTCCTGGATAAAACATCATGACCAGGAACCAAGTTGGGGATACAACTTACACCTCCACTCATCATCTTCTGGATCCCATAGAGGGATATTTCTTACTGGCTTGCTTCCCCTGGCTTGCTCAGCTTGCTTTCTTATAGAATCCAAGACTACCAGCCCAGAGATGGTACCACCCACAAGGGGCTCTCCCTGCTTGATCACTAATTGAGAAACTGTCCCACAGCTGGATCTCATGGAGGCATTTCCCCAACTGAAGCTCCTTTCTCTGTGATAACTCCAGCCTGCGTCAAGTTGACACACAAAACCAGCCGGTACAATTATTATCCTGCAATAGGGGAGCAACTGAAGCTCTGAGCTCAAAAATGATGGTGAAGCTCTGTAGCCCATTCATGTAATTCCAGCACATGGATATACACATGTGTCTTATGCTTCATATCAGACCCTGTCTCAAAACAAAATGAGATAAATGCAAAGATCACACCTGCCAGTTCAGAGGATGGTTTTAATCCCTAAAGCAAGAATGGCAGTTGGCTCAGCACAAAGGTTAAGAAATGAGGTCTGTGGTCAGAAAACAGAGAATTCTCCCATAAACATCTAGCTCTGTGGTCCTGAACTAATATGACTGCACCTTTCCTACCAAAAGGACAAGGGAGATAACAGCAGGCTTGCCCTTCCTAAGGGTACTACATGAAAAGATGCAGAGTCCACTGCCACAGTTCCTGAAGAGACACACACTACACTCTGACACCAGTCAGATGCCTTGTCAGTTTTATTGATTTTGACACTCATTTCCTAGAAGTAGCATCAGATTCAACACCAGCCAGATGCCCTACAATTAATTCTATTTAATTCTGATACTCTGCCTGGGAGTAAAATCAGATCAAACTAGGTAAAGAGCAGGATCCAACAATACCACTCCTACTTCACATACCAATGGGCTTGTGTATTACTCAAGGTTCTCTAGAGTTACAGAACTTATGCAATGAATACATATACTAAATATATATACATATTTAAATATATATGTATATAATACATAAATATATTTATGTACTATCTATAGTATATATTATATAACATAAATATTACATATATACTTATAGCCTATATAAATAGAATGTATATGTATCTATACAATATATTATAAATATATAAACATAGATATTATATAAATATTTCATGTTCTATAAACATATATTTTAAATGTGTATATCCCAAATTTAAAATGTTTTTGCAGTTGTATGAAGGATAGTTATATATTAGGTTTTATGTTATAGTAACATATGTTACTAATACCTAGCTATTACTTTCAATTGGATATTAATCATGGCATAAGAAGATATGATTTTGTGTCAAGTTGACAAGGGGTGGATTGTGATGGCTATTCTTGGTTGTCAACTCAACTATATCTGGAATAAACTACAGTCCAGAAATGGAGGACACAATTGTGATCCAGATCTCAAGGCAGAAAGACAACATGTTTATTTTATTTATATATATATTGAGAATGAATTTGGCTCAGCTAACTGAGGCAGAAGTGGTGACTGGGAATTTCAAAGGGACACTGAGCAGGTAGGACCTAGAGTTGTGAACAAAGCCAGAATCATTTGCCAGTTATCCACACAGATAAAGCCATGGTTCTTCAGAAAATTGGACATAGTACTACTACCTGAGGACCCAGCTATACCACTCCTGGGCATATACCCAGAAGATGCTCCAACATGTAGTAAGGACACATGCTCCTCTATGTTCATAGCAGCCTTATTTATAATAGCCAGAAACTGGAAAGAACCCAGATGTCCCTCAACAGAGAAATGGATATAGAAAATGTGGTACATTTACACAATGGAATACTACTCAGTTATTAAAAACAATGACTTCATGAAATTCTTAGGCAAATGGATGGAACTAGAAAATATCATCTTAGTGAAATGGCTCAGTGGGTAAGAGCACTGACTGCTCTTCCTGAGATCTTGAGTTCAAATCCCAGCAACCACATGGTGGCTCACAACCATCTGTAATGAGATCTGACACCCTTTTCTGGTGTGTCTGAAGTCAGCTACAATGTACTTATGTATAATAATAAATAAATCTTTGGGCCGGACGGAGTTGACGGGAGCAAGAAGAGGTCCTAAAATTCAATACCCAACAACCACATGAAGTCTCACAACCATCTGTACAGCTACAGTGTATTCATCATATACATAAAAAAAAAATCTTAAAAAAAATAGAGGTAACCCAATCACAAAAGAACACACGTGGTATGCACTCATTGATAAGTGGATATTAGCCCAAAAGTTCAGAATACTCAAGATACAATTCACAGACCAAATGAAGCTCAAGAAGGAAGACAAAAGTGTGGATACTTTAGTCCTTCTTAGAAAGGGGAACAAAAGACCCATGGGAGGGGATACAGAGACAAAGTGTGGAGCAGAGACTGAAGGAAAGGCCATCTAGAGACTGCCCCACCTGGGGATCCATCCCATATACATTACCAAACCCAGAGACTATTCTGGATGCCAACAAGTGCTTGCTGACAGGAGCCTGATATAGCTGTCTCCTAAGAGGCTCTGGCAGTGACTGACAAATACAGAGGTGGATGCTCACAGCCATCTATTGGACTGAGCACAGGATCCCCAATGGAGGAGCTAAAGAAAGGAGCTGAAGGGATTTGCAGCCCCATAGAAGGAGCAACAATATGAACTAACCCTCAGAGTTCCCAGGGGCTAAACTACCACCCAAAGAGTACACATTGAGGGACCCATGCTCCAGACGCATATGTAGCAGAAGATGACTTTGTCTGACATCAATGGGAGGAGAGGCCCCTTGGTCCTATGAAGGCTCAATGCCCCAGTGTAGGGGAATACCAGGACAGGGAAGCAGGAGTGAGTGGGTTGGTGAGCAGGGGGAGGGAGGATGGGATGGGTGGTTTTGGATGGGAAACCCACCCGGAAAGGGGATAACATTTGAAATGTAAATAAAGAAAATATCTTTAAAAAAGAAAAAAGAGCTAATGCCATAAGCCAGTGATGTCAAGTGTCAGTATGTGCCCTTCAACATAAGCTGGGCTGGATATGGGGCATAGGCCTGTAACCCCAGCTGTTAAGAAAGGTAAGCCAGGACTACAAGTTCAAGTCTCTGCCTCAGTTTCTGACTCCAGGTTCCTGTCTTGAGTTCCTGACCTGACCTCCTCCAGTGATGGACTATGATGCAGAATTATAAACAACATAAACATTTCCTCTCCACATTACATTTGATAATGGTGTTTTACCACAGAAATAAAAAACATAAGACAAAGGGCAAGGTTATAAATCCTTAAAACCTGCCTTCTGTGATTTACTTCTAGAGAGTCAAGGCCCTGATGCCAGAAGTAGCAGTAATGAGACAATTATCACATCAGTTAGATTTAAGCAGCCTGTGACATTGAAACTTCCACACCTGCTTAGCAGGAATGAGGAGTCCTATCTATGTGCCATGCGCCAATTCCTCAAAAGCACCAAGTAACACGAATCACTCAAAAGAAATGGATAATTTTGAATAGTCCCACAATAATCATGGAGACTGAACTCAGATCTAAAAGTCTTCTGAAAAAAAAAAAATCTCCTAGCTCAGACTGTTTCATCAGAGAACTCTATCAAATGACTAAAGAATTAAAACTAATTCTACACAAGGTCTCCTAAAAAGCAGATAATGAATTGGAAGCACTTCAATTTTTTTAATGAAGCTAGTATTACCTTAATCAGCAACCAGAAAAACACTATGAAGTACCAGACAGTCAGTCAGTCTGTCTGAGACCCTCCTTCCCTGCCTCCCTCCCTCTCCCTCTCCCTCTCCCTCTCCCTCTCCCTCTCCCTCTCCCTCTCCCTCTCCAGCAGGCATAAGAATTCAATGATATTAAAAACTGTTTTAATCCAGGGCACAAAACTAGTCTCATAGTCAATAATCAATACAATACACACTAATAATAGGTCCAATAAAAATAAGCACACACGAATACATACCAACAGTCACACCACCAAGGGTGGCTTTCGAAAACAATCCATTACTTGCTATGACCATGCATCTTACTGTCTGCATAACAGAAGCAACTAGGAGACATGTAACCCACCTCCAGTCATGTCCACCACGATGGTCCTAGGAGAACTGACTACCAGGAAAAGACCTTCCCTGACTGGGCAGAACCATCCTATAAGCTAAGTGCCTATTTGGAATGGAAGGGGAATAGAAGAAAGCCCACAGAGTAACTATTCCCTCCCCCTACTTCTTCACCACCACAACTTGAGGGGTTCTGCTTCATCCACCCTTCCACCATGATGCACTGCACACCACAGGGCCAGACACATGGAACTGGACTCCATGAACTCAAACCTCTAGAGCCATGAGCCAAGATAAATAAATCCGCCTACCCTAAATGGTTCTTGTGTGGCATTTGTCACAGTGAAGTGAAAAAAAAAAATGTCTGAAAAACTTATCTACTCGTAAACTAAGCTCTCAGAAAAAAGCAGGAAAAAAAATTAGAGGAATGATAAGACAATAAGCAATTAGAAACAACCTACAGCTACCTCTGTATAAATATTATACAATACCTTTACAGAGTTACCTCTGTGTAAATATTGTATTTACTAACAACAACAAGCATAATGGCCCCCACCCCCCATCCACATTACCAGAAACAAGACAAATACAATTACCACCATCATGAACATAACACTAAAAGTGCTAGCCAACGCAAGGAGACAGTGAGCCTCATTCAATGTTCTTTATAACTTACTTTGGTCCTGTTACTTTGTCACAACAGCAGCAAAGTAACAGAGACACTGCACATACAAAGCCTAAAAATATCATGCTAAGTGAAAAGGTCATTCAAAACTGACCAGAGAGAGCAGACCATGACGATGTGTAATCCCAGCCAGGCTGGGTTATACAGTGAGTTCTAGGCTAGCCTGGGCTTACAAATATGGACCTTTTGTATAATACAAAAAAAGAAGAGGAGGAGGAGGAAGAGGAAGAGGAGAAGGAGGAAGAGGAAGAGGAGGAGGAGGAAGAGGAAGAGAGAAAGAAGAGAAGAAAGGAAGGAGGAAATTCGAGAAGAAGACACAAGACAGGTCAGCCTGACAGCCTGAGTTTGACTCCAGGGACACACATAAAGACAAAAATCAACTCCTGAAAGTTGTTCTCTGACCTCCACACAGCCTGCACACATGTACACACACACACACACACACACACACACACACACACTTTAGAATAAATGGAATGAAAATTTATTTTTTAAAGAATAAAATGGGATTTATGTTTCCGTTTTCAAAATTCAGTACAAAGTAAGAGCAATGAAGACAGTGTGGTACTAAAATGAAACAAACAAACTGATCCAGGAAACAGAGCTGAGGGCTCAGAAATAAACCCACAATTCTATGCAACCTCCATATGGCTCAGCAACTACTCTGCTGGATATTTACTCTAGTGAAGTGAAAATTTACATTCGCATAACAACATATACATATACAAATACAAATGTTCCTGGCAGCTTGTCTCTAAGAGCCAAGCACTAGAAGGAACACAGATGCCCTTCAGTGTGCATATCCATCTGAAGGAACGCTGAGAAGACGAAGGAATTCCGAGGATGAGAAAATCTCAGGCAATAACTAAAGTGAATCTAGGGGGAGTTACGCCAAATGGGGTGAACAAAAGCCAAATCCCACAGCCTGAATGTTGTTTAAATCCACTGCTAAAACATTCCTCTGCTGACAAAACTGCAGGAACAGAAAACAGATTGACATTTGTCAGAAGGCAAAGAAGGGAGGGAATGTGTCGTCAAGAGCAACAGAAACATGGCCTTGGGCAAAACTGCTCTTTATCTTGGCTATGTATGTATCTTTGGGTTTGTGAGACAAGTCTCATCATGTAGACCAAAATGAATGGGAACTCACTATGTGGACTAGCTTCAAATTACCAATCCTCCTAGTGCTAGGACCACCAGCACATATCACTGCACCTGGCTCTTCACCTGACTACTTTCTGAAAGGGTGTAGGCTTTAGGCTAGGAAAAAGAGTAACAGACATTATAAATCTTGTTTCTTTACTTATAAATTAACAAATATTACTTCCGCAGGCTGAATGACTTTCAAAGCATATTCACATCCTATAAGTATATCCATTCTCACCACTTTTATCCAGCACAGTGTTTGCAATTATAGCCAAAGAAATGAAGCAAGAGAGAGAAAGGCGACACAAATAAAAAAATAAATTGAATTATTCCTTCTTGCAGATATGACTTTATAATTGAGAGATCCTAAAAACTCCATAAGTCTCGAACCTTTTCAGCAAAATAGGAAGACAGAAAATTATACAGGATCAGTAGCTTTTTACAGAGAAAAAAAAAATGGGGTAGAGGGGGTGGGGGCACACACCTTTAATACTAGCAACTTGAGAAGCAGAGGCACAAAGATCTCTGAGTTTGAGGCCAGTTTGGTCTACAGAGTGAATTCCAGGACATCCAGAAATACACAGAAAAACCCTGTCTCAAAAAAATAAAAACAAAACAAAAACAAACAAACAAAAAAACTCACTGAGAAAGCAATCAGGAAAACAATCTCACTCACAATAGTGTCAAAGAAGAAAACATTCGAAGCATAAACCTACCCAAAGACATAAAAGGCCTCTACCATAAAAATTATAAAACACTTAAGAACTATATTGAAGACACTAAAAAGTAAGAAGATTTCCTGTTTGCAAATTGGCAGATTTATTCTGTGAAAACAGCCAACGGACGGTTAATACTGTTAACTTGACAGGATCTAGAATCACCTAGGAAAGCAGCCTTTGTCCATGTCTCTATGGACTACCTAGATTGGGTGAGCTGAAGTGGGAGACCACCTAACCGTAGGCAGCACCATCCTGTGGGCTGCGGTGTTAGACTGCATAGAGGATAAAGCAGGTGAGCTCCAGGAGGCATCACTGTGTGCTTCATGACTGACACAATGTGGCAGTTGCTGGCACTCCTGTCACCTGCCTTCTGTAACATGATCAGCTGTGTCCCGTGACTATAAGCCACAGCACTCTCCTCCTTAACCTGCTTCTGCGAGCTGTTTTGTCCACCATGAAAAGTAACTCATACAACATGTATGGAAATACAAAAATCAAATTCCTTATCTTAAGATGCATGAGCATAGTACATCCTAACCTCTGAAAGCTACAAATGTTATGTAGAAAGAAAAGAAAGAAAAGACTGTAAATATGGTTATGTTATGTATTTTACAATGGGAAGTTATTTTGAAATATTAAGGGCCAAAATACAATCGCATACAACATATGCTTTTAAGAGGAAGACAAAGGGAAGTTGCACAGAGGAAAGGAGAAAGGAGCTGTGATCCTACAGACAACTGGAGTGATCAAACCACAAAGAGGCATGGCAGCAGCCACCACAGGCTGTGAGGCCGAGAGCAGCTGTCCTCTGAGGTGCCAAAGCTTTGCTACTCTTGATCTCGACTGACCAACATTTCAGACTCTGAGAAAATAGACACCATGTTTGTAGTCGTTTATTACAATGGCTATAGGAAACTAATAAATACATATCAACCTCCTAGAAATGGGTTTGAAAATAACCCAAAGTCTGACAAAGCCAGACATTTAAGAGTTCCTAATTCAAAGCAAGAATATATGACTCCCCTTTTTCTGAGAGTTGGTGAAATTCTAGATTCTAAAAGGAATAAAGAGAACTTTGGGATCAACTGACTCTAATAAAGACTCAGTCCCAATGAAGATCAGTCCCTTCCAAAGTCAAGAGCTCCTTGTCACAGTAACAAAGAGAAACTCTGGCTTCTAGGACATCTAGTCTGAATGGAGGCTAGACCATGCTGATTTTATTACTACCATAACTAAAGCTGGTGAGTAAGACTATCAAGTCCTTCAGCCCTGTTTCTCTTCTCCACTCCCATTGCTAGACAGCAAAACACTTGTTTCTGAACCAACTGGCTTTATTGCACAACCTGAGTTTTAGGCCAGTGTGGTGGCTCACAACTTAACTCTCAGCAATGAGGACAAGGCACCTTGGGTCAATGGCCAGCCTAGCTACATAGAGACCCTATGCAGAAACACAGGGACACGAGGGAGGGAAAAGGAGGGACGAAGGGGAAAATATCTTTTTGCTAAACTTCAAAATTATATTACGAAGCATGAAGTCTGTTTAATAAATGCAAAGACAATTGCAATATTGTATGAAAGGACAAAAGGGAGATCTCATTTAACAATCCTACCTCATGAATGAATGGCCCTAAGCAGTCACAGGAAATCATACTGGATATTCAGAAACCCTGGGCATAATTTGTAATACAGGAAATAATTTCTGTTCAATCAATCCCTTAAAAATAAAGCCACAGAATGCTGCATATTTTTAATTTACACTGAGTTGAAGCAGGCATGCAATCACAGAGCACAGGCTGGACAAAGTAGTACAAGCCCACCATCTCAGCACTAAGCCAGTGGAAGCAGGAAGATCAGGAATTCAAGACCAGCCTGGACTTAGCATTAATTCAAAGTTAGGTTGGGCTGTGCAGCCAGACCCAGACTCCAAGGAGGCAAGCTTAAAAAAAAAAAAGTATTTCAACTACCCCTAGTTTCCATCTTTTCTCCCATCTTAGTGAGAGTTTCTATTGCTGTAACAAAACACTATGACCAAAATGCAAGTTGGGGAGGAAAGATTTTTATCTGACTTACACTTCCACATTGCTGTTCATCACCAAAGGAAGTCAGGACTGGAACTCAAGCAGGGCAGGAACCTGGAGGCAGGAGCTGATGCAGAGGCCATGGAAGGGTGCTGCTTCCTGGCTTGCTCCTTAGGCCTTTTGCTCAACTTGTTTTCAAATAGAATCCAGGACCACCAGCCCAGGGATGGCCCCACCCACAATGGGCTGAGCCCTTTCACATCAATCAATAAAAAAATGCTTTAAGGCCAGATCATATGGAGTCAATTTCTCAACTGAGGTTCCTTCCTTTCAGATAATTCCAGTTGTGTCCAGCCAACCTAAAATTAGCCAGGATGCTCGCTAACTTTACATACTGCAACTTTTCATAAAGAAGACAATCCTAAGAGAGCATGTGCATTACAATAGTACAGAAGACACAGGACGTGCCAGGCATCATTACTTTTCTCACAGGGAGGATGGGTGTGTTGGGTTCACAGTGCCATGTATTACTGCAGGCAAATCATGGCTACAGAAGAGTGAGATAGCTGGCTTCACTGTCTCCACAGTCGGGAAGCAGAGAGGAGAGCGAGCCTGCTCAGCCCACTTTCTCTTTTTTTAGTCAATCTCAGCCCATGCGGGACAGTGCTGCACCGTTAAAGCAGATCTTCCCTTCTCAATCACCTATTTAGATGATCTCTAGAGATGCACAGTCTTGTCTCCTAGGTGATTCCAAATTCCAAACTGCCAATCAATATAAACTAACACAGCACCACTGAAAGGGCTCTAACATGGCACACATGGGTCTGGCAGGCCTTGCCCTCCCCCATTCCCAAAGCTAGCCACCAAGGTCTATTCCCCTATTCGACCACTTCCTCCTCCTCCTGAGGCTACTACCAAGGTCCAGCTATCAAATTTAGTTCTGCAAACAAAAGCCCCCTTGTGGCTACCCCAATTAACCTGTCTAATCAAAATTAAACCAACTCACCCTAACACACACACACATACATGTGTTTTATATGTTACATATGCACACACACACACACACACACACACACACACACACACGTCAATGCTCTATAGGTTTGCCTACAGCCCCATCTTATGGGAGCATTTTCTTAATGGAGGTTCCCTTTCCTTAGGTGCCATCAGCTTGTGCCAAATTGGCATAAAGCTACCCAACACACACACAATATTCTTATTTAAATTTTTCATATATGGATAAAACATTTTGATCAAACTCACTTTCACTCTCCCTCCACTTCCTATATGTCCCCCTCCCCTTTTTTAATAATGCACTGAATACAATTACTCTTGCCTGTAAGCACACAGGTGTAGGGCAATGCACCAGGCCATGGTCAACTATCAATGCTCACAGCCCCAAAGAAAAATGACTCTTCCTCCCTCAGGAGACACAAACTGTCAAAAGCTCCTCAGAGCAGGGGACGGGTAAATGGACATGTGAAATTGAAGTAAGCGGACTTTTCATGTGTCCATTTGCCCACTTACAATATACAGAGTATTTCCAACCTTCCGGGGGTTTCCAAAATGCCCGTTCCCTGCCACTATGATCACCAACCTGGAATAATCACTACTCTGACTTCTATCCTCCACAAACAGTTGTATTTGTTTTTCTTTTTTTTTTTTTTTTTTTTTTTTTTTTTTTTTAAGATTTATTTATTTATTATATGTAAGTACACTGTAGCTGTCCTCAGATACTCCAGAAGAGGGCGTCAGATCTCATTACAGGTGGTTGTGAGCCACCATGTGGTTTCTGGGATTTGAACTCAGAGCCTTCGGAAGAGCAGTCAGTGCTCTTAACCACTGAGCCATCTCGCCAACCCTGTATTTGTTTTTCAATGTGGTACAAACTCTTGTGTGCCTCCTGATGCCAATGAGATCACTGAACACTTCTATTGCTTTTGCAATGCTTCACTTTTTTTTAAATACATCACAATTTATTAAGCTATTCTGCTGCTGTACCTTTATGGTTATCATTCCACAAACAGTTGTATTTGTTTTTCAATGTGGTACAAACTCTTGTGTGCCTCCTGATGCCAATGAGATCACTAAACACTTCTATTGCTTTTGCAATGCTTCACTTTTTTTTTAAATACATCACAATTTATTAAGCTATTCTGCTGCTGTACCTTTATGGTTATCATTAATAAGATACCATGAACATTCTTGAATGTGATTTTTAATAAACAGGTGCATTTGTTTCTCATGATTATAGCTAGGGTTGAACAGCCGGATCATGGGTAGGAGTGAACAGAGACACAGTGTGTCAAAGTGGCTTAAGTACCATTTTACATTCCTACCAATGTAAGATTTCTGACTGGTCTACATGCACAACACTAGCAGGGAGCATCTCTTATATTTAGCCAGTCTGGAAGGTGTACAGTAGTATCTCATTACAAATAGCTTCTTCCTGTCTCTATTTTGCTCTTCATTCTCTTAGTGGCTTGAGATTTTAAAGAAATCTAAAGGCAAACATTAATCATTTTTAAGGTCATTTTTTTTAAGGTCACTACCTTCTTAATCCTTTGAGTAAATCTGGTTAATCTGCCTATGAGTGCTGATTTGTATTTAAGATTTAAAGGCTTCTGCAACATAGTCAAACTAAATGACATCATGCAGCTGTACCAAGTTCCCACTTTCTCCCTGAGCCCACTGCCCTGCAAAGTGTTCTGCTGTGAAAGCTGAGTTACTCTCATGCTATAAACATTTGCAAAATCCATTTCCATCCAGCTAATTTCATCAGCAACTGCTCCCACAATAAAAGCACTTTTGTGCAAATATATACATACCCAAAATAAACTGAGGGTGGAAGTATGTGTCTATAATCCCATCATTTGAGAGCTGAAGGCAAAAGGATCAAGAATCAAGATCAGATTCAACTACACAGAGAATCAAGAACTAGCCTGGGCTCAAAATAACAAGAAAAGCCTAATATAAGAAAAACACTCTAATACCCATTCTCCCAGCAGTATTCAGTTTTACTGCCTCTCTGCCTCTGCCTCTCACACCCTCTGGCTCTCCACACCCAATCCACTTCATATTCTATTCTGATTTCAAAACTTATAGAATGTAAACTCAGCTCTGCAGCCACTTATGCGCAGCCTATACACCAGGCCTGCATTATGAAATAGTCTTCAACTATTTTTCTATCCTGTCACTAAGGACACCTCTCAAGAACATAACTAGGCATGGTACCTCATATTAGTCTGTATTCCCAGCACATGATAAGCTGAGGCAGGAAGATAACCTTGTATTTGAAGCCAGCTATACAGCAAGCCTGAGCTAGAGTAAGACCTTGTCTCAAAATTAATAAATAGCTGGAGAGATGGCTCAGCGGTTGAGAGCATTGACTGCTCTTCCAGAAGTTCTGAGTTCAAGTCCCAGCAACCACATGGTGGTTCACAACCATCTGTATCGTGATCTGATGCCCTCTTCTGAAGAGAGTGACAATGTACTCATATACATATAAATAAATAAATAAATAAATAAACAAACAGAACAGAGAGTTCTAAAAGAGCCATACTACTCCATGTCTTAGCTAGAATTCCTAATGCTGTGATAAAACACGGTGACCAAAAGCAATGGGGGAAGACAGGGTTTATTTCAATTTTCTAGTCTCTGTCACAGCACATCACTGAGTTTTGAAAGTCAGGGCAGAAACTCAAAGCAGGAATCTGGAGACAAGAACTGAGGCCGAGGAAACATGAATGCTGCTTACTGGCTTGCTCCCATGGCTTACCCAGCCTGCTTTCTTATACAGCTCTGAACCATCTGTCCAGGGGTAACACCACCCCTCAAAGGCTGGGCCCTTCCATACCAATCATTATATCAAAAATATGACCCACTGACTTGCCTACCAACAATCTGATGAAGACGTTTTCTCAGTTGAGGTTCCTCTTCCCAGGAAGGGAAACCAGTTGACAGAAAAGAACAACTAGGACTTCCAACTTAACACCCTTGATAAATCCTTACTGCCCACAGCATAAAATGAGTCTTAGCTGAGAACTCACAGGCTGGATCTTACTCCTGTCCCTCCCCTGAAAGGCTATGCATATTCTCATTTCTCCTGCCTTGCCAGTTTCCTATGATGCACTTTCACAGGCAGCCATCTTTGTGCTCTGTTCAGCTCCCTTCCTCACTTGGCTAGGCCCATCCTAGCACATGTTCCCACCATGATTAGATCTGAGTGCTTAGCGCACCGTAAGTTAATAATCTATCCATACACCTAGTCTTCAGGCTGGACTTGGGCCTCTCCTTCAACTCCAAAGATCAGACTAGGAAATAATTCTGCATTCCAAGGAGGCAGAACGAGCGGATAAAAATAATGAATGTCACACCCACTTCTACTATATCTTTTTTTTTCTATAAAGACTAAGAAAATTATTAGTCTTATCTTAAATCAACAGTACTAAAACCGGTTAGTTTTAAATCATCCATCAAATTATTCTCTCAAAGGATTTAATCAGGGTTGGGAAGATGGCTCAGTAGGTGAAATGCTTGCCACACAGGCCTGAGAACCTGAATTCTGATCCCCAGTCCCCAAGGTGTGGCGGCACATGCATGTGTTGGTTTTAAAAAAGAATACTAAACTATCAAATGAAGGCTCAGGAGCCAGATAGCCAGACGCTGTGGTGAAAGCCTGCCAGCTCAGAGCGGCAGAGAAGGCACCCAGCTGACCTGGCTACACTTCTTTCCCTTCTCCACAATGTCTTGAATAGCCTTCATCTCAGGGACCCTCCTCCCTGCTGAGTTCTGCTCGAGTCCTGTCTGCTGCTTACTTGCCCGGCCTCTTGACCTTTATTTTGCCCTTGGATTAAAGGCGAGTGCTAGGATTGGCCTACATCACAAGTGCTTGTTTACAGTAGACAGAAAGCTCGAGGATCAAAGGCTAAGGACACATTAGAGACCAGTTGTTACAGCTCATATTCTCTGGGCTCACAATGTAATCAAATATCCAGCAACATGTATGTATGTAATTCAAGCACCAGGAGATAGAAATTAAAGGATGCCCAGAGAGGGGGCTTAAAAACAATAAATCGGTAAAAATAAATAAATAAATAAATAAATGCAGTCTAGTCGGTCAGTGAGCATCAGACTCAGTAAGACCCTTTCTCAAAAGATGAAGCCTTTCCCTGTGCATGCCCTTACGCATACACACGTGTTAAGGCCTGCCCCCTAGTATAGCTGTAGCCATTACATTCCATGCCTGCCAGTCACTGACCAGAAAAATAGCTTGACTCAGAACAGGGTCGTATCCACCACATAGCCTGTTACATTCTGAGATTTGTTAGTCTTAAGAGATTGCACAAGCATAAGCTCCACTGAGAACCGATCAGAATACAGCTCGGTTAGAGCTGTCCTTTCTAGCTGGCCAAAACAGCCTGAGTCAGCGCTGAGAAGGGGCAGCTTTTCCTGTACCTGCACATGAGCTCACGGTGGTTTTTCCCTTTATAAACTGGCCTGAAAAATGTCCATGGTCCAGTCTTAGCTCCTGAGCCTATGCTGTGACCCTTATGGATCAGCCTTGGGGTGTATGTTCAATAAACTATTCTTGCTTAACTGAGACACACGAGTATGAGGGGCTTGTGTGGTGATTCCTGAACCCCAACATATCTACAAACCATACACAAAAGAATTCAATAAAAACTAAAATTATTGTCTTGTGTTTCCTGGTAGTTATAAAAACTCTATACTTTAAAATAGCTCTTAAGAATATTAGACATCAAAACTGCACAGGACATTAACTCTCTTATAGCCCCAACACTCACTCAAGAGACTGAGTGCCTAGGATTGCCTAGAGTTTGAAGCCAGCAGGGATTACCCGATTAAGTTCCGAACCAATCTGCACCACAGATAAGACTGCGGTCCTAGAAACAAAGCAGAATGGACACACTACTTAACCAAAGCAACTGCAGCCAATACCACAGATATCGAAGGGTGCTGAAGAATGAGCTGGTTGTTTATACAACCGAAAAGCCTTAAAAACTCAGCTCACACGTTCCCCTTAGCACATGATATACCTGTACACATATAGTGAAGGTATGGAAGAACACAGGAGCCAGGCTTCGTGGTGCAGAACTGTAAACTCAACTATTTATAGGGCTGAGACAAAAAGAACACACAAGTCCTAGACCTTCCTGAGCTAAAGAATGAGTTCGAGACTAACCCTTTTTCTCTACATCACAGAACTTATGGAGGTACATTGAAATGACTTACTCGGCAGTCCAACTAACCCAACAATGGCCAGCTGTGAATGGGAAGTCCACGAATCTACAAGTTGCTCAGCCCCACGAGTCTAGGTGTTTCAGCTGGAATCCTAAAGGAGTAGGTACCAGCAGATGTGCTGGCAGTAAGTACAAGCAGGCAAAGAAGAATGAACTCTTCCTGTTTCCATTGTCCTTATATAGGCCTCCAGCAGAAGGTATGGCCCAGATTAAAGGTGTGTACCTCCATGCCTGGACCTAAGCTTTTCTGGTAACTTGCTCTGTCCCAGGCTAGCCTTGAACACAAAGATCTGCTTGCCTCTGTCTCTTGGGATTAAAGGTGTGTACCGCCTTGCCTGGACCAAAGCTTTTCAGAGCCACTATGCCTCATGATTTGGAACAGCAACAACAACCAAAAAGCCTGTGTCTTCCAGCCTGGCTGGAAGATCTGGATCACAGGTGCGCCCTCCATTTCTGGACTGTAGTTCATTTCAGATAGAGTCAAGTTGAATAGCTATCACACCCTGCCTGTCTCTAAAAAATAAAAAAAGGGGGCTGGGTATAGTTCAGTGATAGAATACTTGTTTAGATGTGCAAGCCCCTGAATTCAATCCCAGTACAAGAAAGAAAGAGAGCCATAGGCTGGACTCACAATGCCAGCTGTATGGTTTAGGACAAATGACTTAAATGTCAACGAGCTCCAGTTTCCTCATCTGTTAAAGTACACACTTTACACGGATGTTGGGTGACTAAGTTGACACTTACTTATAAGGCCCTTGACATGCCACAAGCACAGCAGAATAAACTAATAAACGTCAATTCTTACCATACTGTTTTTAAGTCTTTTATATGAACACCCCTCCCTTAGAAACCTCAATGAATGTCATCTCTATTCAGAGACAAAGCACCTCACAGAAGTTACATAATTACCACATTTTAAGAAGCAACCTAGCTGGGTGTGGTGGCGCATGCCTTTAATCCTAGCACTTGGGAGGCAGAGGCAGGCGAATTTCTGAGTTCAGACCAGCCTGGTCTTCAGAGTGAGTTCCAGGACAGCCAGAGCTGTACAGAGAAACCCTGTCTCGGAAAAACAAAAACAAGAATAAGAAGAAGCAGCCCAGGGATCCACCCCATAATCAGCTTCCAAACGCTGACACCATTGCATACACTAGCAAGATTTTGCTGAAAGGACCCAGATAGAGCTGTCTCTTGTGAGACTATGCCGGGGCCTAGCAAACACAGAAGTGGATGCTCACAGTCAGCTATTGGATGGATCACAGGGCTCCCAATGGAGGAGCTAGAGAAAGTGCCCAAGGAGCTAAAGGGATCTGCAACCCTATAGGTGGAACAACATTATGAACTAACCAGTACCCCGGAACTCTTGACTCTAGCTGCATATGTATCAAAAGATGGCCTAGTCGGCCATCACTGGAAAGAGAGGCCCATTGGACACACAAACTTTATATACCCCAGTACAGGGGAACACCAAGGCCAAAAAAATGGGAATGGGTGGGTAGGGAAGTGGGGGGGGAGTAGGGGGGACTTTTGGGATAGCATTGGAAATGTAATTGAGGAAAATACATAATAATAAAAAAGAAAGAAAGAAAGAAGAAGAAGCAGAAGCAGCAGCCACCTAGTTACCACTACATATAACCTCAATCCTAGGCCAAACTGACTCTATCTCCCCAGATTCAGTTTGAAAGAGTCCCTCCTAACGTATGCAGGAGCCAACCTCTTTAGACCTGGTGGGAACATTTGCTCAAATTAAAGCCACGTGGAAACCACAGTGCAAGATACTCGGGGCACCCCTGAGACAGAAGCTATTAGGACTGAAGCTAAGTGCTCTGTGTCTTTTCAATTCCTTTACTAAATCAAAAACACCTAAGTCTAAGGCCTGGCGTGATAGCTCAATGGTTTAAAGCACTTACTCCTCTTTTAAGGGAGCAGGGTTGGGTTCCCCACACCCACATTAGGTGACTCAAAAACCATCTGAAACTCCAGCTCCAGTGTCACCACACTGTGTGGTGAATATAAACTCATGCAGCCTCGCATACACAAATACAAATTTTTTAATACATGAATTTTGCAAAGTCTTTCATCAAAATAGTATTTTAAAAAGTAGCCCATCCAACTCTTTAAACTTTTTGTGACAGGGGGTTTCTTTCCCGAAACACGTGATGGGTATGAATGGGAAGCATTTTATCTTGGTAAGGCCTTCACCAATTTCTTTTTCAATACTTTCCTTGGACTTAACTGAATGTAAAACTCAGCTCTGTCTACATCCAATCAGAGGCGACTAAGCCTTCAGGCAAGAACCAGGAAACAAAACAGCTCCACAACCACAAAGAAACACCTTATGCCTTGTCTTTATTGCTTCTGGTCAAACATAATCTTAGATGTTAAGATACAACTTGAGAAGCCGGGCGTGGTGGAGCACGCCTTTAATCACAGCATTTCGGAGGCAGAGGCAGATTTCTGAGTTTGAGGCCAGCCTGGTCTACATAGTGATACAAAGTGACAGCCAGGACTATACAGAGAAACACTGTCTCGAAAAAAAAAACAAAAACAAAAACAAACAAAAAAAGAACAACAAAAAAGATACAACCTGAGAGACCAAACCTGCCAGGTGGGCGTGGTGAAGCACGCCTGTTATCGCACCAATACAAGGGCAGAGGCAAGGACCATGAGAGGCCAGCCCTTAGCTAGAGCGAATGCCAATAAAAAGGAAAATTGGACTCGAAGTCAGCCTTCAATGTGGCCTATCGTTCTTTCTGTGGCACTGCCACCTAGACCTAGGGCACACCTCTGTCACCTGCAAGAAACAAACTGCTTGAACCCTGAAAAACTCTCTTGTGGGCCGTTCACGTGGCGACCCCTGGAAAGCCTTGTGCTCCTGGAATCTGGACCCTGACACACCGTAGGCGGTGTAGGGGGACCCGGCAGCTCCCGGGTTTCACCGAGGTGTGGTGTGGACAGGAAGGTGAGCACAGAAGGGGCACCCGACGCTCCTCGCCCCCGCATCCTGATCAGCTCTGGAGGCTTCGGCCTCCCTCCCAAGAGCCGATCGCCCTAAGCCCTCCACCCAATTCCCGCCAGTGTCCGTCCCCCAGGGCCCACCCGAGGAGGCCTGCTCCGGGGAAAAGCCGCCGAGCCGCAGCTCTCCATCCGCCCACTCGGGAAAAAAAAATCCCTTGGCTGCCGCCATGTTCCCGCGCCGAAGCCCACACCTGACACCGCGGGCCGCGCACCTGGGACACACCGGGGGAAACGCGCGACGTCGCGGGGACACTGGGGCGAGACAGCGACTCCACGGGGGTCACAACCTGGGAGAAGAACCCGCCGCTAATTCATCCCGAAGCGGGGAGGCGTCGAGCCCCGTCGCCTTAGTAATGCGTCCCTCCGGGCTCCACCCTGATTGGCTCCTGGCGCAGTGACGCAAGGCGTCTCCGGCTGCGTGGGAAGCCCTTGAACCGGGCGCTCCGCCCCTGCTCCGCAGTGGGGAGAGACCCCGGGCGTCGTCTAAGCTCCTTTAAAGGAACCGCGCCCCAGATCAGTGTGGCCAGGCGCAGATGCCTGCCAAAGCTGGTAGGGGTAGAGGAGCAAGAAACCAAAAATGAGAACTCAAGCGGTGGTCTCCGGGGAATCTAGTGGTTGCGTAGGGGGATGGCAAAGCTAGAGCACTCATTTGCAAGCCTAACGTTTACGTCAGGAATCAAAGGGCAATTTAGTATCCAGCCAATTCTAGAGCCTGAGTTTCTGCTGGCACAAAACTCAAGACACCTTCAACGCCTGAGGTTACCTCATGGAAAATAAATCGGAGGCAATCATTTACAACTCTTACTTTCTTGCCTCATGTAAAGAGCAAATGATCACGCAGTCAGTTCTAGAGCCAGGTTCCTGATGGTGTAAAACTAAACGCACCTTCATTCAACCCCTAAAGTTGCAGGATGGAAAACGCAGAGACACTAAATGACAAGCGTTATTTTCTTGCCCCAAGTCAAAAAGCAACTCCAGGTTCTGTGGTGCGCAACTGTTGCTAATTCGCAGTGTTTGCTCAAGTCTCAACGTTTCCTCTTCTGGATGGCCCAATCAGTTTTTATGTTGCTGTCGGGTTTTTGTCGTTGTTGTTGTTGTTGTTTGGTTTTTTGGGTTTTTTTTTTTTTTCTGTTTGTTGGTTTTTTTGGTTTTTTTTTTTTTTTCTGTTTGTTGGTTTTTTGGGTTTTTTTTTTTTTTTTTAAGTTTGGTTTGGTTTGGTTTGGTTTTGTAGGACACTCTTTTGGAAAGGTCTTTGTGCCTTTCTACAGTGTTGGATCTGGCTCCAAACCTACCAGACTAAGCACCTGGATGCTAGAGACTGGTTAATTTAACCTCTTTGCGTTTCCCCTGCACAATACCTTCTTGCTGACTTTTAACAGATAATAGACATCTTTAAAAATATGAAATGTCCACACATAGCCGACAGAGCCTTTCAACAGCTTTTCATTTATGTTTATTCATTTAATCTGTTTATTTAACATGAAACAGAGAGAAATGAATTTTTAAGTTCAGGGTAGCCTTGTGTGGTAGTACATGCCTGTAGTCCCAGCAGTCCCCATAACAGAGCCAGGAGACTGCCTCTGCAAGACTCTAAATTTTAAAAAACAAATGCAAGGTGCCTTCGCGCTCAGAGCCAGCGTTACCTCTCCTTTACCTTTATTCAATACTTAAGTGTTTGAGATGTGCCACAATTGTATTAGAAAACAGAAAATACAACGAAGGAAAAAAAGCAGCACAAAAATGCAGTTATCCCTCAGAGGTTGAACGGACCTCACTTTTGTCTCTAAACTCAAGAGTTCTGGGAAAATCTTAGGAATTTTAAGGCTTGTCATTGTTTTGAACTTAACATGGGGATCCCCCAGAACCTCTCAAGAATGCACCGCTGTGAGTTCTCTGAGGATTTAAAGAGTCTATACATAGCCTTCCCTCTACTAGAGATTCCTCTTTTGTTCTAATGGATTAAAGGAGAGTAGTGAAGAAAGATGGATACCCGAGACTCCAGGATAGCCCCCTCAACTTAGATCCTTTAACCAACATTTCTCAACATAAAAATAAATCAGAGTACTTTTCTTTCCCCAGTCTGTAGTTATTTAAGACACAAAAAAGGGGGGGGGGGCTAGGCAGTGGTGGCTCACAACTTTAATTCCAGAATTGGAGAGGCAGAAACAGGCAGATCTCTGTGAGTTCCAAGCCAGCCTGATCTATAGCATATAAGAGACTTTGGAAAAGGACTGAAGAAGAAGAAACGTGGGTCCTCATGTACAGCAGTCTCTCCTTCAGTCCTTGCAGCCTAAGAGTCCTCTCAGGTCTTGAAATTGAGCAGCAGATTAGAATTTTCTACTGGGGTGACGTCTGAACCCACTTTTTCACTTATCGCTCATCAGCTCAGACTATATATTATACAGTACCATTATCGTCTGCCCACATACCCCCTGCCTAAAGAAAAGGATGCTATGTTCCATCAGCCATCTTCAGAAGGTCAGGTCAAGATCCCTGGATGCCACTTCAACCTTGCCATCCATTATGGTAATTAGATTGTCACTGCTTCTCAGAACTGTCTCGGCTCCTCTGGCATCTTTCATTCCCCGATGCGACTATTATAAATAACAACAGTCCCATTAGACATGTCCTGCTTTTAGAAGACAAACACCTCTGAGCTTCTCAGTGATGCTGTTACTCTCTGGCAGAGCCTTGAGCCTCGGAGTGATAAGCAATGTCATCCAGGCCCTTGCTGTGGGGGACAGAGGGAGCCAGAAAAGTTTCTAGTCAGTTGGCCAATCCATTTGCAGTTTCTCTGATTTTTTTTGTTTTTATTTCTATTTCCACATTGTACCATGAGAGTTCTGGGATCTCTCTTTCAACGTGGTCATTTGCTTTCCCTGGATTTTAAGAGTCATCCCAGCAGTATATTAGAGTTGGCTCCCAGAGCTCAGACCATGGGAGGTGGGACACTGATTTCCCTCCTCAACTGTCAAGACAAGATGAGATTTGCCACACAGACCCAAGTAAGTGGACCCTGTATCTTCCAACAGAGGCAAAGAGGCCTACTTGAATCTGAGGGTTCCAAGTTCTCAAGTAAGCCTCACTCCAAGGCATGCTCTGCTGTTTCTGGGTCAGCACCCCAACTTTGGCATTGGAAATATGTCCAAGATGACTAGCTAGCTAGCTCTTAAATTTCTGGGGTTATACCTAGTCTTCAGTTAGGATGCATGTGTCGAAAAGTCTTTTAAAAATCTACTGACCTTGTCTTCCAGTTCCGTGTTGCTTATATAATAATAGTCACTAATCTCCAAGTCCTTACAGTATTTTCTTCAAACCCGTCAGTCTCCAAAGCAGCTAACGCACTTCTCCTCCTGCACCCTTCCTTGTTCAGCAAAGTCATCTGCCATGCTAGCCCAGGTACTGTTAATAGTTCAGTAAGTAGCTATGGGATCGGTTGCCTAGCAATGGGACTTGTTCTCATTTTCCTTCCTGTCCTCTTGAGAATGCCATCTTTTGTTGGCTTCCTAGGACCACCTCCTGCTGGTGGCTTCCTAGAATTGGGGGCAGGGGGTGCTGAAGCAAAGATGTGCTTACAAGACTCTTGCTCTCAAGAGAAGAAGGTGGAGGTGAAAGAAACAGATTAGGGAGAGGAGAGAGGAAAGTAGCAACATGGTCTCAGCTAGAGACCAGCTTCAGCAGGAATTGCTTGGAATGCTTACAACCGCCTTGAGGCAAAGGAGTTGATTCCTTTGTGTTATATTCCTATATTGATCAGCTATCAAGAACGGGTAACTTGAGGATGCGGTACGGAACCAGCGCAGCAAGGTGCTCACATTCCTCTGAAGGAATTCTCCTCTGGAGAAGAAGAATATCTGAGATCCATTAGCGACCAGAGTTCGGAGCATCAGGTGACTGAAAGAATCCTAACAACATCCACTGCACTAGGAACACTAAGTCGGCACTAGCTTCTTCAAGGAGCCTGCGTGTGACTGCTCGTGCCTGGCAATCTCTGGGAAGACACAAGAGAATCTCTAGCAACAGTTGCTTCTGCGTAGAGGAATCGATAGGAGCAATCTGGCGTGTCTGTATTCCCTATTCTACAATTAGAATTCTTATCTAGTTATATGTCTTGTCTTTTTAATTTTGAGGTAGGAAATAAAAAAATGTGCCCATAGGTTTATAGGATGGTATTAATCTATTCTACTACCCAGAAGGGTAATTTCTCTGCAGTTTCTAAATCTTTCTTGATTTCCTGCAATACAATATACAGCTGATAAATAGCTCAGCCTCATGAGCCTGATTTAATAGGCACATTTAATAGGACACTCTCTGCAATGCTCAGGGAAATAGCATCACAAATAGTAACCCCCCCCCCCCCCCGTTGTAGTTCTTACTGGTTTTGTTACTATTATATACCTATATGGCCATGTAATTGCCACTGCTGCTTCTTCCCCTTCTTCTTCTCCTCCTCTCCCTCCTCCTCCTCCTTTCTCTCCTTCTCTTTCTGCCAAATGTGATAGTAACAAAGTAGAATATGTGCCCAGTAATAGACTTCGAGGAAGGGCCAAGTGAATTATTGCCAACAAGATTAAAAACAACTCTCTCCAGTGGTATGGAGTAGAAGGAACACACAGAGCTAGTAAAGGCCACAGACACTTAACTGAAGGCCTAAAGCAACCACTCCTGCAGCCCACGGCCTTCCTGGTTCACACAGCATTTGAAATAGGATGTTTTAATTTCCGGAGAAGCAAGTGTTGTCTTTGATAGCAAGGGTTGTCTTTGATAGTTCGGGAATTTGAGGGCTACAGTGAATGAAAGAAGTTTATGCTCACACACACACACACACACACACACACACACACGCACACACTAGAATCAAGTTCTGATGACTCTCCTTCATCTGCTCCACTGGCCTCTATCTGTTGCTCCATGCTAATCCACCCAACAGGCATCTCTGGAAAGTTTCTGGACAGGTTTTAGCATGTGAACCTCAAATGTGCATCTTCCAGTGCTCTTCCTGGAGGGTAGGCGGGGCGTGTTAAGCAGTAGTTCAGCGTGTACCTAAGGCCATAGTTCCATACTTAAGGCTTTTCTCTCCAGGGTTTTCTTCTGCTTGTCTCTTGAGGCAAGGTCTAAATGCAGGACTGGCTTAGCCCTTTATATTGAGTCTCAAGATGCTTAGACAGCTTTTGTTAATTTCTTTCAGTGTGAATTGTTCCTTCCTTCCTTCTTCCCTTTCTTCTTCCCTGCCTCTCTCTGTATTTCCTTCCTTCTCTTCCTCTTTTTCTCCCACCTCTCCCTCCTGCCTCTCCTCTTTCTTTCCCTAGGAAAACAGCAGCATGCACCTAACTCCCTTCGATTCTATGTATTTACCCCTTTTTGGACTATCTGTTTCTTGACAGAACTCTTACTGATCAACTGATAACCCTCTATTTCACTTGGGCGAAATGGGGAAGAGGCCATTCATCCCGCATGGACAAAACCATTTCCCTTGCTCCTCCCTCAGGCCCTTTAGGTCTGAAAGGAAATCTTCATTGATGAGTAGCCAACCCAGCCAACAATGGCTTAAACTCCAAGGTCATTTATTCAAGTATAGAACAGGCCAACGCAGAATTGGTTGTGTAATTCAAGGATGCCATCAGAGCCCAGATTCTTGCTTCCTGCTTTGCTTCCCACAGTTAACACAGGAAACAGGAAACAGGAAACAAGGAAGAGCTATTCTCTGTGGGAGGCTGTTGTTTGGTTTCTGGTTTTGTTTTCTTGAGACAGTTATTTGCTAAACAAAGCTGACCTTGAATCTCCTCCTAGGCGGAGATTACCGCTGGAATCACCATTTACCCAATGGTTTGTAGTTTTACACAGGTGGGGGGGGGGGCAGCTAAACTCTGCAGTGGACAGTAGCTAAAGGTGAGAGTTTGGGGATAACAACTGCATGGACTTCCTATGCCACACGTGAACTAACCCTCAGACCAATTGTCCCTCCCTGGGAAATTCTCTACTGTTTCTGCTGTTATTACATTGACTTGTTGAATAATTGACTGCAGAGGAGGATACTCACTCGCCATCTGCATGTGGCCTGTGGAGGGCAAATGACAACTTCAAGTTCCCCCTCTACTGTGGGTGGGTCCTGGAGGTCAAATTCAGTAGTTAGGCTTGCCAGCAAGCATCCTTACCTGAGCTGATGCCCTCTTTCTGAGACAGTCTTACCCTATCTGCCAATAGAATTACCTAGTATCTTTCCCACACTATTTCTCTTAACAGTAATGACCTGTAAGACCCTGACTTAGTTAAGGTTTTACTGCTGTGAACAGACACCATGACAAGGCAACTCTTATAAGAACAACATTTAATTGGGGCTGGCTTACAGGTTCAGAGGTTCAGTCCATTAACATTGAGGCATGAGCATGGCAGCATCCAGGCAGACATGGTACAGACGGAACTGAGAGTTCTACATCTTCATCTGAAGGCTGCTAGGAGAAGACTGGCTTTTAGGGAGCTAGGATGAGGGTCTTAAAGCTCACACCCACAGTGACACACTCCCTCCACCAAGGCCACACCTACTCCAACAGGGCCATACCTCCTAATAGTACCACTCCCTGGGCCAAGCATATTCAAACCACCACAGACTCTATAGCCATCTCTTCCATCTTTATTGGTGAGCCTATTGAACAACCTCTGGTAGCCACACATTGTGTCTAGGATGGTCAACCACAAATCCATACTAATTATATATTTTACTATTGTTTTCTAGATACATCTGGAGTCTCAAGATTTGGAAAGAGCTACTTGTTCCTGTTTTACTAATTCCCAGAGACTACGCCAACCTCCCTAGCTAGGAGCCTTTCCTAAGCAAACCAATCAATGCGGAGCACCTCATTCCTTAATTCTTATACTCCAAACTAATATCCCTCTGCAGTAGTCACTGCAGGGCCAGGTATCTGTATAAACTGACAACATGGCAGCTCCAAGGTATGGTTGAGGAGAAGGGTTTTACTGTAGATATTGGGGAGAGAACGGCCAGAGGCATCTGGAAGAGTCCAGAGGAGACAGAGCAAGTTGTAGACTATATATGGCCAGCAGACTTGACTTGACCATGAGAGGAGAGAGACAGAGGAAGATCAAGAAATGAAGACACAGAGAGAGGGCAAATGAGAGAAGAGGACTGAAAAGCGGGCAGAAGAGAGAGCACGCCCACAATAGCAAGGTTATAAAGACAATAAGAAGTTGGAGAGAAAGCCGGGCGTGGTGGCGCACGCCTTTAATCCCAGCATTTGGGAGGCAGAGGCAGGCGTATTTCTGAGTTCGAGGCCAGCCTGGTCTACAAAGTGAGTTTCAGGACAGCCAGGGGTATACAGAGAAACCCTGTCTCAAAAAACAAAACAAAACAAAACAAAACAAAACAAAACAAAACAAAAAGAAGAAGTTGGAGAGAGAGAAACCCATGAGCTGGAGAGGTTTACAGTAGGGAGGAGGTGAGAAGAGCCAGGATGCTAACTAACATGGTCTCTGAGGTGTATAACAGGTATTGTGATCATGAGGGAGCCTGGAGCGAACATACCTGAGCTTTGGTATATAAATAGGCACCACAGATGTGACTCCTTTGGTGTAGGGGAACTGGCTTCCTAAGTTCCTGAAGAATGCTGGCTTTTGCCTTACCGCCAGAGTTTGGACCTAACACTATCTCATAACAAGACAACCTTGTCCTCCAGAATCAGCGGAAATAATTGAATTCAGCCCACTCCCAAGCCTGCTTGCCCCACCTCACCCATCGCTGCCCATGGAAACCACAGTGGCTTTTGTCACCACTCTCCTGCTACTTCTGCCTCTTAACTTACCCTGTTGCTTCCCAGTGAGGCTGCAGATGGCAAGCCAAGCAAAGGGAACCGTGAACTGTCTTTTCCATGGGCGTCACCTCCTGATATGTTGGCATCATCATAACTGAGTAGTACCAGGACTTCAATGTAATTTTTTTAGATTTATTTATTTTATCATATGTGTATGAATGTCTTGTCTACATGTATGCATGTGTTTGCCTCATGCTCATAAATGCTCATTATATGTATATGTATATATTATATTTTATATTATATAATTGCTATATATTATATTTGTTTTTATATTTTATAACATAAAATGTTATATAATATAAAATATAATGTAATTTATATAATTATATATATAACATAACATAATTTATATATAATATATAATATATAATATATAATATATAATATATAATATATAATATATAATATATATTTGTTGTATATATCAATTATATAATATATAAGATATATATATGATATTATACATTATGTTGTAGTATATTTATTTATATATTAAATTACATGTAATATGTAACAATTATATATAATGCTTTTCAAGACAGGATTTCTCTGTATAGCCTTGGCTGTCCTGGAACTAGTTCTATAGATTAGGCTAGCCTTGAATTTAGAGATCTGTCTCCAGAGTGCTGGGTTTAAAGGTGTGTACCTCCACCTCCCAGATGCCATGATCTGTATTTTGAAGTAAACCCAAATGGGTTTCTCTGCATTTGCTCTCTCTTCCTAGAGACAGCTCTGTGGGATTACTGTTTCTTCCCTACAGGAGCTCACTCTCTACATCCTCCCACAAAACAAACCTGAGCCACTTGGCTGGCATCTTCTCATCAAGCTTGCTCCCAGACATGTCTTCCTGGGCTAGGATTGGCCACCTCCAGAAGTATAGCTTAATCAGATGTCATGGCACATACGTGTTGATTACAGCTCTTGGGAGCCTGGGGTAAGAGGATGATGAGGCAACACTGGGCTACACATGAGTTCAAGGTCAGCTTGTAATATATATATTAAGACCTGGTGCGGCTTAGTTTTGTCAACGAGAGTCAGTTGGGAGGAGGGAACCCCAGTTGCAGAAATGCCTCCATCAGATTGGCCTGTGAGTTTATCTGTGTAACGTTTTCTTGATTGTTCTTTGGTGTGGTAGATGGCTCCATCCTTGATAGGCGATCCTAGGAGGTCAAAGAAAGACAGCTGAACGTGAGCAAGCTTGTAAGCAGTACTCCTCTCTGGGCTAAGCTTCTGTTCCTGCCTCCGAGTTCCTGCCTTGAGCTCCCACTCTGGCTTCCTTCCATGATAGACTCTACCTTTATGATGAAATAAACTTTTTCTCCTTCAAGGTGCATTTAGCCATGGTGTTTTATCACAGTCCTAGGAAAGCACATTAATACAGACCCTATCTCAGAAAACAAAGAGTCGTATATATAAATTATAAAGAAGCGTGACAGGCTACACGCTTTCAGGGGTGAAAAGAAATATCCATGAAAACATCAAAGGAAAGAAGTCTATCTGCTGCAAATGTATTTAGTTGTTTAATGTTACCATAATCCCAGGAATAATATATTATCTTTCTTTTACAGCTATACTACTAGAGTTAGTGTGTTAGTTTCCTGTTGATGATGTAACAAAGCTGATGAAAGCTAAGTGGTTAAAAACAAGAGAAATGTAACATCTTGCAACTCGGCCTCCAAGTCTAAGGGAGTGTGAATGACCTTGTGTCAGTGGGACAGAACACTTGACAGAAATGACTTGAAGGAGACAGTTTTCATTTGGCCTCACAGTTTCAGTCCACTCTAGCAGGGAAGGCATGGAACTCACAGCAGCAGTGTATTGGAGGCTGTGCACATGATGATAGACCAGAAAGCACAGAGTGGCAGAAACTAGAGACTAGGCTCAGTGACTTATCTGCAGTCAGATTCTACCTCCTAACATTTTTAATAGTTGTCCAAAATGGCTACTGGATGAGGAATAAGGAATCAAAGCATGAACCTGCCGGAGATAACCCAGATTCAAACACTGACATGGTGGAACTAACACTGAAGGCTTGGGAGCACTGTTGCTGTCTGCAGGCATTGAGATTGGGAGCACTGCTGCCTTCTGGGGCTGTTGAGATTGGGAGCACTGCTGCTTTCTGAGGGCATTGAGAAAAAATATTTCATTTCTTTCCTCTTTTCAGCTTATGGTGGTGAGTGTTACTGTTTATTTTATGGTCCTTCTCTCTATCCTTCAGGTGTCCCACTCCAATCCCTGCTTCCAAATCACAGCCCCTTCTCCTCTGCCACAGTGAAATCTCCCTCTGTCCTATTCTAATAAGGACACCATGATTACATTAAGGCCCACTGGATAATCCAGGATAATCCCTTCATCTCAAAATCCTTCATTTAATTGCAATTTCAAAGTTTCTTTTGCCGTGTAAGGAGGCATTCATAGGCTACAGCACTAGTGCCTGGATGGCTTTGAGGGCCAATCCAGGTGCCTGCCGGGCTGCACACCTTCTGGTACAGAGGCCATTCCATGACCTTGCCAGTTCCAGCTTCTGGAATCCACCCGAATTTCTTGCATCATGATTGCTTTCCCTACCTTCAAAGCTTCTTAGCATCGTCAAATCTCTCAACGGCACTCCAGTCCTCGGCGTCGATGATCACAATTTTGTCTAAGCCTGGTGGTCCCCTCCCTGCTTCCCTCTAGAAAATCCCTGATGCAAAAAGTCACTTTTGCCATATAAAGTGACATGTTTACAGCTCTGGAAAATGATGCCATAGGCATTTTGGGAGGTGGCAGGGAGGAACTACATTATCTCTGCTACCACGTACAGAAGGCAGCCTGGACGTTCTCAGGTGTAAAGGTGGCAGAAGCAAATGGGAGCGACTCCAAAAAACTTTAGAGATTGATGCTTGTGATTACCTAATTGGATGAGCTTAATAGGTTTCAAACTCTGATATATGTCAAAACCTATATTGCACGCCTTAAACGTGAGCAAAGTGTTATGTGTCTTTTATATCTCACTAATCTCGTTTTAAAAACTTCATAAGGAAAGAAGCCCAAGAGCTCGACACTTGGAAGCAGTGTAGCCAGGATGCGTGCTCATTCCTGTGTTTGATGCTGACCCCTGTCCCCATGCTCAACACATAGCCATTCCTTTCTTTTTTTCTTTGAGGCCAGAATTTTTGAGATTCCCAGAATATATCTTGCCTTAAAGAAGCTATGAGTGAGCCCTGCCTTGGTGGCACACAGCTTTAATCCCAGCACTTGGGAGGCAGAAGCAGGCAGATCTGTGAGTTCAAGGCCAACCTGGTCTACAGAGCTAGTTCTAGGACAGGTTCATTCTGCTACCCAGTGGTTAGAGACAGTTCCTGTGAAAGAAGAAAAGGGAAATAAATATGCGCAAGCTGACCATTAGTTACAAGCAGGGAAATGTGGACAAGCGCCCGAGGACGCTAACTTGCTCCGAGGATGTTCTAGAGGTGAGAGGCCATGCAACAGTATTCTGAGGTTGTTCAGGTATCCCGGGTCTGTTGCTAAAGTTTCATCCCAATGCAAGAGAATGTCATTTATGTGTGTTCATGATTGGTCGTGTATGTATGTGTTCATGTGTTTGGAAGGCACATTCTATTCCAAGATCGATTGGAGATGTCTTGTAAAAGGTTCTTCCTGTCGAGTCGACTCCGGAACTTTCCATTGGATACTGTTCTAGTTTGATTTCTGTTGGTGTGATTAAAAAAAAAAACAAAAAACACCCTGAGCAAAAGCAGCTGGGGAAGGTAAGGGTTTATGTCAATTTACACTCCTAGGAAACAAGGAAGTATATATGGAGGAAGTCGAGGCAGGAATAGGAACTCAATGAGAAACATTGCTCACTAGCGCCCTCTGGCGCATGTTCGGCTAGCTTTCTTATCTAGCCCAGCCCACCTGCCCAGGGATGGTGCCATCCACCAGGAACTGTATCAATCAAGACAATCTCTCACAGACATGGCCAAGGAGCTATCTGATTGAGGGAGTTCTTCCCTTAAAGTTTTGTCTTTCAGGGTGGCTGCAGGTTGTATCAAGTTGTCAGTAAACGTTAACCAGCCCAAACACTGGTTAGACACTGGCTGTTTCATCTTTGCTGGGGCTGCCTTGGGTTCCTGATTCAGACGGTATCGTTGTAGGCTTCATTTTGGAATTATTTGTGTGTTTTTTGAGATTGGGTCTGAATCACTATGTAGCTCAAGCTGCCCTTGAACTTAACAATCTTCTGCCTGCTGCAGACTCCCAAGTTTGGGGTGACAGGTATGAATTACCATACTTAGCTATTTGATATTTCTAGATCCTTTCGTCTCCCCTCCCGAGGGATCCATACACAGCTTGTTTCCCTCCCATCAGGATAGTTAAGAATTTAAAGAGAGTAAATAACTTGCAGAGATGATCCAAAAGGAAAAAGAAGGAAAGGGCAGATACGCCAGTACTCAGTTCGCCATCCAAAAAAACAAAAACAAAAACAAAAAACAAAAAACAAAACCATGCAGCTCACGGGTCTGGAGGTAAACTATGGATCTAAAGACAAACCGTGGATTTGCTCACAGTTTCAGAAATGACAAATACAGCACAGTGAGCCAGGTACCACTGAGTTCCACAGCCACTTCCCAATCCTATGAGTGGATTGGCTTTAACCTCCGGTGAGATGAGAATAAAGCAGAGTTGCAATGACATGGAGCTGCTCTGAGGTGAATCTGTCTAGATGAGAGTTGCTTACTCATCGGCCTAATTTGGCTTATTCATTTGTTCCAGCTCTGTCTCAGGGGAAAGGAAAATACAAATATCACTCAACCTGGAAAGAAAGTGCTTCTACCCTGGGACTCATGGAGAAACGTTAGCTTCAGAAGCACCCATGGAGTAGGTAGCGTTGGTCTGCAGCCATGCCAGGGCACCGAATCCGGTCCTGCTTTGCGTTGTTGTCTAATTGTTTTGCCTCGTTTCCCCTCTCTGAGATTCAGTTTCCTAGCTAGTTGCAGCATGCCCTTGGGCAGGATTCTTAAAACCTACTCTAAGTCCCTGGTTCTCATTTCTACTCTTGTGTCTCTAATTGCATAATGGAAACTCAAGGAGGGCTGAGTGTGGCTCCTAAACAGACCATGTACTTCTAATGTGAATCTACACAGGGATCCGAGAGCCCTTAGCTGCTGTCCAGAACACGGAGTGCCTTGAACAGTTACCAAATCATCACCCACGATGGCCAACAAGCCACACACCATTCAGAGACAATCTGATGGAAAAAGAGGAACCTCTCAGCTCAGAGGGTGTACGACCAGAAGAGCCCTTGCTAGAAGCAGTTGTTTCTCGATCATCGCAGTTGGGGTTGTTCGCCTCATAAGGGAACTGAGGTGGCGAGTACTTCTGTGCTCACAGGATCCATGGTTTCAAGCTTCCGCTGCACGTTAGAATCACTTGCAGAGCTTTTAAAACAGCATAGATCATAATGGCGTTGGTGAGGGGTGGGATCTGGCTATGGGACCTTGTAAAACCTCCCCAGGGAATTCTAAGTGCCTTCAGAGTGGAGAAGCATTGATCGAGGACGGATGCTGGAATGTAATTACTGGGGCCCACACCTGATTTCCTGGACACACCTGCCTGTAATGTGATACACTTTCCAGTATGACCGACGTGGGATGAATCAGTGGAAGAGCAAAGAAATGAATATGAGACAAGATAAGGGAAAGAGTTTGAGATTAAAGGTCAGAAAAGCTTACCCCCAGCCCTGGCCCAATCGCTATACTAAATAGTAGCAATTATTCTCTCTAAGCTTCAATTTATTCTCTTGTGCAGAAGGGATAATAGTACTTGCCGTATCCTCCTCTCTAAATCATGGTGAACTCGGCATATGATAAAGAGCTTTGCATATTTGCGCATTATATAACCTTGTGAAATTGTTTAAAATAAAGCCTAACAGTCATTCTAGCTAATGGGTTCTTAACTAGGATAGAAATATGACTCAAGAGCTGGTCTGTGCAGGCTGATGTTGGGCTCCGTGAGGGAAACGGAGCCCTCACTGCAGCAGCAGCAGCAGCAGCCTTGCTCTCACTCCCTCACCTCAGCATCACTGTGTCTACCCCTCCACATTGCTGTGGACTGCATGTTCTGTCCTTTCAAAGTTCATTTGATGAAATCTAATCCCCAACACGATGGTATTTAAAGGTGGGCTTTGGGAGGAGTAACCAGACAATGAGCATGAAACCTCGCAAATGGGATTAGTGTATTTACAAAAGTCACTCTGAAGAGCTTCCACCCCAGATGCCTTGACGGGCAGTCACGGGAGAGGCTAGCTGACCATTCGACCCATCTACAAATAGATGGATAATGTGATAAATATACAATGAAGCTTTATTCAGCTGGAGAGAAGGATGGAATTATGTCATTTTCGGGAAGATGAATGGAACTGGAGATGGGTGTGTTAAATGAAGTACGCCAGACTCAGAGAGATGAACATTCCATGTTTTCTCTCATATGCAGAATTTAGGGTTACATATAAATAAGTATACACAAATGATACACACACACACACACACACACACACACACACCCTGAATGTAGAAGGGGAAATTATGAGGTGAGAGAAATAGGAAGAAAAACAAGACACTATTGTCCAACTGAAATAAACCTAGGGGTATGTGTGTGTGTATGTGTGTATGTGTGTATGTGTGTGTGTGTGTGTGTGTGTGTAGAAGCGTGAGTACATGTGACAGGAAAGCAGAAGAGAGGAATGGAACCAGCAAAAAACTGTCGAGGTAGTGTTGTGGGAACGTAAGTGAGGTACAGTGACATCTGGGTTGAAGGTGCCATAATGAAACTCATTATTTTGTCAAAATTAATTTTAAAAGTGGGGGTGGTATTTAGGGTTTTATTGCTGTGAACCATGACCAAGGCAACTCTTATAAAAAAACAACATTTACTTGGGGCTGGCTTACAGGTTCAGAGGTTCAGTCCATTATCATCAAGGTAGGAGCATGGCAGTATCCAGGCAGGCAGGGCACAGGCAGAGCTGAGAGTTCTACATCTTCATCCAAAGGCTGCTAGTGGAAGACTGACTTCCAGGGAACTAGGGTGAGAGTTTTAAGCCCACACCCACAGTGACACACCTACTCTAACCAGGTCACACCTATTCCAACAAGGCCACACCTCCAAATGGTGCCACTCCCTGGCCCAAGAATATACAAACCATCACAGGTGGCTAAGGATGTACCTCATTTGGGAGAGTGCTTTCTGAGCACACAGGAGACCCCATTACGCTTCCCAAAACCCCTTAAAACCAAGAGTAGAGAGACACATGCCTGTGTTCCCAGCACTGGAGAGGCAAAGGCGGGAAGATCAGAAGTTTAAGGTCATCCTTAGTGAGTTCGAGGCCAGCCTGGGAGATGTTAGACAAGTCACATAAAGAAAAAGAAAAGCCACCATCTATGAAGCAGAAAGAGAACACTTCTAGAGACCAAGTTCCCCAGTAACGTGGCCTTAGGCTTCCCAGCCAGCAATACCTGAAGCGCTAGACCTGTGTAATTATGAAGACCCCTAAGCTATAGCACCATGGTGTTTACAGCAGCTCAGATGGACTAGGAGACAGATTCTAAGCATGCGGACTAAGCAGCACCCTCAGCCAGCAAGCCTGGAATAGCAGCTGTTTCCAGGGGTTCCTCCCACCCCATCTGTCCCATCTGCCTACTGCTCAGCACAATATTGATGGCCACGGGTGTTCAGTGAACACTTGCACAAATGTCAGCGGATTTGGGGTTCCAGTTTCCAGGTACAGTTTTAACATCTATCTGTCAGGTTTTAACAATTTTCTGCATTACAAACCTGGTAAGTTGGGACTATTCTCTTATAAGACTCATGGATCTGCTAGCTCTTTAGGCTGGATGTCCCCTGCTGCCACCGACAAATGCTCCCACCCCCTGTCCCTAGTCCTCTACTGAGGAGGCCTGTACTTGGCCCGTCATAAAGAGGTTTGTGGAATTCAGACAGAACATATGGTGTTGCCCAGAATCTTGCAGTTTTTATTTATGTTTTAAATAACTTGTTTTTCCTATTGTTGCAAAACAGCACATGTCTGTTTGGAAAAACTAGGCAAGCAAAAATTAAGCACAAATCTTTCATAAATCCCTCAGTCTAAGAAAATCACTGTTTAATGTTTCTGGCTTTGCACACACACACACACACACACACACACACATATTTTGAGAAACAGGGTCATCGTTTATTTTGTGATTTGTAACCTGCCTTTTCTTTGAGCCATGTCTCACTGCCTTAAATGATCCTCTTGCACCATTATTAATCCCCACTCCCACGTGTCCACTCTTGCTGCCACCAATTCCATACAGCCATTTACAAACCGAGCACTATAAATTAGAACGAACTAAACCAATTGGCAACGTGGAGGGCCTTGCTTGCTAACTGGTGCTTTGGACAATGGTGTCTCCTCAGACACAAACCTTGTATCTCATGAAATGTTTGTTTCACCCAGAGCTCCAGAGCCCAGGCTGAAACAGAAACAAAGAGTTTATGGAGAAGCCATACCCTTAAAACTGCTACAGTTTCTAGGAAACTGGAAAATTCCATTGCTACAGCCAATGTCAACAGCACAGGCAAGACAGGAATGAGGGAACTCAAAAAGGAGGAAAGAATTTGATTAACAGAGACTAGGAATAACTAGCAAAAATGCCATGAACAGGACCAGAAAATACTGGCTCCGGGCGCTGATGTCTAGAAATTAGGAAATGCCTTTGCCTGCGCTGGCGTGAGTTGGTAAGATGGCAGGCATAGAGGACATGTTTCAGTCAGAAAGGATGATAGGAGTTACGAATACTAGCGGCAATGAACCTAGAAAACAGCATCCCAAAAAACACCCATCTTGGCTTTGGGTCTGCCTGGATACCCATAATGCCCTTGGCCACAAACCACCTGGTGATTCAAGCAGTTGCTAAGCCACTGTAAGAGATCTCAGTACTGTCGCAAGGGAGGTGAGCCAGGCCCGTAGAAAGAGGTGTGACCGGTTCAGACTGAGAGCTAAGGGAAAAGGTCACATAAGGAGAGGCTCCGCTCAGTTTCTCTGGTGCTCCATGCCTGCTCACTACAGTGGTTGCAGAAGGTGGACCAGTCCACTTGTCTCCTGATGCGTTTCTTCACTATCTGTTTAACAAAATGCTACCCGGGATAACTTGCAATTTTGTTTTTTGTTTTTGTTTGATTACTTGTTTGCCTTTTGAGATAGGGTCTCATGGGGCCCAGACTGGCCTTTAGTTCTCAGTGACCTTCCTGCTGCCAGGATCTTTAACTTTATAATAACTTTAATTATTTTAATTATCCATTATTCTATTACACAATTCCTGGGCTCAATTCCCAGCATATCATACACACGCATGCAATTAATACAGAATCAACAACTATGCTTTTAAAAAGTTTTTGAATAGCTTTATGGTTTTCCTTGAGTTTATGATTGCCTCATTTTGTGGTACTATAGTTTTCCATAAATAAATTTCTGGTTCTCTTTGTGTGCTTTGAAAATATATCTAACTTACTAGCTAATCCTCCAGTCATACTTTTGTTCTGCTTATCTTTTCTGGATTTTTTTCTGAATATCCTCGGCTTCAAAGTACACATGTCACTGAACCCTCTTCCTGACTCTTTTTTGCTAGTACCCTGATGTAGATTCACTCTTCATTTTGTCGTTGTTGTTATTGTTGTTGTTTTATTTTGCTTTGGGACAAGGGACTGAGGTGCATATTTTACATGTCAAAGCAGATCTGGCTCCCAGGTTCTCCCAGCATCTCTCAGTCCCTACCTGGCACACCCTGTCTCCAACCTTAAACTTTCCAGTCCAGGGACTGGGCTGCCCTTCCCCCCAGAGGCTCTTCCTTATATAATGCAGACATTTTGGCTCTCTCTCTCTCTCTCTCTCTCTCTCTCCCTCCCTCTCCAAACGTGTTCTTTCTTTCCTTCCTTCCTTCCTTCCTTCCTTCCTTCCTTCCTTCCTTTCTTCCTTTCTTTCTATCTCTTCCCCCTCCCCTGTCTCTACCTTGCCATGGCAACTCCCCTGGCCTCAGTCCTTGGGGCCAAGTAAACTCACCTGCAAGGAGCTTCTCAATAAACCCGCATTTAATATAATCTATCTCCAATTGGCTCATTTCACCGGCGCAGAAATGACTTATCAATTACGTTGAGAAGAGTTCTCATGTAGCTTAGGCTAGCCTTAAACTCATTGTGTAGCCAAGGATGGCCTGGAGCTCCTGATCCTCCTGCCTTAGCTCATAACTTCTGGGGTTGGAGGCATACACCCCACTCCTGGTTTTGTTTACTGCTAGCGATGATCCATCCTACAGCTTTTTTTCATGCTAATTAAGTATTTCACTCACCTAGCTGCATTCATTTACTTTTAAAGTTGATAGAGTAAATTTCCCAACAAATGACATGTGAGAGGTGAGCTTTGTGAATTTTGCATTTCTGAATGCAGCATTATTTTTCTCACCACATTTTGTAAAACTTAATCAACTGTTAAGAAACCCGTTGCCATCCTTTTGGTCCTTATTTTAAAAACCAAAACCAAAACCAAACCAAACCAAACAAACAAAAAAAACCCAACTTCTCTGCCTATTTAATAGAACCTTTTAAAACCTGGGTGTTTAGGTTCTTTAATTTGTGGAAGTTTTGTTGATTTTTTTTATTGTTTTATTTTGTTGTTGTTGTTTAATAATTTCCTTCCCATTAATGTGTCTGTTCCCTCCATTCTGGCAAGGCTGGTAGATACGATACAGGGTGCACAGTTCCATGCGAATCTCAGATAATCAAAAAGTGGTGTTTTAAAAGGTAAAAATCTTGCCATATAGCACAAGTTAGCCCAGAATTTTTATGTAAACCATGATAGCCCTGAACTGGCAATCCTCCCAAGTGCTGAGATTATATGTGTCACCAAACAAATAACTTTTTTATTGTGACTATGAGCCTGTTCTTACTGCAAATATGTTATTTATCCTAATTTATTTCATTGTCAGAAACTCAAATCTAAGTAAACATGCTGTATCCTGTTAACTATACATGAGTAGTCTATTGACTGGGATTCTTGTTATTAGGCACTAGACCTGTATGGTTGAAGCTATTGCTGATGCTTGTATTTCATTGTCTACTAAACTGTTTACATTTCTAGAGGAGTTCCGTTAACCTGGCTCTGTTGTTGTTGGCTTGTTTGAGTGCAGCCGTGGCTGGCATCAAGCTCCCTATTTAGCTGAGGCTGACCCTAGACTCTAAGCCTCCTGTCTCTGTCTCTCACATGCTGAGATTACAGGTCTGTGTGATCATGCCTAGTTTCCATGGTGCTGGGTATTGAACCCAGGGGTTCGTGACTTCTAGGCAAGCCCTTTAGTAACTGAACTTTTTAATCCCAAGCCCAAAGTTTTATCAATGTGATTTTTATTAATATGATTTTATTCTATCTGGTCCTACCGTTCAAAAATTTTAAAGATATCTGTTCTTATAGTGCGTTCATTTCACTGCACTTGTTCTTGTTTAGAGATCTGGTGTCTTCCTGGCTTTTTTGTTGTTTGTCTGTTTGTTTTCCGAATTTCCACCTCTAATCTTTGGACTCCTTTTTAAACCTGGAGACTCTGTCAAATGTCACGTTTGGTCGTCTGAACATAATTTAAGGTTGAGTGTTCAAACACTACTGAAAACTTTATGCGGCTCTTCTGTGTGTCGGAAGGGTTCTTTGAACTACATCCAGATGAGAATACACTCAGCTTCTAGCAAGCTGATGGTCTCCCATTCCTGCCTAGTGTACTGTATCCTCTGTCTGTCCAGTCAGCTATCCACACACCGTTGTCTTCCAGACTAACTATTTCAGAAGTGCCTTCCCTCATATTCCTTTATTCCTGTTCACGTCCCTAAACTCAGATACACAGCACTCTCCTGTCTTCCTCTTAGGTAAATTGACTCACTCCCCATGTAAACCATAACCAGTCTTATGAGCCAGTGTCTTTCTGTGTTTCCATAACTTCACATTTGTGTATGAACCAAAGTCTGACCATTACAGATTATAATGGCCACAAGACAGTCACAGAAACAGAAACTTTTCATAGTGAAATGGGATTCTTTATAGAGCAGGTCGAATACAAACATTAAATATTAATATTTTTCCTTAAAGTTACTGGTACATAGGAAGTACAACCTATGTCCCCATTCCCAGAGATTGAGGAAGAAGAGCAGATACGGGGTAGCTATCACAATATTTACCATCATTTGGACTGATGGAGAGATGGCTCAGTGGTTAAGAACAATGATTCCTTTATCAGAGGACCCACGTTTGATTCCCAGAACCCACTTGGCAGCTCACAAACTATCTGTAACTCCAGTCCTAGAGGATTAGACACCCTTTTCCAGTCTCTGTAGTCATTGAAGATACATGAGGTATGGAGATATACATGTAGACAAATATCAATAAAAATAAATATATAAAAGATATTTTTTAAAAATTTACCCATCCGGCCTGGTGAGATGGCTCAGCAGTTAAGAGCACTGACTGCTCTTCCAGAGGTTCTGGATTCAATTCCCAGCAACCACATGGTGGCTCACAACCATCAGTAATAGGATCTGATGTCCTCTTCTGGTGTGTCTGAAAACAGTGACAGTGTACTCATAAATAAAATAAGTAAATCTTTTAAAAAAAAAAAAGAAAGAAAGAAAGAAATTTACCCATCACTTTAATTTTGATTTATGAGATGGAAGGTTCTTGCCTGTGTTGGAACATTGCCATGGAGACGAGAAAGCTGTGATTAGGACTTTGAGTTCTGACATGATGCTGTGAGTCCAAAGGTACTGTCTGAGATTTAGCCCTCAGGGCCCAAGAGATGTGCTCAAATAGGAAGGAGCCCACAGGTTGGAGCCGTAGCCAATTTCAAGTGTAAGGAACCAGAGTGTCCTGCATTGCTCCTGATAATCAAATCAAAGGAGCAACGGAGAGCAAGCTGTGGCCAGGCTCCATCACTCCGAGTCCTCTCCATTGATAAGGAAAACACCAAACAGCTCTCTCCTGTCCCATCAGATTTAGAAGCACACAAAAAACAAAACCTGGAAATCCTATCAGACAGACTCTGAACATGAGACAGAGAATGGAACATAAACAAAGCGTTTTTATCCAGTGATGAAAAGATGGAAGACTGAGATAGTGGGCAGAGGAGTGTCCTCCGAGGGAGACAGACAGCTCAGAACCGAGATAGCAAAGGCGGAATAGTTATTGCCTGGGCTCAGCCACAGAGATAAAAGCTTCAGCGGGTATGCTGTGAAATTGCAAGAAAAAAAAAGAAGTCAGCTTATCAAAGGTTTCTGTCTAAGAGCAGGCGGGCAGGAACTCAGCCAAGCAGCAACTCGTGACAGTCACATATTGGGGCCCGACTTGAAAGGGGCCTCTCAGGTAGAGTCTGAGGGGGAACGGGGAATCTAGTGACAGCAAAGCACAGGTTGGCCAAAGGGCAGGGGAAAAAAGGGGGGAGCAATAAAGCCAAGCTTTTCAAAGTAGGCAGAGATCACTGACAACTGCTTGGAAAGAGACCTTGGAGAGTGACCTATTAATTTTCTGTGTTGGCTGCCAGGGTACCATACCCAGGTTTCCTTATGGCATTTCGATGACCGGGGCAAAGCAGTAATAAAGGATGAAGCAATCCAATAAAAAAGAATAAAAGGTTTATTTTTTTTTTTAGTTACTGAGATTGGCAAGGACATGTGGGAGACTATGCAAATGCCCGTGCGCATGCGCACGTGTGTACACACACACACACACACACACACACACACACCGTAGAACCGAGTGTGGCTGGAGGGAAGGAGAGACAATGAGACAGGAATGAAGACAAACAGACGCTTGGAAGAGGGCACTTGTGGGAACAACAAGCAAAAAGGGAAGCAAAAGAACTCAACTTTCCTTTAACATGAACGTATCCTATATCCCTGAGAGGATGTGGGCTTATGGGGACCCCTAATCCCAGGGCTGACCGGGAGAATCAAGTTAAAGCTCTAGCAAAAGTCTCAGAGAACCTTTGCTTCCGCTGACCGCAACTTGGCAATTCACGCGTGAGGAGGCATAGGAATTAGTTGTTGAGCCTCAACAGGGTTAGATTAAATAGAAATAGAATTGGCCTTTTCAAGCCTTGAAAATCAGACATGAGAGGTGGCACAGACTTGAAACCCAGATACGTGACTGGTGCTTTCAGCTTTGAACTATCACCTCTTCTTCGGATCTTCACACTCTGGGCCATGGCTTCCTAGCACAGACCTTGAATCTGATGCTTTTATTCCTACCTTCTAGATTCTGACTCCCAGTCGGTGGCCCATGGCTATACTATCCCAGAATGACCAAAGCAGTATCTCCATCACCAGTGAATATATACTGGGTGACCACAAAGTATATGTAGCACTTTCTATTTGCACACTGAGGGAGAAGGAAAGATTTACGGTTGGGCAAAGGAGACATTTGCAAACACGCCTTTTAGCCCCTTGCCCCAACCATCTCCCTTCCCCTGAAAATAAACAAGAACCTTTCTTCTTCTCATCATCACCATCATCGTGACAATGGCTATTGAACAATTTCTGATCACCCAGGCAATAGCTTTGTGGTAATACATATATAACCATTCTTTTAATGTTACAAAGAATGCTCTTTTTATGTCCATTGTCCAGATGAGGAAACTGGACTGTAGTGAACTGAAGGAATTTAGGAGTTTAGACCTAATGATCAAATCCACTTAGGGCTACCTCCAGATTTTAGAAATATTCTATTTATCCTCATCACCTTATTTTTTTCCCTAGCTTAAAAATGTTATTTTCTTCAACAAGTCTAAACTAGGTACATAGGAGATGTTACTATGTCATCATTCCATGCAGTTGAAATCTTTCATTGGTATACACAATGAGTGATATTGTGAATTCTCTAGTCAGGATACTAATTGGATTGTTTTATTTTGTCTTTCAGAAGCTGGTCAGCCTTGCCTCGGGTGCAGTAACATTTTTCAGACCTCCCGGCCTGGGCCACTGTGACCTGGTGTGAGAGGAAGTCCAGGGGTTCTCACCATTCGCTACTCAATGTCTTCTCTACCATGGAAAACAACATGGTCCCACTCAGATGTACCAGTGGCTGGTGGCTTGACTTGGTATCTTGTCACTCCTGGTGACTGTCTGGGAAAAGCTGGTATGAACATCTGCCCAGATTAGTCAGAGAGAAAACACACTTGCTTAGCTAATCGTTTGATTTATCATCTGCCTTAAATGATTCAGTTTTAATGCAGTGGTCTGAATGCAAGGGCCTGGGAACCTGACTCATTCTATCCGTATTTCCTGGGTAGTACTAGTAGGTCCAAATACCACCCAAATCATGTTGCATCTCCTATTATAGACCCTTAAAGAAGGCAAGCTCACATTTGTCTGAACCAACTGGAGGGCTGAAATAGAAGGAGGTACAAGGAGGAGACCAAGGATACAGCCCCTACGACATGTCCATAATAACTTCCTACTCTCCACCAATATTCAACAATGTTAATAATATTGCTAATTTATTAAGAGATTGATCTATTCATTAGGCTAGAAAGCCCATAATCTAATTGTTTCTGGAAATGCCATTTGCATATCCTCAGCTTAGCTAGTTATATTGTGATTTATCTTCCTCTTTCTTCCTTCCTTTCTTCTTCCTTCCTTCCTTTCTCCTTCTTTCCTTCCTTCCTTCCTTCCTTCCTTCCTTCCTTTCTCTCTCTTTCTTTCTTTCTTTCTTTCACTCCCTTCCTTTCTCTCCTCTCTCTCTCTCTCTCTCTCTCTCTCTCTCTCTCTCTCTCTCTCTCTCTTCATTTCTTTCTCTTTGTTTTTCCCCCTTTTCCCTGTTTCTCAAGACAGGATTTTTCTGTGTAGCCCCGACTGTCCTGGAACTCATTCTACAGACCAGGCTGGCCTCAAACTCAGAGATCCATCTGCTTCTGCCTTCTAAGTGCTGGGACCAAAGGCATATGCCAACACTTCCCAGTGTATCTTGTGATTTTAATCCAGTCAAAGTGGAACTATCATTGATGGCTTTCTGTTCGTCAAAGGAGTGCATGTAGCCCTGGAGGGCCAGTAGCCTATGCTTTGGAGAATGAAGCTCACAGGTACCTTTCACTATCCTTTAATTGGTGTTAGCATACAGGAAGCGATACAAGTTACAATTGGAAGTTCATTGTAATTTAGGAGCTTATGACCCAGGTTTGTGTGTGTGTGTGTGTGTGTGTATTGGTGACAGGTGAGGTCAGAGTAGAGATAAACCTGAAGCAGTGTGACAGGACAGTTTAAAACAAGGTCTGTTCAAGGGCTAAATAGCTCTATAGTCATCAAAGGAGAGAGAGGAGCTCAGTCTAGACCAATGGCCTTTAAAGGATAAAAAAATGTAAGAGTCTTCACTTAGGACTTGGGAGGCAGGGAGGGGAAGAAGCTGCCTCAGAAGCTTTGCTGAGGAAGGTCATGGTCAGCTCTGGACAGTGAGAGAGCAGAGGTAGTCTACTTTCCTGGCAGGGATCAGGCTGCGGGACCCAGGAGCCTTGCACAGAGGTCTTCCAAGCTTCTACTGATAAGACCGCTTTGTCCCTTAGTCTATAGTACATCTTTCTAAACAGTAACATCCTTAAAGCTTGAGATTCTGGCTTGTTTGTCTCTACAGGATCTAGAACAGATGCTTAAGAATGTGTTGAGCAAAACTAATGGCTGCAGGCATCATTGAAAGTGAGACTGGATGAATGAAGGTGATGGACGACTGAAGGTAAGGCAACTTGGAGGAGTGAATGAACAAGCTGTGTCTGTAAAGAAACATGCTGTGATTGACAGGCATACCAGTGCATTGGGATGGCTAAATATGGCATCTTGGGATTCTACAGACTTATTTTTATGTCATCTATGTGTTCAATAAAGGGTTATTGAAAGCCCATAATGTTCCAGACACTGCTATAGAGGCTTGGGATATGCCTGTGCTCAAACAGGGAAGTCCTACCAAAGTGAAGCAGCTGCTTTGAGTGGGAAAGACAGCCAGGCCTGCTGCATAATTTGTAGAAGCTAGTGTACCATGGGGAAAATGTGAGTTTGTTTAAACAGCAGGAAAAAGAGTGTTACTAAAGTTACTAAAGTAAAAAGGCAGATATTCTTAGCATACTTAGTATACTTTAAGCCATGGGTTCAATTCTCAATGTGTGTGTGCACGCACACACACTCACTCACACACACACACACACACACACACACACACACACACACACACACACACACATGACCATACTTTCCTTTTATCTGCAGCCTCCCTTTCAGCTTGTCACAGCATCTTTTAATTTGCTTTTTAAAAAATCCTACGAAAGTGCTCATTTTTACCATTATCACTATGATTTTTTGACCATCCTTATAACACAGGATGCCAGTTTCAAATGTAAAGTAAGAGCCACTTTAATCAAATTACACAGTTCATATTTCATAGCTCATACATGCATATGGACTTAATTTTTGCCAGAGCAGTGGAAGTGCATAAAGCTGGCTCAGTTGTTTGTAGTTTGGTCACTGACATACAGTACTCTCTCCACACCCTGTACTTCTGCTTTCCTGATGAGCTAAAGAGCATCTGGAATGAAAAGAGCTATGGGATTCTTCTTCCATGTGTGTGTGTGTGTGTGTGTGTGTGTGTGTGTGTGTGTGAGAGAGAGAGAGAGAGAGAGAGAGAGAGAGAGAGAGAGAGAGAGAGAGAACCATTCACCCCTGAAGCCCTGACGGTCCCCAAAGGCTACTCAAGAATTTGCTTCCAATGCAGAAAGAATACAGATCATGAGAGAATCATGCATGACCAAAGAACCTCATCCTGTCCGCCCTGACTCATGTTACTTTCTTTCCTGCATTATGTTAAGACTGGATTTGAGTGGGCCTTTTGGAAGCACTGTCTGTTTGAAAGCAACCACAAATCCTTTTACTCTCTCCTCTTGCAACTTGGGCTTTCTAGCACAGGCCTTCGAATGGAGACTCTGAAAAGCATGTGAGAAACTTGCACATGTAAGTCAGGAAGACTCAGACTAGACTACAGCCTCATGCCCACTGTTCAGCGAGATGAAAATAAAGGGCGTGTGTGTGTGTGTGTGTGTGTGTGTGTGTGTGTGTGTGTGTGTGTGTGTGTACATGCACACAGAGCAGCTGGGAGGTGTGGCATGATGGTGAGACTGTGTCATGTCTAAGTGAGGTTTAGGTAGTATGGCATTTGTATGTACATGTGGTATGTATATATTGTTTGAGGCACATGCTCCTGTGACTGTGTGTAGACTCTGTGGCATGTTTATATAGGTGTGCAATGAGAAATGAAATTTGTTTCAGTTTTCCTGTACACTTTGCCTCCAAGATCTGTAGTCTATATCGGAATACCATTTCCCCCTACACACGTGTGCACACACACACACACACACACACACACACACACACACACACCTCTTCTCTTGTTCATCTAAGAAGAATAAATAGCACACAGGTTTTTTGACATTCACAAACAAACCCTCGTGGTTTTTATCTGAGTCAAGTACCCCTGGGGCTTTGTGTTTTTTTCCCTTCCTGTCCTTCCTGTAAATCCGTTTTATGCGTTGGAGTCAGAAGATGACATCTTGTTACATCATGTTAGACAGCACCATTATTTTTTCCAGCAAACCATTTCCAATCTGGCTAAGCAGACAGAACTGAACAAAGACAGACAACCCAGCATAAATAAAAGAAAGGCTTACAGTCCTTTGGGAGAGACCCAGAGGAGCCCTAGTCCTCGTCTGAAACCGACTTGCTCTGTTCCGTTTTAACTCCTTAGATCGGGGGTGGGGGGGGGTGAGAAACTTCTGTAAGCTCAAACTTCTTCAGTGACATTGTACAGGCGCACTCTCCCTGCTGGAGTTGAGGCTGGAGGGAGGTGTGCTCTGCAGGGGAAGGAAGATCAGCAGAGACTGATGCTCACTCAGAGGTCCTTTCTAGCCTGTGCTCAGGTCAGGCCTGTCTTTTGCTTTCCAGATGCAGCTGCTATTTATAGTCCTGTCCTTTTGCTACTTTGCCTGCACCCCCTGTGGTCAACTCAATGTCTATATTTAAAAAGAGTGGCTCTATGCTCAAGTTCACATCAATCCTAGAGACTTTCTTTCCTTGAGCTATCTTCATTCTGAATCTCAGACACAAGACACCCCTGGGTCCCCTTGTGACCTCCTGGTTTCTGACAGTGAGCCTGGAGTCCTACAACCCTGGCCTGGCTCTATACTGTAGCCTGGGCTGTAGTGAGGCTTTTGGGTTGTTGTTGTTGTTGTTGTTTTTAATGTGTTTTGGTTTTTGTATTGTAGAGTTGTGCTGTGCTCTTCAGATCTTATTCTTGGTGGGCTGGGGATGTAGTTTAGTTGGTAGAGGGCTTGTCTACTATTCACAAAGCCCTGGGTTCCATCCCTAGCACCACATAAACCAGGTATGGTGGCACATGACTAGAGTCTCAACACTTGGATGGAGGCAGGAGGATCAGAGAACGATAGCCTGGAACCCACAAGACCTTGTTTCAGAGAAGGAAAGGAAATCTTATTCTTGCTGATCTACCTATGTGCCCTTTCCAAACCAAGGTTACCATGTCTCTATTTGGCCAGAAAACATTCACTGGATGGCCAGCTATATTGTCTATATAACTAAGACACAAACCCTTAGGATCTGTCTGTACAATGAAGGAGCTGTGAGGGCTTAGAGGCAATGATTCAGGTTTGAACCATAATTCCAAGTTACGTGAACATGGACGCATCAATGTGCCTCCTCTGCCTGTATAGAGTGTCTCCTGGAGAGGCTATGAGGGCACATATGAAATCACAAATACACAAATACAAAGGATTCTGGAAACGTCCTTATTCTCAAACACTACTCTTAGCTCCCATACTTCTCATAAGAGTGCAGCAAGAAGTAAGGGTGGCAAGAAATTGAGACGTTCTAGAGCAGTGCTTCTCAGCCTTCCTAACGCTGTGACCCTTTAACATCGTTCCTCATATTGTAGGTGACCCGCCCTCAGCCATAAAGTTATTTTCTTTTGTTTGTTTGTTTTTGTTTTTCTGAGACAGGGTTTTTCTGTGTAGCCCTGGCTGTCCTGGAACTCACTTTGTAGACCAGGCTGGCCTCAAACTCAGAAATCCACCTGCCTCTGCCTCCCAAGTGCTGGGATTAAAGGCATGCGCTGCCACCACCACCACCCGGCTTTTTTCTTCTTTCTTTCTTTCTTTCTTTCTTTCTTTCTTTCTTTCTTTCTTTCTTTCTTTCTTTCTTTCTTTCTTTCTTTCTTCCTTCCTTCCTTCCTTCCTTCCTCTCTCTCTCTCTCTCTCTCTCTCTCTCTCTCTCTCTCTCTTTCTTTCTTTTTTAAATAAAGTTATTTTCAATGCTGCTTCATAACTATAATTCTACTACGGACATAAATCATAGTGAACATACCTGACATGCAAGATATCTGATATGTAACCCCTGTGAAAGGGTCATTTGATATTTGACCCCCAAAAGGGTTGAAACCCACAAGTTGAGAGTCGCTGTCCTAGATGAAAGTGAATATCTCAAGGATTGTAGTGGTTCAACATCCAATCAATAATTGATGTTTTAATTAAAAATACTTGAGATTCAAACTTGGCAAGAATTTACACATGTTGCATTTAATTCAAGCCAATAAAGGTCAATCGAGCACATTATAATTTAGTCAGTATAGTCAATACCAACGATATAAAGGAGAATACAAAATTAAAGTTGAAGATTCTTATCAAAAAAAAAAAAGGAAAATGTAGCAATATAGCTAAAAATAGAGAATCCAGAATTCAACCTCACTATATATATTTGGAATGTGATTTTTTTTAATGTAAGGGGCAATTATCTAATTATGATGCAGATATCATTGGGCATTCGTTTAGGAAATTATCTTATTTAGATCATACTTTATATTTCATAATAAAGGAAATGAAAAATTATCTAAAATCACATATATAAATACTCAAATTATAGGACAAAACTACACACATCAAAAAAAAAATCAGTGTAGAGACTTTGCCAAATCAGTGGAGAAATAGCTGTTACTTTTGAAACAGTAGAACAGTCAAGAATGACAGGGACTGTGCTTATTCTCTGTCACTGCCACAACGTACCTGAGAAAACCAACTTAATGGGAGAGGTCATGGCATCGCAGGCTTCTGCCCATCGTCCTTGTCTCTATTAATTAAGAGTCCCTAATGAAACAGAACAACATGGTGGTGGTGACACGTGGAAGAGGTTAGTCATGTAATGGGGGACAGAAGCCAGAGAGTAACAGGAAAGAGCCAGGGGATTAAATCCCCCAAAGGACGTGCTTCGAGTCAGCCATTTTCCCCAATCGTTTTCTAGCCTTCAAAGTTCCTGAGTCTCCAAATAATCTCTTGGATTCCGACCCTGTCACAGAAAGGATGAATCCACAGCTAACAGCAGAACCTTCATGACCCAACCTCTTCTCAAAAGACCACCAACTGATGAAACAAGACCTCAGTAAAAGGACCATAGGGGAGCTTCCAGATTCAATCCCTAGAGGGCACGAATAAATTGTGTGTGTGTGTGGTATGGTGTGTGGTGTGTGTGTGTGTATGTGTGTGTGTGTGTGTGGTGTGTGTGGTGTGGTGTGTGTGGTGTGTGTGTGTGTGTGTGTGTGTGTGGTGTGGTGTGGTGTGTGTGGTGTGGTGTGTGTGGTGTGTGTGTGTGGTGTGGTGTGTGTGGTGTGTGTGTCTGTGTGATGTGTGTGTGGTGTGAGTATGTGTGAGGTGTATGTGTGTGTGTCGTGTGTGTGTGTCTGAGAACGCTCACATGCACAGCGTTCGCAGACACACACACAGCTGCATACATGCTGTGGCACACTCAAGGAATTTAAAGGGCACATTTTGAGAGTTGACTCTCACTCCCCAGTTTGTTTGGGGCAAGGTCTTTTTTACTGCCCATGTACCCCAGGCTATCTGGCCTGAGCGCTTTCAAATCATTCTCTGTCTAGGCCTCCCATCTCACCTTGGGAGAGCTAAGATTACAGATGTCTACCACCAGATTTGCCTTCCCCCCTACCCCCTCCCCCACCCTCCACAGGTGGGTTCCTGGATTCAGGTATGAAGTGATGAAGGATTTTACTGTCTCCACCCCCACTCCACCCCCACCAATGATTACTAATGAGCAGTGTTCCTACTGGTGTTAGCATTCCTATGTCTTCCTTCGAGAAATGCTACTCACATCTTTGGAGTGACATTTCTCCTTTGTGTATTGCTAGGGATTGGGCTAGCCAGGCAAGCGCTCTACCATTGGGCTGCACCCCCCACCTCAGGCCCTTTGCTCTTTTTAATTGGGTTGTTTATTTTCTCAAGAGGGTTGTTTGAATATCTTATATATTTATAGATAGAAAAGCCAAAGAGTAGGAAAGCCCTCTCCATGTTGTGCTGGATTTAAATTGCAAGCGTATTCCTATTTTAAGGTTTGCTACCTCTGTGTTTATTTGATTTGATTTTGATGGTGTAGCACTGGGGTTTGAACCCAGGGCCTCAGACATGCTAAGCAAGCACTCTGTTACTGAGCCATCACCACCCGCAGCTACTTGTGGATGAATTCCTTCATCACCCTGGCCCGACTTAGCTCTCCAGTTCAAATTCCAATTATTTGTCTGCTTGTTGGCTTTCTGATGCAACTTTCTGTATCAAATGTTCCTTCCCTATTGTGGCAATTGGCTTGGAAGCTGAGAGAAAATACCAGGATGGAGTAAGTACTTCCTTTCTCCTTCCTAGTTTCCTAGGGGCTAACTTTTGAGTCACTGTTCGACTAGAAGTTAAGCCACCATGTGCCCACAATCAGACTAGCAGTCCTGTAACATCACACACAGTTCCAGGCACACAGTTCACAAGGACGAAGAAGATGCAGCATTTGGTCTCAAAGAGCTCATTACCCCTTGGGGAAATACACATTAAACTCTGCCTTAGTTACTTTTCTGTTGCAGAAATAAAGCAGCCAGAAAAAAGCTACTTAAGGAAGGAAGGAAGGAAGGAAGGAAGGAAGGAAGGAAGGAAGAAAGGATAAGGAATGCTTGTGCTCAGCTTTCATTCTTTTTATAGAGACTAGGAACCCAGCACAGGGAATGGTGCCACCCATAGTGAGTGATACCCCACAGGCATGCCCAGAGCCCTGTCTCCCAGGTAACTCTAGATGTTATCAAGTTGACTATTGAAATTAACCATCACAAACCCCCACCTTTCCTTATATAAATGTGCTAAGTTGAACATTTGACATTACACTCTAGGAAACATAAGCAAATTACTGACCCAGCAAAGAAATTCAGAAACTGTGTGCACTGAGATTAGCTAGAAAATAAGGGTGATGGGGATATGAAGAAGGATCAAGCCATGCCATGCTTGCTGGGCAAGCATGAGGACCTGAGGTGGATTACCAGCGTTCATGTAGAAAGGTGGGCACAATGGTATATGCTTATAATCAGCACCAGAAAAGCAAAGACAGGCAGATCCCAGGGACTTGTAGGATAGCCAGTAGAGCCAACTGGTGGTCAGCAACAGACCATATTTTCAAAATAATGTGCAGAAGCAGTTGAGGAGAATACCTAATGCATGCCCTGGCCTACACACCTACACAGACACACTCTAGCCTACACACACACACACACACACACACACACACACACACACACACACCGTATACTCATACACACATCTTGTCACATGGCTACATTCTTCATTCCTACACATGAGCATAGTCACATGGCTACAACACCCATCTCCACTCCTCTGTACATCAGCCACTGGACTGAAAGAACTGCATTCAACAGAGCGGAAAGGAGATAGGATTCTCTCCCAATCGCTCACAGATAAGGAGTGACCCTCGTTTGTTTTGTATTTATACTAGTTCCCAGCAAGATGTGTTCACTTTTGAATGGTGAAAAGTCAACTCTCTTTTTATTACCTGTTCATATGCTCTGTTCACAAAAGATGCCTTACAGTTATTCTAGGTTTATATTATTTAAAGTAGTTAAAGATCAAATTGTATAAAGGTCTACCCTATTGATGCTGGCTTAGAAGTCCAAGGGCTTTGGATCAATTGGGACATTTGTGGAAAATGTTCAACCTTGCTTGTGGCTGACTTGTTTCTGATGGATTGTGGTATGTGTGGGAAGGAACCAAGTTGAGATCATTGTATACTTTAAGCCTCAGTACTGTCAGTTTTTCATACAAATGAATGGCCTTTTGTTAAGTGATGAATTCAAAAATTAATCATTTAATAAAAGAATAAGGAGTTGGTTTCCAGCAACCGTGCTAAAATCATCCACTCAGGGAAGAACAGACTTTTTGACAAGTGGACACCCACATACAAAAGAACAAATTTACACTTTTACCTCATCCCACACACACAAATACACCCAAAATAGCATTTAAAACCTAAATATAGGAGTCAGAACTCTTCCCTTTTAGAGGGAAACATGGCTATAAATCTCCGTGTTATTAGATTAGGCAACAATTTCTTAGATTTGACACCAAAACACAGGCAATAAAAGAGAAACTAGATAGGGAATATTTCATTATAACTAAAGACTTGTACATTAAAGGTCACTATCAAGAAGGCAAAAATAATTCAAACTGCAAAACAAGAGAAAACATTTGTAACTGATATATCTGCCTAAGGTCTAATGCCCAGAATATATAAATAACGCTTAGAATTCAACAATAAGATATACAACCCAATTTAAGAGTAGACAAAGGACTTAAATAGGCATTTCTCCAAAGAAAATATACAAATGTCCAACAAGCACATTAAAACAATCTCAACAACATTAGTCATTAGGGGAAATGCAATTCAAAACCAAAATGAATTTACATTGGTTTTCATACCCATTAGTATAGCTATAATAAAAATAAACAGAATTACAAGAGATGGTGAGGCTGTGAAGGAATTAGAGCCTCGTACATTGTGAGTGGGACTGTAAAATGGCACAGCTGCTCTGGAAAACAGCTTGGCAGCTTCTCAAAAAGTTAAACATAGAATTACCCATAACCCCGCATTTCCACTCATAAATATATTCACGAGAGAATTGAGAACATATGTTCACACAAAACCTTGTACGTGAACATTCACAGAAGCATTATTCATACAAGCCCGGGCATGGAAGGAACCCCAACGCCCATCAGCTGATGAACGGGTAAACAAAATGTGCTGTCTCACAGAACAGAATAGTATTCAACCATGAAAAGAAAGGAGGCACCAATCCACGTTACCACATGGGATGAGCCTTAGAACATTAGGGTAAGTATACACAGCAGATACAAAAGGCCGTGTGTTGTATAATTCCATTTATATGAAGGGTCCAGAACAAGCAAGTCCATAGAGACAGAAAATAGGTTAGTGGCTCCCTAGGGCCACGAGCCAGGAGAGACAGATAAGAGCTGAATAGGCAGAGCATTTCTTTTGGGAAGATGAAAATGGTCTGGAAGTAGGTAGGAATGATGACTGCCCTATTCTTTCAAACATCCTAAAGACCACTTAAAATGGTCAATTGTATTATGCTATGTGAATTTAATCTCAGAAGAAAGACGAGTGGGAAGGCCTCTTATGTTTCATCGTGATGGATTCAGCTAGCCTTCAGAACCTGCTGTTTCCATGAGATAATGTGCTCCAGAGGCACATTTTCTGCTGTTCTGAGTCAGAAATGGGGGTGGGGCATAATACCAACATGATGTGGGCTCTGTCATCAAAGTGTCTATGCCTGGTTGGAGGATTCAGACCCCCTTTTCACCAACTAGAGCAACAGCCTGAATCAGAAGTGGTGCGAGCCAGTGCTCATTCTGAAGAAGAAACACTATAAGGTAAGGTAGGCTTAGCATGCACAAGGCCCTAAGTTTGATGCCCAGTACCCAGTTAGAACCAGGTGTGGCTGGGCAGTAGCAGCACATGCCTTTAATCCCAGCACTTGGGAGGCAGAGGCAAGTGGATTTCTGAGTTCAAGGCCAGCGTGGTCTGCAGAGTGAGTTACAGGACAGCCAGGGCTATACAGTGAAACCCTGTCTCGAAAAACAAAAAAAACAAAATCAAAAACAAAAAAGCAACTAGGTGTGGTGGTACAGGCCTGTAATCTCAGTGATCAGGTAGACAGGAACTCAAGGACATTCCCAGGTGCACAGCAGATTAAGAGGTCAGCCAGAGCTACGTGAAATCCTATAGGTCTCATAGAGAGGTGTGTGTGTGTGTGTGTGTGTGTGTGTGTGTGTGTGTGTGTGTGTATGTGTGTGTGTGTGTAATATAGGAGGGCCTTACAGGATGAAAAGGAACTTGATACGTATTGGAGATGTTAAAGGGTGTTCTAGGAAGTAGCACTGACTTAAACAACGGCTTAGAGATGTATAAAGCACTCAAAAGCAGCCATGTTGTGTCTGGATTGTGATTCTAGCTCTTTGCCACTGCCTTTTCTTTTCTTTTAATCCTAGCTCTTTGCCACTGCTTTTTCTCTTCTCTTCTCTTCTCTTCTCTTCTCTTCTCTTCTCTTCTCTTCTCTTCTCTTCTCTTCTCTTCTCTTCCCTTCCCTTCCCTTCCCTTCCCTTCCCTTCCCTTCCCTTCCCTTCCCTTCCCTTCCCTTCTCTTCTCTTCTCTTCTCTTCTCTTCTTTCTTTCCCTTCTTTCTTTCTTTCTTTCTTTCTTTCTTTCTTTCTTTCTTTCTTTCTTTCTTTTTGGGGGGAGGGGGTTCAAGACAGGGTTTCTCTGTGTAGCCCTGGCTGTCCTGGAACTCAATCTGTAGACCAGGCTGGCCTCGAACTCAGAAATCCGCCTGCCTCTGCCTCCCAAGTGCTGGGATTAAAGGCGTGTGCCACCACTCCCTGGCATTTTTTTTTTTTTTTTGGACCATTGCTTTTTCTTAAACACCAGAACCATTCTCCACTTTGATCCTTAGTTCTTATCTCAGAGACGATGCCTTCTATGTGAAAGTTGGGAAAGAGAAACATTGTCCTTGAACCTTGGTGGGGGCTTGGCAAGATCCCCTAAGAACCTTCATCAAATCCTATCTGCAGTTGTGCCCAGCTCCCTTCCTACAGGCTGTATCTCCTCTCTTGCACCTCTCTTTGCTGCAAGGACTATATCCATGCCCCTGCTTGACAGATGTCCTCCTTCCATCTTATAAAGGCTTTCGGTCCATGGATGAGGAAGCCAGGGACAAAAGGAGACCCACCCCATCCTTCTGTGAAGAGCTATTGCCTCCGACCCCTTTGGAAGTTAGATGTATTTTGACTCCTATTTGAATGGCAAACCCACTGCCTGAAGGTGGAGAGTGGGGGAGACTCGGGGAGGGTTTTGGTGCCGTGGCGCCTGCAACGCCTCCCAGATGAGCAGCTAGCTGTAGACATCCAAGGGTGTGCTTGCTGACATTGGCTCCCGCATGTATTGGGCATAATCCTGTTTTATTGTGTTTACCATTGTGTACGAAGAACATGACATTGCAAAGAGGAGCATCCTGGATGATGGAGCTGGTCCTCGGCAGACTTTCTCTAAAACTAGAGATAATCCCTCCTGCACCAGAACTCCAGTGTGATGATCCAGTCAGTGTCTCCAGCTCCCATGTGCTTACAGGAGACCAAACATCTGTCTTAGGCAATTCTAGCCTCCTGCCTATCCAAAGGTGGGTCTAAGCATGTGCCTACCTGAGACTGATGTCCTACCCAGTAACAATGGGTGGAGGATAGAAAACACACAACATAGTAAATATGTCCCCTTATACTCCGGACCAAGGGAGACATGATTTAACACTGACCCGTCCTTGAACCGGCTGATAATTTGTTTTTAAAATCCAAGCAAGCACGACTCCCATTCCACTGCCTATCGCTCGGTGTCTGAGGGATAATGGCCTGACAGTGCCGACAAGGACCAGATGTGCGGTAGATGGGTCGGGTCAGTCAGTGCTGGGAAGGAGAGAGGAGGGAGGGAATGAGCTGGGATGTCATTACTTGGAAAGGTCACAGGGTCACTGACAGTGGCAAGAAACAGATTTTTCCAGCTGCTTTCAGGCTGAGATTTGCTCTGCATAATCTGCATGCTTTTATCTGTTTCTCAAAATAGACAGGAATTTTTTCCACAGGCTGCTCCAATCTGGCTGTGGAGACGTGAGGGAGGATGGAGGAGACAGTTGCATGGAGTCCGGTATGTTCGTTTGGAGCCCCCATCCTCCACTAGTCCCTCCCTTGCACCAGCCCTATGGGATGGCAGTATCTTAATGTCCCCCGAAGAGGAGTCTCAGAATTGTGATAGATACTTTCCACTCTGAATTTTGCTTAGCATCAGAGTAAGCCATTCTTTCTCCTTTTTGCCTTAAGCATACAGAATAGAAGACCTTGATGGGGTCAGAAGCACAGCTCCTTGACCCTCTAGAACAACAGCATCACTTAGGAGACAAAGGAAGCGGGGAAGACAGCGGCTCCATCAGACCATATGGGTGTTACCAGTTCCACAAATCATTCTCCACCTTTGTCCTAGCCTACAAAGAAGCATCACAAATTATCTACAGAGATCTTCTGGAAGGTTCACTCTGGATTAAATCAGGCTCATCTCTCAGCAGCTGGTCCCTCTCGCCTGAGATCAAAAGGATCTTGAACCTTCCAAGTGAACTGCTGTCAAGCGAACAGCAGGAGGACCTCAAATATTATTTACATAGAGTTTTCTTTCTCCAATTATGTATTGGTTTCTTCTTGTTACAAGCCTATTTTATAAACATGGAAACCAAGACACAAAAAAGAAAACAGTGTCGGGATTATGTAGGCAGCCATTAGGCCATTAGGCCAGAAATGAATATATCTTGATACCACCTATATTTATTCCAGCATTTCCTTTCAATTGCCTACAGAGAGAGAGAGAGAGAGAGAGAGAGAGAGAGAGAGAGAGAGAGAGAGAGAGAGAGAGAGAGAGAGAGAGATGGAGGGAGGGAGGGAGAGAGAGCTTAGTTGTTTTGAGCATGCAGGAGAACATGCCAGCCTTGATTTTCAACTTGGAATTTCTCAGGCCTACAGGAAACTGATCTGAGCCTTTGAGGCTTTGCTGAGCTCCTTTGCAAGTGTCCTCTAAAGTAGACTTCGTTGTAAATGGAAGGAGACCATTTGCAAATGAAAGCAAGAGGAGCACACCAGATTGCTAAAGCTGGCAGTGCCTAGTGGCTCTGAGATGCCTTCCTTATATCAGATAGCTGGGAGGAGGGTAACAAAAGCAGAAATATGAGCTTCCAATCATCCCCTCTGGCCAACGTCCTTGGAGAACTCTTGTTGATGGCTGTGCCTAGAACCTGCAGTGTGGGAGTCAGTTTCCTAATGACAGCTTTTCAACACCAGGCAGAGTTAGGGATCAAGGGGGAAGTCTTGTTTCTCAGCTCTCACACCTGGTGCTACGGTGGCGTGGCATCACAAAGACAGCTGTAGTGCGTGGGGAAAGGACAGTGCTCCGAGTCTCATCAGTTTTAGACCTGGTCATCAAAGAGGAAAGACAAGGGGGAGAAACTTCCCAAAATCGGAGGGAGATGGACCAAGAGTCAGGAAGGAGGGAGACTAGAGTGAGGAGACAAGAACCAGAACAATGGTAACATGGAGGTAGCCAACCGCCTTCATATAGCAAGGCAGGGAAAGCCAGAGAGAAAGGAAGCAAAGTCATTTTAGCAGAGAGTGAGCCTGCCATTGGCTCCAGCACTTGCTGTAGCCCCATGCCTCCAGGGGTACATAGACAAACCATGTGACCTACCCTTCCAGGGCCTTCTAGCTCAAAGCAACTCAGAGGAAAGAGGAGCAGGGAGCTGGCTGGTTTTTGATGCATGGAACGAAGCAGGCTGGTATCTGAGTCACCTCCTCTTCTGGAAGCACCAGTGCACATAGAAACTGACTGATGCCACTGATGTCATCTGGTGGTGACTTGGACAAGAGGAAATGGTGGCACACGGGGCCAGGCACTTGTCCACACTGTTCTTCAATTCCCCCAGTACAGCTCAAAGGATGTAGAACTGTAGCTCTTTCATGATAATAAATAAAGTCATAAAAGGAAAAAAAAATAAAAGGAGTACATGCAGGGGACAGACTTTAAAAAGGATGCTTGATGTAAGGAAAACAGACTTTCATTACTCTTGTTAGTCCATTGGGAGGACACTGTGTGGCAAAAGGCACACAGGAAGACAGAAGCTTAAGCCTATCTTTGCCACATAGTGTGCTTGGTATCTTGCAATAGGAAAATGATACCTACCATGCAGAGTTCTTATGAAGACTTGTTACTCAGTGCTCAGCTTTTGAGAGATGGATATCTGTTGGCTATTAACAAACTTTTTGCTGACTCCCACACTCAGCCCAAGAGCCGGCTTTCCTAGGTGGCATTCTTGTTGGATGTTTCACCCCACTCCTTATACTTGTTTTATGCTGCTTTGCAGTGGAATGTCAAGAGCCTGTTGTCCCAGCCATTCCTTTTCTGGTGTATACAGGTAGGTGGCTCATTTATCACCAACTAGGCACAGAGCTGGGGTAGAAGCACTTGGCTTCTTGGGTGCTGTTACTTCCTCTACAGCTTGTCTGCCTTTTTGTACAGGTGAACTTGATGGTTCTTAAGATAGCTGAGTGCATTGCCTGGTCTCCATGCTGACTCAGAGTCCTTATCTGTGATATCTATAGAAGAAAAGATAGGGTCAAAACTGAATGAACAAGAAGTCCACTGTAAAAGTAGTTCTCTCTCTCTCTCTCAAGATTTATTTCATGTATGTGGGTATATTGTCACTGTCTTCAAACACAACAGATGAGGATCCCATTACAGATGGTTGTGAGCTAACATGTGATTACTGGGAATTGAACTCAGGACCTGTGGAAGAGCAGTCAGTGCTCCTAACTGCTGAGCCATCTCTCCAGCCCATAAAATTAATTCTTGGTGGGTAGGTTCTATGCCTCCTTTGTTCTCAAACAACTGTTGGGTGTTTCTACACCCTCTCTAGCTCACGTTTGCTCTTCCCAAAAGACACAGAGACCTGGTATTTTTTTAAGCTGCAAGCCTAAGCTGGGCAGATTCTGAGCCACTTTGACCTCCAAGGCTGCTGCTTTCCCAGCCATGCGGTCCTTTATCTTCGATCTGAGTCTTGCCCTAGTTCATTCTGGTCCATGTGTATCCCATGGAAACTCCCTTGGTGACCTGTTCATGGCAACTCCTCATGGTCTCTCCACATCTTCCATTCCTTGTGGTCTTTCTCTACCTGTCTGTCTCCTTTAGGACACCCTAACTGGAACAGGAAGTCCTGCCCTATTGTCTTCTGCTATTCTGTTATTCCCTACTCTGATCCAGCTCTTTATTAACCAATCAGGAGGTATGAACAAGAATGTTTACTAAACACTGAAACAGGTGATGCTTCATAAAAATTACAATACCAAAGTCTGTCCTGGACTAACTCTCTGCCAGTAGAGAAATCAGCATTTGAATCATACAAAGACAGCCTTTACACAGTGCACAAAACCATCCTCTGACACCCCACCTTTTGTTTATTTCTTATCTGGGGGGGGGGGTTCAAATACCCTCCGTCTCTTAGGTGCTATCAGGGCAGCAGCAGAGACTTTCTTTTGTAACTGAGGATCCCTCTCTGCTTCCCTGGGAGGAGGTAGAAGTCATGACACCGTGCTGTGGAATGCTCTATCCACTTGCTTTGGATTTTAGGAATCCATCCAATGACCATGCAGGAAGTCATCTCAACCTTCCTTGCCCGTAAGGAGCTTTAAAATTGGCCAGAGCCTCGGAGGCAGTTGAGCTATTAATGGAAAGTGAATCAACTCTGAGGCCCTTAAAAGTTAATGCTACTTGTGTAGTATAAACCACACTCCCATAGACCTTGAACGTCTAGGAAGCCTTGTGGCTTCCTAGAAGAAACAGCCTCCTCAGAAGCTGTGCTGCTTTTGTGTTTGTGTCAGGCTGAGTAGGTATGCCTCTTCAACTAGGATGCGTTAGCATCGGCCCAGGCAGGACTGAAGGATATTTCCAATGAGACTTGGAAAGAATGGGACCACACCCTTAGTCCAACCTCCTGTCCGAGCCAAGTTCAATCTCAGGATTTCCGTTTCCTATAGCTCCTAGGAAAGAGGGGCTAGACCCTTGCAAAAGGGGACTCTTCTAATTCCAGGCGAGGCTTACCTTTCAGAGAATGGGCCTGTTGGCACACACTAGTAGTTGGGGCTCATCCGACCGTACTGGCCCCAGCCCCTGAGGGTGATTGGGCAGCTGGCTATCCATACCACTCAGCCTCCCGACTCAGGACCGCTTTGGAAACCTGGCCTCTCTCACTTACAGCTTCACTCACAGCTGCTGCTTGAAAGTCTTCCCTACTACTAACGTCAAAGACTTTAGAGCAGCACTCTCCACCTTCCTAATGCTGCGATCCTTTAATACAGCTCCTGATGCAGTGGTGACCCCCCCCCCCCCCACTGCCCAGCCATAAATTTATTTCTGTTGCCACCTTATCACTATAATTTTTCTACTGTTATGAATTGTAATGTAAATATCCGATATACAGGACATCTGATGTGTGACCCTGTGAAAGGGTCGTTCAGCCCCCCAAAGGGTTGCAACTCTTAGGTTGGGAGCCACTTCTTTAAATAATTACCTAAATGCGCTATCTCTTTCTCCATGGTCACAGAAGGAATTATGTCCAGGGATTGCAGTCTATAGGGGGAGGCTTGCCTTCCCCGTTCTCTACATGCATACACAAAGGCAAGCTTGCATGCATACATGCTTTCTACCCCCGACCAACTCTATCATCAGCTGAGCCCTGTTTCCTTCCACGGCAGGGTCCTTGGAGCCCAGCGCTGAGCTGGTGTTGGCTCTAAAAATAACCGTGTCCGCGGTGATGAATGGGAAGGCATTTGCTCTCCTTTCCCTGCCTCAGCGCTGGGCCTGACTCATGTTGGGAAATGACATTCTGTTAACACAAGCACTTTTGTTTCCTCCTGTGCTCATTGAACATCCGGTGAGGGCCCTGGCCAGGCCTGGCTTTCAATTTTCAAAGCCTCTTTGGGCGGTGGGGTGGGGTGGGGCGTCTATTCCATATCTCTATCTTGTGGCATTAAGGATACTTTTAGACTGAGAAGCATCTTGAACATCCCTGGAGGATGCCAAGGATGTGATGGATCTGGGTCCCAGCAACACGTAAACCAGGCATGGTGGCCTACACCTGTGATCTTCGAAGTCGAGGGAGAAGTACCAGACGCTTTTAAACTTAAATACACCCTCAGATGACCCGAGAGTTTGAGGCCAGCCTGGACTGCCTAAAGAACCGTGGGAGGCAATCCCGCCTGAGAAGAAGATGTTGGCTTTAGGGAAGTTCCAGCTTCAGCTCTTGTTTTGAACTCAGGTGCCTTCACAAAGCTAATAAGGAAGCAGGGGTGTGTGCTAGCCCTTATGCAAAGTCATTCACTTTGTCCTGTTCTTCCACTCCGAAAGAGTCTCTGTTCTCGAATCTTGGATTTTTCCATACACAAAACGAAAACTGTTGGGCTGAAACCTTTAGAAGTTTACTGTAGCCTTGGCAGCCTACGCTTTCTCTTCCCTCGGGTGACTCCAGATCCTCCCACACCAGAGCTTCTTTTGTTTGAGGAAAGACTGGGATTTGGGGACAGATTCAATGGCAAGCTGCTTCTTGAGGAGGGTGCTGTAATGGGATCTCATGGCTGCTTAGTGATTCTATGCGAGCACAAGGCCATTTTAGGGTGTAATGTCAAAGTTTACCAGACACTATCTTGGACCAACTCTCCTTTTTCCATGAGACCAAAATCGTTATCCTCAAAAGCATTACTAATTATGCGCATCCACCAGATGCTAGATGGCCTTGGCTAGAAAGCAGAGGACCCACGCTGGGGGTCACCCACCTCACTGGGGTTTTTCCTTAGCTCAGCTTCTATTGGAGGACCTGGCTAGAAGCCAGGCTATGCCCTGGAATAAATGACCTGTCAAGTCATCAGCTATAGCCCTGGGAGGTGCTCCTAGTTCTACTTAGCCTTTCATTTATCTTTATAGCAGTGAAACCAACTTGTCTAGAAGCCTACCTCACTGGGGAGAAGGTTAACTTACAAGGTCCAAGTTTAAAAAGAAATGAAAAAGATCTCTGTGCCCTCTAATTTTAGAAGACTTGCTCTCTGGCAGCCATCAGAATAGGGCTGTTCAGATGTCATCTAGAGACAGGGAAGGGAAGGAGAGAGGCAGAGGCTGGGTTGCCTGCAGAAGTGACTTTGGTTGCTTTTTCACATATAGATCAAAACCTTGCTGAGCAGTTAACCCTCAGCAAGGAACTGACATGTTTAGCAAGCGGGAGACTTTTGCAAATGGAGAGGACTTGGCAGAAGCCACTGCTACTCAACTGTGCGTGACATTGGTTGATGCTGGAAGCTTCTGTCATCTTATAAATATCCTGAGGCAGACTTTGGCTCCACTTTGGAAATACCCAGGACATTTACCTGGGACCTATTGTCATCTTAGCTTGCAGTGGGCAAAGGTTTCACAGACTCTTGGGGGCTTTCTCAGTAGAGAAACCTCGGTAGACATAATGGTGGAGAGAGGGTATCTCTGCCCAATCTTTTCCCTTGGATATGCCTCTCCCAGTTAGTAGTTATCCCTGCTAATTAGTGAATGAGCTTTAGTAAATAGAAAGGATGTAAGTCTTGAAGAATGGCAAGACCACAAAGACAGAGATACAGAGTTATGCATGCAATCAAGAACTACGAGGAAAGACAAAGCGATATGAGTTGATTCAGGATAGGTGTTCAGGGGGTGAGTGGCCACCAAAATAGTTTGGAGAGCAGCCAACGGCACCAGTGTCCTCAAGGAAACTGATTTGGGAACAGGGATTCTTCAAAATATGGGCATACCTCTTGGTTTTTCTTTTTCCGTTGCTGTAACAAAACGCCCAAGGACCTTTTATAACAGAATTTAGTGCCTTATTCTTCTAGAAGCCAAAACATCCAACATTAAGATTCTGGCTTCTGGTGAGGGACCTCTTGTTGTCTCATAACACGGAAGAGGTCATGCCATCATCATGAGAAAGAAAGAATGTGCCAGTTCAGATTGCTTATCCTCTTACAAAGGCACCAAGGCCATCAGAGAGACCACATCTTCATGATCTCACGTAACCTTGCTCAAAGGTCCCGCCTCCAAATACTACTGACCTATGATGTAGGAGACTATGTTTCAAACACAAGAACTTTTAGGGCATACATCAAAACCCCTGAACTCTAAGGAAATGGCTGGGGGAAAGGAAGCAAAGATGTACACTGTCCAGGTGGCTCAGGGACCTTCTGACGTCAACAGTGAGCACAAACAGAATGGTCTATACTTGCTTGGTAATCAGAGGCATCAAGAATAGAAAAGCCAGGGTTGGAGAGATGGCTCAGCAGTTAAGAGCACTGGCTGCTCTTCCAGAGGTCTGGGGTTCAATTCCCAGCAACCACATGGCAGCTCACAGCTGTCTGCAACATCAGTTCCAGGGGATATGATACCTTCACATCAATGCACATAAAAGAAAATAAATTATTTTTTAAATAGTTAAATTTTATAAAAATAATATAGAAAAACTCTGTCTTTGACTTGAGAGAGGAAAGGAGGAAAGGCAAAGACAGAGAAAAGATAAGGAATATTGAGTGGAACCCAGGAAAGACCTCACCACCCAAGTCAAGTCCAGGCCTTGTAAGAAAGAGCTCCCCTGACGGGCTTGCTCTAAGGAGTCACAGAGTAGAGAGGAGAAACAAAGCACAGAGGAAGCCTACTCTCAGGAACCATTTGATCCTTCCCCACACTGAGGTGGTGAGCCGCAGGGGCTCTCCCCTGCTCCTATTGGCTGAACCGACCAATTTTGAATGCAAAAAAAAGCCCACTCACCTCTTAGGGTAGCAGAGCCCTTTATTTGTACTCTCAAAGAACCACTGAGGGGAAGGGTCTAGGCCAGGGGACAGTGGTGCAATCTCATTAGTGGAAAGAAATGAAGCTGTCCTCATAGGCTTGTTGGCCGGGACGTAAGATCTTGCTGTCCAAGACGGGGAGATGAGGAAGAGGTATGGGCTGAGTCTAGATTTCACTAAGCCACAAATACAAGACTCAACAGGAGGGAAGGCAAGTCATCCTGTTTTGTGACACAGGTACAAAGTTGTCCCTGTGAAATCTTTTTCAGAGGACCTAACAAAAGAGCAACCCACGTTGCTCAGTCAACAGCAAGTCCTAAACACCCGCTTTGTATAGAGCATCCTGCTGTTGTGTTGCTGTTACAGGGAATAAAGAGGGTGAGCAGGGCGGACTGGCCAGTCCATGAGCCCGTCTGTTAGCTGTGATGGTGGTATTTTTACATGTGCAAAGCAAGGGCACACATCTCAAGGAATGGGTGACTTCATAAAGTTCAGATGAGTCCCTTCTTTTTGACATCATGCTCATATCCTATCCTAACTCAACTCCTAGAATTTAATATTATTCTCTCAGTAAAATGTTGGCAACTCACTCAGAGCCCTCTGGAGTGTTTTGAAACAGTGCTGTGTGATGAAATCCCTAAGGCTGGCAGTCATAAATGTAGTCGAAAGGACTTGGGCTCCTGGGACAGAGAAACATAGTCTTAAATCTGAATTTGTTGTTTATTGGTTATGTGACCTTGGGACACTTCTCACCCAGAGTCCACATCCTAACTATGGTATTGAAAAGTCTCCTGAAGAATGAAATCCCATGGAACTATATACCTGGGCACCTATAAAATGTATTACTGATCTTCAGAAATATTTCATGGCTATTTGCAGGCACAATTATATTGTATTAGGTACTTGGAGAGAAATGGGAGACTTTTGATAATCTTTAGTCTCAGGGAGGCAAAAATGTGGCTGATGTGTCTTCTGTCCCAAAAATCACTAGTGATGTAGAAAGCCTAGCAGGTCTGCCCCAAGCTTCAGTGGTTTCTTAGCTTTGGTAGTGGTAGCAGGAACTTCCACTTTGGAAGCTGCTCTACACGGTCCACATTACATTGTTTTTCCATGGCTGGCTTCAGTTTACACTGGGGCTTGCTCGAAGCTCATAAAGTTCCCCTGAAACCTTGTAACATTTCACCTGGAAGTTTATTGCCCACAGGATGTGAACTATGTCCATTTGCTCTTGATGGATTTGCCATTATTAAACATGGTTTCCCATTTTCTACCAGCCTTGTAAAGATGGCTGCCTCCTGATTGGGTGTAGTAAGCAATCTCCCTTCATCCCCAGTGAGGAAATATCTGAACTCCTCAAACCTGAGTTTAGCTAGTCAGCAAGGATTTTTGTTCCCAAGCTTCTGAGGTTTAGGGGTTTGCTTTAGACCTGGGCAATGCGTGTTCTCCATAAAGTACACCCCAAAACTTACTCCAGCTGCTTAGACTCCTCCCAGCTGTCATTCTTAGGAATCTATTCATAGATGTATTCTGACCTGCAGGGTTACATTTATTGGAGACATTAGAGGTTTGCTAAAGTAATTTGTGGTGGTGTGAATAAGAAGAGCCCCTATAGACTCATGTGTTTGAATGTTTGACCCATGGGGAGTGGCACCACTAGGAGGTGTGGCCTTGTTGGAGTGGGTGTGGCCTTGTTGGGGGAAGTGTGTCACTGGGTGTGGGCTTTGAGGTTTCAGATGCTTGAGCCAAGCCTAGTGTCATTCTTTCTTCCTGCTGCCTGTGAGTCAAGATGTAGAACTCTTGGCTCTGTCTCCAGGACCATATCTGCCTGCATACTGCCATGATTCCTACCATGATAATAACGGACCAAATCTCTGAACTAGTTAAATATTTTCCTTTAAAAGAGCTGCTGTGGTTGTAGTGTCTTTTCACAGCTGTAGAAACCCTAACTAAGACAATGTTCTTCCTAAAGATAAGGGCAACTTTCAAATGCATTAAAAAAATCTGAATGGGCTAAACTTCATCTCTCTGGGACAGTCACCCACTGACTTTGGTGTTATAGGATGGTTCTATAGATATGAACACAAAAGAGAGTCTCTCAGGTGTGTGTCTGAGTCACTGCGACATCAAGAAGAGCATTTAGGGGTGAAGCTCAGTGAGAAAAACCTCACATTCTATTCCTATGATAAAGAATAGACCTGGCTGCACATAGATACTTCAGGGGTAACTGTATGTGCATAGTCAGTTCAGACAATAACAGCAAAGACCAGTATAGGGAAGTTCAAACACAGATAAAGCCCATTGATCTGGGAATATAAGGGTCTGAGGCTATGAAGTGAAACTCAAGAAAATGACACAGAGATGTTCTGGGGTGACATGGAAAGAGAAGGGGGAGAATCTGCCACCAAACAGAGCTCCAGGGCCTCAGCCTGGTGCACGGGCAGATAGAGAGTCTGGTTACATCAACAAACACTGGGCTCAGAGAACAAACTGGAGAACTCAGGCAGAACACTGCTATTTCACTGTAAACTTTAACAGAAACTGAAGTCAACAGCACAACCTTGTCTTGGGCCTATTTTCTGATCCCTCTTGCTTTGAAGTACAGACATCCAGCTCACAGCACAAAGAAGATCTGCTGGCTCACAAATCCCCAAGCTATTGATACCAAAAGGTAGCTCTTTATCCAGGAACTGGTAAGCCATGGTGACTTGTCTATCTCTAGATTCTTAGTTGATGCTCTTTCCAGGAAGACGTTTGGTGGTCCTAGCTTCTAGCAGTTTCTGCTTACTTTCTCCCAGTTCCAAATTCAACTGAAGACAGGCCCTTGTTTCCTGAGAATTCTTAAAACAGAACAGAAAGGGAAAAAAAGGGCATGTTGCAGAATTGGGACAGGTAGGCCTTTCTGGAGCTGAGAGTAGAGGTCTAGCAGTGGAATGAAGGAGGATGGTTGCCCTGAGGGACATGGGCAGGTCCGGGTGAAGCATAGTAAGCAGATGTCTACATACCATCCCATTGGGGGTAAGCTTTGGAGCTAGGGGCACTAGGCCTGAAAGGCAAGAGCTGCCAAGGACAATGAATGGAGAGTGTCTGCCAGCTGGAAGACCTCCTCTTTGTCAAAACTCCATCCAATACTTCAGACTTGAGCCAACCCGCAACACCAAACAACACCAATGAAGGAACTCCATTTCTGTCGGGACTTGTCTGTCAAGGAATACCCATGCCTGGAATGCAGGTGTCCCACAGCCCCTACCACATCTGCCAGGCATGCAGAATTCCTCCCGCCCCCCGCCCTGGCACACACACCTTGTCTTCTGCACAGGGACCTTCTTTCAGGCACTCTGTCCCCCTCTTTTCACCGCTGCAGTATGTGCTTCCACTCCCTTTCCAACATCAGGGGGATATTTGGCCGAATGAAGAAAGAACATGGGAAGCGGTCTTATTCTGCTCATCACTCTCTTCCTCGGGCCACAACCATAACAACACTCCGTCACACTTTTAAAATGCAAAGCTTGGCTTGGCTGGGTGAGCCCAGACCTGACTTGGGCATACATGCCAGCATAGAGCGGTTCAATCCTTGAAGCCTGACTGCCGAGTTCACCATCCCCTGATCTTAATTGCAGGGCCCCTTCCTTCTTTCCGAAGACTTTCGTGGGAGAGAGACATTCTTCTAAGCAAGGGGTTTACTGAGGAGTCATCAATATGAGTTCATTCCCCCACACTGGTGACATTAGAATCTGCCCTTCCTTGCACCCCCACCCTTCACCCCTCTGCCTTCAATTCTTCTACTCTTAGAGCTGGAAACTTTCCTGACAAAGCAAAGACAGAGGTGACAAATCATGTAGGGGTCACATTCCTGTGTCTCCCCCTCTTGGCTACCCCTAGGCTGAGGGGGTCTGGAAAGCATCAAATGATTCAAAAGAAATGAGCTGAATGGTTCTTCATGCTTCCCATGTGGTGCCAAGGAACAGAGCAGCAACTGATGCAAGAATTGGACAGAGCAGGAGTTGAGCTCAGGATCCCCACAGAGAATATTTAGATGTGCTCAGTGGATCTGTGTACAGCTATGGGGCGTTGGGGGCTTTGGGACGTTGGGGCTGGGCAGAGCTGGGTTCTGCTCACAGGGTATGTGCAGCCAGTGACTGGATTCCTCCTTTTTTCCTAGGGCCTATTCGTGTTAAATGAGTAATGGCTGGGTAATTGGGGCATCTGGGACAGGCTCAGCAAGGTCTTAGGGGTTGGAGAAATGTCATTTATCTCATGGAGAGGTGACAAGCAAGCAGCATGGGGGAAATTCTCTCATGGGACAGTGACATGCTCCACACAGTTGTTCCTCATGTTCAATAGGCTGTGTGTGGTCCAGTAAGACAGACATGTCCTGGCATAGTCTCCTAGTCTCGGTCTCTGTCAACAGAGAAGACTCCCTGGATCACAGATGAGCCATTTTTTTTTTCTTAGAAATTCCCAAAGTCCGCTCTCTACCCATTCCGCTACCCCTTGACAGGACCCTTCCCTGCTTCCACGCTCTTTCAGGTTCAGAAGTATCTTCTCTGGCTTTCCTGGAGTCAGAGCTAAAGCAGACAGCTTGGTTTCCCCTCCTCTCTTCCCAGTCCGTGTGGAACATAGGCTCTGTCTTGTTTGCTTGGGCTTATTTGCTTCGAGGTTGCCCTTTGTGCCTGCTCAGAACCCTCTGCTTTCCTGGTATAAAAATTGGTCAGCTTCAAAATTGGTTTTTGAACTTGGGAGTTAAAAGATACAAACATTATTACAACCAGGAGGAAATGTATGGAGGCACGATATCTAAGTGAGATGTGCCTAACATGGGGTCCTGGAATAGAAAAAAAAAGTCTTTTGTTGAAAACCAAGACAATCTGAGTAAAGAATTTTAGTTGATAAAAGACTCAAAACAAATTGAAATTTTCTCCTATTGCAATCCTACTTAAATAATCCCAGATTTCCTTCACAGAACAGCTAGCTATCTTGAAGAGAATTAAGACTGAGAACTAGAAGAAAGGGAAGCATAGAGACTGAGCTTTCAGTGGGCAATCGCATGTATTTTATCCTGTAATTTTATTCGTTCTTTGTAGCAAAATAATTCAGTGGTAGAAAACTGACCCCCAACAAACAGCATTTCTTGCTTTACATAATAATTTTATTAAGATGTGCTTTTATATCCTGCATGTCACCCATTAGAAGCATACGACTCTGTGCTTTTAAAAATCATATTCAGGGCTATCACAGTTGTGTGTACTTGCAGTTTGTTTATTGTTGATTTATTTATTTTACTAGAGATTGAACCTAGGACCTTACACATGGCAAACTTGGTCACTGATCTGTATCCCCAGCCCTGTTTTTATTTTTTTAGAGTCTTGCTATGTTGTCCAGGATAGCCTTGAGTGGGCCTGAACTCAGTCTAAAAGTTGGGCAGGCTTTCAACCTGCAAACCTTTTGCCTCAGCCTCCTGAATAAAGAGGATTCTAGACCTGCATAGCCAAGATCTCCACAGCCATAAGCAGCATAGTGGGGTATGTGTGCACATTTACATGTGTGCATATGTTTAATTCTAAGAAAATCTACTTTAGATACAATGACTTGCTTGAAGTAAAATCTAGCTCATAACTGTTTGTAAGAAACCAGAGGACATTTTCTCTGTGGCTTAGGGAAAGGGACCATCCATTCCTTCCTGATCCCGGCCCTTGGCATAGATTTTGTCACACAGTCATCTCAAGAAGGGTCCTCTATATGAGAGGGGATTTTCTCGATTTCTTAAATGAAAGAGCTGAGGTTCAAAGCTCTCTAGCTGGTAAGTGGCGGAGCCATAGATTTTTTTTAAAGCAAGTTGGTTTGAATGCACAGCCATTCTCATTAAAACCCCTTCTTCTACCTAGACTGCTTCAGGGTAGAAGACAACCAGAGGGCTGCTTATGGTTCACCTTATGAAGGGAGGAAGTCAGAGTCTGAACTTCTTTAATATCCCGAGAGCCACACAGAAGAAAGCCCTGCCAAGTTTATGTCTACAGAATGTAGCTCTGAATCCCTGGGTTGTCTATCCAGCTATCCATAAGTTCCAAGTCTGGAGGTCTGGCAAAGACTCTAATCATGGCCTGATGCCAAGGGAGCAGCGACATGCCCTGATTTCACGAGTCCTCCATCCTCCAAGGTCATGGCGTGAGTGCCTCTAGACCCATCCTGGTATTTATTGTCTCAGTCTTAAAGACCTAGTGACTGAGGGGGAAGACTGTGAGGATTCGACCCTAGTGATGGGGCTGTTAGCTCAGGATCCAGTTAAGCTTCTGCCCTCACCTTCCCCTCCCTCCTCCCTCCCATGAATGGCCTGACCTCTTTCATGTACCTTTCTATTTATTTACATTTTCACGTGTGTCTGCACAGGTACAAGTGTGATTGTGTATATGTGCATGCATTAGCCACGTATATATGGAAGTCAGTGGACAACCTTGGGTATCGTTCCCCAGGAACACCAACTGCTTTATTTTGAGATAGGGTCCCTTACTGGACTTAAGCTCAGCAGTTAGGCTAGGGTGGCTCACTGGGGAGTCCCAGGAGTCCTTAGTCTCTGCCTCAGTGGGATTCCAAGCCAATTATAGGTACTCATGTTTGTAAAGCAAGAGCTTTACCAATGGACTTATCTCCTCAGCCTCCTTGCAAACATCTTTTGCCTTCTCACTCTCTTTGGGTTGGTTCCTGTTCTTTTGTGTTCTAACAAAGCCATCATGCATAGGGTTTAAAGACTGGCAGCACCTAGTGTTGGTAACTAGATGGGAAACAGTCTCATTTATAGATGGTATTTAAAGTGGAATGTCCCATCTGGAAAGCAATTGGCAATGTCTGTGGAAAACTTAGAGAGGTAAAGCCATGGAATTAGCAATTTAAGCCCCTGAAATTACTACTGTGAAGATTCTTACACATAAAGGCACAAAGATATGAAGATTGATTGCTAAAATGGGTAGAAACATTAGACACATCTATCAGTATGAACTGGTAATGTACTGTGGTCCAGTCACATGAAGAAAATTGGCAGTCATGGAAATAGGCATTCTATATCTTTCCATAGATATATACAAGATAATTTATATGTGTAGTTGCTTGAAAGCAGTATACACATTTAATGGTCAACAATCATTAGCAACTTACTCCGTGTCAGATGGCAAGGGCTTCTGTTCACTGTCTTATTTAATCCTTAGAGCAATTGTATGCATATTATAACCATCCCCACTTTTGGACTAGGTTTTGTACACAATATACAAACGTCACCCTTATATTATCCAATAGGCCACCACACCAAGATGACAACTGATAGCTGTCTCACTCCTCAGCTCTCCAGTGTCATCACTTTTGGTTAATTTATTTTGAGATGGGCTTTCACTTTCTAGCACAAGCTGGCCTTGAACTTGTGATCTTCCTGCTTCTAGCTCCTAAGTGCTAAGATTACAGGTGTATATCACCATGCCTGGCTTTATAATTATGTATCTACTAGGGAAATATATGTACGATACAGGTCAGCGTTTGTTCCTTACCCTTCCAGGATCCTTGGGAATATACTTTACTTCCTTCCATTCCAGAAGGAATTTGTCACCTTTTATGGGGGTGTCTCTCAAGCCCTTTGTTAAGGAACCAAGCATTGGATTCTAATCTCCACTTGTCTGCTTGTTACCTTTATTATTTTTACAAATTCCTCATAGGCTAAGTCCTGAAATTCCATTTTCTAACTCCAGTGCCTGTCACCAGGTCCAGAGGTGGTCTTAGTGCATCGGTTGAAACCTAAAGAAGTTTCCGAGAGGAGAGACAAGGTCCACAGAGTTCAAATTCCCAGGCAAGATGTCCAGCACTGTGCTGGCTGCTGCTGTCCTGTGGAAAGGGCCTGTTGGCTGAAGCAGGGAGCTCATTTCAACCACTCTTTAGGCTTGTGCAGTTCTGAGCCCCAAAAGGGGTCTTTTACAAGGCTGGGGCATGCTTATGGGGAGCCTGGTGGTAAACCTAAGGTCTTAGGACCCGTTGCTGTGACTTTTCCTGGGGAAGATTTGAACAAGGAGCTATCTACTTCAATAGGATGTAACTTCCGGTCAAAGAAAGGATTCTAGATAAGTCTGGTGTAGTGAATTAGTGAGTTTGCCGTGATTACTTAGAGCAGCATGGATGACTGCAAACCATCTGCTTCACGGAAGAGCCTGATACAAGATGGCTCTGTCTCTTGGAGCTTCCAGTGTGATTTGCAGGCAGCTCAGCCTGTGGGCAAGTCATTTCTCCCCAGCATTTCTCCTGCTTTCATAACCGTGGAGAAGGGCTTTGCAGATCTTGTTTCAGGAGTCATTTGAGATTTATGATGTTTTTCTCTGCTTCCTGAGCCTTGTACGTGTCAGGAACTTCCTGCTTCCTAAGAAGCTTGCCGCTCCTAGGTGGGACTGCTTCCGGTTTTCCTCTTTCAAAGAGGAAATAGCTTCAAGACCACCCCCCACCCCCAAGCTCCACCTGAATTTTGCATTTGTAATTTTCTCACCTTTTTGGTAAGCCTACCCTCATCAAAAACACTATTACCACCACCACCAACATCACCACCACCACCAACAACAACAACACTCACACCAAAGCAGTGCAGCCATTCCCATCCGTGAACTTCTTACTTTTTTATCCCAGACAAACAGTCTCTCTCCTTTGTGGTTTTCATCTGTGCTTCAAAGCACTGCTCCCCAGGAGGGAAAAATGATGTCTTAGGCTTCCAGGGGTGTTCAAATACCTGGGAAGGCTCAGGGGAAGAAGCATATTTACCCAGCCGACCTTAAAGGTCATTTGAAATGTCAACCGGCTGCGAGCAGTCTGCAAGGTACCAGCTCATACGGGAGGCGACACTGGGCCCTCATGCCATCAGATGCCTGACTGACAGACACATTCATGGAGAAACAAGATTATTTTAATTTTTTAAAGTCATTTTACTGCTTGCACCCCAAACCCTTAAAAAACAAGTGTTTCAATAGACTCCTTTGGCAATGAGGACCCTGGAAATCACCCCTTCCAATTTCCTTTGTCCTAATGAACCTTTTTATCACTCGCATTCCAGAGCCAAGGATCCGGAGGACAACAGGGAAGGCTGAACAGAAGACCCCACATAAATGGCCTGCTTCCTGCTAGTTCACTAGGGCCTGGGCTCTGTGCTGTCTTGGGACTGAGTGGACAGCTTTTGCTGTAAGGAAGTGAGAGTTGAACGTTCCCTGCCCCATTGCTTCTGCAGACCTGGGATCTCATCACCCAGCCTGACCCTCTATCAAGAAGAAGAAGTTGTCTATAAGACACTTGGCTTAAAGTCAATTCATTACTTCAAATCCATGCCTGCCACCCTGTCTCTCAGCCTCATGTTACATATATACCTATGAATATTCATTGGCCAGAAGAAAAAGAGTAAGTAAAGAGAGGAAGGCAGAAAGAGTAAGAAAGAAAGTAAATGGTGATAATGAATGTGGTGGTTTGAATATGCTTGGCCCAAGGAATGAATGGCACTATTAGGAGGTGTGGGCTTGTTAAAGTAGGTGTAGCTTTGTTGGAGGAGTTGTGTCACTGTGAGGGTGGGCAATGAGACCCTCCTCCTAACCACCTGGGAGCCAATCTTCTCTTAGCAGACTTCAGATGAAGATGTAAAACTCTCAGTTCCTCCTGCACCACACCTACTTTGATGCTACCATGTTCCGGCCTTGATGATAATGGACTGACCCTCTGAGCCAGCGCCAATTAAATGTTGTCCTTATAAGAGTTGCCTCGATCATGGTATCTGTTCACAGCAATGAAACCCTAACTAAGACAATGAAAGGCAAAGGGGAAAAAAAAGCATGAGAGGGACATCAATGAAGGAGGAAGAATAAATCAGAACAGAAAAGAGAGAAGAAAGAATCCCAAAACAGTGGGGTATGATACAGCTATAGCAACATGAATTATTTTAGAACCTCCCAGGAAGAGAACAGTGCTTTTCCTCCCAATGTGATGAAGGTCCCTCCATGGTCCAGCTGTCCTCCACTCTTCCCTCAGAACCAGCTTAGCTCTCCTGTGGAGCCTGCACCCATTGTTCCTATTCAGGACATCAGTGTCTACCACCTAATTCAGGGCTGACATGAATCTTTCAAGTCTGTGACAGGCTTTTGTAAAACTCAAACAACACATAGCAAAGCAATTGCTCAACTGATTCCTAAGATGCCACCACCTGGGGTAAGTGCAGGCCAGCTGTTAAACAGCTGTCCTACATCAGCCCTCTGAGCCAGAGGTGGAGTGAGGCTGTAATTCAGCAAGATAAAGAGAAAGCTTAGAGGCCAGGGACTCACAGCAAGAGTTGAAGCCTGCAGAACTACAGCCCAGGCTCTTGGCCTGAGTTTTCTTTGTCTTTGCAGTTTTATTATAAATATACTCATAAAAATAAGTACCACTCTCCTTTTGCAAAAGCACTTTATAATTTAAGCATTTCCCATGCATTGTTTCATTTGATCCCTTTGCATTTAAAATTGTTTTAAAATTAGCTAAATGTCAAATGTATTTATAACCTCCCCCCACTTGACCTACATAGTTTGTACAAACATTGTCTGTTGCTTTCTTATAAATGTAGCACAGGAGGGAAAAAATGCCTTTGCATTTTTCCTCCCCTGTCTCTTGCAAAGCAGCCCTTTCTCTCCTCTGGCCACTTCTCTTGACACTGTAATTACAGGCTTTTTGTAACTTTGTTTTCCTGTCTGTGTCTCGGAGGTGGCAATTCTTTGTTCCTTTTCCACTTCCCTTTGAGAAAACGGTTTGTTTCTTGCACCTGTGGCTTGCCCCTTTTACCTCCTCCAATGTCAGCACAGCCAATTGTCACCAGGTTCTTCAGAACCTAAGGACAATAAGAAGCACAACAATTGTTACCTAGTCAACTCCTCCCTATAGTCCTTGGCCTGCAGCTGCCCTTCCATTGCCCCATATTTTATTGTTGGGAAGTAGCTCTCTTTTTACCTAACTGGGTAACATTGGAGGCTAGTGAACATTGGATCTCTCTTAGCAGATGTTCCCACAACTGTAATGCCAAAGTAGAGTGCAGCTCACTTTATAGGCTTGAAAAGTTAGAGGGGAGGCGTGGGATAGAGTTCAGCTGTCAGAGTACTTTCCTCACATGCATCAATCATCCTCAGCACTACCACATTGACCAGGAATGGTGGTCCTTGCTTGTAACCCCAGCACTCACGAGGCACTAGCGGGAGGATCAGATATTCAGGGTCCTCCATGCTCAGATACAGGGTCAGTTTGAAACTATCCCAAGCTACATGGAACCTTGCCTTGTCAAAAAACAAACAAACAAACAAACAAACAAAACCACATAGCTGCTACTCCAGAGCCTTATATCTGACATGGTGTGAGCACCCATGGGTGTCACCTCCCCGTCTCTCCATTGGCACACTCACCTCATTTGGAATCTTATGAACTCTTGGCTCTGGAATAACAAGCTCTGTGAGTCACCCCAGTCCTTTACCCCCTTGGGCCAGACACTCATCTTTGTCTCATTTAGAACATACAGAAACTGGAATGATAAAAGCCTTCTGCATCCAACAGTCACTGTGCGGTCAGGATCAAATGGAATACAGTTAAAGGTACTCTGTACAGTAGATGGAGATCTACCAAGAGATCTTCTAAGCATCAGGCATTCCTGGGCAAGGCTACACAGTCCTACTTCACTGCAAAAGTTTCTGTACCTTCTTCAAGACATTTTTAAAGCAGTAGAACACACATAAAAAGATACCATCTTAACCATTTTTAGTGTACAGCTTAGTAAGGTTAAGTATCTATATTATTACATTACTATATAACCAGTCAGTAGAAAACTTTTAGCTTGCAAAAAAAACTGAAGAGGGGAACTAAATGTGCTTAACCTGTACAAAACCAACATCTAAGGTACGAGCTGTTTTCCCCCTGAGAGCCCCATCTCCTAAGGCTGAGGGAGTTCATTGAGCTAGCCCATCCAGCAGAGGGCTGTTTTAGAGTTACCCAGTGATAGGCGCATGAGTTTCCTCTGGGCTACATTTTCTCCATAGGAAAACTCTCCCTTCCTGACACCTTTGCTACCGCAGAATTAGCATTTTGGCTTCTAGGGTTGGATACTTTGCCTTTTTCACTCTAAAGAACAGGCCCTTCCAACTCCAGAGTGGTGAGGACGGCTCATGCCTCCAAGTGCAGAAAGGCCTCAGAGAAGCTATGTCCACTTAGAGGAGTCACAGGTTCTTGAACCAGTGGGTTTGCTTCTGTTCTAGTTCATTTTCCCTTGCTCTAACGAAATGTAGGAAGCTCAATACCTATAAAGAAAAGGGTTCTATTTAGCTCACAGTTTTGGTGGTGGAAAGCCTGAACAGGGTTACCCTCCCCCGCCCCCCCCCCCCCCCCCCGCCCCCGTGGCTCCATTCCACTGGGTCAGATGGCCATGATGAGAGCTTTCATGAGCAGTGATGTATAACACTAAGTGAAACACTCTCCTCCAGAGGAAGGTTTAAGACCCCGGAAGTGAAACTTAAATGGCTTAGGATGTTCCCAAGATCCGTAAAGCACATCCCCGGGGTTATAAAAACAGCAACAGTCACTGAGGAGAAGAGATTCTCCAGTCAGCCAAGTTGACTAAAAGTTATTCGGGGAGCTCCAGGCAGGGAAGCAAACTTTGTGAGTTGTCACCCACGCTGGGGTGGATGTTTTGGTGAAACCCCTGTAAGTAATTCTCACTCACATTCCTGTAAGTAGCCTTAAGGCACTTGTTTGTTCCCTAAGCTAGAGTTGGGGGAATGCTTTCATGGGTCCGTCATTGGCTGACGTTTGTTCCTATCTCCCTAGGAAAAAAAATCACACAAGAGTCAGATGGTTGAATGGGAAGCCAGAGGATGAGTCAGGGACCAGTTTTGTTCTTTTGAGAATTCTGGGTGCCTCAAGAACCGCCTTGATCACTCCTAGATGCAACATCATTAGCCGCTGATCATATCTCCTAACACCTCCTACCTCTTAAAGATCCTACTGTCTCTTAATGCCATCATAACGGAAAGCCAAGTTTCCAGTACATGTACCCTTAAGGGACAAATCATATCTAAGAGAATTATGACTGGCCCAAATGCTGAAGATAAGTGACTTCTGAGTGCTCACCCTTAGGTGGGACATCTGTATCATACCATCTGCCCAAAGGTATGGGGACATCAAGAATGCAAGAGCTGAAGAATGGAAGAACGTTGTGAAATCCTGGCTTCTGGATACGACCTGGCCATTGCGCTCCTGAGTTTACCGTAAGCAGTTGCACTCACCTGCTACAACTGTCAAGTTAGCAAGATCCAGCTAACATTCCAATAGGCAGCATTAATTAGACACACTGGGTTATATACAAGAAAGGAGACGACATAAAGTGAAGAGAGGGATGAGGTGGTTGGTGTGCCTGGAGGAGTGGCTGGGGAATCGGGGATGCATATGATCAAGATGCATTGTTTACAGGTATGCAGTTGACAATAATAAAATAAAATAAAATAAAATAAAATAAAAACCATCCAATTTTAAGAAAAGCTCTAGGGGCTAGCTAGAGAGATGGTCCAGTGGTTAAGACCATCTGCTGCCCTTCCAGAGGCCATGGGTTAAGTAGTTCACAACCATCCTCCAGTTCCAGGGATTCTATCTCTTCTGGTCTCTGTAAGCACCAGGCACACACATTATACACATATAAACATGCAAGCAAAATACTTACACAGATAAAAGAACAAAGAAGCTGATTTTTTTTAAAAAGGAGCTGTGCCCTGAATATCTATAGCCAATGTCTTTTCTCTTGTTCACCATTTTTGCTTTGTTCATCTCCCCAAGCCTGGTTATGGAGACATCCTTCATTTGCCCTTTGATTTTTTGCTATTTCTGTTCCATTTTCTTCACCTTTATATGGTGGAAAATGGTCTGCATTGATCACTTCTGTGGAAGGGAAGAGCTATTCTGTTATTTAAAGTCCTTGGCTCAATGCCTCCCTTTGAGCTCTTTTAACATGCCCTACTTCTTCATGTTATCTTGAAAGGGGAGAGGCTGTGATACCTTTAATGATTCCTTTAATAATCTTAATTTCTTCCTGCTTCGTAGGAATTTGCATAGCCTCTCACTGATCTTGCCAAGTTTGCAAGATTGTGAGAATGCTTTCCTCTTGATCAGGAGAAAAACCTCTTGGTCATCACTCTATTCCAAGGCACTGTGAGATACCCACGTCAGTTGCTTAACTTTGTGTGCCTTGGGTTCCCCCATCTTATACAAAGATAAGCATACATTATGCAAAGACTGAGTGCTGTATATGGTAATTTTCAGCATCTTTGTTGCGCTGGCACCTGGACTCCCTGATCAGAAAGATATGTTTTGTAACTACCTCTAGTTCATGAATAGCTTGTCCTTTTTATTAGCCTATTTCTCCACCACCTTTTGCAAATTTTATGCTAGATTATCGGGATAGAAACCATCTGTGTTTCATTGTTCCATTTTAAATACTTTCCCACACTTTATGTGGGTTGGCTACATAGCTGGTGCACCTAACTAAACAACCCTGATCCCGGTATCTTTAAATATCCACATGTGCAGTAAAGTTGTGCAGTGCCTCTTGTAGATTCTTATATTTTTCCATGTAATGTTTTTAGCAGGAACTCATTGAGAAGTTTATACTTTTCGTTTAAACTTTTTCCCTTTCCAAGGTTTTTGTATTTAACTTTTTAAATTTTAGCACACAGAGAAATGGGTTTCATTGAGGCATTTCACACATAAATGTCACTGTTTTCTATTGGTCATTCCTCTTGTCAGTGCCCCTTTAATCCTTCTTTCCCACCTTTGGTTGATCCCTACACCCTCAACATAGTCCCCTACTTTCAGTCAAATGTTAGTTCATTGCATTATCCTTTGCCCCTCTCCCTTCCTTTGGGTCTCTTCCTCTCCTCTTATGGTCCCTTATCAACCCCTCCTTCACATACATGAGTGGTGGGGGGAGAAATTTAAATCCACAGCCTACATATGAAAGCAAGCACACAGAATTTGTCCTTTGTACATCTGGCTTATTTAGAGCAACATAATGATCTCCAGTTGCACTTGCATTCTTGCAAAGGTCACGATTCCATTTTCTTTTATGACTGAATAAAAGTCTATAATGTAGGTATACCACGGCTCTTTGTCCATTCATTGGTTGGTGCATAGATAGGATGATTCTATTTCTTAGCTGGTGTGATATCCATAGACCCACAAGCAGTAGAGCTGGATAATGTGGCAGTTTCACTTTCAGGTTTTTTTTTTTGTTTTTGTTTTTTGTTTTGTTTTGTTTTTTTGGAAATCTCCATACAGATTTCCACAGTGGCTGTACCAGCCTACTTTCCCAGTAGCAATGGGCAGAGTTTCTCTTTCCCTAGCATAATTCACAGCTTAAGCCATTCCACTTACTCTTTGTACTGACAACGAGGAAATGTTAGTTACAACCTAAAATATGTAACAGCAGGGGAATGGACAAATAATTATGATATATTTACACAATACATCTTATAGGTAACTATTACAATTTTTCCCTAGATTTATTTCTTGTTACCAGCATGGTGGGATGTATTTGAGAAAACTGCAGAACCTGGTGGTGATGATCTCATACCTGCTTTTTAGAAAACGTAATAAAGATAGTTTTTTCCACAGATATTGAAAAGCTGCTGTAGTATTTGGGTAATTGTCTTTGGTTTTGTAGGATGGGGAGAATACTTTAATATTATCTATTTTTTCCTATAATGATCACATATTTTTTTAAACAAAAAAGTTACAATTAAAATTTTTTAAAATTAAAAAAAGGAAGTCCACATTGACCAGAAAGGTCATTTAAACAAATTGAGAATGAAGATTGTTTCTCTTAAAATTATTTAAGTCCATTTAATACTTAGCTTCTTTCAAGTTTTATCCCTAGATTTACATAGGCTAACCAATTTTTTCCCCCTGATTTTTTTTTCCTGTTCTGGCAAAGTCATAACTATTTGAAGATCTTCATTTTATGTCTATTTCTTCTTCATATTTGTTCAGTTTTCCACCCAGATCTTATGACTTTCAAGATTCACATTCCTCTCAGGGTCTGACTTCAGCCTTCGGAGACACAGAACAATTGAAACAGGCATTTATTTAGAAGTTCCTTTGGCTAAAAAGCATTGGCCCTACCTGGGCCAACGAGGCAAGTAACAGCAGATGAGAGTCTGGCAGTTCTGCCTGCACTTCATTGCCTACACTTTGGCTCAAAGCAGAGAGGTACTTATCCTTGCCTCTCCACCTTGAGGGCAAACCTTGCAGAACTGACCCCACCTCTTCCCTGGATAAGGATGTTGCAACCTTAGCAGCAAATGGACTAGCAACTTAACATCTTACTGGCTCACCATGAAAGACCTAAGTGAGATAATGAAGGGTTGTGATGAGTGGTAGCTCCCTCAGCCAGACTCTTTAATTATGCATACCTCTTGCCCTCTACTTAAATGTGAATTCCTGTCAGTACCCCAAAGATGGGCTCAGAGTCACTGAACTTCCTCAAACAGACATACTGAATAAGACTCCTTTCTGTTTTCCACCATTATAGATTCTTTAGTTGGCATACATAAATGAATGGCTGAACATAGCTTGCTAAGGCCACCAGAGCCCAGGCTCTATGCTAAAAACATCGGGGACATTGTTGTACCTTTGGCCTCCTACCATGCCTCTTGGTCCTGTAGAGTTTCTATGGAAGTCTTGTACTCATTTTTGTAAGGAACTAATTCTAGTAGGTACACACAATTAACAGGGGTGTTAAAGTCTTAAAATCCCTTCCCATGCATAATTTATTTAATTTCCGTAATTGGTCTTTTAAGGAAGCGGATAAAACTTTATTAACCTTATTTTACAAAGGACAAAACTAAGCTTTTCCATGTTTGCCTTTGGCAGGACCACACAGTTTGAAAGTGGCTACGAGGGAAGCAAAACCCAGTTCTGAACTCAGTGGTTTCCTTTCTACTCTTTAATACTACTCCCAAGCACAGCTATCAGATATATGATTACTATCATTTAGAATAAAAGCAGGGTTCATTTAACACCCAAAATGGTAACCAGCAAGGAAGAAAAAAAATCAAGATATATAATGTCAAAAGGGCAGCAGTGGGCTGGAGAGATGGCTCAGTGATTCAATGATTTGCCTTTGGAACAAGGTATAGAACTCTCAGCTTCCTCTGCACCATGGCTGCCTGGACACTGCCATGCTCCCGCCTTGATGATAACGTACTGAACCTATGAACCTGTAAGCCAGTCCCAATTAAATGTTGTCCTTATGAGAGTAGCCTTGGTCATGGTGTCCTTTTACAATAATGAAAAACCCAACTAAGACACGAAAAAACAAATTGCACAAAACCTAAGAGGGGCCTTTTGACCCAGGCAGAGAGCAACTCAGAGCTATCCATGGTCCTGAGATTCCCTGGCTGGGTCCACACTGACCACTTGGCTCTCCAGAGACCAATTCAACGTGGCTGTTTGCTGTTCTGCTACTGTTATTACTTAGGTTTTTGAGTCTTGCTGGCCATTCTTTTTTCATGTTGCCTCTATTTCTCTTTTAACAAATGTCAAGAAGCTAGTCTGTTGGTATACACTCTGTATAATTGTTTTCCTGCGTGATTGCCATTCTTGAACTAAAGGGGTAAACTTAGCCTTGGTAAATAATGGATTACTCTATTCATCTTCGACTTTGAAAAAAAATCAACCAATGTTTAGTTGTTATTCTTAGCCTTCTGAGCATTTGTGGTATTTATTCCATGCATTTAACTTCTGCTCCACCAACATTTCCGTTTTCTGTTTTAGCCTTTTTTTTCTTTTCTTGATAACGTTTCCCTCTCGCCTCTTCCTTGTTTCTCATGCTTTATGCAATCTCTCACATCGACTGATGCTCTCCTACTTCTGGATTTTAGGTTCCAGGGGCAAATATGAGTCTTGGCTTTTCTTTGCCTTAATGGATTTAGCTCAGTATTTCTTGAGAGAGGAACCCAGAATCTCCTGTGACCTTTCAATTTCCCAGGTTCATCCCTCACTGTTTCTACTGCATTGCATAGGGTCCGTCTCAACTTGATTTTCCTTCCTAAGAACTTAGAGGCTTATGACTTCCATACAACCCTGGCTGGCTGGCACATGAGGAAGCTTGTACCATCCCAGGACTCTGTCATTCTGCCATCGCTGTGCTTCTTGGTGCTTTATCTCCACTGAACTGTGTGGTCTGTGATCACATGACTCTCTTGCCTCAGCTGTTAAATGTAAGACCCAAGAAGAAAGAAATGCTTGAATTATTGAAACTATAGAGTAGGAGGAGTTAGCACAAATAACTGATTGGACAGGGGAGCTTGAAATAAGCATTGAAAACCATGGAGAACTTCAAGAGGGGGTTTACTGCACATTTGAAGTGTTTCAGACTTGGGGATGAAAGACCAAGGAAAGGACAGGTTTAGAGAGATAACCTGGGGTCACATGAAGTAAGTTCTTTAATGTCTAGCTAATTTGGAGGTGATTGAGACTTAACCTCTTATGTTTGTCTTCACATTGCATGTGGTAACACACAGAGCCTAAGTGGCATTTCATAAATGTGCCACATTCGGGCACGTGAAAGATCTTCACAACACTAGAGGTCAAGGCCAAGGCAGGAAGGCTCAACAAGGCACTGGCGGCAGTTCTGACTTGTGTGTGCACACAAGTGTGTGCACACATGTGTGTGTGCACACACACATGAGTGATGCGTATGGTGTATGTGTGTTGTAGTGTGTGTGTGTGCACATGTGCGTATGTGGTATTGTTGTCACTGCTGTTGTTACTAATGACTGGAGACACCCTTCTTGTGGTTGGAGAGGAAGAGGATACTTGCTGCCTAGGGCCTTCTCTTGGATCCCTGGAGAATGCACTGAGTCTGAAATAAGACATTTATATTCTGCATCATGGAGTCTTTCAAAGTACTAGGATATTGTGATAACAATTAAAAAATCATTCCTCCAAATGCTTTAAGCCACTAGAGAAGGAAATGGGGTTGGGGGTGGTGATAAAGATGATGTTTAACTACAAAGCAAATAACTGATTTTTTTTTTAAGGCATACAGTAGAATGTGACTAAAAATAGCCACCTGTTTCAGGTTGGGTCCCAAATTGGACGAGCTTTTCACATACCAGATTCAAAAGGCATCTGTCACGCGGTAGCCATGGCAACAGCCATCCCTGAGCAAATGTGGAGAGATGTTTTTGGGATATGGCTGGAAAAGGAAGTGGATGTGACAGTCTCTGGGTGAGAGGTGAGCCTCCCTGCTCCTCCCTGGGGTTGAAGTCACAGCTGTCTCTCTTATTCCCCAGCTCTCCAATTTCTAGTCATTTTGTTTTTATTTTCTCTGTAGGTGTAGCTTGTAGAGTCAGTCAGTGCCTTTCATGTGTGCTGGGTGGGGAGAGGAGAGACCTGGGCAGCCCACCAGTACTGCAAAGATAAGCTTGGCTGCTTGAAGACCTTGGAGACTTCAGAGGAGGGAGAGGCTCCAATGAGATGTGTGCCATGCTGGTCTGTTGTCTAGGTTTCGCTTCTCTCTGATTATCATGAGACACATTGAATCTGTTTTTGGTGAGCATGTGTGTGTCGTCCCCACTATCAAGCACCCACACATGTGCATGGACTTCAGCAGATAACTTCTCATGTTATTCCTCAGTAGCCACCCACTTTTTTTTTTTTTTGAGATAGTGTTTCCCACTGGCCTGGGATTTGTCAATTAGGTTAGAATGGCTGACCAGTGAACCTGAGATTCCCTCATCTCTACCTCCCAAGCACTGGGATTACACAGCACTATGCCTGGCTTTTCTTCTTTTATTTATTTTTTTCTTTTTTTAATTGGATAATTTCTGTATTTACATTTCAAACCTTTCCAGGTATCCCCTTCGGAAACCCCCATCCCACCCTCCCTCCCCCACTTCTGTGAGGGTGCTCTTCCACCCACCCACCCACTCCCATCTTCCCACCCTGGCATTCCCCTACACTCGGACATCGAGCAATCTCAGGCCCAAGGACCTCTCCTCCCACTGATGTCCAACAACATGCCTAGCTTTTTGATGTGAGCTCTAGAGATTGAACTTGGGTCCTCATCATTGTGTAGCAAGCACTTTACAAACTAAGGTATCGCCCCAGACCCTTAAAGTGATGATTATTTATCACCTCGTGTTGGCAGTCCTGGGTCTCTTGCCTCTGCCCTTAGTTTCCATACTTGGTATTCCTCGAAAGCCCCTTGAGGTGTGAGGAAGTCCTCTGTTGAATGTCTCTGTGGTATAGTTCTGTGGTTCTTTTCCAGCCTCTCACAGAGTTGTCTGGGAGGTGTAACAGCATGGCCTTCTTTGAGAAATTACAGAAGAGGGGTTCTTAATACCTGCCCCTCCAGCCAACTCTTAGCCTCTGCAACTCTGAGAAACGCTTGGCCATTGCTATTGTCTGTGCTACTCTCCCACCTTGAAGACAGCTGCAAATTACGAAGGCATCAGCATCAATCATAGCGCTCATGGTATGCTGCCCAGTATGTGACAAAATGCACACAACTAAGGATGCTTTAGATGGCCCCAGAACCAGGGACAGGCATGTGAGGATGAAGAGCCAGAGTCTGCTCATCATGTTCTCTAGACAGCTAAATATGGAAGCCATTTGGTCCCTGGGGAGATCCCTAAAATCAGAATAATGGTCAGGTAAGAGGTCAACATAGTTTTTCCCTTTCTCTTCTATTATTTAGAAAGAGAGTCTTGCTGGACTGGTATAGCCCAGGATAGCCTAAAACTCATGATCTTTCTGCCTCAGCCTCCTGAACTGGGCTATTAGGCCAGTGCCAGCATGCCTAGCTATTATTTCTGCTTTCCCATAAGGCAAATCTCCGATAAGGACGAGGTTTCTACACACAGCTGTTCGTCAAAATGCTGCCTGAATAGTAATAGAATTTATAAGAGAATGACATGCTCCACAGCAGGGAAATATAAAAGGGAGAAGTATAATATTTCTTCGTGCTGGGGCAATATAGAACCATTAAAAATGACATATACATAGTTTAGCACATAAACTGGGTTTACTGTCAGATCAATACGGCATGCCTTCTCCCCCTCTTGGAAGCCAGTGTTTCATTTTATCACAGTTGTGTATGGCTTAAAGATGCAGCTAGTGTCACCAGGCTCGTTAGGAAAAATTAAGAGCTTGCCAGCCATACCTCTCTAGAGACAACTGTTTTCAACTCCTTTAGCTTTCTTCTTTCTTTTATTCTTTTTCTAACTATGTAGCACATAGTTGGCATTTTCCTTCATCCATCCAAAATAATAACATTAAAATGTTCTTCTGGAGCTGAGAGGATGCATCTGCCAGTCAAAGACTTGAAGACAAAGACCTTAAAGATCCTCAGAACCATGTGGGAAAAAGTTGAGATTGTAAGTGTAGTGCAGCAGACTTGAAATCTCAGCATCCGGGAGTTGGAGATAGGAGGGTACCTAAGGATCAATGACCCAGCAGTCTAGTCTATACAGTAAGCTCTGGGCCTGTAAGACACTGTTTCCAAAGAAAGATAGACAGTTTATGGGGAACAACTCCTGAGGTTGACCTCTGGCTTCTACATGCATGCTCACATACATGTGCTCACACACACACACTAATGTTTTTAAAGATTTTTACACCTAGAGGTTTGGGATGCTATCTCCCCCACAGAAAATGTTCAAGGAGGCAATGATCTTTGCAAGTATGAAGAACGGGGAAGAGATTCTTGCTGACTGGAAATGAAGCAGGTGGGATTTCAAGGAGACCCACATGAGAGAGGACCAGGGAGAAAACAGCATCTTCCAGGTGTTTTTTTCAGAGAGGAGAATTGAGCCCTCACTCCCCTTTTCTCATACGTCCTTATACTGATCACTCCTTTCTATTATCATAGATAAAAGAGTTGATTCTAAAGTCTGATGAAAATCCTACTTGCTCCCAGGAGATTGGAAAGCCAGTCCCCAAGGGACCTAGGATTGCTTCTTCAAGCTCTCAGACATGGTCATCTCCTTCCCTCTGTTGTTCTGAGCACCACTGTGGTTTCTGCTCCTTGCAGCAGCATCAACAGAGAGAAGCACTGCAGATGGATCCAGGAGTAAACCATTGGGTGGTTTGATAGGCTTCTGCTGCCTAGGGCTTTCGGTAGAATCTGAGCCAAGCCTGAGGAGACACCAAGGTCTGAGGTACCGGTGGCCAGCTCTGAGCCAGGCGTGGCCTGCAGCAAGCCTCAGGTAGCTGTATCCCAGTTGTATTCACTATTTTTTTTCCACCATAACAAGATTCCTTGACAGAATAACTTAGGAGGCAAAGTACTTATTTTAATTCAAGGTTTGGGGGCAGGGGACACAGTCTATTATGACCGCCGAGGAAGATAATTTCAAAATGGTTATAGCATAGGTTGGTTATCTCATCACAAAATTTATTGCACGATAAGCAGAGAGCTAGATGCAATGAAAGCATGTGGTTATGGCTATTGACGACCCACCATTGGTGGCCTACACCCATCAAGACTACATATCACGGAGGTTCTATAAACTTCTCCAAACAGCATCACCAGATCGGGACCAAGTGATGGAGAGGGAGGCCCATGAGGGACACTGCACATCCAACTGTAATATCCTCTACTGGTGACTCTGCACAGAAGAATCAGATCCCGGCAGGAGAAGCTTGTAGCCAGGTGGATGGCAGAGGCTTGTGGGACGGAGTTGGTTGGGAATGGAGTACACAAGAAAGGACAAGGGAGATGAGTCACAACGATAGTCCTTGCACCTGTGTTTTTCAGCCCACAGGTCGCATATCAGGCATCCTGCATATCAGATATTTACATTATTATTCACGACAGTGGCAAAATTGCAGTTGAGAAGTAGCAATGAAACAATTTTATGGTTGGGGGTCACCACAACGTGAAGAACTCTATTAATAGAACATGTACCTGCAATCTCAGCATCAATTTCAGTGCTGTGCCAGGCTACTGGGCTACTACGGCTAGAAGCAAATTCAGTACAACCTTATGGGGTTGCATCGGAAAACACCCAAAACCCATGTGGGAGAGATGGCCCTCCTTGGGGACACTTGACGAACTATGAACACGGAGGTCTGTTTTGTCACTCGTGGAAGGAGCAGGCAGTCACGCCCTTATCATCTGGGTGTGCACATAAATAGAATAGGCTGTAGCAGCTTCTAGAAACTTTCTTCAGTTAGCAAAGGCAGTTCCTGGGAGCTGGAAGTTTGGAGAAGTACATGAAGAATAAGGTTTCAGGTCCAGGGACTTCTACCTGGGGGGGAGGGTCATTTCCCAGGGTGGGCCAATGAAAGTTAGCTTTGCCCTTTATGGCATGGTCATACAGTCTTATTATTCTACATCAGCACAATGTAAAAGTGAAAGGGGCGCTGGAGAAAATTATGCTGATGTTCTGGCTCATATGTGGATATGAAAATGCTGATCTCATAAAAGCACAGAAGACAGTAAGAGTCACCCGAGGTTATGATGGAGAAGATCTGGAGGGATTGGGTCATAGGTACAGAATACAATTGTTTGGATAGGGCAATGAGTTATAATGTTCTCTAGCATAGTAGAGTCGCCATCATTCACAGCATGTTAATACATATTATTAAGTACTAGAGATGAGGTCACAGGTTGCCAGTATAAGGAAATGATAAATATTTTGGGAGATGGAAATAGTAATTACTCTGACTGAAACATACCACACTGTATACATGTATCAAGTGATCATGTTCTATCCCATAAATCTGCATAAACATTAGATATGAGCATTGATGTTTTACTGATGTAAATACAGAGTGTCCCAGGTATGACAGGCAGGTAGCCTCTCTGTCTCTTTGAATAGGGATGTGGTCCAGACAGGTGAAACTTTGACCTGCTTGTTTCTATGTCAACAGATTCTACAATGTCTGAGGGAAAAGACAGCGTGTCAGCTCCACAGATAGACATTTAACAAAGCTTATGGAAGGCATCGGATTAACGCGTATTTTCATCTCTTCACGCTCATTATCTAAATGACAGGCTGGTGCCTAGCTGCAATGAGAACAGATTCCTAGAGTGTCTATGGAATAGTATGGGAGAGAGAGGAAGGGAGAAGGAAAGGGAGGGAGAGAATGAGGAGGGAAGGAGGGAAGGAGAGAGGGAGGGAGAGAGCGAGAGAAAGGGAGGGAGAGAGAGCATATATACGTGTGTATACATGGTCAGTTATAAGAAAATGCTTCTTGGGGAAGGAGTGTGCAGAGAACAACAAAAGCATTTCTTCAAGGACAAGGAAGAGAAGTGTTTCTAGACAGAAGAAGCAGTCTACACTTAGGCAAAGCTGCACAGGAGGAGTGCTGGGTTGGGGGCCTGTGGACCAGCATTATTCCAGACTATTGACGACTCCTGATGCCCAGACTTCTATTTTCAGATACTTGGGAGTACAAGTGCTAATGAGAGCCAAGATGTGGAAGCAGCCCACGTGTACACTGACAGAGGAGTGGGTAAATAGAGTGTGGCATGTGCATAAGGCAAAATATTAATTGACCATAAAAGGGATAGAATTCTGATATATGCTATAGGAAATGAACCTTAAAACCATTAGGCTACGTAAAATAAGCTAGACACGAAACAACAAATATATATAACTCTACTTGCATGAAGAACATCAGAACGGGCAAATTTACACACAGAGTAAATGAATGGTGGCCAGCAGAGCCTGGAGAGAGGGGTAATGAGTTACTATTTAAAGAGTACAGAGTTCCTATTAGAGAGGATCTGCAGATAAATAATAGTAATGGCTGAGTAAATGTGCTTGATAATACTGAATTTTACACTTAAAATGACTAAAGCAGTGACGTTTATGCCATGCATAATTTATACAACTTTAGAAATTCCTATTTTCATGGAGCTTTTGTGAGAGGACAGTCAATAAATAGAGATTTGATTAGACTATCACATTATGGTAAGTACAGGGAACCAAGAGATGCAAGAGAGGAAGGAGGGGTGAGAGGGCATTTGGGAGATTCAGCATGTGCTTTTGATGGCAGGGTGGCACCATAGAGAATCAAGAGTAAGGAGAGAATGTGAGAGATGGGGGTCATAGGTTATGTTGGAGGACCCCAGTGTTGTAGTTAAATCTTTCATCTCTATCCTGAGAGTCAGGGTGGGGTTTATAGAAAGACAGGGGTTAGCTTCTGCCAGTGCACAGGAAATACCGGTGACTGACTAGATGCAGAGCACGGTCCTCTTCTGGACAGGAAGGAAGAAGCGTCAGATTGGGTGGCAGGAAAGTGTTTCAAGAAATGGAGTTGTCCAGTCCTGGGGACCAGTCAGAGGTGAGAAGTGAGAGAGGAAGGGAAACCAGGTTTCTTGCTAGGGACACCAGGTGAATGGCGGTACATTAGTTAAGGCAGGGATCATAGCTGGAAGAAAAAGACATTGGATTTAACATGGAACATGCAATCTTTGGAAGGTTCGGGGCACCGATCAGTAGGCATCTCTGTGAAGAGACAAGCAGCAGAATAGAAGAAAATCTCTGCCAGCCATTCATCTGACTGAAGACATGTATCAAGATTACATTATAATAAAAAAATAATGACAAAAGAAGAAGTAAGCCAACTGACAAATGGGCCAATGACCTGGCCACATCTTGGAAAATGTATTAATAGCCAAAAGGACAAATGATAAAATGCTCAACATCTTTAGCCACCAGGAAATATAAAGCAAAACTATATTGAGATTCCACATGATGCGTGTCAAAATGGCTACAGTTAAGTAAGGAAATAACAAGTGCTGGTGAGGATGTGGGGGAGGGGAACCTTATATGTCATTGGCATGGATGTAAATTAGCTCAGGCACTACAGTAATCAGTATGGAAGTTCCTCAAAAAGTAGAGGTGGTAGGAGTAGCCTATGATGCAGCTATGCCACTCCTGAGTATGTACTCAAAGCTGCCTCAACCAGCACGGGATAGAGATATACATACAGCCACATTTACAGCATCACTTGTCATAATGGCCGAGATATGGAATCAGCCTCTGCTTGAACCCATGAATGAACGGAGGAAATGTGCTGAATATGCTGAAGAGTGCAATTCTATCATAAAGAAGCATGAACTCGTGTCAGTCACGAGACAGTAGATAGAAGCAGAGGACATTATGTTTGGTAAGATTGGCAAGATGCAGGAAGAAAACATTAAGCGTGTTTTCTCTCATCTGTAGAACAAAAGAAAAAGAGATGACAGCAAAAGCCTGGGAAATAGAGAAACTACTAGAAAAGTATAAGGGACATAGCAAGGCAAGAAAGAAGGATAAAGAAAATAACTGGGAAGTGCATATGAGCAGTTCATGGTCTACTCATGTGTGGGAACGACACAGTAAAATGTGCTAATATGTTCAACTAATATACATCAACAATTACAATCTTAAAATACACTGGCCTATAAGTGTGGTTGCAATACCAGCACTTGGGAGGCAGAAGCAGGCCGACCTCTGAGTTCAAGGCCATGATGGCCTACAGAGTGAGTTCTAAGACACCCAGGTACACACAGAGAAACCCTAAGTAGAATGAGGGAGTATACTCTGAAAGCCCGACCCACCAGTGACGCACTTCCTCTAGCAGGGCTCCAACTCCTAAAGGTTCCATAACCTCACCAAACATTGCCACTAACTGGGGACCAAGTGTTCAAACACCTGGGGGACATTGCTTACTCAAACCACTATAGATGAGAAGGATTAATCCTTAACTGACAGTGACGTTCCACTCTATACCCAGGGACAAGCCTAGTCCACAGAGAGGGTCTTTATTCAGTGCATTCGGTTGTTCTCAGCCTCGGCTTTTGAGGTCTTTTCTGTCTGTCTCAGGTAGGTCCCACCTGCTGTGGGGAGGACATTGGAGTCCTAACAATGGTCACTAGAACGATGCTCTTGAGTTGATCTCCAAGTCTTAGTCCAACTTTAAGGACATATGTCCTCCCGCATGTGCCGCCATCTGGACTTGTTTGGACTTGTCTTATCTGCTTCGTTCTTACTCCACCGCATCAGTGCATTAGGACCATCTGAGGCCTACAGGTTTGTTGGTAGCTGGAAAAGACCTAGAAAAAGCAGAGCGTGAAATGCACAAACCCCGAGATTGGTTGTTTTCCCCAAGCACTGAGGCCCCGGGGAAAGTGGCTGAAGGAAGACCTTGCTGCTCAGTGCTCCAGGGGTTCAAGCTAGCAAACAGCACAATCTGCCTGTTTGTCCTATAGTCCAGACCCTTTCCTTTGCCCTTCTGTGCATGCTCTGCCTGGGCCTCAGCTTGCACTGATATTCTTTGCTCTAGAAACGTTTCCTACCCTGTGAGAAGGCTTCAGTCTTCTCCCTTATGCTTTCTTGTGGGCAGAACCTTTGGCCTCTATTCTCCTCGTGCTCCACTGTCTTCCTACAGAAATCCCGGTTCCTCCTCAAGACAGAAGGCTCAACCAGGGCAGTCTAGGCTGGTCTGTCTAAGAGGCTCAGGAAACTTCGGTGCATGAATGATGTAGCTGCTAATTATAGTGTGGGTGGGTGGGGCTTGGGTGTGTCTGGAATTCTGAGAAATGAGCAGAACTCTGCCAACTTACAGTCCCTGGATCCTTTCCTCTTACTCTTCTCCCCAGCTGGGGACATGCAAAAGCCAGCACTGAGCACATCCCATTAGCTATGTGGCCACCCTGTAGCATCACAGACTGGCCCTCAGAGGACACCACCTGAAAGATGGCACAGCAGAGGTTCTCATTGAAGCTTTCAGGGCCTGTGACAGATGGTGGGTTGAGAGTTGTGTGGGCACATAGTCATTGTACAAAACCTACTTGAGCCCCTCGGTTGCCCTTTGGCCTTGTGATTCTTCCTGCTTCCTCCCAGACTGGATCATAAATAAAAGTCCAGTATACCTACATATTTACATGTTCCATGAATCACTGGCGTCCATTTTCCCCATCTTGTCACCCCAAACAGTTTTCTCTTTAGCACTCCCAGCAAGGGCTCAGCACCAGCCAATCATTGAAATGAAAGTGTACATTTTTATTGTTAAAAAAATTCCTTGTCTAATACAGGAAAAATTTCACAAATACAAATAATTAACTGCAGAATAGCTGCCACCAACCCCCCTTTTCCTTAAAAATCTACATCCAGCCCAGGCAAGTCAGATGTTTCCCACTGAATCCCTGGACTGCTAGGACTTTTCAAGGCTCTGTGGTCTGTTCCCTTACACCCAGGGAGATTTTAAAATGAAAAACATAAAATAACCTCCCAGAGTGAGAGGTATTGGTCCCATTTTTCCACTGTGTTTGTTGGCTGAGTCCCCTCAGTAAAGCCATGGCTTTCCAGTATTTTGGTTTCTTCTCATTATGTTTCATTAAGTAAACCCGACTTACCAAAAGGGAGGCAGGGGCAGCCAGATTACAGCATCTCACAATCCTTGACGCTTTCGTATTCGATACTAACTTCTCCCTGGAAAACTTGGCCTGTTGGGATTTGTTCTTTTCATGATCAGCACTCCTTAAGTCTCCTGCCCAAAGGCTCTGCCACTTACAAGTAACTCACAGGACTTGTCGCATCGCCTCAGAGGAGGTTTTTTGGTTTTTTGGTTTTTTGGTTTTTTTTTTTTTTTTTTTTTCTGTGCCATGTCTCTATAAGAGAGGGGCAGAAAGGCGGGGGAGATGTAAACATCTTGCTGAACCACAAGACAAGGTTTCCCCCCCCCCCTGCAATTATCATTTCTAGTTAGCTGAGATATTAATGGATAAAACTATTGAGCACAGGAAAGAGGATCTGGGTTAGACTGTCGGTGTGTGTGTGTGTGTGTGTGTGTGTGTGTGTGTGTGTGTGTGTGTGTGTGTGTGTGCCTGTGTGTGTGGGGGGGGGGGTGAGTGAGAGAGAGAGAGAGGAGGGAGGAAGTAACAGGGAAATGTACTGAGGTGGTATGGTGGGCTAGAAGACAATGCCTGTACTGGAGAAAGTGGCCAGAGACCGATTGGCTTCTGGAAAGCATCCTGGTAGAAGCTGGGGAGCCTTGGTCTCCCCTGACCTGTCTGTAGCTCAGTGTGAGGACAAGGCTCGACCTTTCCTCTGATGACCCCATTAGGTCTTGCTGCCTCTCCAGCCTCTCATTGCAAAGATTGCGTTTGTGAAAGACTCAGAGCTGGCAGGACACAACCTGCAGAGCCACCAAGTGTCATTTGCCCCGTGCAGTTCCAGTGTGCTCATCTGGGGCTGAACCAGTGTCTTGCTCCCAGGGGTGGGGGGTGGGAGTGGGGGTGGGGCAAGTGACTTTTGAACTCGGAATCTCTGCCCACAGCATGTTTTGCCCTTGGACAGGAGCAGGTTCCCAGGGGCCGGGCTTGCTCCCGCCAGTTGTCAATGCTGACTTTACACATTCCTATTCTTTTTTTTTTTTAACGAGTATTTATTCAACTTATAAAATAGCAACTGCAGGGCTGTAAACTCACAGAGCACGTGACTGGAAGCACGTGTTTTAATTTCCTGAGGTTAGAAAGAACATTCTAACCCTTGATTAACCCCTGTCCTTTGTCAAGTGCCCCACAAGCAAAGTTTATTGTCTGAAAAGCTGGATACTGTGGAAGACATGAGAACAACCCAGTTCTCTCCTCAAGACAGGAAGAAATAAGGGTACCCACCGAACTCCTCAAATCTGTGCCTGATGACTGACACCCTCTGCCCCCTGTAACCTCATATGCTTCTACCCTATGGCTCTTTGTGCTCCCACAAGCAAGAGCTCGCCCACTTCTGGCTGAAGATGTCCTTTCTCTGGTCACTGGCCACCCCAAACTGTTTCCTTGGCCTTAAAACCCAAGGATCTCCTTAAATATCTCCTTTGAAAAAAGTTGTTTTCAGTTAGCACACAAAACCACAGGTTTCATTATGACCTAGTACACACACAGCTTGTCATTTGTCCTTGCTTGCTCCACCCACTGCTCTCCCTCCCTGGGCCCTTCTTTCCTGCTTCTGCTTTCGCCCTCTACATTCTCTTACTGCCCCCTGTCCTAGTCCCCTGCTGCACTTCAGGCTTCTTCCTCTCCCTGTAGTTCCTTTTCTGCTTTCATGTCCTACGCACACACGCATGTGCACACATATACACATGCACACACACATCCATACACACACCCACACACACATGCACACACATATACACATATACACACACATGCATACACATACAAGCACACACACACGCAACACACACACATGCACACACATATATACATATGCACACACACACACCACACGCATGCATACACTAAATTTGCGTGTGTTTACTTTCTTGAGAACTCTTCCCTGACTAGTCATAATCACTCTTTTACAGCCCACTTCCCTAAGTGTCCCTGGACTCCTGAGTGTTCCCAGAGTCACAGTGCCCATCACCCTTGCTCCTGACCACTGTTCCTCTGAACTCGTCAACAGCTGTTGTCTCAGCCATCAGTCTACCTTCTGTGCCCAGCACAGAGTCTGGCTCTCTATAGAAGCCCAGTGAGAGGGTAGAATGGGATGGGAGAAGCACCGTCTCCCCCGAGGTCCTGCAGTACCTGGGCTTTGTGGCTTGACTGTTTTAGGGACCCTTCGTTAGCTACCTACTTCTGGTTCAGGGTGTAGTGGGACACACTTCTGCCTCCTCGTGCCCTCCCTGGGGGGAGTCCCACAGAGGATTTGACTTTTGCTAAGCCTGGGATGGGCATGACTACAGAGCTCTCATAGGCTCAAAGACTCCATGAGAAGTTTCACAGAGAGCACTGAAAAACCTGAGAACTGTAGGATTCCATGGGCCTCTGCCTTCCCCCAGTTCAGGCAAGCAGCCTTACTCAGCCATTGTGCAGTGTGGAAGCCTCCTGCTTTTCTCACCTGATGAGTGTGCCCTCTCCAATCGTAGGCAAGCCCAGAAATGCTAGCTCTGAGAAAGCTTCATTTCTTTGCCATAGTTTCTTGGGGATTATTTTGCTCTGTTCGATATTTACAAATACATGCATGTACATCCTTAGAGCACTCTGTGAATGTCCATTACAGTATTGATTACAAAGGCCTCAATGATAGGGCCATGTCTCATCAGGGCAGGGATCAGTGTCTCTAAAACGTACAGAACACTAGAAGTAGGAACAGCCAAGAGAGCAGTTCTCAACCGGTAGATCATGATCCTTTCACAGGGGTCGCCTAAAACCATCAAAACCCACAGATATTTACATTACGATTCATAACAGTAGCAAAAATTACAGTTATGAAGTAGCAATGAAAATAATTTTGTAGTTGGGTGTGAGTTAAAAGCGCAGTCTGAGGTACCCATGGACTGCCAGATTTGGCTCGGACTCTTGGGTACCACAGATGCCACTGGGTGCTGTGGAAGAGCCAGCTCTGGGGTCCCCGGGCCACATGCAGGCCCAGGACTACAGGTTCTCAAGCTCTTGGGTACCACAGATGCTGCTGGATGCCACGGAAGAGCTGAGAATGGAGTGTTGGTCCTCGGGCAGGCTCTAGCCTGGGACCGGAGGGAAAAGGGGAGGAGAGAGCTCCGCTGGGTCCCGCAGGGAGGAGAGTGTCTCTGGCTTTCTTGGGTGGGTGGCTTGGCTTGGTGGAAACCTTGCCTGGAAGCACTGTGAGGCCTCATGCAGGAGATTAGAAGAGGCTCTTTAGAGGAAGACCTGCTCCATTGTTCCCCACAGCAGGTCCCCATGAGAGGAGGCAGTGCATGATTTTAAGGCATTTATTGTCATGGCAGAGATTTATGTTACCTGAAACTGGGGTTAAATACCTTTTGTAGGGAGAAGTGTCTGGGAAGAGGAGCTAAGAGGGTAGTAGAGGCAGAGAAAGGCAGAGAGAGGGAGAGAGAAGTAGAGGTCGGCCATGGCCATGTGGAGAGAGGGGAGAAGGGAGTTCGGAGAGAGGGGGAATAAGAGGGCAAGAGAGAGAGGCAAGAGTAAGAGAGAGAGGGGGGAAGGAGGTGCCAAGCAGCCTCTTTTATAGTGGGCCAGGCCTAACTGCCCATTGCCAGGTAACTGTGGGGAGGAGCATACCTAGCTGTTGCCAGGTAACTGTGTAGGGGGGTGGAGCCCAGACAGAATAACAGAGGCTTGGGGCGTTGCCCTATGTGACTGATGGCACAGAATTATGGAGCTGAGGCCTCATGTCAGGTGCCTGGTGTCTGGGAGGATGGCAAACACCTTCCATTTCTTGCAGGAACACCTTCTGGGTCTCTAGGGTTTAAACCTAGCTCAACCAGAAAACAGGCTGGCTTTCACGGGACCCACAGCTGGGGCTCACCGCAACAGGAGGAACTGTGTTAAAGGGTCTCAGGTTTAGGAAAGTTGAAAACCACTGAGCTAAGAGGCAAAGGACTGGACCAAGCTGGAGAGCACAGGTCTTCCTTATTTTGAGAACCAGCAAAGTCGGTGATAAAAAGTGTAGATTCCCAGACAGGAGGCAGGTAGAACAGGAGGCAGCAGAGAGCTGGGATCAAGTGAGGGGCATCCTGGCTGGTGCCTAGGGTGTTGAGTCATGGCTGCGGAGGCAGGAAAGGGGGCGGGGCATCAAGCACAGGCTTGTAACTTTCCAGGTGGTGAGGGATGCTTGTGATTGACAGGTATTCTGTGAGAAGGGATGGGAAGCTCTGGTTTGGGCTGGCTGTGTGGAAGTGGGAGGGGAGTCTAATGACAAGTGTTCAAGTGATCAGGATCGGGCTGGAAAGGGTGCGGATTCAGAGGAGCAAAGCCATCCATACAAGCCTGCCTGGGTTGCAGCTGGCTGGGGCAGGGGAAGGGAAGTCACCTTTGCTCTGATGTGTCAGATTCTGTGTGAGAATTCATTTCCCAAGTGATCGTTCCCAAAAGGAGATTTGCTTATAGCAGTTAGGGCGCCCATCATTGACCTATGAGGAACAGAGCTGTGAGGTACAGAGGCTCAGGAGACTGGAGACACAGCCCAAGCAGTAAAGTTCTTTCCTTGTAAGCACGAGGACTTGACTCAACCCCCTAGAACCCACATTTAAAAAAGAAAAGAAAAGAAAAGAAAAGAAAAGAAAAGAAAAGAAAAGAAAAGAAAAGAAAAGAAAGAAAAAGAAAGAAAGAAAAATGCAGCCAGACATGGTGATGCACGCCTTTAGTCCCAGCATTGGGAGGCAGAGCAGGCAGAGCTCTGAGTTCGAGGCCAGCCTGGTGAGTTCCAGAACAGCCAGGGCTACACAGAGAAACCCCATCTCAAACAAAACAAAAAACAAAACAAACAACAAAAAGGAAATACCCTGGATGGTGGTGACACTTGTAACCATAGTACCAGAAAAACAGAGAACAATTCTTAGGGCTCACTGGCCAGCAACCCTTCCTCCCCTATTTGCTGAATTCTAGGACAGTGAGAAACTCTGACACACAAAACAAAAACCCAGCAAGACAGAGAAGGCAAACAACATCTCAAGGAGGACACCGAGGTTGTTATCCAGCCTCCACAGGTATGTGTACAGTCATGCATGTATACACACAAAACACAAGACCAAACAAACAAAGGCTCGGCTGAATGAAGACGTTTGCTTAAAGACCTGGGAAGTTACAGCTAGGGGAGTGGTGGGAAGACGAGAATTGGAATGGGCCCTAAAGAGGAAAGTTTTAAAGTTTAGGGGAAGGCTTTGTACTTTGAACTTACTGTGGAAGATTTTGATTATTTGATTTAAAACAAACAAACAAAAAAACAAAAAAAGCAAAGACTATGGCAATTTTATTATTACTCTCAATGGTATTTCAGAGACCAGGACCAGTCTGATCCTTTAGCCACCCTTTCCCAGGCCCTTGACTTGAAGCGTATTAACAAATGTGTTATCTTAATCAAAGGAGGCAGAAACCAAAGGTAGCAACTACTCAACTTCTGAAACCCAAGATTCCTATATAAGGGAGAGACAGGAATGATTAAGGATAGGTGATGTGACATTTTACCTTCAAACAGTTGTCCCTATGTCCCGGTCCACTCAGATCAACAGTCTGTCATGTGGAGAAGAGAGATTGAATTCAGAGAGTCAGAACAGCTAGAGCATCGGTTCTCAACCTGTAGTCCGTGACCCCCTTTGGGGATCACGTATCGGATATCCTGTACATAGGATCTTTACATTGTGACTCAGTAGCAAAATTACAGTTATGAAGTAGAAACAAAGGTGATTTTATGGTTGGGGCGTCACCATGCATGGGGAACTGTATTAAAGAGTCACAGTTTTAGGAAGCTTGAGAGCCTCTGATCTAGAGTGTGCTGGAGGTAGGGAAGGCAGAGAGAGTCCTAGGAGGACAGAGTTCAGGCAAGGGGAAAACTGCTTCTAGGAAAGCGCCAGGGATGCCCCCCCCCTCGCCCAACAGTTACAAAGATGCAGTGTGGTATGGCTAGGCACAGGACACCTGGCCTCCACCTCTGTCTTTCTCTACCTCTGACTTACGTTCTCCTCTTCTTGAGGTAGGTAGGCTCTTCTGGGGCCCGTGTGATGCTTAAAATAGACCGTCAACAAGATTTAAAATTACCGTGGAAGCTAACCTTCGGGTACGTCTGGGAGAGGGATCTTCTAAATTAGGTTAATTGAGGTGGGAAGACCCTCCTGGAATATAAGTGTCCCAGACCCAGAAAGGGAGAAAAAGAAAGCCAAATGCCAGTGTTCCTCTTTCTCTGCTTCCTTACTGTGGATGTGACCTAATGCCTCACACCCCTGCCGCCATGCCTTCCCTACCTGGATAGACTGTACCCTTCTAAACCATGAGCTGAAACAAACTGTCCCTGTCTTCCTTAAGTTGTATTCATTGGTTATTTCATCATATCAGCAGTGAAAAGGGGAAATTGATACAATGTGTACACGAACCTAAAGGGAATTGATACAATGTGTACATGAACCTCATGTATGCTAATAAAGGCTTAGGTCCCTAGCCAGAGCTAGGAGCAGAGGATGCTCCCGCATTAACCATTTAGTTTGGAGATGGGTGAAAATGGCATCTCTACCAACTTGGAAAGGGGTCATGTCATGTTTGAGTTCCAAACAGTGACGTGCCACATCTCAAAAGGAATCCAGTGCAGACTGATACAACTTTCCTTAGCCTCAGTGTCAGGGAAGGAACAGGCATGACAAGCCTGAATTTAATACAGCTAAAAACTGGAAGGATTGAGCAAGACTCTGGTGCCTGGTTTTACCTGCAAACGATCATGCTGGTGTTTCTGCACTTGCCACAATGAGGCCTTGAAATAGAAAATCAATCCGGTTACAAGGAAATAATAGCACTGTGGAGCCAGGCATTTTTGGCTGACAAAGTCATATTCCTCCATTTACTTCTTGCCTCCTTTTCTTCTTCCCTCAGCACGTCACCCATCCTGTCTACTCAAACCTGCTGAACTATGCTCTAGTTTATAGAAATGTGGGCCTAACAGGAGACCCCAGAAGGTGTAGCTTAGAAATAACAAAGCCAGAGGGAGTTTAGAAAGACACCATATCTTTATTCCTTTATTTTGCTAGTGAAGAACCTGAGCCCAGAGAGGGCCAAGAGTCCCAGAATAACTGAGCAGTAGAATCCAGAAAACCCATGTTGGGAGCTGCTCCCCCCAAGTCCTTCTCAGGGGGCCTCTCATCCCTCTCGGTCACTTCTCCATGGGCCTCTCTCCCAGCTATGCTCTCACTCGTAGCCACAGCTTGTAACCAGTCCTCTCCAAGCTCAGGCCCAAGTCTCTCAGGTTGTATCTGTGACATGCAGCAGATAGTGACAGGACAGGGAATAGAGCAGCCAGGGCTAAAGGGGACAGCTTGATGGGGAGATCTATGGGTATCTCCTATAAAGTGACCTCTTGGCCCCAGAACAAAGTGCTTCTCTAAAACACCATGGATCATGGCTTGTGGGAGACTACATGACACATGCCGGAGATTCTTTTCAAGCCACAATAACTTTGGATCCGTGGCAGCAAGTCTGTCTACTGGGCCCAGACAGCACCCTCCAGGCTATGGTTGTGAGGGAAGGAGATCTCGGGCTTTGCTCGGTTAGGAGCACTGCCTACCAAGATACCTCTCCAAACACAGAAAGCTCAAGGGAACAGCTGGTAAGGACTCCCTGCCCTAATGAGTCAACTCTAAGTCGACAAGTACCCTTACAAAGAGGGCAAAACCCAGCACTGAGTTTATGATCCTAGCCGTTATCCAACAGCATTGTCTCTAATCCTCTGGAAGACAGGAGTTCACTACCTACTTCGAAGAGATGAGAAAATGAAGTCAAGAAAGGCTAAGTACCTTAGTTATGGTTACTATTGCTGTGCTAACACAATGACCAAAAGTAACTTGAGGAGGAAAGGGTTTATTTGGCTTACACTGTCCATCATCAAAGGAAGTCAGGGCAGGAACTCAAGCAGGGCCGGAACCTGAAGGCAGGAACTGATTCAGAGGTCATGGAGGGGTGCTGCTTACTGGATTGCTCCTCATGGCTTGCTCAGCCTGCTTTTTTTTATAGAACCCAGGACTACCAGCCCAGGGATGGAAACACCTACAATGGATTGGGCTCTCCCCTACTGATCACAAATTAAGAAAATGCCCTATAGGCTTACTACAACTTTATCTTATAGAGGTATTTTATTCTTCTCTCCCTCCCTCTATCTGTTTTCCTTCCTTCCTCTCTCTTTCTTTCTTTCTTTCTTTCCTCTCTCTCTCTCACACACACACTCTCTCTCACTCTCTTTCCTTCTTCTGTTTGTTTGTTTGCTTGTTTGTTTGTTTTTCAAGACAGGGTTTCTCTCTGTAGCCCTGGCTGTCCTGGAATTAGCTCTGTAGACCAGGCTAGCATCACACTCACAGAGATCCACATGCCTTTGCCTTTCTAGTGCTGGGATTAAAGGCATCACCCAGCTATGGGGGTGGGGGTGGGGTTAAGCTGAAAGTCCCTTTCAGATAATGTTAGCTTGTGTCAAGTTGACATAAAACTGCCCAGCACACTAAGGGATTTGGTGAAGGTTACACAGTATTTAAGAGGGGTCCTGGGATTAGAATGCAGAAATGTCTTACTCAATGGGCCCTGACCTTTCAAGGTAGCTGTGATGTGTCTTTAGCTGCAAAGGAGCTCAGGGCCATGCTTCATGGCTTACCCAAGTCTCTCCTAGGAGTTTCTTTCCTAGACTTCCTTCTCATGAAAGTCTGGCTCAAAGGGAAGGGATTGTGCACAGTGTGATCTGTCCCAGAGTCACGCATTTGTTTCAGCTCTGGCCACATTGTCTAACCAACCACTTCTTTCCCAAGGAGGCTGTTCTTTAGACAGAAACTGGAACTGAATCTCAGGATCTACCGTTAGCCTGTTTCTGCTGCTGCAGAAGTTTCCAAGCCGTGTAATTATGAAATAGAGAGACAGCGTTCTCACGCTCCAGAGGTAGGACTGTCCAAGACCCAGGCACCAGTACATAAGGCCTTCTTCCTTCATCATAGCATGGCAGAGGGCCCATCACATAGCAACAGAAAAATTGTAATAACACTGTTGTCCTTATATGATCACCATTGGAGGTGGTGTCTCACTAATAAGATTTAATTTAACCCTGACTACCCCACCAATGTCTTCCTCCAAGCAGAATCAACATATGACATGAACACATGACTTGTGTGGGATTTTCTTTTTCTTTCTTTTTGTCCAGAGGAGGTCTCACTGGGCCACCCAGGCTGGTATTGAACTCCTGATCTTCCTGTCTCAGCCTCCAAAGGGCTGAGATTACAGGATGTGTCATCATTTCTGCCCGCAACATATGAACTTGGAAGAGATACATGTGATATGGAACCCACACTCTCTCAGTGATGTTCTAAGTTGTGACTGTAGCAGCCCCCAACTGGGAGCAGAACTCAGTGCAGGCTGATCACCTGTGAGCAGAGCCTCACTTAATCCAATAACGCCCAAGACCAAGTTAATACTCCCTGACGTTCATGACCTGTCAGTCAGTACTGAGCCCACACAATTAGCCAGCCATGATGAACAATTTCTTAAAGGAACTGTGCTAGTAGTTTTACATAACCCAGCCAAGTCATTCTTCTAGTCTTACATGGTGAGTTTCTGGATCCTAATTTGCTAAAACTGTATTTCGTATGACGTCTGCTAAAATGGTTTATTCTTACTGTCTTCGCAACCGTTATTTCTATTGTCTTCTGACCATGACCTAGATATGTTTCAAGGGCTTCGTTATAGGATTAAAATCTCTTCCCCTCATGTTCTCCCATTTGTCTCTCACACATGAATGTGCACCTAGGCACACACTTGCCAAAGGGAACCTCTACATAGAGGAATCTGAGGGCTGCTTCTCTTCCCACTCCACTCTTTAGGCACTGCCTGTGCTTGGAGTGGAGACTCTGAGGATATAGAAGGCCTGGCTATTGGACCAGGGCAGGGAAAATCCCTGTTGTCCTCTCCAGGTATCTCCTGCTCTCTGAAGGGTGACAGTGTCCTGCAGTGGTGAAGAGGCAGCCAGCCCTGTTCTGAATTAGTCCTGACTCAGAGCTGCGTGTGGTCCCCTGCTACATCCTGTTATGAAGGATGCTGGTCTCTGTTTCCATGAGCCTGCTCTCATTCCCTGTATTTCCTGTATCTGACAGGGAAGAAAGTCGGATACAGGAAATAGCTCTGGGGTTGAGAGAATCACCTGGCTTTTGCCTCTTTCTGGTGTGATGGCTTCTCGGGGCCTCTGTCAGGCCCATAGGAGTACTATGTGGTAGTGAGGACCCACCAGCCTGTGAAGCAGCCATCATGGTCAATGCCAGAGATCAAAGGAAGAGGTCATTTTGGTGGCATTAAAAATGAATACAGTGGTTATTTCAAAACTCTTTTGCTGGAGTTAAGAAGCAAAAATGTTGGATTTTACCTAGCCTTCCTCCTTTATGCTAATTCCCTAGTCCAGTGGCTTTTGCTGGCTATTGACTGTAGCCCAGAGACATTTTATTTTCCATACAAGGTTTGCATGCTTAGAGTAAAACATGCAACTGAAAGGGGCCAGGGAAATGGGTATTTGCATAAGCTCTATGTTCTATTGGATTCAATTTCATTTCTTTAATACTTTTGGCTATTGCTCATTTACTGAGCTCAGTGATCCACTACTGGCAGGTAGCACCCACAGTTTTGTTGTTGTTGTTGTTTAGTTTTTTTGTTTTTTTTTTTTTTTTTTTTTGAGACAGGGTTTCTCTGTATAGCCCTGGCTGTCCTGGAACTCACTTTGTAGACCAGGCTGGCCTCGAACTCAGAAATCCTCCTGCCTCTGCCTCCTGAGTGTTGGGATTAAAGGCGTACGCCACCATGCCCGGCTTGCACCCACAGTTTGAAGCCACGTCCTTCCTTCTTTCCCTTGGTGTTGTCACTATCCCATTCTATGGCCTGGGACCATCTAGATTATATAGATTTTTGAGTCTGTCCATCCATAAGAAGGGGCTTGGTTAACAGCCTCTGATGCCCAGAACTTCTGTGATTTGAACTTCTTTCTTCCTTTTGAAAGAGCCACCGGTAGTGTCTCCCAAGCCAGTCCTGATTGAAATCCAGAGTCTGAAACAAAGAGCTCTAAACCCTCTACTGACCTGGGTATTGCATTAAGAGAAGACAAACCTTAGGGGTGGATATGGGAACTCCCGGCTCCCTACAAAATCAGCTGCGCAACTTTGCGGTGTCCCAGTGCCGCCATTTTCTTATCCTATGAGGCTAGACAAAACAAACGAAAAGTTGTTCCACTGTTCATCTGGTTTCAAGGTCCTTGGTGACCAAAACACCTGTGTAATCATCACCTTTTTCTGTCTTCAGCCATTTCAAAAACCAAAAAGCTATCTTAGCCAAGGGTGGCAGCTCCCGTGTTAGAGGCAGGCCAGGGACTGTGTCCTGGGTAGGCGGTCTCTACCGGTCTGGCTCTATCCATGAACAAGCTCAGGCTCTCTGGAACCCAGTGCTGTTTTCTGCCTGCACCCCAGTGAACAGCTTGTATGTAAAGGACTCGGTGTGCCTCCCACCGCTGTGTACCTTCTCCTGTCCTGGCTCCGTGGGCTGGTGATTCATACTTCATGAGGTTTCCCCATCTTGTCGTCTCCCTGCTTCATCTTTCTCTCATCATGCCTCTTTCCCTCCCTCGCCTTCCTCTCCTCTCCTCTCCTCTCCTCACCTCCTCATTTATCTATCTTCCTTCTCTGCTCTCCCCCTCTTTATCTCCCTTCCTATCTTTCTCCCTTCCTCCCCTCCTTCCTCCCTCCCTCCCTCCCTCCCTTCTTCCCTTCCTCCCTCCCTTCCTTCCTTCCTTCCTTCCTTCCTCCCTTTTATGAGTGTGCCTGTGTGTGTGTGTCACACACACACATATGCCACTACCCACAGTTGCTTAGAATAAACATTTCTTTCTTTCTTTCTTTCTTTCTTTCTTTCTTTCTTTCTTTCTTTCTCTCTCTCTCTCTCTCTATTTATTTATTTATTTATTTATTTATTTATTTATTCTTGGCTTCATTATAACCCTCACTATAATTTATAACCATTGTATTTGTTACTTTACTGACTTTTGTCTTTTGACTTTTTTTTTTTACTTTTGACTAAAATCTGAGCTTCAGCTGTACAAAATCACGTTTCCCTCATCTTCACAGTACTCCCAACACACAGCACAGTCTCCGGGCCAGCACATACCAGTTACTTGAAAAATACTGTTATCAAATACAAGGTGACGCTCGCCACCCATGGGGAGGCTGGGCTGGGAAGCCCTCTCTTTATTTGTGTGGCTTATTTCTAGCCTGTTCTTTGACCTGGATGGTATTAATGCTTTGGCTTATACACAAAGGCAATGGGAAAATGAGGTAATTCTGTGGGTAATTCGAGCAGAAAGGACCACCCATTCTGACCTCAATTATTTGGTTATTTTAGGTGGAAGTAACTTCAAACCCGAAAAAGTGTTTTAGCTGCAGCCAGATCAGGAAGGCTTCCCCACTGAGGCTGTGCCGGCTACCTCAGGCAGCACCTAGGCAGGAGACACAGATGCAAATACTCACATGTATACACACTGCACACACACTTAAGAGTGCAAAGAGAGCAGGGGACAGCCAAGGAACAGGAAGTTCTGTGTAGCAGGTGTTCCCTTCCCACTACAGCTGGCTTTTTAAAGCAGCCATCGGCTCCCCCTGTTCAAGTGTTCTTTTCTGGGGCCCGAGGAAGTCATCTCTTGACCTTGGCAGTCCTGGGCTAGCTCCAAGCTTGAACCTCGCAGACAGGGAGGACAGGGCTAGTAGACAAAGTGTTCAAGGAGATGTGTTCCACAATTTTAGATTTAAAAACAGAACAAAAATTCAACTCTAAGCTAGCGAGCTAGGCTCTGTCGTGTCAATAGTATTTAAAGGTGATATTTGGCTAGAGCAGTAAGCTCTGCAAATGAAAACAACTTGGCCTTCTCTCTCTCCTCCCTACCCTCTCCGTTTCTCTCTCTCCTCTCCTTTCCTGTCTTTTCTGTTCTCTCCTCTCCTATGGAATGATGCTGTATCCTTTGGGACGTCTCTAACACAGCCCTGCAGCAAGGGTGGAGGTGACACCATTGCCCTGCAGGTAACAAGGCTGAAACTCAAGGAGTTAAGTCACTTGCCCTCAGTGCTCACTTAGCTGGGCACTCAGCCCACCTGGCTCTGAGCGTGCACCCTGACCCAGCTGGAGATGGTTGCAGGGTGAGAGCAAGTCTCTCATGACTTTCAGGCTCCTCTGGGCCGTGAGCTGCCTGGCAGGGAGCCAGGAGCGGCTGGTTTCCCTCTGGCCCTGTCCACACTCTAGAAGCACTCAGCTCAAGCTGATAGGCGTGCAGGTGTCGCGAGATGGCTCTGACACAGACAGGAGCCCTCTGTGGGGCCCAATGTAGATGTCTGCCAATCCAGAGCCCCCACCATGGGGAAGGCGCCTCATGCACACTTAGAAACACTGGCTCCTATATAGCAAGTGGCCTCAGAGCCCTGGCCCCCAGCTGTCAACGCCAGCAATCTCTCTTAGGAGCTAAGCCCTCACACTTTCTAGGGCTACAAGGAGCCAGGTTTCCAGCAATGCTATAACGTGATTTGAGCCCAGGGCCTTGTCCTCTGGCCAGTGGCTTCATAGTTCAGATTCCCATGACCATGGTAGGATTGGTACCCAAGAGCTCTAGACCTTCCAGCTGAGCCTCACAGGGAACATGACACCTTCCCAGTTCAGCACCAGGCCTCCAAGTCCTTCTGGCTTGCAAGGAGTTAGAATTGTGGCACATTCTGGTGACCTCTAGCCTAATAATCTAGATGATCACTCCCATGATGAAACAGTTAATTTCTCATTACAGGTAAAGGAGCAGGTGGGGTCAAAATATGGGCTGGGTGAAAAAAAAAGTGGATGTTTGAATAATGGAACCGAACCTGGAAATCTGATCCTAATAGTTATTGGGGGTGTCTACAGTTTCCACACCTGGGAAGCCTCATACAGTGCAATTTTCTTGTCTTAGCTATCTTTTTTTTTTTTTTTTTTTTTGGTCACTGCAACAAAATACCAAGCCAAAAAAAAAAAATGTAAAGAAGAAAGGTTGATTTCAGTTCACACTCTCAGAGTACCTTCCACCTTGGTGAGGAAGCTATGGCGACAGGAACTTGAGACAACTGGTCACATTGTACCTGTAGTTAAGGACATGGAGGGAGGTGAGTGTTGGTGTTCAGTTCCTTTTCTGCTTCATATTCAGCCCACAATCTCAGCTTGTGGAATGATACCACCTATGTTTAGTGTGGGGATGGGTGGGTGTGGCTTCCTACCTCAACTGACATAATGTGGGAAAATATTTCACAGACATGGACAGAGGTTTGTTTCCAGGATGGTTCTAAGTCTCGAGTTAATAGCCAAGCTTAATCATTACATTGCTAAGCCAATTTATAAGAAAAGACATCATGGGGTCAGGATCATCCTCACCCCTTCCTTCAGAAGGTATCAGGTCGGAGACCCTGATGAACGTTCTCACCTCAAGGCTGACCAGCAGGTATAAGGAGGTGATCACCTCATTTTGAGTGACTTTGTTGTGCACCAGACACCTGCTAACAGTGTGGGAGGTAGACTGAATCAGATAGATGGAGGTCTCCTAGCTCCTGGGGTAGATGCTCACTAGGTAGCTTGGCAACCCAACTGCCCACATGATGGTTATGTGATGTGACTCCATAGTGTTGACATTCTGCATGTCTGGATGCCAAACTGGGCAAAGGAGCAGGGTCATTGCAAATAGTGTAAAGAAGCCAAGGGGCTGCCCCATGGACTTGACCCCTAACCCTATGGACTTGAACCCTGTACATTGAAGCCATTTTATTTTCTTTGCAGAAAGCCTCAGTCTTTTAATGTGTCATTCTTGGAGTGAGGAGAGCCTGAGCTGGGACCCATTTTCTGGATCCAAACCACAAAGCTTCTCCAGCACAAGTATGCTTTAAACCTGCTACCTAATCCTTCGTGGAAAGGAAGCAACAGCCATCTATCTCCCTGGTGTGGAACAAGGGTCAGACAGCTGAGCCTCTGCTATGCCTACAGCTGCGAGAGCATCTGCACACAGATGGGCTGGGAGAAAGACTGGGGCCCTTTAGATGGGAAAGTGATACAGATCATAGAAGGGCCAAGAGGGCCTCAAAGCTTCTGGGTGAGAAGGTGAGGGGTAACCTTACCAGAACTAAGGAGGTTACTACTACAGAGAAGAGAAGACAAAGGACCCAGGTTATAGTAACCTCAACATCGTTTTCTAAAAGGCCGATATATTCATTAAATTGTGCTCGGAAGCAGAGGTAGCCGGTGCTCTGCAAATATTTATAGCAGCATTTTAAAATTCATTATGTTTTATGAGTAAAGTATGACAATGAATGTTATGAAAAGGATAAATAACAAAATAGCAGACACCCAAAAAGTGAAAGGCTCAACTAATTCCACCATGTTGGAAATAAACACAGGTAGTGGATTAGGGTAGTTATACAAGGGCTTTAGCCAATCATCTGTTTATATAGTAAAGACACATGGAGGGGAAAAGGTGTGTCTGAACTCATCTTCCAGCTGTCTGTGACTGAAGAGCCCTCTGCCAGATTCTTTAAATCAAAACACCACCTTCTGCCACCTGGTGAGAGCGATCTCATTTCCTGATAGGATGGGGTATCCCAGGCATGGCTGTCTTTCCAGTTCAGTAGCAGCAATCTTACCCTATCAGTGGGGTCCCCTGCTGTCACCAAGATACTTCTTACTTGGGGGTCAATATGGCATCTGAAACAAGGCATGATGGGTAGGAGGATTCTGTGATACAGAAATACATGTTTGGCCTCTGTTCCTGCCTCCCGGTTTCTGACTTGAGTTCCCAAAGTCCCTGCCACACCTCCCCTCCTTGTTATCAGAACATCTTTGTTCTAAGATTTACTATTGTTTATTAGTTTATAATTAGAATGTATATGGGGAATGGTGTTATATTTTAATACATGCATACACTGCATATTGACTAAATCAGAGTAGTTAGCCTCATGACAGCATGCACTTATCATTTCTTTGCGGTGAGAACCTCAAACTCTCTCTTGTAGCTATTTTCAAATGTGTCATGCCTTGTGACATAGTGATCCCAAGAACTTTGTCATATACTGAATAATAGGAGTATGCGACACAGACCTCCTAAGTTCACAGGAATTTTCCAGATGATATGAGCATTTTGGGTTTTGATGATGGAATTCTAGGTGGGCTGGTTGCCAGAGGAATCAGTCATGTAATTAGATCGCTGGGACTTCTACACTCACCTCACCCTTCCCCCACCTCTAGGAGAAGGGGCTGAAGGTTGAATGGCTCAACAGAGGCCAAGGACTTACTCGGTCCTGACTTTGTAGGAAGCTTCCATAAATACCCCTCAAAGAACTGGATTTTGACAGCTTCAGATAATTAAACACGTGGGGATCCCTGGAGTTGGGGGACCCAGACCGGAGGAAGAAGAAGGTGAGTGGAGGAGAAAGATGCCATGGGTTAGAAGTCATGAAAACAAGGCCCTGAAGGCTGGCCAATCTGAGTTAAGAGCAGCACAAATGAAACTTAGTAAGTAATGACTCTGTTATTGATAGAAAAGTAGGTTCTAATAGCATAGAAGGCAGATATCTGCCCAGCTCTTGTATTGCTTAAGGCTTGTTGTAAATAATAAATGTGTGGTTTTTTTTTTTTTTTTTTTTTTTTTTTTTTTTGGTCTGGGAACTGAATGGTCAAAGGCAGGGTGGAAACCCCAGATTGGGATTAAACATGTCTATAACACAGAAGGGACACGGAAACTTGTACTCTTCCCACATGCCTGGGACCAGTCCCGTGCATCTCTTCCATTTGGCTATTCACTTGTAACTTCTGTCATAAATTACTAATCATAATTAAAGCATTTAGATGAGTTCTGTGAGCCTCTCTAGTACATTCACTGAAGCCAAATGAATGGTGTAGAGAAACTTTAAGTCTAGTTCAAAAGAGATAGAGGAGATGACTTTGATATTGGAATTGGAGGATAGTCTTGTGGCACTTTAAACTGGGTGGCCTGGTACTACCTCCAAGTGGAGAGTGATAGGATTGTGTCAAATGATAAGACATTTAGTTGACATCTAGGAAAGCATGCTTACCTTGTGCACAGAGACATGGCACCTACATATTTAGTGTTAGCATGGCATTGAGTTGTGTGACATCAAGAAACACACTTGGGCTTCCATCGCGTATAGGTCATTTCTCAGGATTGTTCTGAGCAAGCAACACCCAAGGACCTCCCCAGCAATGCCTTGTCTTTGAGGCCCAAGGATGGTACAAGTCTAAAGCCCACCCTCACTTGCAGTTTTCTGCACTGTTGTCTACCAGTGTATATAAGGAGAAGGCTGATAGCTCTTGAGCATATACTGTTTGTCTTAGCTAGGATTTCTATTGTCGAGAAGAGATGCCATGACCACAGCAGCTCTTATAAAAGAAAACACTTTGAATTGGGGCTGCACTACAGTTTCAGAGGTTCAGCCCATTATCGTCATAGTGGGAAGCATGGCAGCACACAGGCAGACATGGTGCTGGAGAAGGAGCTGAAAGTCCGACATCTGGGATCAGCAAGGAGCAGTGGAGAGACTGAGACACACTGGGCCTGGCTTGAGGTTCTGAGACATCAAAACCCACCCCCAATGGATGCACTTCCTCTAACAAAGCCACACCCTACTCAAACAAGGCCACACCTCCTAATAATGCCACTTCCTATGGGCCTCTGGGTGTCATTTTGATTCAAATCATCACACTGTCTAAAGAGTTTAAACACACTGAAGTCTTTCACAGTAAAGTCAGTTGACTCATTCAAGGTTACAAAGCTAAGTAGAGAGCTGTTCTGATGGCCATGTTTAGCTGATGGAAAAATTAGAAGATGCTGCTGTCTCTCTCACACACACACACATACACACACACACACACACACACACACACACACACACACACATATACACGATCTGGATTTACTTCAGTTCTCTGTGTCTTCATATCTTGGTTGTGTTTTAAAATACCCCGAGCTTAGATGAACTGGCCCCTCCTGCTATTATAGAAACACAATGGATTAATTACAGAAAAATAAATATTTAAAAATATTTCCCTACCTATCATCCCTCCTCATATAAGTATCAAGTTAACATATCATTGGATTGTATTATGTTAGGATGTTTGATTTTTAAAATGACTGTTTGAGTTGCTGACTTGTGTTTTAAAATATCACTAGATAGATTTTTTTTTACCTCAGTATCAGATAGAATTTCCAATAATTTCCGAAATGGCCCCGAACACTCATTTGCAATTCTGCACTATTTATGTGACTCTCAGCACTGATGATCATAAAATCAAAATACAGTCTAGCTGTGAAAAACATTGAAGATGCTCTATGTCCTGCAGTATCAAACAGTCTAGATTTGATCTTTTTTTATATAGAAAGAACAAAAACCCATTTACTTCACTCATATTCAAATTTGCTTTTTAGTCTAGTAAACGGTAAAGTTATATTCTCATGAATCATTTTAAAATAAGATTCCTTATGATTTGCTATCAGTATTTGATTTGTATACCTATCTTACTTTATTTATTAATTTATGTTTGAGACTTGGATGGATGGAGAATGGCCTCAACGGCAAATGACCTTTAACTCCTAACCTTCCTGCTTCCACTTTCTGTGCTGGCGTGACTGGCATGTTTCTACACAGCTGGTTTATGTAGCCTTCAGCTTTGAACACAGGGTTCATGCTCAAAGACAAGCACTCTCCCAACTGAACTATACTGTTTATATAACTGTCTATCTAGAGTTTATGTACAAAGTTTCTCGGCCAAAAACCACAGCAGAAAAAAGATTAAGAAGCCCTGGTCTAGAAAAATTCTCTGAGCTGTGGTTCAGAGCAGCATGGCCACCAACTCTGGTCTGAGGACCGACATCATATCCTTGATACCTATGGCGGTTTGCATAGAAATGACAGTACAGGCTCACAAAGAGCGGCGTTATTGAAGGTGTGGCCTTGGAGGAGCTGTGGCCTTGTTGGGAAAGTGTGTCACTGGGGGCCTGCTTTGAGGTTTCAAATGCTCGTCACTCCCTTTTCCTTTGTCTGCTAATCTTAGCTACCTCTATAACACCATGTCTGCTTGGACTCCACCATGACTTCTATTATGAGGATCATAGACTAAACCTCTGAACTGTAAGCCAGCCTCAACTCAAGGCTTCCTTATAAAGATTTGCTGTGATCATGTTGTCTCTTCACAGCAATAGAAACCTCACTTAGAGCAATCAGTAGAGGGTCTAGGAAGACAAATTTGGGCCTCCAAGTAAACAGGCTCTTGAAAGTTGATTAGAGGCTTGCTTCTGTGACTTTGCTGTCTTCCCCATGTAAATGAAGATCTGGTTAGCAGTGGGTTGGGTTACTGTACTCTATTGACCAACTTAAGACAGATACTAGACACGTTGTCTCTGAGATCTTAAAGAGTCCTTAGAGGCCCCAGGCAGGTAAGAAGCACACACTCTGTCCCTATCCCTTCTGCATGGCTTAGGAAAGCTCTCCAGGTTCACCATTGTCTTGTTTTTCTCCCAAGAGTTATGCTGTGGCCCCACTATTGTCTATGACCCCCAAAGTTGTCCCTTCCAAGGCTTAGCTCTCAAATAATGCATCGTAGACTAATCTATGCATTTTAGGTAGAATCACAAATGGCTGACTCCCAAGGTTTCAATATTACCAACACTGAAGACATGGGAACTCAGGAATTCTATAATCACAGAGACCTTAGGTGGAGCTCTCATCCCACCATTTCCCAGCCTGACCTTGGAATGATGTCCTGTCTGGGCCTTAGTTATCTCCTTTTCCAAGTTTGGATATCAGTCACGCCTGCTCCATAGGGTTGTTTAAAGATTAAATAAGACTATGCAAATAAAACACATATTTCAGACCTAGCCTATGATAAGACCCTACTTGCTATATCCTGTTCACTGCCAATTCATCTCTACTGTTCTGGCTTTCTTCCACCTGTGGACTGGCACCACCAGGCCTGCCTCCACCTTGACTTCTGTTGCTTGCTGCTGTCCCCAGATCCCTTCCCTCGCCTCTATTAATGTCTGTCGGAATATATCTTACATGAGGTCTCTCGCATGTTCTAGTAACTTCTCTTGTTTTAAGGGCATCAGAGGAGTTGAGAGTTCACGACTACTCTCAAGCTCCCTGACAAAGGATACTCACAGCCCACTAGAAATAGCATAGTTCTGTCAGCCATTGCTCTTTACCCTCTCTGAAGTAGGTCCTCATCAATGACAGGTGAGGCATGAGAGCTGATATTATCCCAGCATACGGTCCTGAGTATGAGTCCTGACAACTGCTGTTAAAACCATGTGTGTTGCATGCTGCTACTGTGAGACTGCCTGATGCTATTCATGTCTAGTTTCTTCAATAAGGTTGTTTTCTTTCTTTCTTTCTTTTGCAACCAAATCTTACTAAAACTTTTATATAAATATATTCACATGGTTTTTTAAAAGTCCTTTGTAAGCCATCAAAGACATATATTTGGGCTCAATTAAATGACCTATTTAATTGCAATTATATTTAGACAATGTTTTAGGGACTCATCACTCAGTCTGTCCCAATCTTGCCTGGTCTTAGGAACTAAAGAGGGAAGACAGAAAAAGAGTCACTACTTGTTGGTAACCTCTAGGTTTGGTCCCTGGATAACCGTCACCTCATTTGAGCCTCTGAGCCTCTTACCTGTGGTAGGTAGACATATTCTTTGCATCAAGCTCTGAAAGATTATGGAATTTGCCCTGAGACAGATAGGTGGTCGTCTGGGGGTCTGGGGGTAGCGTTCAGGGTGATTTTCTTTACTCTCTATCAGTCTTCTCTGCTCCCAACATTTATCAGTAGATGATAACTAACTGCCTTACGCTGCCAGTGTGCCTGCCATTGAGACACCCAGGGAGAGCCCTCATCCCAGTCACAGATCAAGTTGCACATCTGGACTAATGTGTCTGAACAGACAGTGCCTCCGTTGTGTGAGCATGGTAGCTTCTGTTCACCATGTGGGTGGAGTCTAGGAGAGGGAGACAGGCTCATTGGAACAACGTGTCATGCAGATAGTGTATAGCAGCTGGCCTGTGGCATACTGGTCCTTAAAGAAGTAACTGGTAAGACAGGTCAGGAGGAGGCAGATGTGCCTGAGAGCTGCATCATCAGACCCTATCCTGCTTACCTTCTGACGCTGGTACAGATAACCTCAGTCACGGTCCCAGCCTGCTGTAGTCTTCATTGGCTGCTTTGTCTTGGGGATGGAAACCCATCAGACACTCATCCTTTACTTCCAGGCTAGATGGAAATCATCCATCGTCTGGTCTCAGAGAGTGATGTGTGGTGGGGTATGCTGGCCTGACTTCCAGATGTATGCATCCAGCCCTATGGCTCTCCACCGCCTGTGACACGTGCCTACTTCTTTGCCCCCTTATTTTCCCAGTGATGGATTAGAGGTGTGAGCTATGACCCCTGTTATAAGCCTCCGCAACAGACCATTTAAACCAAGACATTCTGGCATCTCCGTGGGGCATGCAGAGAAAATGAGGTGAAGTGTAAGTTGTCAGGCATTCTTCCAGACTCCCCCACCAAAAAAAAAAAGTGACCGAGGAGAGCTTCTTTGACCCCCCACTGCCAGAAACTCAGCCAGATAGTCAAACACCGTTCAAGGATGACAGCTAGAACTTGACTGTTGTCATCTACACTCTGTGAATGTGAGCATCCTTAATTAATCACTCAGGATGCTCCCTCTCTTCCACACTTGGAGGGGCTCAGCACCTTCTCCTCGGTCACCACTGCTTGCTGACTTGTAATTATCTTTCAGCCTGTCGCCTTTGGAAGACTGGGAAGGGAGTGCTCCCTCCAGCTGGGCTGGGGCCAAGCCTGTTGGAGGACAATGGGCCCCTCAGAGTCCTTTCTATTTATCCCTTGACTGGAATGCCAACTCTCAGACAAGAGAGGAGCTCTTCATTGCCAACTGCAAGGAGAGAGAGAGCTCTATACCTTCTCACACCTTCCAAGGTTGCAGGCAGTGTTACCTGAGCTTAAAATTGTAACTTCTTTTTAACTTCTATTTTTTTCGGCAGGCCCTGTGTTTTACACACATATTCCTTAGTCACACCTTATTACTGTGTGAAGTAGGTTCATTGCTGGCTCCCGATTTACAGAGGTGGGGAACCAATGCTCTGAGAGGTTAGCCACCTTCATTCGATGTCACAGGTCATACAGTGGCAACTAGTCCGGAAAACTGGAGCACAGGTCACCTGACCCAAAGGGTCCCTTTTAGCCATGGCTTTCTCCCACCACCCTTGGAGCCGCTACACCCACAATTCTCTGGGTCTGTCTAGGAGCATTGACTGGGAAGCACCCTCAAAGATCCTGGACTCCTGATTTAAAGTTCCACCCCCACTCCTTCCCAGCAGCACGCACTTGCCTGCTGCGTGCGATGGCTCTTGCTTCCTTCTCTCACATAGACATGTAAGGATGGAATTGCTCCTGTGGTGATTCTGAGTGTTGCATCTCATGTTCAGAATTTTAAGGAGCTGTCAAACGTCTTCTGAAGTGGCTGCAGCCACTTTATATATAGTCCCATCAGAACCGTGTGACAGTGAAGAACTCCCCACCTCCCTTCTCCATTTTAACTCCAAGTTACCTTTAAAACTCACTTTTTCCTTTTCCTTTGGCCACTAGCTGAATCCTGCCCTCCCCCCCCCCAGCCCTCCCCCCACCCACATGCCTAAACTTCACGTTTAGGTGGCAACTATTCCTGTTTACATTAACCAGGAACAGACTAAGACATTTCCCACCACAACCCTCCCCAAAGATGCTCCAGCCCACAGTGAACAGAGGATATAGGAAGTTGCTCGTTCTTGTCCGCCAGACAGGCTGCCTGCAGGGATTATACAGGTTTCATGTTCCTGAGAGAAACATGAGATCTAAAGGCAATGTGTTGAGTATGCTGGTGCATGCCTGTGTCCCAGCCCTCAGGGGGCAGAGGGCAAGTAAGAGGCCAGCCTGGGCTACACAGCATACTTACGTAGGACTCTATCAGGTTTAATTAGTAAAGAGCAGCCTGCGTTTATGGCATTTAATCTACCTTCTTTAGGAAAGCCTTCTGCCAGCTTCTGTGTTCATCCCTGCCTTCTGTCTTAGAAACTCTATCTTAAAGGTTATATGTCTTGCTTGAGATCACCTAGCAAACAGTGGAAGCCCAGCCTGCAACTCAGGCCAGATTGGGTTTCTTGTGTGGGTTTTTTTATTTTCTGCTCACCCAAATGGCAAGATGCACGGTCTCAGGTCCTTCCTCTCTTGTTGTGACTTGTCGGACACTTCGCTGAAACCCTTGCTTTCCATTAACATCCTGTGTGCTTCCAGCTGGTGACCTAGAGAGCCTCAGTTTCGAGCCCTGCATCTGTCTGACCTAGGCTTCCAGGGCCTACCCGGGTCACATGGGACTCTTTTGGCAAAAGCCAGCACTAGCATTTGCTTTAGCTGTTTTCTTTTCCACATCATTGTTTCCATAGGATGTCTGCCTTCCCAAAATAACACCGGGGCATTCCAGGTAAACTCAACATCCGACTAAAATCCCCACTCAGCAGCAGCCCGAGGGCCTCTGGCTCTCCATTGTTTTCCTCCCTTCCTCTAATCGCTCAGGCTCAGAGGGATGGGAGTTTGGGCACAGGTCTACTGTGGAGCCTGGCAGGGAGAAGCAGAGGAGATGGGAGGGATTTAACCAAGCCTACTGACCTCTGCTCCCCGACCCAGGTTAACAGCCATGTCTGTGGCCTTCTCAGTGCCCGAGGAATGCTATGGTGGCACACACAGTATAGTTTTAATGTTCCTAATGAATACAAATGTTACATACCTAGTAACATTCCTGACTGGCCTTGTTGGCTTTGGGAATGTGTCTGCTATGCCTATGTGCTGCCTCTTGGATCCCTAGTCCTGGACCATTTTCTGTCTTGTGGAAATTTTCTCTGTGATAGATGTGAGCAAGCTGAGTTTTGTCTGATACTTGCTTTCTCTCTACCACTTTCTAAGCATTTCCTGTAATTTTCCTTGATCTGTCTGACAGTTCATGTCCAGGAGATCCATTATTGTCCTGATTTAGCAGTTTCACCGTGTCCTTCTTTTCACTGAAAAAGAAAAAGAAGCCAGCTAACAAGAGATCCTAGGGGCCAGAGCGATGGCTCAGTGGGCAAAAGAACTGCTGAGCAAGCCTGAGTACCTAAGTTCGAGGCCTTAGAACATAATAAAAGCTCAGAGCCAATGTGCGGGTGTTTATAATTCCAGTGATACCATGAGTAGATGGGAAGGAGGATGGGAGAATTTTGACCTAGATCAGAATACAAACAGAAGAAAACAACAGAGACTCTGCTGTAAGTGAGAGGTGACAACTGACTGACACTCAAGGCTGTCCTCTGACTTCTACATGTGTGTCATTATCTGAACATGCACACATACGAACACACATACACATGCACACATGAACACACACATACACACAAACACAAACATATATACACATGAACAAACACACTAACACACATATATGAACACACATACACACACATGAACACATACCCACAAACACAAACATATATACACTCGAACAAACACACTGATATACACACATACGTGAACTACACACATACACATGAATGAACATACCCCCCCCACACACACACACATCCACACAAACACAGATCTTGGCGCATCAATCCCTTGGAGAGGTGACCCCCAAAGGTGACCCCCAAAAGTCTTTCTGTCTGGGACCCCCTTTGGTCCACTCCACCATGAAGCCTCTTCTCTGGCCCCACTTTAGAGGTTTGGGGGATGTTGAACAGTGAGTATGGTGTGTGGCTGCCACGGCGATCTGTTCTCATTACGGAAAACTTCCAGCACAGAGAGAAACAAATGGGATAGTGGCGCGAAACCACTGAGGCTTCGACAGGTGTCTTTCACTTCTTAGCTCCGGTTCATCTGCTCTCCTGCCCGGGCCGTGCTGCTGCCGCATGTTTTATCCGTAGCTGTCTTAGTCTGCATTTCCAGAACATCAGGGTCCTTAAGAAGCCTTAACTGTGATATCTCAACACGTTAAAAGCCAGACAATTCTTTAATACAGTCATGTTCAAATTTGTCCAATTTTCTCATTGTTTTACGGCTTGGAAATTTATTTCTCAATATTTGTTTTGGTAGAAAACTTGTCAAAGACTTAAAAGTAGTTTATCAGTGTTAATTTTTTTTTTCGTGTCAAGGATTCATCCAGGGAGCTTGTTAAAATGAAGATTTTCAAATTCCACTTGGTTGTAGAGGCCCCAGATATTCTCTTATCTGTGCATCTCTATCAGAACTCTGGCCACTTTTCCTGTCCTTGTTAAACTTTTTGTCCTTCCTTTTTTAAGTGCCTTCTTATGTTGTTATATATTGTGATTTAGTTGCAGGGAATATATATATATATATATATATATATATGTATATATATATATATATATACATATATACACACACACATATATACATATACATACACACACACACATATATATGTATATATATACACACACACACACACACATATGTATGTATGTATGTATAAAATATCTCCTGCTCTCCTTGTCTGGCATTTGCTTCTGCCTGGAACAGGCTCTATGGCACCCCTTACCCCTCTTCCCTTAATTGTCTCCCATCCATCTTGGGGTGCCTGGCTTAGCACTGTGTCCTCTCTCTTGCCTTCTCTAAGTATGATTGTGGGTCAGATGTGCCTCCTGTCTCCTCTCCAGGGCCTCATCTTTCCTTCCACAACAGCAGCTTTGTCACAGTTCCTGGCCCTGCTCTTCTAGAAGACCAAAAACTCCCTGAGAGACTCTGTCATCTTGTTTACCCATGTAGGCCAAGACCCACCACGGACCTGGCCCACAGCCAGGGTTTGGCAAATCATCATGGAAACGGAAACCAAATTCAGATGAAAGTTTATTTCAGCCACATAAACTAGGGACAGATCCACTAACAGAAAACACCCAAGCTTTGACTGTGTACTGTATAAAATCTCAAGCATTCTCATGTCTGGGCAAAGCACACACTTTAAACATCTATTTACGGGATGTTTTAAATCACATTTGCTGGCTACGTGCTGTCTTTTCTTGGCATCCACGGAGAGCTATGCAACAGTTATCATTGAAGAATTGAGAACAGCAAAAAAAGTTTCATCCATTAACTTAGTTCTTTCCTTTCATTGGGGAAAGGTGCTCACCCTCCATATGTATATCTGGATCAAGGAATGGCAGCCATGTTCCCTCTTCAAATAGAGTCTCCTGGTGCCATTGCTTAAAGAGACGTCTCCAGCCTTCCCCCAAGCACACAGTTCTTTCCTGTCACCTTTCCCTGCTTCTATGAAGCACCTTCTCAATGTGAGATTACCTATTTGTTCTTGATTCTCCCACTTACTGCTGGCACCCTCCCCTTATAACTCTGGGAGGATGCTGGAGGGGGACTCCAAGCACTCCAAGTACCTTCTTCTAGTCAGCTCCTGGAAGGTCTACCATTCTCTTGAACCTGACTTGGAGTAATTCTCTAATCATACTCTGCTCTGAAAATTAGCCATTCCTTCTGCTTCTGCTGAGAAGTCGGGGCAGGTAACATTTTCAGAGAACTTTCAGTGTCCAATCCTGATATAAGGTTGTTTTTCCTAAACTTTCTCAGCCATTAGAGAGCTACAGCATTGCCTCGTCCTGTTTGGACTTTTGTTTCTCACAACCATTCGATCCTCTAACTCTTCCATGTGTACCAGAAAATGGACAGAGAGCACAAGGCAGCCTGTATTCACCTTTTCTGTGTGGTGGGCTAAGAGTCACTTTGTGCTGGGAGCCCTGGAGCCCAGGAGAAACGGCTTGCAGTTTCCTCCTCCGGTCACCAGGGGGAGATGTACATTCCAGAGTCCTCCCCCAATGCTCTTTGGGAAGCTGGGAAAGTAGATAGTGTGTCCCTCCTTGGACATCAAGCTGCACACAGGCAGAAGGACCTCATGATTACATAAACACATTAAATGGAGACCCACAGCCCTTCAGAGACTCACAGGCAGTCACCAGTGGGGAGGCAGGGCAGGAAGTGGTTTCGAGAACCACTCCCTCTGCTTTATAGACCAGAAAATAAAGGAACCTCTCTGGTTAAAATCAGAACCAGCTAGAACGCACTCTGCCCATTCTCCCTTCCCGTTCCACTATGCTGATCCATCTTTGATTCTGGCGTATTCTGGGTGTGGGTATCTCCCGGTGTGGAGAATGGCTGGACACAGACCAGATTCCCCTGGAAGACAATCACGGAGAAGGCAGGGAGGGAATTTAAGACTCGATTTTGAATGCCTTGCCTTGGATCTTGATGTTTAATAGTTTTGGGACGAGGCCAGGGCCCCAGACTCAAAGTCACAATCATAATTTGGTATGAGTATCTCTGTACTGCTTTGCAGCATTAAGGATTTGATGAGGTAATCCTAGCACACACCTAACAACGCTGAGACACACCGTAGATAAGCGCTGTTTAGTCAAAATTGAGTTTTGAACAGACTGGCAAAACCGAGGGCAGAGGTGGGACAGTATATGTCCACAGGGTTTCTCCAATCATTACAAATAATCCCGAACTCTCACAGTGCCGATACAGCTAGTGTTTCGGGTCTCCTTTAGCGAAGCATTTGCTTCGTGCTCGTGGAATGCTCTGCTCTTCGATGCTGCCATGACCATGGCCATCTCTGGGGAGTCGGCGTTGGTTCTCTGAGCCGCTTGCACCCCAGGACACGAAGTTCAGTATCCCCAGCTCTTGACTTGATTATGGCTTCAGGAAGGACGCCTCTTTAGGATGTTTTGTGCATATTCAGCAGCAGGGCAGCTACCGTGATATATGTGACACTCCTAGGAGGCATTGACAGGTTTGACTATACACAATGTTACTCTAGCCCAACGGAACCCAGACTGGCTAGTACCATGATGAGGCAAGGTCATAGGTCAGGTACCAAGGCATTCAGATTATTTCCTCCCTGCTACAGGTGCACGAGGCTGAGCAACCATCTGGGAACAAGGAAAAAGGGGTCCAGTGACACCCATTCACTCTCCTGAGAGACTAGCCCAGATGCATAGGCTCTGGATAGTGGGTCGTCCATGTCTTCTGCGGGATAAAATGGCATCTTTGTCTCTCATGGGATATTTATTCACAGTCTCTTGAAACCTCAGAGCAGTCTGCTTTCCTCAGACACAGGTTGTCCAAATGTGCCCCGAGGCAGAGTCTTTGATGCTTGTCAAGTAGGTTTGAGTGGGTAGAGGCCAAGCTACCCACCACCGTCTCTTCAAAATGTCACCCCTTTTGGTGGCTTGCACGGTTGGTTTTCAGTGCAATTGAAATTCCATACCTAAAAAATATGTCTGTAAAATGGCCCATTACGGACAAAGGTATGATTGTGGATCCCTGTCCTAGGTGACCTGCATGAGTTATTGTTTCTCACAAGAGCCCTTTGAGTAGACACGGCTAGTTCCACATCAAGCACAAAGAGACCAAGGCTCAAGAAAAGAAAGAGATTTGTTGCAGGATTTTCCCTGCCCAATTACATTAGGGCAGCTGAAGGCCTGTGATTGGACAGGGAAAAGGGAGGCGGAGCTAAGAGTTGAGAGAGCCAGTGTCTGAGAGGAAGGGGAAGGCAAAATGGAAGTGGACATGAACCAGCATGGCTATAACCAGCCACAGGTAGTTATGATATCATAAGTTTAGACTAATTGGGATAATGCTTTCATCATTATCAATTGGCTCTGAAAATATTGTATTGGCATCTTGTAAATTGAGATTTTATTGATACATAAATCTGATTGGTTAATTATAAGCTTTAAGAGTTGATTCTACCGGGTAAATGAGTGTTGTGGCTGACTGTGGGGTTGACGGTCATTGCGTGGGCTGGCGTTGTAGTGAAGAGAACTCAGGAGCTCCGGCCCAGCCTGAGAATTGGTGGGTAGATACAGAGCTAATGGGGCTGAGAGTTGCCGGCACATGTGCGGGCCTGGCAGCAGTGATCCGGCATGAGACTGCGGAGCACAGGCTCAGAGAGATGCCGAGTTGGAGGTAGCGCGGGAAGCCTGCTGGTTCTATTTTTAAATATTTCCTGCAACAGGGATTGGCTCAAAGGGGTTACCGAAGGGAATGATCCCAGGACTATAAGCCAGGTATGGCTCCAGCCAGCATCCCCAGACCCATAAAATCATTCCACAGAGGAGTGGGGAGATAAAGGTCTAGGTTCAAGTCCAGCTCCGAGCTTTTCATACTCAAATGTTCCTTGACTTGGTGTGTCATATCTTGTTTTCTTCTCTAACCAAGTAGGCCTGCTACTAACACCAGTGAGAGGAGACAGGAACCTAGTGGTACTCTGTTATAGGGTCCTGGGAGACAGCTCCCACAAGGCTCCCACAACCTCAGCCTTCGATCTGGATGCTCCAGCATCACATCCGGCGTGCTCACTCCCGAACCTCACATGGTGGAGTCATGAACCACAAAGATGAAGTTTCCTTGGATGGTCTGGAGTCTTCTGCTCTCAGCTTGGGGATTCAAAGTTTCTGGGGGGTTGGATCAAAGTCTGTGTCAGGTGCTGTGGGAGGGTGACACATTCTTTTCCTTCTCTGCCCTCTTTAATTAGCTCAGAGCAATATCTTCTGCAGGTTCTTATCAGTGCTTCCTGATAAGGTAATTAATGGGTTTCTTGTCTCCCCTGAGCATCCTGGGGCCCTAGAGGGCTGTGCTCAAAAAGAAGGTGCTAATTAGTTCCTGTGTGATTATCTGGTGAAAGTAACAGAGCCAGGTCTGCAAATCCAGGTGGAGCCTTCGTCCTCCCCGGGGGCAAGTCTCTGTTCTTTTTGCTTGGTGCCAGGTCTGCCCACAAAGTTCGGCCCCTCCACACCGGCCTGTCTCCTACCAGGTGGCAGCCTAAGACAGAGCGCAGCCTTGAGCCCTCAAGGTAATCACTGGGAAGCTCCTAGGAGTGTCCTGGAATCAGAGCTAGATTGCAAGTAGCGTTTTTTTGTTTTTGTTTTTTCCTCAAGCCTGCCCCTCCCCCCCTTTAAACAGTCAGGCACTACATGGGGGCCAGAAGTTGGTCTTTGCACTGAGTTCTGCCACCATGTGTGCTATGAGACCTTGAATAATGCGTTGACTCTTTGACTCAGTTTCTTTAGCTATCAATAAAGTGAGGGCTGGTCTATTCTCAGGGATGGTAAGTATGTGGTTTGGATGGCTCTGAGGATTTATTTGGTCACTGTTTTCTACTTTGTTGTCGATAGTGAAGCTTTGTTCAACTTCTATGGAAAGTGTTAGGTTGCAGACCCTCTGGCTGCCCTGCCTCCCAGAAATCAGGACACCTCTCCTTCATTCTCTCTCCCTGGGCAAAGGGGTGATAAACAAAGCTGTTGTGGCCTTATGGTCTTCGTCTCTTGCAGCTTCTGATAACCCACAGCCACCCTCATGCCCAACCCTAAAATAAAAGTGAATCTTAAATTCACTTTTATTCAATGCCTTCCTGCCTTGAGACACGAGTGGTATGAAATTTCCCCTCATGACACCCCAGACATCTATAAGAATTAGAGACTCCCTTTGTGGTCTAGAATTGAAGGCCTCTTCCCTTCAGGGCTCTCTGCCCACTGTCTGTGATGGCCATTTCTCTTCATGAAGTCCCTTTGCAGACCTGAAGCCTTGTTCTTCCACTTCAGGGCCTCGTCATGCTGCCGATGCTATAACTTATCCGAGAAAGCCTCCCTCTGAAGGGCCGTTCATCTCAGCTTCCTGCTCAGTGAGCCAGTCATCTGAGTTATAACAGGAAGCTGAGGAGGTTTGACTGTGATCAGCCTCAGTGTTGACTGATGCGGCTGTGGCATGTCCTGTCAGTGGGTATGACTGGCATTCGGTGCAGGTCATTCTTGCTGTGCTTTACGGGGTGTGTGGGGTCTCGAGACAGCAGTCACCCACTAAACGGTGACACACATAGACATTCCCCTTTCTGTGGAACATAAATCTCAAGTCTCCCATTGGATTCTTGGGATTAAAACCAGTGACAGATGATAAAAAGAACAATTGTAATGCACTGTGGAAAAATTGCAGTACTGTAACTTCTGAGCTTCCAGGTCATACAATAAGGGTTACTGAACACAAGCACTGTGGTAATTCGACATTAGATGTCATAACTGATTTCTAGACTCATAGTAAGTGACTGATAGGTAGGTGGTATATACAGGGTGGATATGCCAGACAAAGGGACAAGTCTTACATTACTCGAGATAAGGACGGAGGAAGCTTCTTGCCATGCTACACTGAAGGCTACAGAATGTAAAACTTATCTTTATTTCTTTTTTCCTAGACGTTCCCATGGAGCTCAGGTAACTGAGACCTCAAAAGGCAAAACTCTAGACAAGAGGTACAGCTACACTCCACAAATCCCCAAATAGCTCCTGGGAGAACCATGGAACCGGTTAACAGACAACATCATTTTGACGGCAAATAACACAAACTATGCTTGAAGTGGTTTAACTAAAAAAAAAAAAAAAAAGAAAGAAAGAAAGAAAGAAAGGAAGGAAGGAAGGAAGGAAGAAAGAAAGAAAGAAAGAAAGAAAGAAAGAAAGAAAAAAAGAAAGAAAGAAAGAAAGAAAGAAAGAAAGGCATTCCCATTTCATAGAGAAGCCGCAGGGGAGACCAGAGCTTCTTTCTCCCTTCAGTGGACTCTACAGTAGGGAAGGATTTCCTGCGTGCTCTCCGTTTGCTCCCCCTTCTGTTTTCTTTTCTTTTCTTTTCTTTTCTTTTCTTTTCTTTTCTTTTTTATTAGATATTTTCTTCATTTACATTTCAAATGCTATACCAAAAGTCCCCTATACCCTCCCCCTGCCCTGCTCTCCTTCCCACCCACTCCCACTTCTTGGCCCTGGTGTTCCGCTCTACTGGGGCATATAAAGTTTGCTAGACCAAGGGGCCTCTCTTTCCAATGATGGCCGACTAAGCCATCTTCTGATACATATGCAGCTAGAGACACAAGCTTCAGGGGGGTACTGATTAGTTCATAATGTTGTTCCACCTATAGGGTTGCAGACCCCTTCAGCTCCTTGGGTACTTTCTCTAGCTTCTCCATTGGGGGCCTATGTTCCATCCTATAGCTGACTGTGAGCATCCACTTCTGTTTTCTGAGGAATGATGAGAGAAAAGCACCAAAGCTCTTCCTAGGACCCATGAAAGTGAGTGGGGCATCCAAAGTTCTTTTCTTTAGTTCGGATAGATTAGTGTGGACAGAAGTACAGCCAACTGATGTGCCTGCCTGGAACTTAGGATCTAGACATGTCACACCTTTGTGTTTAAGGGTCTGTCAGAAGCTTGCTCATGGTAGCAGACTTGGAAGTGAATGGTACTGGAGGGGCCAGGGTGAAGTAGAAACTCCTAGTGTCCTTAGAAAGTCAGTTGTGTCAAATGGTCTTTTGCTGGGGCAAACACATGAAAGAGTGTTGTCCTGAAGTGGACACAAGTGAAGCGATGTTTTGCTGAAGCAGACACAGGTGAAAGGATATTTCCCTGAAGCAGACATGTGAAGAAAATGTTTCGCTAAAGCAGACACAGGTAAAAGGATGTTTTGCTAAAGCAGGTCACATACTAGGAAGACTGAAAAAAGACTCTTCACTAAGGACACGTGAATATTGGTTCACCTTACACTATGTTGTTGGGTTCTGTTTGTCATGACCCCACAGAGAGAAATGCACCGAAGAACTCGGGAGGCTCCTGAGGCTTCTTGCCTCAGACTTGGGCTGATTGGCAGGGTGAGGTCAGCTGAGAAAGACTCACACAAAGTTCTACTAAGACAGACTCACATACTGAGAGACAAGTCATGTGGTAAGACAAGACTCATAAAGGACATGTGATGCTTAGAGAGAGTATAAATCGGACCCAACAGACAGTGATAATGGCTTACTTGCTTACATACCTAGCTTTACAATACTACTTAGACTCGCGTCTTCACTGATCTTCACTTCGTTGAGAGAGGCACAGCAGAGAACTTCTCTTGGCATGGTCCTGGTTACTTCTGACTCGTGCCAATTCAGCTGAGACCTGACTGTTTCTGCTGCCGATTGTTTGCTATCTTGACATTACTAAACTAGACTGCTAAGACATCCACGACATATTTATGAGTAAATGCTAGCAAATCCTATAAGCTACTAAACTGGACTGCTGATATATTTGTGAAGTATTTTTAAGTGGATGGAGCTGCCACAGCTAAAACCTATAAACTAAACTGCTGATATCCTGACAGCGCAGATGGGATTTACTCCCCAAAACCCATTTCTAAACAGGTCCACTTCCCCCGTATCCTAATAACCTTTCTCTTCCACTACCTCAGGTGGGTAGTTCACTAAAAAAGAGATTAAAACATTTAAAAACTACTATTAAAATTAAGGTTAAAAAATGTAAGTTACATAAGACTTTCCCAATAAAGAGCCCAGTGTGGCAGCAGGCAGTAGGGGCTATACGAACATCCCACAGGATTCTTCTGATATGAGCTGAATTGACCTCTGCCAGCTTCAGTTTCTGCATGGGGCACTTGTTACTCAGCCTTTACAATGATTATGAAAAGTGGTCTAGTCTCTTTTCAATCAATATATAACTTAACCCAGTATATTAATATAATATATTAACCCAAGTTGGTTTCTGTTGCTTGATGCCCAAATTTTCACTAAGACAGCTGGAGCAGTGCCTGGAGGTAAATCTAGAGGACAAATGAGCTGCTCCCCAGTCTCAGGACAACTGGGATCAGAAGCCACCATAAACTCAAAATGTCCCCACAATGATGACTGGGACTATTAATCTTGTTTGTCAACCTCATCAGGTACTTAGAATCACCATGGAAACCAGTCTTTGGACATGTCAAGATTAGACTGAGGTGGAAAGACTCATCCTAAATGTGGGTGGTGCTGTTTCATAGATTGGGGTCTAGGGCTGAGAATAACAAAATGAGAAAGTAAGCTGTATGAAAGCAATCATTGCCCCTTGCTTCTTGACTTCAGATGCAATGTGACCTGAGGCCTCAAGATCAAGCCACGGGATCCCCGGCTCCCTGATGCGCACACACCATCGTGAACTGTAGCCTTAAGCTTGGAGCCAAAATAAACCCTTCCTTCCTCATACTGCTACTTCAGGTATCTTACTGTAGCAACCAGACACGGAGTCAACAGAGTGACTACAGCAGCGACCTTGTGGAAGGTCTAACTCCTTTCCACAGGGCAGCCTCACTAACAGGACAGGCTTCTTTGCTGAGTTTGGTTCCTGGCACCCCTTCCATGACTTCTCTCTTTTCTAAGCTCAGTCTTGAGGGAAGATGGGATGTGTACCGTACCTGGATCTTCCCCTCTTCTCTGATCTCTTAACACATGGTTTAAGAAGGGTAGAAGGGTCTGCTTTTTGCTGAGGTTTGGTCTTTCTGCTCACCGTAATGCCAAGTGCAGGCCCCCAAGATGAGAGAGTCTGCATGCAGACCCAAGTGACACTATGTGACCTTGCCCCCAAGTTATTTCTGATTGGTAAATAAAGATGCTGACAGCTGGGCAGAAGAGACATAGGTAGGTTTAGAAGGGGTCAGAGGAGAACCACGGAGGGAGGAGGGAGAGGAGGAGAAGGAGGAGGAGGAGGGGAAGAAGGGGAAGAAGAAGAAGGAGGAGGAGGAGAAGGGGAAGGAAAAGGGGAAGAGGAAGAAGAAGAGGAGGAGGAGGAGAAGGAGAAGGAGAAAAAGAAGAAGAAGAAAAAGAAGAAGAAGAAGAAGAAGAAGAAGAAGAAGAAGAAGAAGAAGAAGAAGAAGAAGAAGAAGAAGAAGAAGACGACAGTGAATGGGTTAGGTGGGCCATGAAAGCGTCCCCTGATGGGCAGGCCAACTGGAGTTAACAGCAGTCCAGATGAAACATATTTAGTAATAACTCGGGGTTATCCATAGGAAAAATAGCTTCTAATAGCTTAGAGAGTAGATACCTGCCCAGCCTTGGTGTTGATTAAAGCTTATTATAAATAATAAAAGTTGTATGTCTTTTATCTGGGAACTAAATGCTCCAAGGTGGGGTAGAAACCCTGGATCATGATTAAAAATGTTTATCACAGCTTTTGGCCCTGGAGCCTGGGGGAGGAAGGAGTCCTCTACAGTGGAGATGACTATAACATCCTCCCCTCTTCCTCTGTACCAGGAAACAACCAAAGGTAAAAAGCCTAAATGGAGGCCAGAATCCAGAAGAAATGGATGTAGGAGCAGCAACTACAAAGGGCAGAAATGGCAGTGTGAAACTCCCTGCTTTCCTTTGAAGGCCTCTGCAGAGGAGCTTTCTGTGACCCAGGCTGAAACTCTTCTTGAGTCTTCTGAGGCAACTGTCTTCCCCCTCTCCCCCCTCTCCCCCCTTCTCCCCCCTCTTCCCCCTCTTCCCCCTCTTCTACCTCACCAGAGCTGGGAGGGTGACAGCATGAGGTGGAGACCAAGACTTGGGACTCAGATGCCCTCCCTGGCCCCAAATCCCAGCTGTGTCTATTTGGGCAAGCCATTAAATCACTATGCTGTCTGGTAAGACTTCCAGGGGAGCCTTTGTCTATTTGTTTTCTAGTACTAGAGATTGAACCCAGGGCTTCATGCAGCTCAGGCAAGTTCTCTGCCATTGATCTGTATACTTAGCCCTATTTTTATATCTACATATGCAGTTTTTAATATACATACATATATAGTGCTTTGATTCTATCCCCTCATTATCTTCTCTAACTTTCTCCCCTTTTTGATGAACTCTTTCTTCTCCCCAAGAAGTTCCTCTCCTACTAACATGTCTTTTGTATGTGTGTACATGTCTACTGCACGTATGTGGGGTTGTCTGCATGAGCATGGGTGGGAGGGGAGTTATTTACTGGACCAAGGGCAACTTGCCAATGGCTAGACCACTGAGAAATCTGCTTGCCTCTCCCCTAGCAACCATTGACTATACACTATAAGCTTTATAGTGTATGAGCACTTCCTAAACCTACGATGGATAGGCCCAATCTTGCATAGCTAGCTACTGCTGCTGTGAGTTCATGAATCCAGTCGTGTTATACCCAGAAAACAGCCCATCTTCCCGTCTACCAGTCCTTACATTCTCACTGCCTTCTCTTCTGTTATGTGCATGAGCCGCGGGAGAAGTTATATAGATGTCTTGTTTAGGGCTGAGACTTGAGTCTGAGCCCTGAGTGTCTTGTTCTTAGCATTTATTTATTTATTATTTATTTATCTACTTATTCATTTAGTGTGTGTGTGTGTGCGTGTGTGTGCGTGTGTGTGTGTGTGTGTGTGTGTGTGTGTGTGTGTGTGTGTGTGTGTGCACGACACATACACACTTTACAGTGGATATGTGAAAGGGACAGGATAACCTGTAGGAGTTAGACCACATGAGTTCCAGGAGTCAAACTCAGATTTTCAGGCTGGGTGGCAAGTGTTTTTCCTCCCTGAACCACCTCAGAGACCCTCTTCTCAGTACTTTGATCAGGACATTGAATCTCTTCATTAACTACTGCCCAAGTCTCTGATCAAGGCTGAGAGCAACCCTAACCTAGGGGTACAGCATGAATACTTAGAAAGCAGCTTGATACTAAGCCTCTTTAGCAAACCAACAGTAGTAGGTTCCTATCTAGGTCTGTCACCTCCTCAGCTATTGGTTTTGACCAGGTTTATAGCACCATGCCTGAATTCTTTCTATGGACAGGCCTCAAATCCAGCCAGGATGTGGGTGGTCACCCCCATAAATGGTCAGTTGTGCCACTATTGCACCAGAGGGCACACCTTGCCTCATAAGCTGGTATTTTAACTCTCAGCCCTCCCTGTGAGGGGAGATCTGTCAGGACCTTCTCCCCAGCAGCCTTCATAGCACCTTCTGGAACTATGAAAGCTATCTATCAAGAAAGAAACCTCCAGCTCAGTTCAAGCTTAATTTCTCTACATCTTGCAACCAAAATATATGGTGTTTATGTCCATGAGGTCTTAGCATCTAGTTCTAGTGGATCACCAAAAAATATTCTTAGCCCTATTTTTTTAAGTTTTAATTTGAGTTAAGGTCTAAGTGACACAAGCAGACTGTGCCCCCATTCTAAAGACCAAGATGGGTCTTAAACTTGCAAACACCCTATACCAGCTTCTTAAGTGACTGGAATTGGAAGTATGTACCACTATGAGACCAACTGTGAGGTTTAAGTGAGTTAGAATGTGCTCAGAATGGAACGTGGTACAGAGTAAACTCACTAAATTTATGTGGTCTTGGCTCCCTTGGCTCATGGCTGTACTATGTTCACTGCTCCTGACTTGCTACATAAGTCATGGAGAATACATAACTCTTCATGGAATTCCTGACATGGGTCAGGGAGTTGGGAAGAGCAAAGCTCACACAGAGGTTGGTTCCTTCCTCCCATCTTCCTTCAAAACAAATGGAGAGTAAGCTTGGTAGCCTCTTGGTAGGATGTAACACCCCCAGGACTCTTTGACAAGCCGACAGTGGCACACACATAGCCACAAGACTAAGAATACATGTACACACAGACATACACAGACACAGACAAATTACAATGCCTGACTCCAGCAGCTCAGCATGGCATCTGGTGCCATGAGCATCTAGAATGACTTGTAGCCACATCTGGCCTGTTCCAGGAGTAGGGTGTGTCTACTCTTGATTTTTGGTCTTTGAGCCCATTCTATATGATCAGATTCTAAAGTTGGAGCCTCCAAAGTAGAGGAGCAACAGTGTAAACTAGTATCCTTAGTCTACCCACTGCAACAGTGTAAACTAGTATCCTTAGTCTACCCACTGCAACAGTATAAATTAGCATCCTTAGTCTACCCACTGCAACAGTGTAAACTAGCATCCCTCCTCTACCCACTGCAACAGTGTAAACTAGCATCCCTCCTCTACCCACTGCATGAAGGTAAATATAAAGGTACAGTACTTCCAACCAATCAAGGACAAGATCAGTCCTCAGGTCTCCAAACCTTTAAAGCCAGTAACTTTGGGGCATCACATTCCTCCTGTGTGGGCAGTGTATTCTTTCCTTGCAAGGGGTTAAAGGGCAGGAAGGACCTGGAAGGTTTGATGGACAGGGAAATGGGAGGGAAGGGGGATGTGATGTGTTTATCTAGTGAACAGGGTAAGAGGCACATTTTACCTGGCCATCTGGGGCCTTCCCAAGAATCAACAGGCCTGATTGTGAGCAGGCCTGACTTGCTCCTGGGAGAAGGAAGGGCAGAAGCATGCATGATGTTATTAATAGACCAGGCTCCCTGGGATTCTATTTTTCCCTGAGCTGTTTCCATGTGAGGCTCAATTGGGGTTTTGTTTCTGGTTCTCATGAGTTATTTCTGCCCTCTGCCCTCAGTCCCTTTGAGGTCAGCTGGGTGGGGGTGGGGGGCTGTCTGATGGCAGGGCTAGCGGTCAGAGAATTAGGAAGGGCTGTGAGGGTGGGCAGGGCCTTCCTCTGTCTCCATGCTGTGCTTCAGAGAGAGAGCTTCGCCAAATGCTGGCCCTGATTGCAGCAAAGCATGCATCCAGGAAACCTACACGTAGGGGTGTGGGGGAGGGGCACGGGGAGACAGACTCTCACCAAGAGACCAATGTATTCCCTCTGTGCACAGGGAAGGCTCTATCCAAAGCAGCAACCTAGAAGCTGCCAGGCTATAAATGCAGGCTCAGCTCTGGCGATGCCATTGTGCCAGCTGCACACAGCATCACCCCAGTCCTCTGAACAATCTGGGGGTAGGGGGACAAGCTGTGGCTTCCTCAGTGCAGTGATTTATGGAGAGCAATGATTTTCCTCAAGCAGAGAAAGCGCCCTCAGAGCTTTGAGAAACTGAGGGACAAGCTTGAGTGAAAAAGTCACGAAGTATGGGAAGAGTAAGAGGCGCTAGCTCAGTGCCTCGGAGCTCAGCACCTCAGTTCCACAGCCTTTATAAATGCTGTGGATGAGAGGGAAGAAGGGTCATCAGGAGAGGGACAAAAGCCGTATGAATAGGGAGACTATTGTGTCACACACTTGATGATACCCTGTCTGATTGCCCCCCCCCCAGAATCTGTATGGGAGGTGTCTATACTTGTACTAGAATGGCAGACAAAGTTTTGCCCATTTATTTTGATGACAAACTTGCCCTAAGGACTTCAGGCTATTTTGAATGTGTCTCCTGGCTCCTTACCTACAGGATGAGCGTCTGAGTCTTTGTCTTTTCCGTCTCCGTAGTATGCTGTGGTGCAAACCCAGCAGTTCAGAGTGGGGTGCCCAGAGATGCAGGCAGTTCATGGTAGCCGAAGCAGGAAATAGCACACATCGAGGTTTAACCTCAGCCTTTTCATTGCAAAAAGCAGACAGAACCTCTAGAAGGAAAGACAAAAATTCAGCTAGGGCAGGGACAGGAAGTGGCATTGTGAGAGAATGTGCTCCACTTGTACTATGTCTCCCATGTAAGCCTAATTTAAAATATTTACGTGATGCCTGCCCATTAAGGAGGAAAGACAGGTGACCACTGCAGGCAACGGGGGTTGTGTGCACAGGGGTTTAGAAGTATAAGATTCAAAGGTGCGCAGAGATGTTAGGGTTATGTTTGAGACAGGGTAGCAGAGGCTCTAACCACCTCTCTAGCTCATCCCTCTCCTAGAGTGAGAAAGTTAGCACGGCAGTTTAATGACACTATCAGGGACCTAGACTTTGTAACTCCTTTCTCCAGCATCCTTAGATGAAGGCATTTGTCTTCTTTGTCATAAGTTGCTTGCTATATCTCCAGACACACCATCAGTGCTCCGGGCGTAAAGGAGAAAATGACAGGCAAAGCTTTGCCCATTTATTTTGATGGCAAACTTGCCCTAAGGACTCCGGGTGACTTTGAAACAGCTAGGATGGTGTCTCCTGCCTCCTTACCTGCAGGAAGTTGAACATCTGGGTCTTTGTCTTTTCATCCTCTGTAACAGAGGAAGGAAAGACATAAGTGAATTGGAAGCAGTGCTTATCAGCTTTGTGATGATAGATTGTTTATGACTGTTTGTAGTGTACTTACAGAGTTTATATTTATAAAAGGTGCAAGTGATCTATTATTTGTTAAAGGGCATTAGCAGATGTGACCTGTGGATGGGAGCTGAACCAGGAGTGGCATTTTCTCTGTAGGATTGACATAGGCTAACCCCATGAGGCCTGATCACAGTACCTATGGGAAGCTGATAGTCCTTGCCACATCCCTGAGCATGGTTATTGGCAAAAATAGAGTATATTTTTCTACAGAAAGCTATGCTTATATTTCAGGAGGATAGTATGAGTAAGTTAGTTTTTTTTTTACTTCTTGTAACCCCTTTCTTTACTTAATTGATCATTTCTTCATCTATCCATTCATCTGCCCACCGCCCCACACTCATCCATCCATCCATCCACCCATCTGTCCACTTGTCCATCCATCAGTGTGTCCATGCTCTCACCCACCTCATTTTCACCCATTACCCATTTTCTATCCACCCAGTTATCCATTTATCAGTCTTTCTATGCATGCACGCGCCCATCTGTCCATCCACTCATCATCCTTCAATCTGTCCACCATTCATCTGTCCAATCAGCTGCTCAGTAAACATTTTAAAAATCTATTCTCTCTATGCTAAGCTTGCCTTCCTGCTGTTTTCTTTACTCCGGGCCTGACTGAGACCTTTTCCAAACGTGGGAGCCTAAGGATCGAGAGTTATCTAAAACAGTTGCTATTTCAGTCCAGAACTTGAAGTTAAAAATGTTCAAATGGAAAAAAAAAGTTTAAAAATATAGATGTGTATTTTTCTAAAACCCCATTAAGCTGTCAAGGGCTCTCAGTATGTGTTTCCTTTCCCATCGTTGCTAATCGGCAAGGTATGTGTGTGCCCCAAACAGAAGAGTAGCCTTCCTTTTCTTCCTCCTCTTCCTCCTCCAGCTCCACCCCTCCCCCAGCCCTACCCTTCCTTCTTCTGCTGCTTATACTTAATCTGTTCCTTAACCTCAGGGACCCAGTAGTTTGCTCTCCACTCCCTGGAAAGAATGCTAAAGGGGACACAGCCTTGCTTCTGCCTGGAGCCCCCTCCATGGTGTGCTTAGGCTGCCTAAGCAGCTCACATCCTGGCTGTGTCTTTTACTAGGAGCATCCCTTTGAGAGTTTGACTGCTCTGGATCTGGACCTCAGTTTCCTCTTGTGTACAGTGAGAGCTGGCGCCCTCTACTTCTTGTAGTAGCGGGGTTGGTCTGGTGCTGCTTGTATTTAAAGACTAGATACTGGTTCCCAAGACCTGGTTGCCCTCAATGAGCAGATCTTCATTCATTAAGTGATGGCACATAAACCTTCCCCCCTGATTTAACTGGCTAATAAAAGGCTAGAGCCTGTGACTGGGCAGGAGAGTGAGAAAGGTGGGACTCAGGAGAGACAAAATGGGAGAAGAAAGGACACAGAGACTGGAGGAGACCTCCATGACAGAAGATAGACCGTGAGCATGTGGCCCGAAAAACAGCAAGTGACAAGGGACACGTGGCTGGGAAATGAGTTAGAAGATCCCCAAACCTACCCAATCTAAGTTTATGGCTTGTAAATAAAATACCTGGATTGTGTGTCCTTGTATATGAGCTAGCTAGAATGCGTAATTCCTTTTGCATCTTGTTTCTGTGAGTTGAAATTAACAGAGCCCGTCAGGCGCCAGGCAGAGCTCGGGCTCCGTCTACCATGAGAACTGCGTCTATAGCAAGCCATGATCTTGCTGCCCTCTGTTTTGTTCTACACATTCAGGGTTTTATCAGAGAACTAGAAGACAGACCTGAGACTTCCTCAGCCAAGCCTATCATTCTAATTAATATGATTATACAATAATTTGATATAACTGGTGAGAAAATAAAATGGAAAAGAATTTTGAAAAACAGATCAAGTAGTGTGTGGGGGGAAGCCAACCTGCTGGCCATGGGAGTGTCTCTTAGCTCTCTCCTCTCTTCACAGTCTACCAAATGCTTATAGAAAAGTATTTAATATTGTTTTGTTTATGATCTTGTGTCCCTTAATGTTGTCCTACCATCTCCGCTATTCCTTCCCTGCTAATGTCTAGAGAATCAAAAACACACAAGCAAGTTGTTTTCCTCATTGCCTAGCACAGCAGGCAGAATCCTGAGGCGCTGCCGCCGAGAGAAGAAATTCCAGTGCTGGGGACTGCAGGGTGGCAAGGCTCTCGATTCAGATGTAAGGCAGCGTCTACTCATTTATCAACTTCTGCCTTGGCTAAATGGAGGCTTTGTTCCAAAGGAAGCAGTCGCCAGGCCTGGTGGGTGGTAGATGCCTGTAATCCTAGCATCTCTGGAGCATGAGGCAGAAGGATATGGAGTTAGAGGCCAGCCTGGGCTACATACATAGGGAGTCATAGGAAGACCTTGTCTTAAAACTAACAAATAACAACAGTAACAAAAGACACATTTACAAGAAAGTTGAAGATAAGTCTGAAATAAAGAGTATTTTCTAGCCTTGGGGTCATATGATTCTGATCTTGAAATTAATATATGTAAGCAGGGACCCAAATTCTGAGGATGCTGTGAATATTTCTACACTTTAAGCTAGGGCAGTTTAGGAGTAATCCTTTGAAAAACAAGCAAGACAAAGCAACACACACACACACACACACACACACACACACACACACACACTGAGGTCCAGTGTTCCCCAAACCTTTCAGTAGCCCATGGCTTTGCCTCTGGGCTCTTCACCACATCAGCTGTTTAGGAAGCAGCTGACTGTTAGAAGCATGTGGGCCATAGGGTCCCAGATGGGTGTGTCAAGATCTCAGCTTTTGAGAGGCTTACAATTCAGCCTCTCAAATACACAAATGATAGCAACTGTATGTGGTAGTTCAGGCATCCCAGCATAGCACACCTGAATGTAGCCCTAGGCTGCAGTAACAGGGGGTCACTGAGCTGGGAGTCCTGGCATCTGCCACATCTTGCTATTATTGGGAAGATCCTTGGCCAATCTCTGTGAAGCCAATAACTGGTCCATGTTTACCTCTGTGAACCCCTTACCCAAAAGATCTGCTTCAACTCCTATGTCCTGTATCTTTGCTCAAAGACACCTCAACTTGACCATGAGGACCAGGCTTCTCATGGAAGACATGACTACAAAACTGGAAGCCCAGCATTGCCCAGTGTGGCTCGGTTTGCGGCCTGACCATCCCCACACTGAAGGCATTCTCAGTGAGGGTAGAGGAAAATAGAAGGTGCTAAAAGAGGGCTTTGGCAGAATGCGTGCGGGGAGGACATAGGGAGGTCTCTTTGCTGAGGGTGTGCACAGCCTAAGTCCCTGATCCAATGGGTCAGATACGAGAACAAAAGAGCTTTTATCTGAGAGAACGTGTTCCCAGAAAAAACTCTGAGCTAGAAAATTCCTGTCATCCTCACTCATTTTGTACGATACAAGGACACAAAAAGAAAAAAAATGCTTTCACTTTCCTATGTAGCCCTGACATAAAGGAGAGCCTGTATGTGGTGGCGGCGGCGACTGAGCATAGCCTCCCAGGCTGCTGCTCTCCTGATGTTGAACAGCATCACCCATTAATACCCAAATGCTGGCAATCCCACCAAGGCTGACATCCTGCTGCCTTTCAGGTTCAACCCTGCCTCCATGTATGCTCGACTGAAAAACAAAGATGCTTTCTTAGCAACAGAAACTCCATTGATCATCAGTTAGGAGGCTTTGGATTCTAAGTCCCAAAATACCCAACCAGGAATGAACCGACACAAATAAATTTTCTCAATGCTTAGTGTTAAGTCTGAAGCAGACAGTAGTTACAATTGTTTCAACTGAAATCAACCCAATGACTTCAGCTGGGCATAGGTTTCCTCTGTCCTTCCCATCTGTCCTCACAGGGTCACAAGATGGCGGCCATAAGGCCAAGACCTCACAAAAGACCCCCAAAGTGGAAGTGAGTAATTGCCAAAGGCCATTGTATTAGTAACTTGTCTTGTTGCTGTTACTGTCTTCTTTCCTGACAAGAATGGTTGGTTTATGTTGGCTCACTGAGAGGACAGTGCGGTATGGTGAGAAGGTCATATGGAAGGTGCTTGAAGCAGCTGCTCAAACTGCACCCACATTCGAGAATCAGAGGGTGGCAGATGCTGGTGCCCAACCCCTTTTCTCCTGAGTCTCACCACACAGAACAGTGCAGTCTCAGAGAACGTCTTCCCACATCAGTTAACCTAATCTATATCATCCTTCCCAGGTACGTCTGCCAGCTGATTCCAGATCCTGCCAGCTTGACAGGATGTTAACCTTTACGGAGGTTTTCATTGACCTCACTGATGGAGAAAGCCTTCCTCAAACAGGACTTATTCACGTTTCACAGGCCAGAACGGGGTCAGATGACAACTGCCAATCATTAGCAAAAGCAAAAACCTCTTTGATAAGTTAAAACATTCATCCTCATTGGGGTTGATATCCTGCAGAGAGTGGAATTTGGTTCTTGGGGATCATAGGAAGACACACACACACACACACACAGAGAGAGAGAGAGAGACAGAGAGACAGTGAGAGAATACTGATGGTAACACTTTTATGAAAAAAAGGCAATTAGAAGCAAAATGTATTAAAGGCTGCTTCAGTCATGACTCATTTGCTGGATCCTGCGGACATCTCTTTTGGCCTGACAAACAAGGGAATGCACCGGGATGGGAGGCAGAGGCAGGCAGATTTCTGAGTTCGAGGCCAGCCTGGTCTACAAAGTGAGTTCCAGGACAGCCAGGGCTACACAGAGAAACCCTGTCGAAACCCCTCCCCCCCCCAAAAAAAAGGGAATGACAGCCAAAGAAGTACCAACCATGTCATGTCTGCCACACCCTACCTTGGAAGAACCATGCTCTGCAGGATGAAAACATGGTGGCTTTTGTGACTGCAAAGTATGCTGGGTCACCAACCTGCTCTCAAAGGTGGCCGTGGCTGCTAACTACATGGCCGAACTGAGCATTTAACTTGACAGCCAAAAGTGAGTTTCTGGGGATAAAAATGGAAATTAACAAAGGATCTGAGATTAATAGAGACATTTAAAGGATATATATATATATATATATATATATATTTTTTTTTTTTTTTTACACAGTCAGGCTGTGTGGTGAGTGACTGTGTTAAATGACTTAACACATTTCTCCCCTTCTTGTGTGGCGCTCCAAGAAGATGAGGCCTGTGGGTCTCAGTCGATAGCGCTACTCCAATGCATGGAGACCACTGAACGGTGTAAGAGCTGATGGGGTTAATCTGGATGAGCAGGTGGCTGGCTCCTGGCCACCAGGGGAGAACAGAGAGGCATTGCTGCTGTATTCCTCTGCCCAGCTCATCTCCAGCCTCCCCCTTTCCCTCTGATGTGTGCGCTTTTGTCTATGGTTTCTGGACCTTCCAATTATCATCCTCGCCTTGAGACAGCCAGCACTCTCACCACAGAGGAGGCTCTGGGTCTGGCTCAGCGTTCTGTACAGTGGGTGTGTGGGGAAGCTGAAGAAGATGAGCAGGTACTCTGGAGCCTCTGCAGAGTTCCCCGCATTTCGGTATCCATCACTGCCCCCTCCCCCCATTTTGATTACTCTGAGTCTTGACTTACAGAGTCTACCTGCTGCCTGGATGTTTGCTTTGATGGCCTCCACAGGGCTGTCGGAAGCAGGGACAGGCAGTGCCACACACATCATGGGAAGCCTGTTCCTGAAGGAGGACGGTGGGATGGCTCTCTCTTTAAGGACTAGAAACCTGTTTGACTAAACTGCTGCTCTTGACACATGTGGTCGTTCCACTGTCTCCTCTTTTGACCAGGTCATACTAACTCCATTAGTGTCACTGCAAACCAAGAGGGGTCATATCAAAGGAACGGTGTGTGGGTGCTGTTCAGACTCTTATGCCTTTCTATAAGTCAGTGCTTCCTGAGACTGGCTGTAGACACTCTGGGAGTTTTGAAGTCAGCATTGATTCCCAACTCCAAGCCCAGGTCAATCTCTCCAGCTAGGGTTCAAGCCTTGGGTTTTAAAAACAAATTCCCAAGTGACTATGATAATACCAAGACTAAAAACAAATGTGTGTGTGTTATGTGTGTGGATGGGTATTTTTCTTCCACTAAGCATACACTTTATGTTTAAAATATCAAAAGAAAATAAAGCAATTCTCATTTTTGGAAAGAAATCAAGTCCATTTCTGCTTACTTCTCTCTCTCTAAAAAAAAGATCTTTTTATAAAATGTGAACTTATATATGTGGAGAAAACTCTCCTTTTCAGTGTTAAGCACAATGAGAAACCAGGTAAGAAACCTTTTAGAACGTTAGTAAGATAACTCCATATAGACATAGTGTCTGTTTCACTTATTTAAATGAGGAGGAGAGTATGGAAAAGACATTTGAGGTGAGGGACATGCCAGCCGAACATAATTTCTGGTGAGCCTCAGCGTGGATTCTTGCCATGCGCCCATCTTTAAATAGGTGTGTTATTTCTGAGCCGCCCCAGATGATAGCAGGCTTCTGATGGAAGCTGAGATTTCAGAACTGCATGTTTTCTACCAGATGTGGTTGTAAAAGTAGTAGGTGCCTTGACTGAGGTTGCCCGGAGAAGAAAATAGAAGCACAACAGAGTAAAGAAGCAGGACTGAAAAGACTCATTATGGGTGACCTGCTCCTTCGATGCCTTCCCTGTCCGGGGAACAGCTGTTGAGATTCAGGGCATTAGGAAGAGCTAGCCACAGGCCTTCTGCCTGTTTGCAGAGGGTGGGCTCAGAAATGGCCTTCTTGGCCGAGGACTGGCAGCGGTGCAGAGGCAGCTAGGCTCTGAGGCTCTGGCTCTGGGCAGTGTTGGCAAAATCCTGAGCCTGAGGCTTCTGAGAACAGTGGGTAGGTTATTCTAGAGGCAGCTGCAGCTGAGCTTCAGCCTTTGGTCAGACTCGTGGCAGCAATGTGATGGTGACCGTTACAGCTAGAGCTGGTACTTTAACTCTCTCTCTCTCTTCCTCTCTCTCTCTCTTCCTCTCTCTCTCTCTCTCTCTCTCTCTCTCTCTCTCTCTCTCTCTCTCTCCCTCTCTTCTTCTCTCACAAGTGCTTGTACACATGTATGCACAAATGCATGCACCCATGTGTGTGCATATGGAGACCAGAGATTGACATCAGAACTCTTCTGTTCCTCTTCTTATTTTTTGAGACAGGTTCTCTCACCAAACCTGGACCTCACCGTTTCAGTCAGCAGATTTCTGGAATCCATTTATCTCTCCCCACTTACCCTCGGCATTCGTTGGGTTTCATTTTTAAATGCCCACAGTTGTGCTCAGCTGTTACATGGGGTCTGAACTCAGAACCCCATGCTGGTATAAGCACTGTGACCACTGAGCCCCTAAGTCCCGGCTCTTTTTTTTTTTTTTTCAATTTTCTTCATTCACATTTCAAATGCTATCCTGAAAGTCCACTATACCCTCCCCCCGCCCTGCTCCCCTACCCACCCACTCCCACTTCTTGGCCCTGGCATTCCCCTGTACTGGGGCATATAAAGTTTGCTAGACCAAGGGGCCTCTCTTCCCAATGATGGCCGACTAGGTCATCTTCTGCTACATATGCAGCTAGAGACATGAGTGCTGGGGGCACTGGTTAGTTCATATTGTTGTTCTACCTATAGGGCTGCAGATCCCTTCAGCTCCTTGGGTACTTTCTCTAGCTCCTCCATTGGGGGCCCTGTGTTCCATCCAATAGCTGACTGTGAGCATCCACTGCTGTATTTGCCAGGCACTGCCATAGCCTCACAAGAGATAGCTATATCAGGGTCCTTTCAGTAAAATCTTGCTGGCATATACAATTGTGTCTGGGTTTGGTGGTTGTTTATGGGATGGATCTCTGGGACAGTCTCTGGATGGTCCTTCCTCTGTCTCAGCTCCAAACTTTGTCTCTGTAAGTCCTTCCATGGGTATTTTGTTCGCTATTCCAAGGAATAATGAAGTATCCACATGTTGATCTACCTTCTTCTTGATTTTCTTGTGTTTTGCAAATTGTATCATGGGTATTCTATGTTTCTGGACTAATAACCACTTATCAGTGAGTGCATATCAAGTGAGTTCTTTTGTGATTGGGTTACCTCACTCAGGATGATATCCTCCAGATCTATCCATTTGCCTAAAAATTTCATAAATTCATTGTTTAAAAATATGGAACGCTTCATGAATTTGTGTGTCATCCTTGCGCAGGGGTCATGCTAATCTTCTCTGTATCGTTCCAATTTTAATATATGTGCTGCAGAAGCAAGCACAGGCCTGGCTCTTAATGTTATCATAGGCAATGAGTTAATGAAGAATTTGCCTAAAATTTCTTTTAAAGGTATATATAAAAAATAATGCTTTCGCTAAGTGCTAAGCATTCTCTAGGCCCAGTATTTCTATATTATGTACAAAACAAAACTAACTACTTACGTGCTTAAATCCCATAGGGAATCATACAGTTGTGTAATGAATGTTATTGTTCTCATCTCTTTAGTAGTAACTTTATCTCACCTACTTATGTAAGGTGGCAAAGACCTTTGTTGTCAAAGAGCTCCAATATATATTCATGAATCCACATTTTCTCCTTTAAAATTAGTCTCAAGTACCATGCAACAATGAATTTTCTTACCGAGACCTTAAGAGCCCTGAGGGAGGGGACCATAGTTTTGATGTTTCTCTTCAGCAAGTCTATAATGTGGGGTTGAGGAGTTACAGGCATGAGGACTTACGTGCGGTTCCCAGATCTTATATTTTTAAAAGCTGGGCAAGGTGATATGCATCGTAGTTCATGGGCTGAGGCTACTTTGTTAGCTCCAGGGCAATAAAAGGCCTTGTCTGAAAAAAAGCAAACCACCAACAAAGTCAACGGAAGGATTGTAATAAGGCTATCAGCTAGCTTCTATATGCGCAAACACACACACACACACACACACACACACACACACACACACACACACACAATAAGACAAAGGAAGAATCCACTCTGCGGGAGTACACACTAATTTTGCCCAACGAGTTCAATGCCACCATCTAGTAAGACCATTAGGTCACCAGCCTTTCCACACTGTGCTGACAGTACTGAGTAGAGGCTGTAGTTAGAGCCTAAGGCCCTTGAGAGAGCATCTGGGATTTGATCTAGCCCAGTTCCCTCATATTATAGAAATACAGATTTATTTTTTAAAAAGGCAGGAAAAAGAAAAGAAATGGAGGTTTAGACAAGTAACTCTCTACTAAGCATATGTGAAGAAGGGAATTTGCAGTCACTGTCTCTAGGCTGCTACCAGCAGCTCACTTTACCCTGGCAGGGCCCTGGCATCAACACTAATCAGCGCTAGAATTATTAAACTCCACTGCAAAGGAAAATAGATGTCTACATTTTAACTACAGAATGGCATGCATATCCCTCTGTAACAGTAGAACACCAAGCGACACAAAGGAGTGTGTAACTGCCCTGGTTGGTTCTGCTTTGGAAAAGCAGATTAACAGCCACCTTAGTTATTGGGTGACGCCTGGCATCTTTTGTTCTGGGGAGAAAATGAGGACACCCAATGCCAGCTGCCTTCACAAAGGATCCAAATACCATTCTCAGGCTATCCTTGGTCCTTGGCCAGGGCAGTGGCTTCCGAGAACCCAACGAAGGCAAGCAAGTCTTCGTGGCTGCCCATCTTCTGCTTCTCCCATGGTCTCTGTCTTCATTGTACAAATCTGCTTAGAGATCTTGTCTGTCCCTCTTGGAGGAAACCAAGCAGCAGTATAGATGCCTTATCCTGAGAAGAAGGGCTCCTGCCTGCATCTGTGGTGCCTTGTGAAGTCCAGTTCCCTCCAGGGAACCCTTCAACAGGAGGCCACCTACCTCAGCACTGGCAATACCCAGCCTTCTCCCTCAGTACAATGTCATCTGGCACTCAGTGGAGTGGAATTCTGCTTCCCTGAGGTCCTTGCTCTTCCAGCTTCATCTTCCATTAACTTACTCTTCATGGCTCTAAAAGCTGATGAGTGTTGCCTCTTGCTTCCGGACATGCAGCATTTCAGAGCTCCAACTCACAGCATCATGAAGTCCCAGTTTAGTCATTGCTCCTTCAGTTTCTAACTGGGTAACTGCAAACAAGAGGTGTTTTCTTTCCTCCCCAAGTAGCTGAGAATGATCTTAAACTTCTGATCTTCCCCGTGAAAGCTCAAACTATAGGTGTGTGCTGCCACACCGAGTTTTATGTGGTTCTTGAGTTGAACCCAAGGCTCCGTGCAGGTTAGGACACCATTCTACTGACTGACCCATAACACCAGCCCCAGAACTTAACATATAATTTAAACAATATCTATTTAATATATCTGGACTCATTCAGCCATGAATATAATATATCAAGGATGTTATTTTTAACTACTTTTATTCTCTTGTTTGAGACCAGAATTAATTTTTTTGATCTTCCTCAAAATAGTAACTGATAGGAAAATTGTGTGTGTGTGTGTGTGTGTGTGTGTGTGTGTGTGTGTGTGTGTGTGTGTGTGTGTGTGTTGTGGTGCATGCATCCATAAATAGCCATGAGGAAGACAGAACAAAACACCAAGTATTTTCCTTTATTTCTCTGTCCTAGTGCCTTGAAAGAAGATCTCTCCCAGAGCTGTATGCCTGCCATCTTTTGGCTTGGCTGATTGTCCAGTGAGTTCTTAGGATCCATTTGTCTCTACCTCACAATACTAGAGTTACAGGTAGCCATGCCTGGCCTTTATGTGGTGCCAAGGCTTCAGACTCAGATTCTCCTACCTGCAAAACACGTGCTCTTATCCACAGAACCATCTCCCTAACCCCTGCTCCCCAAACATTTGTTAAACCCTGAAGAACTAAATAATACTGGAAGATTCTTTTTCTCTGAATAATTCTTTCCATTAGGCAGCAAGCCCTAAAATATTTGTAGACGTTGCAGTCCTAGAACATGCTCTGACTCTCTCTTGCCTTGTTCTGCTTGACTCCCTCCAACTGCAACAGTTCCCCTCATTATTAAGGTCTGTCTGCTTTTAGGGTGTCTTCTATGTGGTCCAGTATTCAAATTCATGTGCACTTAAGTTCTATCCCATTGATTCTCACACTTCCTAAAGCTGCAACCCTTTAATACAGTTCCTCATGTTGTGGTGTTCCCCCAACCATAAAATCACTTCATTGCTGCTTCCTAACTACAATTTTGTAATTATGTTATGAATCATAGTGTATCTGATATGCAGGACATCTGATTTGCAACCCCCAAAGAGGACTCGACCCACAGGTTGAGAACTATCATCCTAGCCTGTAGACTTACATGTCTTACCATAATTGTTTCCCGAACACAGGTTCTCGTTCATTGCTAGTTGGGAGATGTGATGGATAATCTACATTGTTAATGTGACAGGCTTCAGCATCACCTAGGAAACACAGCTCTAGGTGTGTCTGAAAGGGTGTTTCTAAGGATGGGAGAGCTATCCTCAGTTTGGGTAGCACTAATCTATGGGATGGCATCCTGACTGAATAAAATGGAGACTATGAGGTAATTCACTGTTATTTACCATCTTACACTCCTGATGCCACAGCTGGAGACAGCTTTACTATGATACCTTCCCAGTATAGTTGGACTATACTCTCAAACAGAGAGCTAACTGGCATCTGTATTCCCTTAAATTGCCAGGTTATTTTGTCACAATAATGAGCAAAGTCATACAGAAGATTAAGAGCTGAAACACCTTACATGCCTATACCCTAGGCAACCAGAGACCACTATAGGCAACCACAGGTGACCATAGGTAACCATAGGCAATTATAGACAAACTATGGGTGACTTTGAGCTGTCCCATGACAATATGAGTCTAAACACAAGCTATTGCTTATTATTTCTTTCACATAGCGTCCGTACTGAGTCACACAGCCCAGAGCTTCTTTAACTCGACATCTCCAGGTCACCAAGGATACGTGGCTATCAGATATTCTAAGGATGCATTTTCAGGATACAGTTGACCCTCTCAGGAATCCAGAGATAAGGGGGTCTCTGGTGGGCAGGAACCACAGTCAGAGGGTCAGAAAGTAGAAGAGGAGCCTGGACTGTTGCTCCCTACAAGCAAGAAGGTAAAGTTCTTGTGTCCTCTTGAGACCAGGAAGCCTGAGGATACAGCCTAAAGCTAGATCCACCAGAAGTCATGCGGCTAGAGGCTGAGGACTAAAGAACCTTAAAAAAAAAAAAAAAAAAAAAAAAAAAAAAAAAAAAAAAAAAAAAAAAAAAACAGGCTGTGGCTAGATGGAGGAGATTGGATGGTGAGCAGAGCCACAGGTACACCGTGTATAGTGAGTGATACCTGAGGTCATGGAGTTTCTCCCATGTCACATAAGAAAAACAGTCCCAAGGGACACTGCCTGGACCAGACCCAAGGTCTCCCGATGCCAGCATTGATTCAACAACTTGGCTCCTATAGGGAGGGAGAGCCAATCTGGGAAGACTCATGGTTTTCCAAGTAAGTTAAAGGGCAGGGAATGGCAAGTGCCAAAGGAGGGCACTGGCGCCGGTCGGCTTGCTTCATAGTTCCACGTTACCCCAAATGCCAAGCCAAGGCTTCGTCTCATAGCATGCATCTAGTAAAAATCCAGTCTTCCCCATGAAGAGTTCGTCGTCTTGAGAGGCCTGACAGCACCTATGCCTGCCTGCTTACGTTGCCTCCTCTTACTTTGTCCAGACAAAGAGGAAAGACATTTAGACATGGAAGTGACCATCAACAGCCTGTCCTGTTGAACTATTCAAGATGGCCTGGAGGAGCACACGTGTGCTACAGCTGCCGTTGTCACTGAATGACTGCAGCTGACTGCTCATCCTCCATGCCACGAAGTTTACAATACTCCTCTCAATAGAAAGAAAGGAGATAGGATAGGTATGCTTACTGCCTATGGTATCCCAAACCAGGGTTCACATTACAGGACAGTCTGCAGATGGGCCTTGAGCTTCAAATACAGATGATTGGTAAATTGCAAACATGTTAGGAAGGGAAAATAAAGTGAGGGTAAGAAAGGAAAGAGACAGAAGGTATCTCGGTCTAAGCAGCTAGCTGTGCTGGGAGCCATTCTTCAGGCTCATCTGATTTGACTCCTCCTTGGTTGTGCATTGCAAGAATAGCTATCCTAGAAAGAGTGAATATTTATTGTGCACTGTAGATGTCTGATCTTGCTCAAGCCTGACACAGCTTTATGAAGTGAGTCCTGCCATTATCCCGTTTTTCAGCTCCTGGCTCTAAGTTCATAGCTGGAAAGAGGCAGGGCTCAGGATAGAGCTCCAGGGTTGCTGTTCCCATGGGACATTCTGACATTCATTTGTTCACTGACTCATTCATTCATTCATTCATTCATTCATTCATTTCTTTACCCAACACTTACCAGCTCAGGGATCAAGCCATAGATCTAAAAGATGGATACACATAGACTCACAGGCTAATGAGAGAAAGGCTATATAAGCGGAGAGTCCAACTTTATCAACATTCATGCTACAACATTCACCCTAACTAGTCATCCACATAGACCTTGACCTAGCACCTCTGTGAGTCTACCCTCCCCTGTCTAATCATTCTCACCCCACAATCCTTTGCCATCTTCTAAGATGCTAACATCTTCATGCTGATTTCTTGTGACGCCCCTCTGATGTGCTTCGTCACGTTGCTGGACTTGGCAGCCTTCTGGCCCCACTCAGCATTTGCCACAGAGTGCCCTCTCAGCGTGAGTGGAGGAGGAGCCTGAGACAGGCTTCATGAGTCACATCTCCTTACTCTGCCGCTGCTGCCCACTCGTCCTTGGGTGAGTCCCTTTATGTGAAGGGGCCTTGGCTTCCACTCCCTGTAAAAGGGGTCATGAGATTAGTTCTCTGATTCACCAACAAGGGTCAGCAGAGGAGGGGCTGGGAGGTTGTGGGAGGCAAAGACTCAGAACTCTCATCAAGCCCACCATTTCCTATTCCTCCCTTAGCTTCAGTCTCCCTCCTCAAAGGCTCTCTTCCCCCATACCACTCCTTTCTAGTCCCCCTAACCTGTATACTCATACCTTGGATTCCCGAGGTCACAGACTTCCAATTTCTAAACCAAGTTATTTTATTAGGTGCTGCCTTGCTCTCTTTACTGTGTCCAAATGCTGGAGAGCTCCAAGCTCCGGGCACTTGGTCAGATTCGCTGCTACCTGAGTGAGCTGGACACCTTCATTTGATGAAGGCGAAGATTTCCCTGCTAACCAGCAGTTGGTGATAGCCCACAGGAGGAAGGCTTGGTGGCTGCCTCCAGACTCAACTCACCCTTTGTGAGGCCCAGAATTAATGAACTCTGAGTGCAGTGGGCACTCAGGCGAGTTCATGGCTCAGGATGTTGACTTTCTTTCTGTTCTCCTCTAAATCAACTACAGGCCAGAAACTAGAGCTGGTGTTGGTGCTGCCAGCCCAGCCCAGCCTAACACCTTCTCCCCAGGGAAGCAAGATTATGTGACCTCAGCACACAGAACTGATAAGGGGAAGAGACAGACATATCTTTGATAACTAAGCTATCAACAGGCCTGATGCTACTTACATGGCTGGGGTCTGAGACAGTAGTCATTCCTGTATCCCAGAGTCACCGCACATCCAGCAGTAACAGTAACCACAATGCACTGCTTTCCCCTCCCTAGAAGACCCTGGCCCTAGGCTCTGCTTTCTTCCTGCTCTTGTCAGCGCTCTTTCTCTCAATGGAAGGGGCCCGCAGCTGTCTGCCAGACACCCAGGCCTCCCATCATTCTTATGGGGCACCTTCTTACAGGGCAAGGAGCCAATGCTGGCAAATCTTAGGTGTCTGCTATGTTTCGACTATGCCCAACGCTTGGTAATGGCCCCAGCAATGGAAATCCAATTTATCTCAATACCTATATGATGTATTATTGCATGCTGGGAATGTGGTTATAAGAGACAAGTCCCTCACCTCTGAGAGCTTATGTGTCAACAGAATGTCTAGGGCATGATGAGGCTAAGACAATATGCATACATGAAGGGCATAAACTCCTAATCCAAAGGAATTATAATCAGGGAGGGAAAATAAAACCTGCTGTCAATACCATCTAATATATATGTACATATATATAACGTTATGTACTCATATACATACAAATATAATGTCAGAACTATATTACATATATAACACTTATATATCTAAAAGATGGGGATATTGAGGCGATGCTCACTTGGTAATACACCTTCCGCACAAGCATGAGGCCTTGAGTTTAGATTCCCAGCACCCATGTATAGTGGTGAGCATGTACAACCCAGCCCTAGCGGTGGGGCAAGAGGAGACTGGAAGATCCCTGGAGCTCAGCAGCCAGCCGTCTTGGCCAAATCAAAAAGCTCTGGGTTCAGTGAGACAATCGGACTCAAAAAAATAAGGCAGAGGGCCACTGAGGAAGGCAGTGGGCATCACCACGGCCTCCACATGCACATGCGTGTGCACCCACACTCCTACATGCACATACCCACATGAACACATAAGAGAGAGAGAAAGAGAGAGGAGGAATCTCTTTTTAATTATTTATTTTTTTGAGATTAGAGTATAATTATATCACTTCTCCCTTCCCTTTCCTCCTGTCCATATATTCCACCTTGCTCCTTTTCAAACGCATGGCCTCTTTTTCATTAATTGCTGTTACATACGTGTGTGTGTGTATGTATGTATTCCTAAACACATAAATATTAGCAGCTCAGTCTATACTGTGTTATTTATACGTAGATTTTCAGGAATGACCACTTGATATTGTTGGATAACCAATTGGTGCGATCTTTCCTGGGGGATAGTTAGTTCTTCCACCTCAGTGTTCCTTAGTTGCCTGTAGTGCTTTGTGTAGGGCTGAGCTGCCCAACCTCTCATCCAGTTCGGAGTGTCTATTGTGTAGCTCATGCTTAGGATATCATGTAGGTGAGAATTCTTGGGTGTAGCTTCTGACATTCCTAGCAGACACAGTCTCAAGGCAAACTCCCTGGTCCTCTGGCTTTCAACAATCTTCCCACTTTGGGGGGGGGGTGTCTTATGGGAGTATAGAAGCTGAGTCTCATCACTTACAGTCTGTGAGCTGCAGAGCCAGGGATGCTAGCGCTCTGATTCGGTCTGAGGAATTCTAAGTCTGAAGGGAGGAAATGATAGGCATCTTAGTTGAAGTGAAGGGAAGTGTCCAATGTTCTGCCTCCAATGGCTTAGATGGGGTCCCCTCACGTGAGTCAGGGCCTTGGATGGGACTCACTCACACCAGTCGGGGGTTACTCACTCAAATCTATTTCTCCAAATGCTAATCTGATCTTGAACACACTCAGGAGCACTGTTTTAACATAAGGTCTCATTTATCCTTTAGTACTGTGAAAATTGGGCGTCAGAGTGATTGGCTAACAATATTTCCTCTGAAATCCATGGCCAACAATTTCAGCCAACCCTCTCCAGGTCCCTTTTCTTGGTGTAGATAAGGACTGTGGTAGTGAGAGCTTTGGTACCAGAGTTCTCAGTTCCACCTTGTGCACATGATTTTAGGCTCCGCTGGATGCTAGCCGGAGGTTTGAGCAAGTCCTTAACTTTCTCTACCTGGTGTGAGAGTGGATGTGTTAATACACATGAAATCAGCTGTCAAACCACAAATCACCAAGACGAAGTTATTACTCCTGAGACAAAGGTATTTCAAAACATAAAGTATTATAATAGATCTCTTTGCATTCCCAAGTAATTAAAGAATTCATTCCCTGACAAGTATAGTGAAGTGTTTCCATATCAAAGTTATTGGGCCACGTTTCCTACCATCATCTTCATTCAGACCCAGATCAATTTAAGTGGAATTCACCATTACTCACATGGAGCAGATGCTGATTTCCCAGCTGGGTACCGCCGTTGAAATCTGTAATGAGAATAGGATGCACTCTTAAGTCAGATGAGGCTCAGCACCTGGGCAAGGAAAACACAGCTTCGTGAGAAGGAGTGAACGGATCAGGTACAAGTCTAAACAGGTGACTCATTCATATGGCGAGCATCTGCTTGGCTCCAGACTCTGGGAAGACAAGGTGGGCAAGACCAATGCACTAGCTGTGCTCACGGAGACCTCAAGCCAGCAACTCCCAAAGCAGAAATAAGTGCCAGGATGAAGGGCTACTCACCGATGGGGCTTGGATGTAGTAAGGGGAACACTCCACCCAGACTCTTGGAGGAGTCGGTTCTGGAAATTGCCCCCGGGGAGAAGGTGGAAGCTGTAGGGTAGGTTGAAGTCAGCTGTAGAGTTGGGTGGGCAAGTGGTTAACAGAGGTTCCAGTCAGATGGAATAGTATACAATGAAGTGCTAATTTAAGCCAAAGGGTGGAAATGGAAGGGAATCTGAGGTCTGGGAAATGGAGGGCAGAGGCAATATGTCCCAAGCTGAGGCTACAGCATCTGTAGTATCTGGGCAGGAAGGACCCCTTTAGTGATTTGGATTTCTCCTTTGAAAAGGTGACCCTACAATGTAGTTTGCTGGGAAAGTCATGGTTTATGTCTCTTGAGCTAATATCATGATGAATAGCCCTGTCTCCTCTCACCTTTCAAAGCCTCTTGGGATGGGTGATAAATTGTATAGTCCCTGATCGTTAGGGCTTCTAGAAGAGGCAGCTAACCAAGGCAGGGACTGTGAAGATGTGGGGTAAGAACTCTACCCCCTCTGGGAGGATGTGGGTGCGTGCGACCGGACATCTCAAGACATGAATGGGCTGATATCTGCCTTTAAGATAACCGTGACTTCAAAGCCAAAAGAAGTAGTTCAGTTCATGACCTCAAGAATGCCTTGTGACCAGTAGCTTTTCTGCCAGTCACCTAAAGAAGTTTAAGACAGACTAGTCAGGGTCCAGTGTTTCAGACAGAACCTTCTGCATGTTACAGGGTCAGTTATAAAAGATGGAGCACAGAAGTCAAAAACCATCTGGGTTTCACAAAAGAAGCCTGAAGCAGGCTGATTTTTAATGCTGCTCATGCATGGGTGGGTGACTAAATTCATGTAACCTCTTCCTCACACTGAATCTTATGGGTCGGGGCCTACCCTGAGGATACTCCAGCCTATTCTCCTGCCTCTTCATTTTGGTGCTCAGGAGCTCTGGGGATTGGGGTGTTTGGAAGGTCAGCTCCCTGAACCCTGCTCCTGGGGGAAGAGGCCCCCTTATCAGAGTTAATGAGAGTTACTCATAGTGTGAGTGCTGTTTCCAGCCTGGAGTTGGCATTTCTGCTGGGTTCTGCTCTCCCACGGTAATTAACTAATTAACTATCAACAAAGGAGTGATACAATTATGATGCAGCAAGCCAGGCTCCTTACCCTCCCTTTGAGGAACCCCTGAGCTCTTAGAACCAGGAGAGTCCAGCCAGTGTCCAACAGGGCTTCCTGGGAATCAGGATCACTGGACTCAGGCCTTTGCCCCACCCCTTTCCTTTGTCCCAAAGACCAGGCTGGGACTTGGTTGGTTCTGAATGTGAACCCTGAACTCTGCAAGGAACCTACTTAGTGGCTAAATATTGTGTCCTAGCCATGGGCCTAGTGCCATGGTTGAGGGTCAGGCTCAACCTGTTCCCTCATCAGTAAGCAGATCTCTCCAGTGCTGGTCTATCAGTGACTACAGGATCCTCCGTGAAGTTTGGACAATCCTTCCACATATGTATGTACAAACTGAGACCCAGAGTGTCATAGCATTTGCCTGGGACCACCAGCAAGCACATGGATCTGGGGTCAGAATCTAGGACATCTAAGCCCAGATATCCTCACCCTCCTTGGGTCACTAAGGATGTGGTCTTCTAGAGTTGCTGGTGCTTTTCCACAGCCAGAAGACCCAGTGAGTCTCCACTCCCTCTGTCCTGGCTTCTATGGGTGGAGGTCCAGGAACTGCAGGGAACAGAGACTCAGGGGTTAGGAAGTTTCCAAAGACAGGACTGGGGAATGCTCAGTCTCAGACCCCCCCTAATGCTGTAGCCGCCCAAGGACATTCATGTTGGACTGTGACCTGAATAGGCAAGGTGGCCAGCTGGCTCCTGTCTCTGTTTCACATGTGCCTTACAAGCTGTGCCTCATGTTCCAGAGATGTCTGGCAAGGAGCTCTTTCCCTCTAGACTTTTGGTCCTCTGCCTTGGAATCTCGAGGCAGAATAATTGTGGAAGCAGTCTTCATCAGGACTGGCCTTGTCGTTGCTTGTGGAGCAAGCGATAGCCCCCGACTCTGCTGTGATGTCCTTTAGGGCAAACCTCAAGTCCTAATCACCTCTGAAAGCCCAAGTCCCTTATCGTAGGGCCCCCGAAGAGCAACTGTTTGATCCAACCCACCTTATCAATTGCAGACTATTTACAGTGCCACTGTTTTCCTTCCCAACCCTATCAGCGTGGCTTCTAAAAGATGTGAGCTCACTGTAATGACATGCAAATGATATTTGATTCCTGAAATTCTTTGTTTGACATTATTTTATCTATTATCCACCATAACACATAGTTGCATACTTGTCATTGTTAATAATAGCTACTCTGAATTCCAGGGTTCCTACGTCCATGCTTTGTTTAAGCATTCCCCAATTGTTGGGTATTTGGGTTGCCTCCAGTCTTTGAGCACTATAAATACCACTATGGGGCCACCTGGCTTTTCTCTCCTTCACCTGGAAACGTCTGTTCACACAAACTTCCCTAGACCAGAGGTAGCATTAGCCTGCTACTCTGTCACGGGCAGGCCAGAATCTCATAGTGTCCTTCAGGAGCTTCTTATCAGGCTCTTTGTGCCCCAACAAAGAGGCAGGGGTGGGAGGTGGGGTAGGCTCCTGCCTGGCTGAAGCCTCTAAGTCCACACCGGACCGGACTCCTTCAGGAAGCTGCTGTCTCTCAACCTGGCTTCTTAGGCCTGGTTTTTTCTGTAGGAACATCTCATCTGGTGGGCCCTGAGGTGGGCCTGATAACACAGCCTTTTTTTGTTGTTCCCGGCAGGTCATTTCAAGATTATCCTGGGAAACACCATCTGAGATGAAAGGTGGTGTTGGGGTTGAAGTGCCACCCTTTCTATTTACAACACAGAGTAAAAGGAGCTTTCCTGAGACCACTCAGCGTGCTGGTGGCAGAACTGGGCCAGGGGTCAAGAGAATCTCTCAGGTCCAGGCTAGGCTTTTGCATTCTCTACCTCTCCAAGGGAACATGTTTACAAGTTAGAACACTTAACCACAGGTAAGATGTCAGTTCTCTAGTAATGGACACAGCTTAACACAAATCTAATCAAAGTCACAGAAGCGTTCTTTGCAGATATAGGCAGATACACCACATTTCTATGGGAATGTAGAGCTGGACCCGTTTTGAAGCAGAGGTATTTTGGAGACTCACTATTCACAGTAAAAGATAGTGGGGTGTTGATGGAAGGATGTATAGAAAAGAGAGTGAAGAATTAGACTCCGATAGACATTGCCAGATGGTTTTTTGACATATACGATGATGACTCCACAGGGGAAAGAATAATTCTTTCAATAAATGGTTTTGAAACTAGGCATCCTATGCAGAGCAATAAAACTCAATATACACCCTATACTCTATTCATAAGTGAACCAACAGTCAATCGTAGACCTAAATGTGAAATGGAGAACTATAAAAGTTTCTGAGAAGAACAGAGGAGAAGATCCTTTTGAGTCTATGTTAGTCAGAGAGTTGTTAAACATGGCAACCAACTCATGATCCATAGAAAACAACAAATTGGATTTTATCTAAATAACACACTTTGATTTCTGTTACAGAAGTATTAAAGGCAATGAGGGGAAACCCCTACAGATTTGTGAAAATATCTTCAGATCACACATCAGACAATAGACATATATTTCAGGGAATAGGTATTTAAACAAACAAACATGAGAGCAGAAATGACTACAATTTTTAAACCGGTAAAAGCTTAGAAAATAGGGATGGACGAACAAACAAGGCAGCAAACAGAGATGCTCAACACTGTAAGTCATTAAGAAAATCCCTATTCAAACCAGAATGAGGTACCATCCCATCCCTGTTAAGACACTGACTCTGCACCAAGTGCTGGCGAGGATGTGAAGCAGCTGAATCACTCCCAGACAAATGGGTGGGGGGCGGGCAAAACAGCACATTCATTATGGAAAATAGATTGATCACGTCCCACAAAGTTAAATGTATGCTTACGATGCAATAAAACCATCCCACCTCAAGATGTTTACATTAAAGGAATAAAAGCATTGTCACATAAAAACCCATTGAGTAATCTATAGAGTATTAGTAATCGCCAAAAGCCGGATCTAAGCCAAATGTCTCTTCATAAGTGCTCTCTGACACATTCCTTCCCTGGAATACTCATTTTTTTTTCATAAAGAGTAACAAACTATTGATACATACTGGAACTCTCATGCTCTAATATGGGAATAAAACTCTAGCATAGCAATGATGGAAACTAGCTTGGTTATTTCTCATAAAGTGGATCTCAGAGAATGACTACATCTTAATGAATGAGTGAATCTCAGTGAATAAATAAATTTCAGGAGCATGATGTTAGGTGAAATAAGCCATGAGGTAATGCTATATGATTCTACTTTATAGAAAAAGCAACATTATAGGGACATGAATTCCTGGTGACCAGTGGTTGGGAATGAAGGGAGGGTCTGAAGGCCAGGGAGTGGTAAAAATATCTTCTCTATGCTGTTGCAATCATTCTTTGTTTTGTTAATGGCCGTGCTTTTAGAACCTGTTATACATTGAATAAAACTCAGGACTGTACATGCAGGGGAAAAAAAGAACCCAACTTCTACTATATAGTTTAAAACACATATTGTTGGTAAAGTTTTGTATTGCTAAATCACTTGGATTTCCTCACTATCCATCACAGAGTCCATTGGATACTTGGAAGAAAGAATAGATTGTTCATTCATTTATGAAGACCTATGTGTAGGTACCTGTAGCAGGGAAGGCATAGATCTAGACTTGATCTAGAGTGCTCTAATCCTGAAGACAAAGTTGCCCTATATGTGAGCTTGTAGCTTTCATTTCAACCTGTCCTGTAGTTTCCATTCATCCAAGGATCTGAGCTATGGTTTCTCTGCAGGTCCTTCCTTGGGCTCTTCAAGGCTGTACCAAGCAGACAATATGGGTCACAGCAGCATTTCCAAACATCTGGTGCTCGGTCTGCCCAGGTCAATCTCCTTATAAGAGCATCTGGCCTGATATTACTGACAAGCCAAAAGGGTCACTATGATACGACGACAGTTCTCTTCCTGGATTTCAGATCATTCTGCTGTGCGTTCTCATTTTTCTCTAGGGATTCAAATCACCCCAAATGTACAGTAGAATTGAGGGAGCAGTGCAACAGCCATGGTGGGGAGAAGAATGGGCAAGCAGCAGTCATGCCAGGTACCATCCTACTCATCAGACACATAGGATTAGTGAATGCTCCTAGCAATCCAATAAAAGGGGTAAAATCTTCTTCCAGGAAATACACAGTACTTCAAGAGTCTTGAAGATGGGTGTTTAAGTAAATTGGCTAATTTCAGCAGATAGGAAAAGACAAAAGTCCCACTTCTAACTTAAGTCCTTTGGAGTCAGGAAGCCACACCCTTCCCCACCCTCTCAGGCTTACAGCTGGTTTCACTGGCCAATGGCTAAGCTTTCTCCAAAGCCATATCCCTGCCTCACCTGGGCTACTGAGACCAAGTGGTTGGCCTCTTCTGCTGCTCTGAGTTCTGACTTGTTCAGCTTCAGGCAAAGAACTCATTACTTCCCTGGCTTGGGCATATATAGAACATTTAAAAATGTCTTTCATCGGGTGATAAGCAACGATCCAAAAATATCTGCTCCAAACTGCAAAATGAACCCAATACATTCCATTCCGAGTTGACTCTCAGGCCATCTGGCTCAGCTTCTCAGTTCGCATACATGGTCTTGACTTCCATGCAGGCTGACTCAGCCTTGACTCTGAGCCCATGTCACCATGACAAAAACACCTAAGAGAATAGATCCATGGAAGCTCTGTATGAGGGAGAGTCAGGGCCACAAGCGTAGTAGATAAATGGGAAGGGCCTGGGTATAATATTCTTCAGTGCTCTGTATGATGGGATGAGGATGTGTAGGAGCAAGAGGGACTTCAATCTGTTTCCAGTCTATAAGTCTGTAATGGTGCATGTTTGAGTATGACTAGCCCCCATAGGTTCATATATTTGAATGTGTGGCCATTACAGAGCAGTGTTACTCGAGAGAGATTAGATGTGGTCTTGTTGGAGGAAGTGTGTCACTAGATGTGGGTGCTGAAGTTTCAAATGCCCAAGTCAGGCTCAAACTCTCTCTCTCTTTCTGTTGCATGTTAATCCACATGTAGACTCTCAGCTACCTCCCCAGTATTGTGTCTGCCTGTGTGCTGCCATGCTTCCCACCATGACTATAGTGGAGTAAACCTCTGAAACCTAAGCTACCCTCAATTAAATGCTTTCCTTTTTAAGGGTTGCTATGGTCATGGTGTCTCTTCACAGCAATAGAAGCTCCAACAGTACAGGAGCCTCTTCTAGACCTGGAGGGAGTAAAACAGGGTTTGGGATAAACATGGCTAGGTTCAACACTACGGGACACAGAGAGCAGAGGAGACTCAGAGTCAGGAGTAGACTCTCTGTTTTGACCATGAAACTGATGGGACCTGGTGACCCAGATGTCTAAGACTGGCAGGGAATGTGAGTTCTGGAGTGTGGTCTGGGTACTTGAGGGGGTTGGGAACCCATACAAGATCTAAACCAAAGGAGCACTAGATGGGTTCTCAGTGTTAAGAGTGGGGTGTTGGGCCAGGACTCACCCATGAAGGTTGGGGAGCATCTCCAGTTAAAAGGGGATCAAGAGCAACTCCAAAGAAGTTGACTTGGGTCTAGCCTCTGACCAAGGGCTGACTTGAGGACTAGAACTACCCTTCACAGCTCAGACCAATGTTACTGGGACTGCCAGTTTGAGAGCAAAGGGTCTGATAGGGGACTAGATGGATGGTGGGGCGAGAGACTTGGGATCCATGCCATGGACTGCGGTGACAAAGCCACTTATAGGTACCGTGGGGAGCATGGCCTTCTAGTCTGACAACACTAGCTGTGCAAAGGGACCACATTTCTCTTAGAGTGGGATAGGAAAACCAAACCTAAGAGATAGCAACACACAGAGTGCCTGCTATCTAGCAGATAACTGAACATACAATCTAATGCATCTGGGTATCATCTCCCAAGGTGGTGTGTCTCAGGCTTGACTCTGCATCCCAGCAGGGGTCGGGGGAGGTGGTCATCAAACCATAATGCTTATGCTCATCTTTGGAGGGTATTTCCTGGTCTGTAGCTCTGGGCTGGGCTTAGACAATGCACTATCTGTATCTTCTCACATGGAACTGCTGCCGGCTCAGAGACCACCGTTTCTTGAGAAGTACTGGATATGAGTTTTCTAGCTAGTATTTTAGAATGAGGGAAGATTCATCGTCTTCTACTTCTTTGCCTTGGGTGGGACCTGGACGACTTTCTCTATTGTGTCTTAGTGTCTTCACCTGTAAAATAAAGGTAATTATTCCTTAGGGTTATTGTAAGGATTGCCTGTGAGGAAAAACTTCAGAGTACCTGATGTCACTACAAAGCAAGCACACGTAAGGGTGCATACTGGGTGCTTTTGAAAACATGTCCTCTGGGTTGGCAAAGACTATTCAAAATAAATACCATCACCATTTCATCAGGAAATGCAAGATGAGGTTAACCATGCAATTAGGATCTGAGCCCTGGGGCTGTTTCAAAGTGGGTTTAACTGCTTCCTTCTTCTCTGTCCACCTTCCTTTAAACTAAACCCAGCAAACGGCTGAGCCCTCAAGGATGAATAAAGACCTAGGCTTTCAAGAATGCTGGGAGATCAGAGAACAGGAGTCACAAAGAGGAGGTGGGGGAGGATGTTTATGTGGGAACTGGGCACAGAAGTTGCCCAGGACGCACATGGTGGGCATTTTTTGTGTGTTCAGAGAACAGATATGCGCAATGACTCAGTGTTTTGCCCACACATTCCCTCTTTTCTCTTGGCTGTCTTAGCTGATTGAAGTCATCAGCGGTGGTGATGCAGCAGGTGCAAATGGATCACCCACTGATGGATTACACAGCCCCGGAGCGTGTCCCTCCCTTCTGCCTAATATGGACACCAAATCCAGCCACTGAGCTGCCAGCGTGAACAGACACTGCAATTTGTGGATGATGAATCAGAGCATCCCACTCTCCCACATGGACCACAGTGTCCCAGCAGCAGGAAGGATACATTGTAGCCAGTCCATGTGTAGTAGGTGGGGAGCCTGTGTAGCTCTTGTCCTAATTGCAGTCACTTGCCTTGCATTACACGCTTATGAACAGGGGGTGGAGACCATGTGTTTGGGCATCCCAACTCCTTTCTGCTTCCAGGCAGAAAACTCATCCATATTTAGCATCTTAAGTCTTTATAAACTGGCAACTTTCACTTTGGATTTGGCAGCCGAAAGTTCAGTCTGAATTTTCTCTGATCTGGAAGATAAATAAATCTACCTGGCGTCCCTTACGCTCCCTGGACTCACCATGCCCAATCCTTTTCTGCACCCCTTTAAACTCTGAGCCGTCCCTTTCTTCACCCACTGTCGCAGTGGGTGGTAACATTAGTAAACATCCAAGCCAGAGGCCCAGGGTAGACCCAACATACGTTTTAATATTTTAATTGGTTGATTTTATTTTTTGAAAGAGAAGGACAAATAGTTCCCAGATGCCCCTTCTCCGTTACTCCTAAAACCAATGTCTTGGTTGGTGCACAGAAATTTGTTGCAATGGCTGAACCAAAACCAATCCATTACTTACTGAAGTCCATGTTAACATGAAGGCTGACTCTTTGTGTTAAATATTTTGTCAGTTTTGGTAATAGATTCATGTATAGCATTCTCATTCTAATAGTGGACACATAACATCAAGACACACATTATAGTAGAAAGTTTAATCCTTAAGCAGATAGAAGTGAGGTCTAGGGCTAGAGAGATGGCTCAGTGGTTAAGAGCACTGATTGCTCTTCCGAAGGTCCTGAGTTCAAATCCCAGAAACCACATGGTGACTCACAACCATCTGTAATGAGATCTGATGTCCTCTTCTGGTATATCTGAAGACAGCTACAGTGTTCTCATTTATAATCATAAGTAATCTTTGAGCCAGAGCGAGCGAGGTTGACGGGAGCAAGCAGAGGTCCTATCCCAGCAATCACATGATAGCTCACATCCATCTATACAGCTACAGTGTACTCACATACATAAGATAAATAAATAAATCTATAAAAAAAAAAAAGAAGAAGTGAGGTCTACACAGAGGACCCCTCCTAAGAAGGACATCAGGACATGATTGGTAGTACCTTGCTATTCTGGTGGTTCTGTCTCAGAAATGTCCACAATCTTAGCTGATTTTTGGTTGCACCCGACCTCCTCAGAGCCTGTCATTTTAAAATTAACTTATTTATTTGTTTGCTTGGTTGGTTTTTTTGTTTGTTTTCTCTGTGTAGTCCTGGTTGTCCTGGAACTCACTCTGTAGACCACGCTAGCCTTGAACTCAGAGATCTGCCTGCCTCTGCCTCCTGAGTGCTGGAATTAAAGGTGTGTGTCACCACTACCACTGCCCAGCAATTAACTCTTATTTTTCGTGCCAGCTCATGGAATCACCTCCAAACGATCTAGTGATCTTTTCTGTAGAATATATGTAGGAGCTGAGCTAGTAGCCCCATTCTCTTGATCCCAATGTCTGTAATGTATTCTCAGGTTTCTGGGCTGATCAGTTGTACCCTTCTAGAGACCTGGTTTCTAAAGCAATTCTGCTTTAGATGTCCATCACACACCAGTCCCTGGTAGAGCATCAGTGACTGGGAATCTCTTCCTTCCCTTCTGACTTCCATATAATCTCATGAACAACCTCTGCTAGTTTATTTCCTTATTTGCTCCTCCTATCAGAGAGCAATCTCCACCTCAGTGATGGGACCAGATGAAAGAAAGAAGACAAAAGCAAGCATCCGCCATGCTGGGCAATTCAACCATGTGCCCACTGTTCACAGTCACACCACCTTTGCTAGCCTTTCAGTTCCTAGATGGTTAACTTCAGAAGCAACAACGGAATGATCTGGAATGCCTCCACTTGCTACAGGATAAATTCATTCAGGGAAAAGGAATGCATTGTTCACATATTTTAGACTTCTTTTTTTTTTTCCTTTTAATTTGAGTGCTGTGGGCTATTAAAATGTTTCCTCACAAAGAGGGGGCGTTAAGAATTCTAAGGAAGTATTCACTTCTATTGTGTTCATTAGAACTGACTTGAGGGGCGTGTTGTATACTATAGGATTTGCTGCAGATGCAGGTCTTCTTTGTGATGAACATTCTAGATTCATCTCCAGAGCTCAGTATCTTTATCAAACATGTATACTTATCATCCATGATTGGAGTCCTCTTCAGTCTATCTAATGATGGTCCCTCGGAAGTAAAAACTCTGAGCACAGCTCTATGATCTTGATCAGATACCAGCCCAGACTCTCTGGGTTTCCTAGTGAAATGGGGACCTCCTGCTAGTAGGTCTATTACAATCACTTTCACTGGCTTTCGAATTCTATGCATGCATCTATGCTTGTGAAGTAATTGAATTCAATCAACAATACAATTATTGGGCTCTGCCCACTGCTTACTATCTCAATCCTTGGCACAGAAATTCCAATAGTGTCTTCCCCTACCTCTTAGGGACTTAAACCAGCTTGTGACATTGTCTTCTCTAGGAATGGGCAGTCCTTCCAGAGACGCTTACATCCTCTTGATAACTTTTATGCATATTGTAGGGGAAAATGGTGTCTTGGGGGCAAACTGTGGACCCTCAGGGCCCAGCTTTCATTGGCTCAGATCCCACTGTTCATTGTCTTTGAGCTGTTTCACAATGGTCTATAAATGATAAGTAATAGATATGGAAATTGTGTCCTGTCTGATCTAATTAGCTGCCTCCTCCTTTGGGGAAAAACCAGTTTTGTTTCCATTTGAAATGCATCTCAACATTTCTTTACCCTACAGAAGTGTGTGTGTGTATGTGTGTGTGTGTGTGTGTGTGTGTGTGTGTGTGTGTGTGTGTGTGTTGGTTTCTCATTTGAACATCTGCCTGGCTTCCTGCTATCTAGAGTAAATACGTTCCTTAATGTGGGTATTTTTATTTTTGTATGCGAGTCATGATTTTTATCTCTTTCTGAAAATTATCTTTAATAGCATATTGTCTCCTCCAAACCTTGCCAAAGACTCTTTCTATTTTCAGCCCATAACTGAATGCTGTTGTCCATCATCAGCTCTGCTCTTTAGCTCCTTCTCTCTCTCTCTCTCTCTCTCTCTCTCTCTCTCTCTCTCTCTCTCATCTCTCCCTCCCCCCTTCCTCCTTTCCCTCCCTTCTGTTAAAGCAGCGCTCTTTACCCCAGACCTGGGCGAAATGTCTAACATATCCGGTTCCTGCTGGAAACCAAATGTTTTGAGGTTTGTTATGTTGGAAGTTTCAGCTACAGTCCTCAGGAACTGCAGCCTGGGCATGCTTTGGTATTTAGGATCACTTAAGGGCTGCCTGGTACATGTTGATGTGCAGACTGGAGGCCTGCGTCTTTCAGACAGGATGATGCTAATTATGTGGATCATTTAGCTCTTTGCTTTGATTTCTTTGTTGTTGTTGTTGTTTTCATTTTAAAATAGGATGCCAGATTAAACTGGAGGTCTGTTACCTTCAGTTAATACTTTCTCATTTTTCTCTTCTCTTCTTTTCTTTTTTTTTTTTAAATGAAGAACTACAACAGCCCCAAGTATGAATTTGCTAATATATTTAGGCCATCTTATTTAGGTGTGCATATATGTGTGACACACACAGAGAAAAAATAGAGGAAATGAGAGAAGGCCCCACCAGTTTGCAAAGTGTTTGAACCGTGATACTTCCTCAAGCCATCCCCTGTGCTTCAGAGCTGCTTCTCAGCTCCACACATCCCAGGGAAGAGACTGCCCCTGGGGACCGCCCATGGTGATAACTTTCCTGGGTCCCTAGGATAGGGCCTTTTTTTTTTTTTTTTTTGGAAACTCGTTCAAACTAATTAGAGATGTTTAATTATCTCTGTTAAATTCATAGCTAAGGGAAATAAGAGGGGGAAGTGAGTCACAGATGCTGAACTTTCAACTTTAAACATTTAACCCTTTCTCTACAGTGGTGTGGACAAAGTTCATTTTAACCTCGGCTCCCACCGAACACAAGAATCATGTCTTCTGCCAGAAAACATGTTGTTATATTGGAGAAAGGGGGAAATTATACGGGCATGGTTTGTGGAGGAGCGCCTTTGAAAACGGAGATAAAGGACAGCTATAGACCAAGACTAAACAGACCCTGTCTGGGCCTTAAGGAATTTTCTCTGGGTAGCTCAGAGAGGATTGAAGAGGTCATTTCTACATTCTATGAATGAAATTCTTTACTGAATTAATCATTAGGGAGAGCCGGACTTGATCCTAGACTAAAGGGAAATGGAGCTGTGATGCCATCTTGAAGCTTGCTTCCCACTATAAAAACACAGTGCATTAGAGACTGCCGTTTGCCAGGCTCTCAGAGGCCCAGATGGTGCACTCGCAAAGGAAATTCCTCTCTGAACAGGCAAGAGTCTGTGATGTCAGAGGCAAGAGAAATCCCCCTACCCAGGGCCTTAAAATTAGATACAGCCGAAGGACAAAATTACAATTTAGTTTAAAGATCTTAATCAGCTTTAGTTTCAACTCTAGAATCACATATTTCAAGCCATAAAACGGAATAAGAATGCCAGTGGTCTAAATAGAGGGGGGAGGTTTATAGCAGCAGAAGGCTAGAGAAAGGAAAACCAAAATGAAAAGAATGCATGGGAGGTGTTGCTCAAGTCAGGACATGCCCTGTAAAGGAGGCAGAGGGCAGTAACTCAAAAAGAGCTGATTGCCTGCATGCGTGTCTGTCTGTCTGTCTGTCTGTCTCTCTCTCTCTCTCTCTCTCTCTCTCTCTCTCTCTCTCTCTCTCTCTCTCTCTGTGTGTGTGTGTGTGTGTGTGTGTGTGTGTGTGTGTGTTTCCCGTGCAGAGGAAATTTATTGTCATGCCAGTTGAAAGGGGCCTGTTTGGGAAATCTGGTTAGTTTTCTTGCTCTTGATTGATTTCTCAGGTTTGCTAACAGCTAGTTTCAGTTTAAAGACAGAGACATTTAGCATGGGTGACTTTATCGAATGTGTGTGTGTGTCTAATCTAGTAGAGCCTAGTATGAGTGTTTGTTTTAAAAACAATGGTCACCAGTAATATTTTCTTAACATCGCTGACTCTTTTTAAAACCCAACAGATAGCCAAGCAGCGTGGTGGTCCCGGCCCCACCTCTTCCTCCAGTCAGTCCATGAGTGACCCAAAAAGGGGAGTTGAGAACTCCAGGCCCCTGGAAACCCTACTATGGTTTTCTATGAGATGACAACATTTGCCCAGAATCAAACAGAAGGCCATTTGGGACACCCAGGGTCACTTTTGACACCCCCTTTCTCCTCTTGCTCTGCCCATGTCATGCACCATTGACCCGGCCCAACTATTCCACCCTCTGGAAACTGGCTACCACTGAACTGCAAGCTTCTCTCTTTGACTGAATAGATGAATGGCAGACCCTGTTCTGTGTCTGTCTGCCCTCTCCTTTTTTCCTTCTCATGCTACAAGAATGGTTTTAAGTGTAAATCTTAGTCATGTCACTTTCTTGCTTAAAAGTCCTTGATAGCACCTTGCTCCCTGCACCAGTGATGACAAAAGTCAGCCTGCTTAATGGTTGGTTTTGGTCCTACCTTAAAGGCTTGAAAGCCAGTCTTGAAAGATCACATTACCCCAAGTACCTTAATTGAATCCTAGAGCAACATTTAAAGGCAATTTACAGAAGACTCGTCGAGCCTTGAACAGTGGTGAAATTCATATTACCTGTCACTCAATAAAAGCGATCAGAGCCAAAGAACTAGGAAGATAAATTTAATTTAGAAATAAATGCAGATAGGAACAAGATAATAGAAGTAACAGAGTATTTTTTAAAGATGCAAGTATGAACCATAAGATAAAGAAAAGAGATGGCAACAAGCAGGAGAAGAAAATACACATGAATTAAAAAAAGAAGGAAGGGCCAAATCAAACTTCTAAAGATTAAAGGAGTGCTTCTGGTAATAGAGATAGAAAGAAAGAAACACCCGAGGTCAGAATAGTTCTATCGTAGACACTACAGACAGAAGGAAATAACTCAATGGAGTTTTAGTTGTCTGCAAGTGGATTTGAAGCAAGTTAGTACACAAGTAAATTGTCCCCAAAACAAGAGTAGGAAGATAAAGGGGAGAAACAAAAGTGGAATAATTTCCCAACTTCAGGAAAGGGGGTCCAGAAAGTTCGATCAAAAACATATAGGAAACTTTCCAAAGCACAAAATTAAATGGCCTTAAAGTTCAAGAAAAAAAACACCTTAAAAACATCTGGGAAGGGAGAGTGAAGTACAAAGGGAAGGAGAGCTGGCTCATCCGTAAGGAAAACACAGGGCAAAGGACACTCGATCAGCTCTGCGTTAAAAGAAAACACTGTGAACCTAGACTTCTATGCAAAGCAAATATACACACATAGTGTGCAGGATGGATATATGTATGTGTATATGTGTATCTACGTATATGACAAGTGAAGAAGAAATAAATATATTTTTTTCAGACACACAGAATTGAAACATTTGATCACCAGTCTACAAGAAAGTTAAAGGGGAACCAATAGGAAACAGGAAAATGACGCAAGAAGCCTTGATCTGCACAGATGAATGAAAAGATTGTAAGTGGTAAATATTTCAAACCTTCAATTGATTTTTAAAAAAAGTCTCTTTAATAAGAGATACTTCATCAATTAAAAGAAAAATATTCATGTAACAGAATTTACAGTATACACGGAAGTAAAATGTCCACGAGACAGACAAAAGATGGTGAGAACAGAAGGCTTTTAGCTACGTTGCCATGCTATCAATGAAGGTGACTGTTCAGTCAGGCTCAATGTTGCTGGGATAGAACCATGACCAAAGGCAACTTGAGGAGGATAGGGTTTATTTCTAGCCTATGGGTTATGGGCCATTATTAAGAAAAACCAAGGCAAGAACTCAGATCAGAAATCTGAAGTCAGGAAGGGAGGCTAAAGAGAAACTGCTTACTGTCTCATCTTTGGTATGCCTCTCAGGCCTGACAACCCAGGCATCATCCACAGCGGGCTGAGCACTACTACGTAAGTGAGCAGTCAAGAAAATGCCCACCTAGGACTGGGAGATGGGTGGGAGATGGCTAGGTAGTTGAGAGCACTGGCTGCTCTTGTTAGAGGACCTGGTTTAAGTTCCCAGCACCCACACAGCAGCTCAGAACTGTCTATAACTCCAGTTTTGAAAGAAACCAATGCCCTGTTCTGGTCTCTGTGGACACAGAGCACACATGTGATTCACAGACATATAGGCAAGAAAACACCCATATACATATAGTAAAAAAAATTTATAACAGAGGAGAGAAAGAGAAAGGGAGGAAAGAAGGAAGGATAAAAGGAGGGAGAGAGGAAAGTCCCATGAGCATGCCCATATTGGTTGGAGGCAGTTTCTTAACTGAGGTGACTCTGGTTTGGGCCAAGTGACAAAAATGAACCATCACAATGACTACACGTAAAAAGCAAACAGACAATCAAACCCCACTACATATTATAACTCTAAAAGTAAGCATTCCAAAATGAAGTGGTGCAGATAAACTTAACTTAAAAAAAAAGCCAATCAAAGAAATAAAATAAAATGATAAAGATTTAATCTAAAAGAAGATAAAAATATCAAAAGCAAAATCAGGTGGAACAAGGCGCAACACGGTGGAGATGGTAAGTGTACTGCTAGTTCTATGTGTAGCCACACTGAGTGTAAATGTGTAAAAGGCTTATCTAAAAGGCAAGCATCACGCAAAAATATTTTTTTAAAGGCAAGTTCTATTCTATTCATCAGAAACAAAACAGATATACGAAGACACAAATAGATTAAGTAAAAACTGGTGGACCATGCTATGGCCATGTCCGTTAGAAAGGGTTGTTCTACACTGAGAACTAGTAACGGTGGTAGGGGCAGCAAGGAGCCAAGAAGGCATCATATCTATCCCTCCTATATCTACCTTGCTAGAGAGCAGCGGCTTGCAACTTTCCCAATGCTCCAACCCTTCACTACAGTTCCTTGTGTGGTGGTGACCCCCAACCATAAAATAATTTTTGTTGCTACTTCATAACTGTAACTTTGCTACTGTTATGAATCATGATGTAAATATCTGTTTTCCAATAGTCTTAAACAACCCCAGTGAAAGGGAAGTTCAACACATACCCCACCCCCGCAAAGGAGCCACTGTGGTTGAGAACCATTTTTATGGAGGTTGTCTCCTCCTTCTCTGAACTGCTGTGGAATGTTGGAGGCAGTCCTGGATGTTCACTGTGACCAGCCCCGGGAAGACAGAGAATGGGAAAAGTAGAGAGAAAGGACATCCAGGTGAGACTTGGGTATCATGCTTGTGTAGGAGCAAGAGATAGGACAAGCTGTTAGGAAAATTCGGACAGGGAGAGCTATTGGTCGAATGACTGGGAAAGGGGCCAGGTCATCGTGGTTCCCAAGCCAGAAGGGAATGGGGGTAGAGTGCAGGACAGAGCTGCCTTGAGTGACTAATGAGTTGGTATTGTTTCTTATTAACTAAACCGTATGAGAGTGCTATAGGGTGCTGAAAGTGAGCAATTTAAGGGGCTGTAGGTTTTGTTCAGTAGGTTCTAGATATAAGCTCAGAGTCAGAATATAAATATACCTACTTCCTCTATCTTTCCTCCTCCCAGAGTGTGACCACATGTAGAGTGCCAAGATCCACCTCCCTGGGCCTTCATGATATGTTGCTGGAGATCACGGTGTACGAACAGGGACCATCTTGACTTCGAGGGAGCCCTCACAGTCCTTGCTGGGAGACACATGAATGGTGTAAGAACAAAGGAGAAGCAGGAAAGTTGAGCCATGGGGAGATGATGTCAGGAGGAGGAGAGAGGAAGATTGGACCAGGGAAAGGAGAGGAGAAAAGACCTGTGCCCAGCGAATAGGTGACACCACGAAAAACTCTTCCCTTTGACAATGAACATAAGAGCTATATGTGCATCTGTCCTGGAAAGCAAAGAGCTCTGAGCAACATTTTCAAAACTTTCAGACATCTTAGGCTGTATCCCCCCTACCCGCCCCCGAACTGACTACCAGCTCCATTAAAGAACCTTCAAGACCTCTGCACTTGACAGATCAGAAATCTGTAGGCAAGTGACTAATGGTGGGACTCAAGGGGACCAGAGGGACTTCTCCAGACAGAACAGGAATGTAGAGGATGAGGTGTCACAGCAGAGGGACAGAGGATTCTAGCCTACTCTTTCTTTCAAAAAAGATCAGGTCCCCCAAGCCCAATAGACTAGTGGTACCCCAAAGTTGCCTGAGCAGCCCTGTTCTTTCCAAACCAGTACCTGAGCCACCACCCAGACCCTCTGCCGTGCCTCAAGACTTTATGCCTTGAGCTTGTGTTTTTTCCTCTACCCTCTGTCCAGCTGGGAGTGGAATCATAACATCACAGCTTCCCTTAGTCACAGAACAAAATCCATACTCTTCAGCCTTAGCATAATTGGCATGTTTGTGTTCCACGTGGCACATGCTGCCAATCTGCCACCGCTTTACTAAGGTTTCATCATGGAAAGCAAGAGCAGAGGATGTAAGGAGTGAGGTAGGAAGCCAGGAGAGTCAACATTGGTATGTAAGACCAACTAGGTGCAGCCTACATCAAATGTTCTGATAGCTTGATCCTCTAGAGCCATCTTCCAAGATGCTATATGGGCCTTTTGACTCTCAGATCAATTCAAACCTCAGAGGCTGCAGGGCAGCCTGAAAGAGGAAGTGGGTTTGTGGGTGGGTCTGGACCAGCGGTTCTCAACCTTCCTAATGCTGTGTGACCCTTCAGTGCAGTTCCTCATGTGGTGGTGACCCCAACTATAAAATTATTTTTGTTGCTACTTCATACTCGTAATGTAAATAGCTGTGCCATCCAATGCTCTAAGGAGACTCCTGTGAAAGGGTCATTCATCAAGGAGTTGTTGAACACAGATGGAGAATGGCTGGTCTGGAGTGACAGACAGTCTGTGCCCATTGCGATTAGAGAGGCTTTGGTTTATAAGTGTCTGGGACACAGCCAGGAGCCAATGGTCCCTAAACCATGGGGCTGAAAGGAGGACCTAGAAGGCACCACACCTACAAGCCCGCTCTCCATCCTTTCCTGACAGTGGGCATCTTAATGCCCATGGTATCACCTGGGCCACACCTCCCTAAACTAGAAAATAGCTTTGTGCATCCATTGTACTCCTGGCCCTTCTCCTAATAGAAACTTTTCAGTGCACTTCCCTGCAGCCCCCTATACCTCTCTTGCTACGCAGGTGGTAGGGTTGATCATGGGATGAGAAAGTGAGTCTGATGGCAGAGTGAGGCTGTGCCCAGGGAGCCCTCCACCCACACACACCCCTGAAGGCTTCCCCTGGCCCATCCCCACCTGCCCACCCTGCTGCTCTCCACTTGGTCAGTAGAGGTGAACCAACACAGTGGGCCTTCTGCCCACTTGCATCACCTGGGCCCCTCTGGTGTGTTGCGGTAGTGCCGGGGCTGTGGACTCTTTCTCAGCTGAGCGCTTTAGGGCTGGGAGGCTTTGTGGTCAACCTGAAGGATGTGAAAAATGCTAGGAGCTCCTCTTTGAGGTACTCTGCAGTAAGCATCCCTTTCTATGTCTCATCCACAATCCAGATCTTCTCACAGGATCTCGTTAGCACTTTCTACCTGTGACTCCAGGTCTGGAAGGGGAGCCTTTGGCTTGAGCAAGGACTTCCAGTGGGGGCTTCAAGGTAGTCAGACTGCTCCAGACTAAAGATACAACGGTGGTACCAGGGAATCAGCATGAATGTACTTCCTTCCTTTGGGAGCAGAGGATCCCACAGCCTTCTCCACATAAATCGTTTTCCAGGGCCTGCCTCGAACTGCTCCAGAGCTGACTAGAAAGTTCCAGAGGTAAAAATACAAATGCTGTAGCCAGAGGGAACTTGGAGGTCGAAAAGCTCTTTCACAGGAGTGTCAGATATCCTGCATGTTGTATGTTTACATTATGATTCATAACAAAAGCAAACTTGTAGTTATGAAGTAGCAGCAAAATAATTTTTATGGTTGGGAGTCACCACACATGTGTTAAAGGGTCACACAGCATTAGGAAGGTTGAGGACCACTGCTCTAGAGTGATCTCTCTGTGTGTGTTCCTTACTGCAGAGGCACAATTAAGTAATTCAATCCCCATGAGCTGGTTCATGTGTTCATTCATCCAGCAAGCAAGTTACTAACTCTAGGAGATTGTTGATCACGAAGTGCAGCAGCAGCATGGGGTCCGTAAGCAAGCCACTAGAAAGCCAGAAGGGAACCAGCTATCTGCTTTCCAACAAGGAAAACTGGCACTGCCTAAGGGAGTTATGGAGTGGGACTTTTAAAACTGGGTTGTGAAGAATCAGTAAGACTTGGGGAGCAGGGGAGGATGGTGGTGAACCAGTAAAGAGATAATAGGCAGAGTTGGTAGGTTCCAGGTAAGGAAGGGGAGGTGTGCCAAGTTTTGGGGTATGAGGACAACCCCATGAGAGATGATTTCTCTCCCTCTCTATTAGAAAAGCAGCAGCTAGATGAACAAAAGCCTATGACTTTTCGAGACTGTACATTCTCAATACAGCATTCGGTGAAGGAGAAGGGACTGTGGGCATGAGTGGAGGAGAGGGGAACACTGAGACAGATCAGGAAAAGCCTGTCTGAGCTTACTCCCAAGACTGAGGGACACTACAACGGCAAGGCATTCAGGAGACAGGAAGGCACATGTGAGGTTTCTGAGGCAGGAACGCCGCTTCCAGCTCATCAGGGAGGAATTTGAGGTAGATAGAACCCTGGGTTGGCAGGAGATGGGCAGAGTAAGGCAGGGAGATTGGAAGCTGAGGCAGCTTTGTGGTAGCAACCAGTGAGTGAGGTGTGTTTTAGGAAAAGTATCTCATCTAGCTGTTAAGGAGACAAAGGGACAGAGTTAGACTAGTTAGATCAAGGGTCCCAGCCATAGGTGCAGGTTGGAGTTGCCTGCAGAGATTAGTAAGGCTGTCTGGAGCCCACTCCCAGAAGTCCTGTTTCCCTTAGTTTGAGGCACAGCTTAAGGAGTGGGAATTATTTAAAGATCCACAGGAGACATACGTGCACAACACAAACCACAAACCTTGAGTTAGTAAGAAGGGCATTGCTAAGAAGGAGGGGGAGATAAAGGAGGGGAGGGGAGGGAGGGAGGGGTGAGGAAGAAAACAAAGAGGAGGAAATAGAAGGGGGAAAAGAGGACAAAGAGAATATGTCTGTACCCTGGACAATGTCTTGACCTAGAGTAATGTACTAGAGAAGAGGAAAGGATGGAGGTTTGAGGGGGTAGAATGGAACCAAGAAGAGTTCTGCCACACACACACACACACACACACACACACACACACACACACACACACACTAACCTACACACACACACTCACACTCATACATACACACACACACACACATACACACACACTCACTTGCACATACATTCACACACACATATACATACAAGCTTACACACTCAGACACATGCTCACACATTCACACTCATACACACTCACACACATTCATGCACACATACACACATACTCATACACACTCACACACACTCATATACACACATACACACTCACACATGCTCACACACTCACACTCATACACACACTTGCATATACTCATACACATACAATACACACTCACACACTCACACACACTCACTCACACACACTCAGTTTGGGAACAGACAAAATCCTGGAGAAATACCACTTGTGGGTTCCAACCACGAATTTAAGTTTGGACATGTTGAGTCTTTAGTACTTCTGACCCATGTGAGTGATTAGCTGACACCTGGATACACAGATCTAAAAGATCAGGGAGTCTGGGTTTGGGGCATCCAGGACACTGAAGCAGGAGGGTCTCCCAGAAGTGGCCAATCTCCCTCTACTTTATCTCTAGTTACTACATAGTTCGATAATTCCATTCTACTAGAGGCCAAGTCACCCACTGGCTCTTGATTGTGGATTCTTGTGCTGACTCCAGTGTCCTAGTTTGGGAATTAAAAGCAGGGACAGAATTAAAAGCAAGATTTAGCCAGATACTTGTACATTAACATTCATGCCTATCAGTATCTTGGAAGGAGTAAATAAAACCTTAAATATCCATACAATGGGATATTATTCAGCAATAAAAATGAATGAATTATGCTATGAGCTGGAACACGGCACAAAAGCACCAAAACACATTATCCTGCATTTGTCCATTGATAACAAGGACAGAAGATATGTGGCTTCACTTGTAGAGGCCCCTAGAATAGGCAAGTTCATAGAGACAGACAGTAGCTGTGATTCTGTTTCTAATAAGAATGTTCTAGAAACAGATAGGTGTGACGTTTGCACAATATTATCAATGTACTCGAAGCCACTGAATCATACACTTAAAACAGTTAAGCTGGTAGACTTTACGTGTGTTTTCCACAATAAAAAAGTATCTGCATAACTATTTTATATGGGGTAAAAGGCAAACCAGTCATCATTGATAATTACTGTATTGCTATGGTGGACGAGTGTTCCAAAGTTCGCAGGCAGATTGGCAGGCATAAAGGTGCTGTGTAAACACAGCCTGTTCTGGCCCAGACCTGTTGCTCACCGCCTGCTCCAGCCAAAGACTTGATGACCAAGTTCAAGAACGAATGGTTGATGGCATCACAGAGCCGTGCCCATGTTCACCCTGAAAGCCTGTTGTTCCTTGCTCTCTGAAAGGATTCCCTTTGGGGACCAGGGATTATGGTCTTGGCTGAGAGATCTAAGATAGTTAGTTGTGCTGTTGATAGAAAAGATAGACTCACAAGAGGCCAAGTTCCCGCCAAGCCCCAATCATAGGCACTTGTTCTGAGCTTAGCCTGGTCCAGTTTTCTGGACTGGGAAAGAGAAGCTCTGGGGAAGGAATGTGGTACCTCTGACCTGGGACAAGAACCCACTGGCCTGAGTATGTGAACTGCTTCTTATTTTTCCAAGCACCCACCAGTTTTCAAAGATCAAATTTTAGAGACTCACAGAAAGTGTAAGGTGTGACAAAAGTGTCCAGGAACCAAAGGTCTTCTCAGACAGCAAGTGTGTCTAGTGTAATGTTCCAATTTCCCATCCCATGACCGAAATCTGTAATCAACCTGTTGGCATCCGTGGAGAAGATGTCTATAGGTTCCATTGGGTTCTCAAGTGGCTTCAAGTCCAAGCCCCAAATGCTTTAAAATTCCTTGTGCATTTACAATGTGACCTTAGCGATCAGCTTTTTAATATCTGCCCAGTGTTCAGGTGCCTGGGGCCTTGTGGATTGCCTCAGATGATATAGTAGAATGCATAAATCTGGTGGCTTAACAGGTACATCGCTACCCTGGGAGGGAGGGTACCCTGTATTGTCAGCATCTTCCCATATTATTCTTAGTGAAACAGAGAGAGAGAGAGAGTGTGTGTGTGTGTGTGTGTGTGTGTGTGTGTGTGTGCGTGCGTGTGCGCGCGCGCGGGCGCGCGTGTAATATGCATGTGGAGGCTGGAGATAAATATCTGGTACTTTTATTTGTTTTGAGTCAGAGTCTCTCACTGAACCTGGAGCTCACTAGTGTGGCAAGGAAAGCCAGCCAGCAAACTCCAGGGATCCTCCTGGTTCAACCTTCTCAGACCTGGGTACTCAGCCTTTTGTGTATGGGCTCTGCAGCTATGGGATAAAAGTCTTCATGTTTATGTAACAAGGACTCTATCACCCAAGCCATCTCCCTAGCCCAATCGACTCTTTTTCCAACAGGCATACAACAGTGATGGTGCCATTTCATGTGACAGCAGTGTCTCCTTGTTGACTTCTATGTCCTCTCATTGTGCAGGGCTTTCATGTATGTGTGAATGACATGCCCACGTCTCCAGTTTATCTCTGAATATAATGTCACTGGCTATCAAAGGATGGTTCTCCAGTCCCCTCAGGTCCCTCTGATAGTTCTGCATGGGTCGTTTTAAGATGCAAAGTGAGTCTTGTGTGGTCTGCATGGGGTGGCCTGCCAGGCTGGCCAGGCTGGCCAGGCTGGCCAAGCTGGCAAGCAGCAGACACTCAGCCCTGCCCTTCCCCCTGCAGGGCAAGGATACAGGAAGGAGAGGGCCACAGTGAATGTAATTTAAAGACTCCACAGGGTGACTCAGACATTCCACCAGCACTTTTCTTTTCCCTTTGTGTTGATGTGTGCAATGTAATTGTAGTCATTTTTTCCAGCATTGATAAACAATGATTATCCATGGCAGATTATGAACTGGGGCCGGCAAGAGCAGTGCATGTGCCAGAAATTCTCTCTCCCACCAGCAACACCTAAGACAACTGCCCAAGCCTGGGGGTTTCTGGTTTCTTGATCCTAGGGGTTTCAGCAAGGGTTTAGAGTGTGGGTGTTGAGAGGGCTCTGTTGAAAAGAGTGGGAAAGAAGGCAGTTGAGGGTTGAGAATTCTGGCCTGACCCTGGCCCTATCCCACACTCCTTTGTGCCTGAGTTGAAGGATAAATACAGAGATGGTGGGGTTGGCAGAGAAAGGCAGCTATCGGGAAAGAGACAGAATGCAATACTTGGCGAGTACCTTGTACAGGCCAGCAGCTCTGCTAACCAATTCTTCCAGCAGGCTCTATTTCCTATCATCTCCACAACAACAGAGAAGTGCCCAATGCCGTCTGCATATTCATGCCCGATGTGATCTAACAACAAATAGTTCACAGACCCCTCTCAACACCCTCAGCCTGGATTGAAACTGCTTTTTAAAATTATTTCTGTACTAAACCTATACACATGGTTGTTCCTGTCGTTATTCAGCAAATAATATAGTATAACAATTATTTACATAGCATGCACATCGTGTGAAGTGTTGTAAGTAGTCTGGAGTTGACTCAACGAGTACAGAAGGACTTGTGTAGCTTCTATGCAAATACTTCACCACTGTATGTATGAGAGTAGAACATCTTTGGATGTTGGTATGTGGCCGAAGAGGGTACTAGAAACAGATTCACGGCCTTCTTCCAATTAAGAGCTGAGGAGTCTGAAGCAGAAAGAGCTATGTCACATGGCTGCTCAGTGAGCAGGGAGGGAATCAGGTTTGGAACGAAGATCCTAGAATTCCAAAATCTGTTTTCTCATCCCAGCAAAGACTGCTTTCCATCAGCGTCTGGCCTTGCTGTATCCCTGTAAGGAAGACAATCGTATATCTGAAGCTATGGCAATGTGGGAGAGCCCTGGATAGTAACTCTACCAGCTACTAAGATGCTGGCTGCTAACAAAAAGCTGCTCTACCCATGAACTGGTCACTGGGAAACAGATGTTCTAGGGAGTGACCAGAGGCAAAATTGGCTGGAACGTCACCAATATCTGTTTTCTCTGTTGTCCCAGAGGCAATGGGACACAGGGCTCCTTAGAGTATCAACACAATTGCTTTACTTGTCATTCTCCAGAGAAACAGAACACACACACACACACACACACACACACACACACACACACACACACATATATGAATTCTATCACCTGGTTATGGGGGTTGAGACATCCCACCAGCCGCCATCTGCAGACTGGAGGACCAGGGAGGTGTAATTCAGACCTTCTGTTTCTACTCAGGCCCTTAAGGAATAGCATGATGCCACCCACATGCAGAAGGCTGTGTTTAACTTATCCATCCAAATGCTGATTTCTTCCAGAAACACCCTGCTAGATACACCTAAGAATCATATGTCACCCAACATCTAAACATCCCTTAGCCCGGGGAAGCTGATACAGAAAGTTAACCATTACAATACGCTTGGGGTGTATATAGCCTTTGCCTCTGTGAGGGAAATTCTCTGGGAACAGCAACACCAGGGACTTTTGGAAGACCCCCTCCCCAGTCCAGGTCCAAATGTCAGTGTTGGTGTGGGATAAAGAATGAAGAAAACAGCAGGCCTGGAGTCCTTGAGGAATTCTGGCTAGGTCCCCCCCCCCCCATGCTTCTTGGTCCTTGGTCTCATTGTATGAAGGGGTGTTGGCAGTGAGGGCTGGAAGTGCTGTTGAGGATAAACATTTGGGTGAGTATCAGTCATACTGGGCAGAGCAGGGAATTATGGGAATCAGAGAACTAGTGACCTGAAGCAAAGATTAGAAAAAAGGAAGCTCCTTTTCTAGTCCAGTACACACCACACACCACACACCACACACACACACACACACACCACACACACACATACACACACACACACACACACACACACACACTCACACACACACACACACACACACACACACACACACTTGTCGGTTTGTATCCCGTGTGTGCCTGGGTGCATCTCTGCACCCCAACCTCCCACACAACCTTGCGTTTTAATTAGACCCAAGAGCTTTTTTAAAGGTTTGAATGAGGAGGAGCAGGTAATTTAGTCAAATGAGCCTTGGGAGGCAGGGATGCTGTGGAGGCCTGGAATTAGAACTTCACTGATGCCCTGGGGCTCTGAGCTGCTGTTTCTCGCCATCTAAATGGGGCCCTGATTTTCTCAGTCACTGGGGATGATATTTGACACTCAGAAAGCATGGGATTGATCATTGTGTCTTTTTAAGTACAAGTTGGTGTATTAGTTGGGACCCTTGAGAGGGACAGAAAGACCTGGACTCCTGGAGAGCCACTGGTGTTTAGTCCACATTAGAAAGTCACAGAATCTGGATTCTGGTGGGAGTGAAGGACCCCAGCCAGCAACAGCAGATGCTCTTACCAGGAAGAAGTCGGTTCTATATAGCTGACCTATCTGTCACTGAAAGAGGCTACCCACTCTATCTCTCCCCACTCCTTAACCCTTTCTGAGAATACTCTCACAAACCCAACCAGACATGTCTCTTTGTTAATCTGAGGTCCAACTTAAAAAGGGTCAGTGGGTTTGGGCTGATCCAGACAACAAGGACTGGCCCCCTTTAAAGGGTACCATCCCTTGCTCCTGAAGATATAAAGATGGGGCTGGCTGAAAGGAGATGGCCTTATAAAACAGAAGATGGGCTTATAAAACATTTAACCCAGAGTCCTCCAAGGCACTCCCACTTGGGGGAGGGGTTTGGGGGAGGGGTGTCCTCCCATAATCCCAATGGCAGCTGTCCCTCTGTTTAAATGAAGTTTGTTGTTTCTGTATTTTCTCCTCTCTGTGGCTCCTGTGTGCCCCCTGCCTCTGCTCCCTTCTTTCTGCCCATCAGCCCAGTGTCCCATGGAGCCCACTCCTGCATTCTCTGCTTCAGTGGCCAGCCTCTCTCCTCCTGTCACACTTGTTTTCCCTACGTGGAGCTTCATTCCCAAAGATGCAAATTTTTTGTTCATCACAGGAGTAAACTTGGTGGCTCCCCTAGAGGACCATCCTTCACCCAAGATCTCCAAAGCGCAATCAAATTGCCAACTAAAACGAGTCGACAAGGGAGAAATCAACAATTAATTACTTGACTGAGTCGGAAGCCTTGTCTTCACCTTTACATCTGCCAATTGTTGTAAAACATATTTCTGTGATGACAACTGGGATGAAGGAGAGGGCATGATGCTCTTCTGGGCCTTGGCTATTCAAAGGTGGTTTGGGGACCACCTCAACCAGTGGTATCAGCATCACCTGGAAGCTTAAAATTTCAGCTCCTTGGGCCCCACCTCGACCCACTGAAGCCATATTGACATCGGAACACGCGCTCCAGAAGATCCCTATGCCCTCTGCCTTCCAATCCTGGGTGAGGGTCGCCTAAGGCATTTTAAAGGCACCAGAGCCTGGGCTCGCCCAGAGAGGTAGTCGTTTCCTTGGTAGTTTTTAAGGCTCCCCTGAAATTCTGACATGTGCCAGGGATTAAGATGCGGTTCCCCTTCCCCTTAACATATCTCAGGTGTCAGAGGAACCTGGCAAGGGCAAGCGAGGGGAAATGAGGTGTCTTCCCAGGTTGCCCCATGCAGGCCCTCCTGGGCAGCAGAAGCCAGGCTTGGCATTCCTGAGGGTAAACCCTGACTGAAAAGGAAGGAGACTGTCCAAGAATTCTGAGCTCTAATCTCAGCACTGCCTTACCAACTGCCTGTGTGTCCCTTAAACCAGGTCAGCTGGCTAAACAGAGCTAAGCTCTCAGTCCTATCTAAACCTTCAGTCTCCTTGCTTGCAAAGGAGCCTGGTAGTTTTCTCCAATGGTGACATCTTAGCGCTTCCCCGCCCACTCTGCCCCTTTCCTGATTCCTTGTGCTGAGGAAATGGCAGCTTATACCAGCTGTGCTCCTGAAGGTCACTGAGGGCCAGGCTCCTTCCCATATGAAGGCCATTCTCAGATAGGGTGACAAGAATCAGCTGAGCAGTGCCTCCCTCGGCAGTGCCGGTGGCTGAGAAAGGATGCTGAGGAGCCTTGGGTATAGCATGTTTTATCTGTCCCTCGTGGTGGTTTCATGGTGAATGGATGGGGACTGTGATAGTCAGCCAGGAACCGAGAGCTTTATGTAAATTATACCTCAATTATAAAGAGTGTGTGAAGCTCAACAAGACCCCAGGGAAAGATGAGTCTTTGGTGCAGTTGCAGGGGACTTAGGCAAGCTTGAGTGTTAAAGCAAAGGTTGGGAGGAGGGAATGGGAGAGTCAGAGAGAGAGACCCAGACAAGTGTGGACAGAGTTGAAGAGATTGCTGGAGAAGCTAAAATTTCCCTCCAGTTCTAGCCAGCCAAATGAGTCCTGAGTGAAAGATGGGTTTGGCTTCCAAGTAGAGTGAAAAGCCATACTGGCCTGCTCTGGGATAGATATCCTCACTTCATTAGTGAAAGTTCTGTGTCTCAGGGAGCCTCTAAGATCAAGATAAATGGGCTACCAGTCCATCACCCTATTCCCAAGTCTGGGGCTGTGGGTGGCACTTAGATAGGCTGACTTACCTACCCCACAAAGGGAACCCACAACACGCCAAAGTATTCGCTGCACCAAAGTCCAACTTGGTGACAAGACCCCCACTCCATCACAGGTGACAACCCCACCCCCACCCATCACAGGTGACAACCCCACCCCCACCCCATCACAGGTGACAATTCACAAAGGCTGCACAACTGGCAGGCATCTCTACAGGTCTGGGAGTCTGCTTTCCACAGTTCCACAGCCCAGCTGGTCAGCGTCTCCTTTCCCAGCAGTCAACTGCTCCTCCTATAAAGCTTGGGATGGGGCTCAAATCTTGCATGTTTTATTTGCCTCCTGTGATGGTTTATATAAGCTTGGCTCAAGGAGTGGCATTATTAGAAGGTGTGATCCTGTTGTAGGTGTGGCCTGTTGAAGTAGGTGTGTCTTTGTGGGTGTAGGATTTAAGACCCTCATCCTAGCTGCCTGGAAACCAATATTCTTCTAGCAGCCTTCAGATGAAGATGTAGAGCTCTCAGTTCCTGCCTGGATGTTGCCATGCTCCTGCCTTGATGATAACGAACTAAACCTCTGAACCTGTAAGCCAGCCCCAATTAAATGTTGTCCTTATAAGAGTTGTCTTGGTCATGGTGTCTGTTCACAGCAGTAAAACCCCAAGACACCTCCTGAGTCTCATGAGTCTCCCTCTCACCTGACCTCAATTCTAGAGATCACCTGCTATACATCAGGTGCACGCCTAGGAAAGCACGGCTCCATTAGCAGCTTATTTGGTTTGGTAGATGGACTCTCATCGTGGTTAGAAGTGGACCAGGCATTCAGAGAAAGAAACAAGGTGGCAGCTACCAGTTCCTCACTACCCCAAGTTCCACAAGCTCTCCCTGGCTTCTCAGTCATGCCTCTTGTGTAACTTCCACCCATGGATTACCTCCAGGTTACTGTGCAGTTGTTGATTTTCTTGTTTTTCCCTGGGCCTTATGGAATAGGGGTACATCCTCCTTGCCTTTGTACACGGCTATGGCTCTGCTCAGGGTCACAGTACCACCAGTTTTTAGGCAAGAAGGGAGGGAGGGACGGAGGGAGGGACAGAGGGATTCTTTTGCGCGTCGTGAATCATTTCAGAAACTTGAGGGAGTTTTGATTCTCCTTTCAGAATAATGCTTTAAATACCCTAAGATGCAGGAAGCTGCAAAGAACATCAATTCTGCTAAGATGCAGCTATTGAAAGATATTTTAGAAACACATAGATACATGGAAAAGTCCTACATCTCCTCTTTCTTAAAGCACTGCACGGTACAATCCAGCAGCAGGTGTGTTTTGAGGTTGCCATGACGACAAGTGTTATTTCATGATGCCCACAACAAGTGTGGCATGAAAAAAAAAAAAAAAGAAAGCACTCGTGACTTCTGCTGGTGAAAAGCGGGTCCCGCTGACATTGCTGTGGCTTGTCCCCTACACCCCTGATGGCAGGAAATGCTAAACTTCACTTAATTGTTTATGACAACATACATGTCAATTTGTTCTTTCTCTCAAACTCCTGAGTGGTGTGGATGCCTGTTCAAGAAACGCTACAGAAACTAATGAAAAGCAAGCAAATGCACCTTGCAAACTCACAATGTCCTCCTGAGCACTGTTCATCACTGAGGGATGTGGTGGTTTCTAAGACAGGCAAGAGAAGTTGAAAGCAAGGCTTAAACTGGCTCACTCACGAGCCACCATACTCTGAGACCAGGCAGAAATGAAACCTCCAGCTCTTTGTTTTCTGAGAGTGGAGTCTTCTAGGTAAGTTGTCTACTAAGGTAATGAGCCTTGGGGTTAAAGTGTGAGCAGGCATTAGCTAAGGAGAGGGCTTCTCGCTGTCCCCAGAGCACCCTCTGGAGGGGTGATCCTTTGAGTAAAAGCTGCTAACCCGGCTTTCGCATAGAGAATAAGGATGCATCCCCAACCACAAGGTCTTAAAATGAGTGACTTTTTAATATTATTCTTTGTGTGTGTGTGTGTGTGTGTGTGTGTGTGTGTGTGTGTGTGTGTGTGTGTCTTCAGTTGCCTCTCCACTGTAGTTTTTTAATCAGGATCTCTCACTGAACCTGGAGTCTCACCAGTACAGCTAGACTACCTAGCTAGCCAGGAGCCTCAGGGAACCTCCTGTCTCTGCCTCCCTGGCCCTGGGATTACAGTGTCATGCCTAGCTTTTTTTATGGAAGCACTGAGAATCCAAACTAAAGTCCTACTTTTGAGACAAACACTTTACCATCTGAACCATTTGCCCAGTCCATAGCACGAGTCATTAAAAAACAAAACAAAGCAAAAACAAACAAACAAACAAAGCCATCCTAGGCTAAGGAATAAACAGGTGAACAGAGACTCTATACCTAGAGGATCCCACTCCTGGTTCCAGGTCCTGATATCCTTGGGTAGGAAAACTGACCTTTAATTGTAGAACAGGAAATTGTGGCTCCACATAGTGTCAACTGCATGATCCCAAACCCAGCCCCTTGACATGAGAGCCCCCTACATGGTGTGTTCTTCCTTGCCCCTGCACAGCAGGGCCGAGACCGTGAGGTTATTTTTATCTTGCAGTGCTGGTTGTCTGGTAAAGGTTGTGGTGGGCTCCCGAGGCAGCTAGCTTGCAGCGAATTTCCGGTGGAGCTTTCTCCTTCTCATGCACGCTGCCTCTGTCCTCCAGGCTCTGGTGGCACTTGCTTCCTGTAGCTCACCCTTAGCCTTGGAGGAGAACAGGGGACAGAGGTCTGCTGAGCCCTTCACCCTCACCCTGTGCCCGTACCCTGCCTGGGCTGCCCCAGATCCATTTCCCGTGCAGAGAGGGTTCTCGGGGTACTTATCCTCCCCCCCTCCCAATTGTGACTCTCTTATATACAACTTTCTAGAGAGCTAGATTCACCAGGTTGGTGCTTAAGCATTTGACTGTGAGACACAGCAAATATATATATATCCAGCACAGATAGCCACCCACATCCATGGAGAAAACCAACATTCCCAAAAAAAATATATAGTTGCTGTTTCTTCTTCTGTTGTCCTCTGACCCCCCTTTTTTTTTTCTTTCTTGAAAAAATCTTGGTTGCAACCCCACAAATAAGCAAGTTGATTTTTACAACTATTTTGAGTCATTATTCAGTTTGAAAAAAATACTGTACCAGATATTTGTTTTGCGGTAGTTTTTCTTTCCTGACCTGGGGATAGCTCTTGCTTTTGAGATAGGCTCATTCCTTTAATTAAAAAAAAGAAAAAAAAAAAAAAAAAAGGAATCTAAGTCTGTGTTCTTATGACTTAGGAGGTGAATATTTGGGATTCCAGAGATGTGCTCAGCAGAGTCAAATTTGGTCCCATGCCAGTTTTATGAAGTTGGCCGCAGAGAAAGCATTTGCTCCTTGGTAACTGGGGACATTAAACTAGAGGGGCTGCATTTCTTACTTGCTCTTTCTCTCAGCTAGCTGGCTGTTAACACATTTACTAGTATATAATTGATTCTAGTACTGCTCTTTTTTTCCTCTTTTTTTGGTTGCAAACACAGTGTATTGTGAAGCTCTCTGGCATCAGCTTCCTTGTTGATGAGATACATCGAAAATGTCCTCTTAACAGAGAAGAATAGCAAAATGCAAATCATCAATTTGCTGCCCAATGGGACTTGAAAGATGAAGACCCTGCATTCTACTGCTGTTCATCATCGCCACCGTTGCTAGTTATGTGAAACAAGATCATTTCCTATATGCAAAGCCACACTTTGCAGAAGTGTGGTCAGAGATGGGAGAAATGGAGGGGGGCAGAGCTCTGTAAATGGGAGCCAGACAGAGAGAAGAATAAATTTGTTCTGTTTCTTTAGTTGGTTTTTCTCCGGCAGAAAAGGGCAAGGAAACATTGCAAATCAACGGCTGTGCAATGTAAGCCTGCCATCCAGGTACTGAGAGAGAGACATGAGTCTCCCTCTCTCCTGACCTCAATGCTAGAGATCACCTGCTATACATCAGGTGCACGCCTAGGAAAGCGCGGCTCCATTAGCAGCTTCTTTGGTTTGGTAGATGGACTCTCATCTTGGTTAGAAGTGGATCAGGCATTTGGACCAGAGAGAGAGAGAGAGAGAGAGAGAGAGAGAGAGAGAGAGAGAGAGAAGGGGATTCTACCAAATGAATGTTGTGAGTCACTGATTCTCAAGTGTCTAGTGCAAAGGTGTTATGGTCCCCACAGCAATCCAATCCCAGGTCCTGATGGCCCCTCCACAGCACAGATGTCTCTGCCTGGGGAGAGGAGAGATTGAACCTGGCAAAGTTGGGGCCTCTGTCCATTCATCACTGTCTGAGATCACACAGACATGGTCCATAACCTTTTTGCTCCACACTGAAAAAGACTGGGGATGTGTTAGTTTACAGCTGTGACTGTGACAGGGTTACAACATCAGTACCTTAAATAAAGTCAACTTACTTTCCTCTTACAGTTCTATTGGTTAGAGGATCTGCCTGCATCTGCCTCCTGATCACTGGAATAACAAGTACACAAGTACACCCAACTTAAAATATAGATTTTTATTACTTTGAGAATTTCATGCATGCATATAAAGCATTTTGATCATATTCACTTCCAGCCATGCCCTAAGTCCTCCAGATCTACTCATTTCTACTTCTTCTTCTTCTTCTTCTTCTTCTTCTTCTTCTTCTTCTTCTTCTTCTTCTTCTTCTTCTTCTTCTTCTTCTTCTTCTCCTCCTCTTCTTCTTCTTCTTCTCCTCCTCCTCCTCCTCCTCCTCCTCCTCCTCCTCCTCCTCCTCCTCCTCCTCCTCCTCCTCCCCTTCCTCCTCCTTCTTCTTCTCCTTGTTTTCTACATCAACTGTCAAGAGCTCCTGAGCTAAGAGTTGGGGTTCATGACGTTCTCCCCGGCCAGTGCTAAAATACTGGCCAGCTTGAACTCAAGCAGATAGCCACAGCCGCTGTGAGTTCACTAGTACAGAAGTCATAATCTGGAAGATACAGGTTGGCTCAGGTCCTTCTCTGCCTCTGTCTCTTCTTTCTGCCTCCTTTCCTGAAATGGTCCCTGAACTTTGGGGGAGGGGTTTGATATAGTTGACCCATTTGTACACCCAGCTTTTTTTTTTTTAAATGGGTCCTGGAGATCAAAGTCAGGCCCTTGTGCATGCAAAGCAAGCACTTGGCTGACTGAGCCATCATTCCAGCTCCCCTTTCACTCCTACAATGCAAGGATCCTTGTGCTTAGAGTGGACTCACTTAGTCCAGGGTCATCAGATGTAGGTCAGCTGATTAGCAACCTTTCTTCCATCTATAACCTTAACCTGTCCTCCCTCCTGTGAATAGTATAACATTCACAAGAGCCCAAGCTCAGGATGCAGATATCTATGGGGCTTGGAATATTATGTGATCACTAACATCTCTTGAGCATTTATTTAGGGTCTACTGCAGTTCTAAGCAAGCTACTCTTAGTAACACATTGAAGCTCCTTATAGCCATCATCCATAATGGTTTATAAGTGGAGAAAGTGAGGGAAAGGGAAGCAACAGTAACTTTCTTAAGGTCACAGAGCTTGAAAGAGGAAGGGCTGAGCTAAAAATCCAGCAGTCTTAGCATAGAGCTTCCATTCTTGCCATAATCAGAGTTCTTTGGGGATGGATGGAAGAACTGGATTCTGTCTGGTTTCATTCTGCTTTGAAGATCTGCTTTTAGAACGGGGCGGTTTCTCAGGTCTACCAATATTTGAAGATGTCTACAGCTGCTCATTGCTGCTGTTCACTTCCATGATCACTGTTCATAGAAGGCCATACAACTCTAAATCAACAGGTCCATAGCTTCTAAGACCCACAGGTACTGCATGTCGTTTCTAACCTGGGCCACTCGTCTCCCTCTCCCTCCATGTCTCTCTACTTACAGACATGTCTCAGAAATGCCAAGGCAAACTACGACAGGGCCTTCCTACTTGCTCTATCCCTCCCCTGCAGTTTTCTCCTCTGTTCACACCAGGTTCAGCCATCAGCAGTTGTGTAGCCTAAGGATGACCTTGAATGTCTGATCCTCTGGAGTTCCATAACTACAGGCATGTGCTGCCTTGAGCTATTGATGCAAGGTGATATACACCAAGATACTGCATAAATAAAGCTTGACATTGTCCTACTTCTCTTTGCTTTTCCAGGCTCGGGATGAAAACAACGGAAGGTGCCAGAGTGGGAGATGAACTTGAAGGGAGAGGAGCATTGTGCTGAGAGGTTACTTTTAAACCCTGTGCACAAAGGAGCCAGAGTAACAAGGCAGGGCCCAGAAGACAAGAGCTATTCATTAGCCTCAGGATCTTCAAAAAGAGGGGAAACTCCCGACGGGTGGAGGCCAGCTAAGTATTTGAGTCTTCACACTCCCATGCAAGAGCTGTCTGTCTTATCTCCAATCCCCAGACAAGAATACTGAGGAGTCTAGACAGTAAGAAATTGGCCTGAAGTACAAATGAAGGAGCCAAATTATATCAGCCCCGTGTAACACAGCCAAGCTCACCAGTCACCACTCCATGTACCTCCATTAGGAGGTTTGAAAAGTTGGACGGTGTTGATGGGCCAACCACGAGAAAGGATGAAGGAGCTATTTTCAAACAAAGAATCATTCTGTCTAGAAGGTTACATGAGGCAGAAGTGAAGAGTTAGGGTTCTGTGACCAGAAGTTAGTGGCCTTTGGAAGGCCACTGGTAGCATAGCTGCTGAGGAGACTGCTATGCTCCAGAGTCACCTTAGAACCTTTGTCAAAAAAAAAAAAAAAAATCAACTGTCCTATGTCTGATTATCTCTGGGCTCCATTCTGTCTTACTAATCTATTTGTTTACTTTGATGCAGAAGCTGTTCTGTCCTCGTGGCTGTTGCTTTGTGGTAAGTTTTGAAACTAAGAACTGCAACTCTTCAAAGTTCCAGTTTCTCTTCCAATATTGCTTTGGCCCTTTTGGGTCTTTTGCAATGTTATAGAAATTTTAGCATTGGATCATCATTTTTTTCTCAGAAAACAGTTTTCTTGAGATTTCTGATTGCTTTGAATCTATAGATGAATCAAGAACGTACCAACTTAATTACATCAAGTCTTCGAGTCCATGAACATGGTATATCTCTTATGTTTATGTCTTCTCTAGTTTCTCTCAGCGTTGTAGATTTTGTTGCCCATGTTCTATATACCTAACATTCATCCCTAAGTGATATATTGTATGTGCTAGGATAAATGTTATATTATTTAAATTTCAATTTCGACTTGTTTATTACTACATAGAAATCCAATACATTTTTATATGTTGGGTTTAGATGCTGTAACCGTGCAAAGATCACATTGATTCCTTCTCCTTTTTTGTACTTTCATAGTATTTTCCATATAAATGCAAGTAAAGAGAGTTTTCAGAGTTTGTGTTCAGGAAGTCCATATTAGATGAACTCTTCAGGATACTGGAGTGATATTAGAGGAACGGCCTAACATGGAGACGGATGGATTTCTCAAGCTACCCTCAGGCTCACAGATGCATTCATCTGGTAGCTTCATTATGGCTAACATCTGTATGGATTGACATTCTACTGGATATCGGACACCAGCACAGATCATGTGATTATTTCTACCCACCATTGTTAGGGGTCTAAATGAGGGCTTAGTGGAAGCAAAAAAAATGCATAGCCTCAGGGTTAGAAAATGCTCAAAGATTCCTTCTCCAGAGCACTACCTTCTTTCCCTCTGACATCTGTAAAGCCCTTTCTGGCCTCCTATCAGTATCGCCTCGCCTCCTCCCTCTGAGTCAGAGTATGTCAGGATGTGAATCTTCCACTTGGGATGAAATGCAAGCTTCCCCATCCCTGAGCACTCCTTGTCACATTATTTCTTTCCATCTATCCTGGTCCAGTTCGTTCCAAGCCCCTCTGTGCAGCTTTCCCACACACACTAAGTCTTTCCTCTCTCCTCTACTCCTATGCAGACCAATTCCTCGTCATGTATCCTGAGCCCTCCCTAACATTCCCACTGACCTGATAATTGCTCTCAGAGCACCCAGCCCTTCCTGACCTTGAACTTGAGCTTATCATTTGACACTAACCTGGTGACATACTATGAGCCTGGGTCACCGAGGGACTGTGTACTTCCCCTACTGACAAGCGGTGGGCACTCATGGATAGTTGGGGCCACGTTCCATTTCTCTGTACTCATATCTAGGTCCAGCTACCCCCTCCCCCATCCCAGCCTTTATGAGCAATCTTACGACGCATCCTAAGCGTCTCTTCCTTTCAAGACTTTTGGCTTCCTGTTTAAAAAAAAATCTTCCCGAGTGACTCTATAAACATATGGATGCCTAGTCCACTTCAAATCCTTGAAATCCAAGTTTCTTGAGGCAAGGGCCTAGCATTTGCTCGTGGAATCCTCCAGAGAGTTCTGATATACATCAGGAATGGAGAACCATGAACACTGAAGAAAGCCTGTTACCATTCAACCCCGTGTCGGATGGACAACTCTGTGTTAGATGGACTCTCCTAGACTATGAAAGCCAAGTTGTGGAATGGTGTCTGCTGAGTGTAACGGTCACCCCCAAGGTCAGGTTTGCTGATGTTCCTCACAGAGGAAGAGACTGGAGCAGGGCCATTATACCCTGACCTGGGATTCCAGCCACCGTCCCTCCAGGTTTCTGTATTTCTAGCCCAGCTGTGTGTGGACTCTGAAGGTGTTAGAGTACACACAGGGTGGAAAGCTGAATGAAGAGAACACTGAGTTTATTCAACTATGGGGATGTTGTCATTCATGACTGAGTGAGACTTTTTGGTGATATGTCTACTACTTTAGTTAGGCTCACCATGTTTCTACTTAAAAAGAAAAAAACAATAGATTCATTCACCATGTTGGACTCGGATGAACAGGCTTTTCTGTTCTTCATGTTTCCCTATGAACAGTTAGTGTTAGAGGCCAGCAATAGTGATGCATGAGAGACCTCTGCAGCCTGAGTGCTTGTTCTTGTGAGCTGAATCCATCCCATCCATCCAATACAATGGGGGGTCGGGGGGGGGGGGCGGGGAAGGAACCCAAACCAAAATGGAAAGCATTTTCAAACTTTATTTACAACTGTCACAGTGACAAAAAGTAGTTTGGAAAAAAAAATGCTAGTTTCTCCCTGAGCCTCAATACAGAACAGACAGAAGTCACAGGAGGTTCATCTCACAACAGGCATGTCACTGAAATACTAGGATTTTTTTTTCAATACGATCAGTTAGAAATACACACAAATTACTTAAAGAAAGAGGAGGAGGAAGACAAGGAAGAAGAGAAGGAAGAGGAAGAGGAGGAGGAGGAGGAGGAGGAGGAGGAGGAGGAGGAGGAGGAGGAGGAGGAAAAGAGGAGGCCAGACAGGAGCTCAGCCACTTGTCCAAGAGCAGCTGGGTCCCCCCAACAGGCTCAACCGCTGAGGGGCCTGTAGCGGTCAGCCCCTGACCTGCTCAGACAGCACATGGTTGTTCAACACAGTCTAGTGACCAGCAAAAGGAAGAAGCCACCCCAGAGACACACATATACACAAAGCTGATTTGATACTGGATTTACAAGCACATCCCATCACACGGCAAGACCAAGACAGATAACTGGGGTAGGGATGAGAAGACACCACAACACGGGAATTTAAAAGGCCAGACACCTGTCCATAAAGGGAGGCGAGGGATGAGAAACGCTGCGGGGGAACAGGAGTGGGATGAACAGATCTCTGTAGCCAAAACAGAGCAGAGTGGAAGCAAGAGAGAGAGAAGCTCTCTGGTTGCAGGGTTGGCTGCAGCCCTCTCCCACTTCTGCAAGGAGCCGGAAAAAAGTTATTGCCATCGGTGTGTATCACAGGCAGACGACAGAGGGAAGAGACGGGGGAGGGGGTGACCATCGGCATCCCAGAACCAAACCTTGCTGAATGCCGTGTCAACAGCACACCCCCCACGCTCTTGCCCCAACGTGGCCCAGAGCCACACTGACTTTGAGGTATTAAATAGAACCAGACAAACGAGTCCAAAGACGGGGGTCAACCTGGACTGACAAGAGACGTGAGGGGACATTTGTGAGTGCCTTGGTTGGCTAAGTGAAGCCTAAGGAAGGCTTTAAGTCCACCTCTTGACCAAACAGCCCTGCTCTAAAAATTCTGTCCTCTAACCCGCTATTCCAGAAGGTTCTGAGCTATGATCAGAGCTAAATCCAAATGTTAATTTCCCCATGCAACTGCTGCCCTTTCCAGAGACAGGTAAAGTGGGGAAGGAATAAAGGCTGCTATTCTACAAGGATACTCCAGCACACCCTGTATCTTCTCCCAACCTGTGCTCAGGAGCAACAAGAGGAGAAGCCGTGATCTCACAACAGCTACTGTCTCAAACTGGATGCCACAGCTGCTCCACTGGAGGGCTGATTCCCACATGGGAATCAATGCGGCACCACCCAGGCCCCTGCATGGAAGCCCGCTAGCCAGCTTCCCAACCAAGAAGCACACTCTGCTTTTAGCGCCCATGGAAGCCGGGCTGGGAAACCCATTGGAGTGGCCCTGCTGCAGGTCAGATGAACAGTGACAGGCCACAGCATAGCTGGGGACCGTCCACCTGACTGCTGTGGCCAAAGGAGAAAGGAAGGGCAGGCCTGAGAAAGCCGACACTTCTACCCTCCTGCTCCATAGAGATTACATAAGAATTCTTGGGAGATCCACCGTGGGAGGAGGCACTCCCTATTCAGGCTGCAGCCTTGGAGTGCCTCACAAGGGCAGGAAGTGCTCTGGCTGTTCCCCTTATATACTGGGAGGCAGAAGGGGGTAAATAGGGAGAAAAACTCAAAAGTACTATGTCTTAAAGCCTCCCAGGTCCCTGGGGACTCTGACAGCCTGAAGCATCTGGGGAATGGTGGTGGAGTCTTCCTTTCCTCTGTATCCCTCCATCTGGCTTCCTAGGCAGTTTACCTGGCCCGACTTCTCTGTGGGTGACCAAACACACTTGAAATGAAAACAAAGGCTGGTGGCTGTGAGCAACAGAGCAGGAGATAAGGACTTGGTTGTCAGATGCCCCAGTAGCCAGGACAAATGCTGGAAAGAGCAGCACTTCCTGGCTGTAGTTCTCTTTAAAAGTGTAGAGTTTGTTTTGTTTTGTTTTGTTGTTGTTGTTGTTCTTCTTCTAATCCAAAATCTTTCTTGCTCATTTGCTCACCCCCTCAGCCCGAACTGCACCCCCCCCCACACACACACATGTGCACGCACTGCCTCTGGCACTAGAGTTCAGATAGGGATCTTCGAAGCAGCACCCCTTCCCCCCACCCCCCCCTCCACCCCTGTTCTCAGCAACTTCCTTTCTCAGCCTTGCAAGTTGTCAGAGGGCTCCATTGCTCAACGAATTTAAAAACAAACCAAAAAAAAAAAAAAAAAAAAAAAAGAAGAAGAAAAGAAAACCGACTCGGTGATTTTCAGGTGCAAAACGGAAGCCTCGTTTGACATTTTCACAATGACTGTGGCTCATTCTCTTCTTCCATCACCATGGGAAAAACAGTTCAGGTGTGCTGGCTGGCATGACCCAGGCGAGCCTGCGTGGACTCTACTGGTCCTTCTTTTCATTTGTTGTCTCTTCACAGTTGTCTTGCTCATCCTCCTGGACCAGGAATTCCTCAGGAGGCCACCGGAGCTCCCCGCTTTCCACCTCCCCTTCAGTGGGTTCCACCACTATGGAGGGCAGGCGGTCCTTCAGCTTGCAGCAACGGTCAAAGTCTGATGGGTCCGGAAAGATCTGAAAATTTAAAGAACAACGCAGACATCTGGTCATATATACATCTGAAAGAGAAACGTGTTTCTTTCTTTACACACACACACACACACAGAGAGAGAGAGAGAGAGAGAAAGAGAGAGAGAGAGAGAGAGAACACTGGCTGTCTTCCAAGGATTATGTTCTGCCTTCTAAACACTGTGGGTGTAAGACAGAATCCAGGGGAATACGTTCTAGAGAAAACTATCTCTAAGCCAGATTTTTTTTCCCAATCCTAAAGCTAAAATTTTGTGGACCATACCACTGAACAAGAGGGTGGGTGTAACTCTGTTTCTAGTGCTTTACTTCTAGATAAAAGAATAAAAAAAGATCACGTTTCTCACGGTATGCCGGGCTTTGCTTTGGAATAAGCAAGCAGTTAATGCCTGCAATCCACACCATACAGCAGGCGCTAAAACATTACATTTCTGCCAGAATAATTATTGGTGCCCAGAAGAAATAAACAACCAAATCGTTCATCGTTTTAAACTAACACAGTCAAAAATCAAGTGTTGTTCGGGTTATGTTAAAAGTCCCAGGCTTGGGCAAACTAGTCATCTAGGCCCTTCTAGCCTGGACGGAACTAAGGCTCAACCTCAGGTGTGCTTGCTCCCATGCTCCTGTGTCACCTGCCTTTTGGATCTCATCGCAACTGCCAAGTCTAAGCCAGATCCAGATCCAGTCAAGGCCTCCAGTCACAAGCTGCCTGGGAAAAGCATCCACAGTGCCTTCCCTTTTCACCTGTGAGCGAGTCCTGGCTTCTTGCCATCAGTACACCTGGAAGACTCCAATCTCCTCCCAGAGTCCCGTGGAAGAGGCCCCAGTCCACTTATGTGGGTCCTTCCCAGTGCTGACCGAAACACTGAGCCAGGCTATAAAACTAGGGGCCAAGTCTGGCTTTGCTTTGCACATACTGCCCTGTGACTACAGCTGACCCAATTCTTTGCCCAGTAGCTAAGCACTTAATCCACCGAGCTGCTGGTCCCTTGCCATTCATAGCCCTCAGTGACACGCCCAAGAGGAGAGAGGAGCTCTGGTCTGGGAAATCTGGGGCTCACCAGATCACTGACACTTGGCACCTTCAAGGCCATCTCCTCCCACCTCTCTGTCTGACAGACAGGAAACCCAGGCCCCAGAGGGGGAAAGGGGACTTCACTGAAGGTCACACAGTCTGTTCAAATTCAAGTGGATGGAAACAGGCGTTGGGAGAAATCCTGGAAACTTGCCTGTTTTGCTGTACTCGGAGGGCAGAAGAAATGCTTATCCCACCGAACATCTGAGGTCTCCCAGGGTGTCTGATCTCCTAGATGCACTCGGAAGCCCGCGTGGGGCTTCTGAGAATCACGGGCCTCACAAATCGTCCCAATCCCTACAGACCAGTGATTATTAACCATTTATCCAATAAAGGCCTATTGCTTGGGATTAAGCCTTAAGCCAGCTGCAGGAGTACGCATCATTAAAGACTTAAAAGGGCTCATAAAATGTATCGTAATAGCTGCCAGAAGGAAAACAAACCAGGGAGGGGCTGGACCCAGGCGGGTCAGAGAGGTCTGGAGAAACTGGCCACCATGTCCTGTCACACTACCCGCTCTGATGTTTGCCCTTGTTGACTTGGTGGCGGGTTCACACTAATGAGTGTGAGCGGAAAGTGGATCAGCTAGGTTGGGGGGGGGGTCGTTTACTTGCTTTTATGGAGCTGAGCCCCTTCCTGAAGGTGAGGACATAAGGCATCTTCCAAGCATGAGCTCTGAGGTGTGATGCAGGGGCTCCCCGATGATGAAAGCACTCTTTAGTTTACAAAGCTCTATCAGATAGGACTTCACCGAGACAGCACTACCACCCCGGGGTTAGCAAGCATCCGGGACCCTGAAGGTCAAAAGGCAGAGCTAGCATTCAGATCTCATTCTGAACTAGGTAGGATAGACCCAGGATACACATGACCTCTCAAGCCACAGACTATCACAAAGGACTCGGGCAACCCAGGCCGGCAGAAGCAGAGCAACTGATTTTACTATGAGTTAGCAAAGCGATGCTTGTGTTGTATGGAAGACAGTGCTGATGAGCCCAGCCATAGCAGAGCAGAGCCTCTGTCTCCATGATAACAGTATAAAGTAGATAGCTGTACATTCCTAAGGGGGGGGGGGAAGAAGAAGAAGAAGGAGGAGGAGGAGGAGGAGGAGGAGGAGGAGGAGGAGGAGGAGGAAGAGGCTACATTCCTAGAAATCAGCTGCTCCTGGACCCAGATGTCTAAAGGACCCGGATGTCCATTCCTTTGAGGACATAGGGCTAAGGCACTGGCTCTGGATTCGTATTATTCCCTTGACATCCACTGCATGACCCCTGTCAAGGCCTCTCAAGCTCCCCCACCCCCCCACCCCCCCACCCCCGCTCAGTTTCTCCTCCAGAGAAATGAAATGGCCTTCTTATCACACAAGATGGCGTCCAAGTTCTTGGCCAACACAGAAGTAATACAATGCTTGAGGGCAGAAACAAAATTCAAACAACAATGTCTTCTTTGCAATGGCCCCCTCAGATGCAGCGTTAGTTTCCATGCTCCAAGCGTGAAGCCATCCTTCTAACACAGTCATGAAAACAATATCCACCAATGGCTTTCATACCAAAAGCTCCACAGCCAAGTCTTTTAAGTCCTCCGTAGGGGGTGGGGGTGGGGGAGCAATCTGAGCATTGAGAGTCTGATACTGTGGTACTTGCCAAAGACCTTTGCACTGTGACCTACTCAAAGCAGGAACCATTAAAGAGAAAAAGTTATTTTTACAAGTCATTGTATTTGTAAAAAAAAAAAAAATCACTATAATAATTGATATACCCCTTCCATCAGAGATTTTCTTTCATTATCAGATCACAAAGATTTGTGCTTCTGAGAACCATAGCTCTCTCCAAAAAATAAAAAAACAAACAACAACAGAACACGTCCTGCACCAAAACAGCCTCTTTTGTTTCTCCGGGAAAAGCCAGAAAGCCTTGCAAGAGTGTTTCTGAGTCTTTTCCAGCCCAGTCTTATCTCAGGCAGCTGCTTAAGAGGCTGACCCGGAAGAGGTCAGCATTTTTCCACTAAGTCATGGTTTTTAATCATCTAGGCAGCAGAAAAATGAGAGGCTGCAGCTACAATTTGATGGGGTGGGGAAGGCAATGGAAAAAAAAAATGAAAAAGAACTCTCCCGTTGGACTTGCAGAGCACATGACAGGTACGGTTGGGGTGGCAAGCAAACAAAGTACTGCACGCTGGGCTGCCTCAGCGGAACCTGGCAGAACCAAGAAATGCTCTGCTCAGAAACACTGCTTCTAGTTAAACCTTCAAGTCCAAAGAGCCCCATCTTCTCTCAGAGCTGCAAACAAACAAACTGGAAAATCCCTCTACAAAGAGGTTCTTCAGGAGGTATGGGAAGCTCTGATGGGGATCTCCTACCCTCATCCCCTGCAGGGCAAGTTCAGAAGCATCCAGCAGGCAACTGTGTTTTCTTCAGCCCTATCCCTTCCCGTCTCTGCCATCACTACCCTACTGTCACACAGGGGACGCCCAGGATGATGGCATGGACGGAACTAATCAACACCAAGTTCCCACCTACACAAAGGGAATAGGATCTTGTCAATCACACATGCTCCCAAGAACATCTTGGGTTCTACATGAACAGCATGCGTGCAGCCTTCGTGACTGAATTTCACAGGGGACACCTCGGGAGCGGTACCCTTTGCCAGGTGCCCTCTCATCACCATGGGTCCTGACATTTTGGGAACTTGAGAGGATTCCATGGAAAGGGACAGGGAGTTTCAGAATGATCAAGGTCTGTGTCATGTGATCTAGACGCCAACATACTAGAGTTTCTGGCTAGTGTAGTCCAAGAAAATACTCTGCTGTAATGAAAATGTTCTCTGTGCTGTCCGGTACCACGGCCACTCGTCACGGGTAGCTAACTGGGCCCTTGAAAGATAGCCAAATTTTACATTTGATTTAAATAAACACAAATTTAATTTAAAAAATGTAAGCAGCTACTGTATTCAGGCTATATAATTAATTATGAGAACAATGAAAACAGGGCTTTCAGGGAGACTGAGGGCGACTGGACTGGCTGACCAACATGAGCAGCCTCAGAACAGAGAGCTGTGGGGCTGAGGCCAGGTTTCCAAAGACCATAAACTCATCAGTAGCCTTTGTGCTTAGGCTAGAGAGTTGCTAGTGAGTGAGCTCCCCTATCATGAACAGATTGGAACCAAAAGAAAAAACTAGGCCTCCAAAGGCCCCAAATTTGGAGGCTTAGCTATCAGCTGTCTGCCTTTGAGCCAGGTGACCTAAACCTAGCTGTCTCTGGGGTGGGGATAAGAAAGAGTTGCCTGGCACCTACTATGGAAAATGTGAGCAAGTCTGGTCTTTGTGGCCCTTCCCTGTCTGTGCACTGCCCGGCCATCATCTCTGACAAACAAGATGATCTGGCCACAGAGAGGGTGGAGGCTCAGCAAGGAGCTGGGAGATGCTAATGGGGAAAGAAGACACCAGCAGGTGGGGCAGATGAAAGGTGCTTAGCTGGACACAAAGGGCTAATTACCAGCTGTGCAAGCGGAGCCGCTGGCAGGCCAGGATCCCCTGCTCCTCTTGGCTGAGGAGGAGCAGAGGGCAGGAGAAGCTGCGGTGGGAAGGAGGACAGAAGGCTTGGGAGAAAGAGTCAGGCTAGCTCTCTAAGACACCGTGCACACAAAACTACACAGAAAGCCTTTAACCTCTCCAGTTGCAAAGAGCAACAAAGAACCAACCCCCAAGCCAGCTATGGAAAAATAGCACCCTGTGCCTACAGGTGGGCCAGGAGGTCTGGCTTTTACCTGGCCGCTAACTCTTGCTATCTCTGTGGTCTTGGTTGGATCACCTTAGTTCCTCTGGGCCCCTTGAATGAAAGGAGGAAGTGGTTTGGACTCTGCAGGGTGGCTGGGGAAGGGGGTGGGGTTCTGATGCTGAGCCAGCCCTCCCCTCCTCCCTCCTCTATAAATTTGGATTTATACTAATGCTGATCTTACAGGGCTTGGGAGAGAGTCAAATCCAGGTGTGTGTGAACATGCTCTGGAAACTCTTTAATTGCTAATGTTGGTCCCTATTAAGTAAAGCCCCCACCCACCCGCCCGGAGGAGCATTTAGAGTAAGCCTGGAAAGCCAACAACTGTAGCTTGAGACAAATGGACTGGGTTTGTATTCACAAATGTCAGTCCAGGTTCTTTGAAGAAAAGCCTGTATGTGTGTGGTGGCGGCAGTGGGGGTGTGGGGTGGGGTGTGGGTGGGAATGGGGTGGTGGGGAAGTGGGTGTGTGTCACTGCCTCCTTTCCAGAGCGGCTAGCTCCCCCTAGGACATGGATTAGACCAGCTGGAATGGCAATCATGCTCTTGACCAGACTGGTCTCACCATGGAAAGCCTCTGATACTGGGTCTACTCCAGGGGCCCTCACTCAGAGAAATTGATTCCCCCCCACCCCCAAAGCCTCACTTCCCAGATCTCTCCCAGAATCCTGCTCTGAGGAGGGTGGAATGAATGAGCATCAGCTAGTCCAGCTAATACCCTGAACTTTGGTCCTTACCTAATACACATGATGGCAACAACTACAGTCTTTGAAATCTGAGCTCCCGCTATCTAATCTTATCATGTTGCTAGTACTATTAGCATCTTACTGAGTTTTCAATGTGGCAAGTGGCTGGGAAAAACACAAGGATTCTTAGGGGCAGAGGGTCCTAGTGGGGATTCAGAGAAGCCTAATGTTATCCAGTTTTGTCCTATCTGTCTCAGCTCTCAACTTTTCTCTGAACCAAAGCTATGGGACATTCAACTCACCCTGTCCGTCCTGCCCTTCCATGATGCTTCTAATCCTTCAGGGTACTTGAGCAGAGATTTGAGCTTTATATCAACTCTGAACCTCCTTCCTTTGGATCAAAGATACTTAAGTGCCTAAGCCTTGAAACTGGACGGAAAAGGAAATCCTCGGGATAAACACCATCTTTCATAAACATCTCTCGAATACACACCCATCCTGCAAGTCAGGGGTTTGAAATTCCAATCAATTAGTGCTAATGGATCCTGATAATGCTGGGCCCAGAAATAGATGAACCTTCTGGGATATTAGATGATTCTCCCACATTTGTCTGCGGGCATAAATGATTTCAAGTATCTACATCTTATCATACATGTGTATCATCATTACTTCTTTGAGAGAAGACAGCCTCCTGCCTAGTCTTCCCAATTCTTCTCTCCATCCTCCTTCATCAGCACTACCCACATATCCCATGACTACATATCCTCTGTCAGAAAACTCAGCCTGACCCAGCTGCCATTTCAACCATCCCTTCCTTCTTCATTTTAGAGATAAAAAAGTCTTGAGTCTTTAGCCCTTGGCATCCTGTCTAGATCTTGCTTCTAAGGTCTACCCTACAGCTTCCAAACCCACCACCCAATGCCCCCCCCCCAACTTTCAAATTTCCCTGGACAACTCTATTGTCCTCTCAAGGCCTTTGCCAGGGTCCACTCACCACCACTTTTGGTCCATATTACCAGGTCAACTAGTCTTGCTCCCAAGACTAGTTAAGTCACCTGCTAATGACCCATCTTTAAGGGTATCCCCCAACAAAACCTGTCTGACAGTAACACACATCTCACTAGCTGATAGCCCCATTGCTCTCTGCAGACACATTCTGTTCAGTCTAGAGAAGCCACTTTCAAGATCCTTTCAGGGAGAAAGCACAGATGGAAATGAAAATATTTTAGGAAATACTCAGTTTCCACTTGCTTTTTATACTGCATTGACACTTATAGTGTGGTATAAAAAGCCACAGTCACTGAAACCACTGGCATCATCACAATAGTCTGCAATGTGTACCTGTCATCACTTATCATTTCTCACCTCACACGATTAAATAAAGACAAACAACAACACAGTAAAAACCCTCCACGTACTTCATATTTGCAAATACTGACTTCTAAGTAATGCTTCCATATTTGGAGCAGTGAAATGCCAAGTTAAAGTAAAGCATCCCTGCTGCTTACCAAGGTACCAGGTTTTCCCCAATAAAAGCACTGACATGGTTGAGTTGCCAGCTAAACTAACCACTTTTTCAATGGAACATCACTGTACTTGAAAAATTACTTAAAAAAACAAACTATAGTTATTCCAATATGGGTAATTTCTCAGAAATGACAAAGTAGATTGCCATTTAAAGGGAAATGGCTAATGATATCTGTAACCAATGATAAAAATAGAGCTCTCAAGAGAAAATTAGAATCTTGGGAAATTTGTATCAGCGATCATGAGCTTGATAACTTCCTAATTCTTGATAGCTTTCTAATGAAACCAGCAGTGATATTAACAAGTATACTTTTTTATATTGCATAATGAAATGTATCACCATTTGAGAGATCTTATTTGCCAAATGATCAGTATAAAACATTACAAAACTGAACTTGGAGAAAGGATTCAAAAGTACAAGCCAGACTAATGCATTTTAATGTTAAGAGTACAAAAAGTTCATGCATAAGGTTTTGTCTGAAGACACATGACATTTAAGAAACTACCACTTGTTGAATGTGTAATCCTAGCTCTCAGGATTTGGAGGCAAGGAGAATTTGAAATTCAAGGTTATCTTCTGCTAAGTAACAAGTTGAAGGGCAGTTTAGGCCACTTGAGGTCTTGTCTCAAAATAATGTCAGGGGAGAAGGGAGGAGTGAACAAAAGAGAAGAGGGAGGATGGAATGGGGAAAGGAAAGAAAAGAAAAAAAAGCGCCTATTACATGTTACATGTTACAATCTGGAAAAGATGTGAAACTATTTCTCCCATTCCTAATTGCATAATCTGTATAAGCCAGATTTTATTCATTTAGTTCAACCATCACATATTGCAACAAATTTACTCATGGGAAACACACATGAGAATCTCACCATTTTCCATTAGACCAGACATAAGATTTAAAAATTTAAAAAACAATGCTTTTCCTCTCTCTGGGATTTTCCATTTTGGAAAATATAGTTATTTTATGAAAAAACTATTATTTATATCAACATAGAATTACTTCATTGTTATTCTAAATAAGCTAACAAGCAAAAATTGAAAAAAATCTGTTTTAATTCCTAAAACAATAAATTTAAAGACACAGTACACATAAACAAAAGCTCATAATTTTTTTTTTTAAAGTATAAACTGAAACCCAAAATTTAGAACCATTGGCCTGAGACAAAAAGCATATCCTCAGAAAGATGGCCGGGGAAGTTAATGCTGAAGACAACATACGTTTTAACACTGCAAGAGTCAAGTAGAACATCAAAGGTTCCTTCAGATATGTCAAAGGCTAATGTATGAAAATCTAGTAACAGGAAGATTTCATGTCATCATGAATCTGTCCAACAAAATGAATAGAGATTAATTCTTACTATGAATAAGGAAATCGACGGCCACAGTGCTGATGAGCTGCCTGCGTTGGCACAGATAACACAAGAATGAGAGTAGACAATAGCTATCCAGATGCTCTTAACCACTCTGAGTCGAGGGGTTCTGAGCTTGGTGTTCTTGGTGGTGCCCAGAGGATCCCTGGGTAATGCGACACCATGCTACTTTAGAGGACTCATGTCAAGATGACTGGTCCAATCTCAAACTTGCCTCTCACTCAGATGCTTACTCTGGGAGGGTGGGGTTAGAGGGCCTGCATCTTTGCATCTTTGCTGACATCATCACTAGAAGAATTTTGAACAACTATGCCTCCTTTTGAATGTCCAAACACTCCTGCTATATCACTATGTTAACACCTTAAACCAGGGCTGTATATATTGTTCTTTAACTACACCCAGTATTAGGCTTAGCACGGTAGTGCGTACTTACAAATCCAGTACTCTGGAAACTGAGGCAGAGATGATCACTGAGAGATCAAGGCTAGCCTGAGCTGGACCTTGCCAAAAAGGAAGGAAGGGAGGAAGGAAAAACAAGAAAAAACCCCAATACACTAAAAAAAAATGTACTCAGTGTATATTGAGAACTATAGCAATTTTATATCAACCATTTTCTACTAAAACACTCATAAATAATCCCTAGGTCAACTTTATAGTGTTCCTTTCTCTATTTTAAACAATATGTCTACTCTATTTCTAAATGGTATTTATACTTGTTTTATTTTAAAATTTAGATAGTATTCTACTATATAACCCAGGCTAGCCTGGAACTCATCAAGTACCCCAGGCCTGCCTCTCAAACTCATGAACTTTCTACCACAGCCTTGTGAGAGCTGAGATTACAGACATGTACCACCACACTTGACTGGATATTCTCTTAATATATTTTTATATTTTCAAGTTTTTAGCCATTGTTTTTTCATACTTTCCATCAACAAAAGATCTATTATGTATATAAATTGACAGTTTTAAAAGTCCAGTGACCTTGGGGTCTTATAAATTCAAATTTTCTGTATTGGCTCAATGTGGTTAATAGTACTAACTGATCAATAAATATCACAAATAATTATTAAGCACAGAGGCTAATTTTCACTGGTTAAGTTTCTCACTGGGAAGGGGAAAGACTGCCTGGACATGTGTTTTGAACAGTCCATTTCTCTGATGGCCCTAAAGTTTCTACCCCGTGGCCAGCTGATCTCCCTTGTAAAGAGACTAAGACAAACCTGCACAGAAAGTAGAGAAAGAGAGCAAGTGAGGTATTCTTCAGTATGGTTGTTGGTCGTTTGTGCAGAGCCACAGAAGGAAGCTGGGAGTGAGGGCATGGATTCCCTTAGAACCTTCCCTGCTTTCATGCCCCCTGGACAGTTTCTGCAACCCCTGGGGCAGCTGCCTTCCTGCCTTCACACTTGGAAATATGTGGAGTGGCATCTACTGAGAAGCCATTTGGCATGAATCTCTCTCATGTTAAAGTGCTGAAGAAAACAGCAAGGAAGCATCTGAAGGCAGTGAATCATATTCCGGGGAGGGGGCGCAAAATAACAAAGAAATCATAATTGAGCACTAACTGTCATAGTGTTTCTACCAAAGAGGATACTCAACTTTTGAAGACAACAAATCCCTTCCTGGCCAGTCCCAGGGCTAGCCGCCTAAGGAACCATGCTGCAGAATGCCCCATTCCTGGGGACAGATGTCTGCCAGCCTCACAACGCCACCTTCATTTTCCTGTTCTATTTGCTTTGGTGCCAAGCCCCTTCTTTACTTGCTTGGTTAAAGCAAACTTGCTTAAATATCAAACTCAATCATCTGAGAAATAGAAACTAGCCTGTGCCATGGGAAGCACAGGCATTTTCATAAGCCAACAGGAGCACTGGACCCTGCTTGAACACCAGCCTAGGCTACTTACATGCACCAGAGGCCTTACCAACCCATTGGGTAGATGGCAAGGCAGCCACTAAATTTAGATCTACTACTAAGTATTCCGTCTACTCTAACATCCAGAGAAGGAAACCTAAGGACCCCCAAATGGTTCCTAACACTAAGCCTGCCACTGGCCAAACTTCATGGTTCTGTACAACTGCACTGGTCTTTTCAAGGTTGCAAGATGCTTCGATGTCAATAATAGAGTAAGACATACAAATAGGACAATGGCTGGCTTATATGCTTTTGTAATCTAGAGAGTGTACATTAGTTATGGGTCAAGAATATGATCACTAGCTACTTTTCAATGCTTGCTAAATGTTGCTTAAGCACCGTTAATTTGTTATCATCATGCACAAAATAAATCAACTGCAGGAAGATGTACAACGTCTGAACACACTAAAATAACAAAATACCTTCCTGATCCTATCCACAGGCTCCATCATTATCCCACCTCTAGAGATGCTGGCAGATTACATTTTAATAAACTCATTTATGCATTCCATTTTTAAGGTACTATATCATCGAGAGGCTTAACATTGTTGGATCTCTTTGAATCCGTAGTTCGATTTCCAGGAAGTGATTTCAAAGAAACAAGTCAGGGGCTGTGTAGAGATTTATGTAAAATGATGTTCAGAGCACTGCTTGTCTCAAGAACAAAAGATGGCACAGCCTAGACATCCAGCAATCAGAAATGGTACATACAGAGTGAGATGCTGTTTTACAAAGAAAACCAAATGACAAGAACATAGCCACAGTATTATATTAAATGAAGAAGAAAAAAAAAGATTTGCTACACATTGAAAAATATGTATAGAAAACAGTCAAAAGTAAACACATGAAAATACTCCAGTAATAGGAATGTGAATAGGTTGTTCCTCTTTTGTCTGGTCGGCTTTGCTACATTCTATGAAGAACAAATATTACCTTTATAATGATAACATACAGACTGAATATTCAGCCACACTTTTACCCTCTGACTCAAAAATCCTACTCATAAAACTATCCTCAAGATATAATGTAAATTATTCACTAAGGTTTATATTAAAATTTTAATGTGAACTATCACAGTATAAGAGAGGAAAAAAAATATGACCTAACATTTTCAACAACAAGACCACGGTGAAGCAAATTATCATCAGACCTCATGATACAAGGTGACCTTTTCCAGGGTATAGTGGAGGATGCCTTTTCAGACACTAAGACAGGAAGACTGTTGAGAGTTCAAGACCAGCCTGGGCTACACAGGAAGTACAAAGCTGACCTAGGCAGCTTAGCAAGAACCTATCTCAAAATCCAAAGTAAGGAAGAACACGCTGCTCAATGGTAAAGCCATTGACCAGCGTGCACAAAACCTTAGATTCAATCCCTACCACCAGAAGGACCAAGAAAGACAGCTTTAGACTATTCTGAAAATCATGCTGAGGTGACACCACGATGCTGGTGACCAGTAAAACTTCAGACCAGGACGAGGTATAAACTCTAACTGCTTGCGTTGTGGTAGGAGAGAAGGTTTACAGAAACCATGAGTTGTGCTCCGCATGCATATGAAAATTAGAAGAAAAAAAATAGAGAAGAAAATGAACATTTTCTAGTAGTCACCCCATTTTGAAAAGCACAAAAGTAACCAAATGCATGCTTTCTCAATGAAAACAGGAAACGACTGACAAGAAGGGAAGGAAGGACTTTCCTACAACTACAACACTCTAACTGGAAAAAAATCAACTCCCGCTGTACTGACACTCTGCTGCCTGGGCTGTTGCGCAGAGCGGGAGTAGGAACACAGGCAACTGTCGGCATTTACACACCTGCTCTGTCCACAGGCATAGTCGTGGGGACGGATTTTATGGTCTCCAAAGTAAAGGCAGAAGGTGAAGTTAAAGCATGAGGACTAAGCACCCCTACAGGGTGTTTGTGATGTTCTTCCTCTTGGCTTGGTCCATGCTGTTTCCCTACAAAAGATCTAGGACTCCCATAAAATCCCTGGCCAAGAAGCCAGGAGTCAACACAGCTTTAATTAAATGGCTGGAAACATCTACTATAAGGCCTAACCTTAGAAGAGGAGGACGAGGAAGAGGAAGAAAAAAAGTTGTTCCAATGCAAAACAATGAGAAGGTGGAGGGTGCTGCAACCTATCCATCCCCTGAGGTCACAATGCCATCCCAATATCACTTTGGAAGAACACTGGGTAGAGATAAACATTGTGTCTTAGGTGGGTTTGTGCAGTTCAAAAGCCAGCCTCAAGCCAAAGGTAAAGTGCAGGACACAGGCTTTGACTGGTTGACACAGATCCTTGCCTCCCCAGGGTGGAAAGGAAGGAAGGAAGGCCCAGCACACTGCAGCCCTGTGTGAATGAGGTCCTGTCTTCCTATCCTCTGAGGATTATTTCAGACTTGGGCCTGAAAGATCATCTCAGGACATTCGCCAGACACCCAGGAATAGCTCTTGGCTTCAGTCACAAGATTCACCACCCAAATGCATTCCTTCTCCTCACGGTACAGTACAATCCTCTTCTTCTATCCAACGTAAGAGAGACTGGGTCGACTGGGAGAAAATGCTGATCTTGTTAAAAAGAAAAAAACAGTTACCATGGGACCGCCAAGGTACAGAGGCAGTCTCGGGCCAGGAAAGGGAAGGAGGAAGGGCCCAGTCCATCACTCAGGACTCATTAAGCATCTATTTGTAGGACACTGGGAACAAAGAGCAGTGTAAGACATAGCCGCTGGCTCTGCAGCATGACGAACACATGGCTGCCGGAGGAGGGAGGGGGAGACCTAACACAGGCAGGCCTTTTGAGAGAAGCTGTATGAATCCAGTGTGCAGCAGGCTGGCTGGCTTGCTTTGAAAAAAAGTCCTGCTCTCTTCAAGGCCAGGCACAAACACACTGTTGTGCCCATGGGGGTAGTGGGGAAGGAGAAGTCTCCCATGGGAACAATTCCGGCCATCTGTAGGCCCTAATCCAGGGACTTTCCACAACAGTGAACATGACCTTTGTGTCTCAGCTTCTAACATAAAAGGGAAGGTGCTGGACTCTCCTACAAAGAAGACTTTCAACGCAAGGGTGTGCGGTGGCTTAGAAAGAGCCAGTGTCACTCAGCGGGGACAGCTCATGCTTTCTAAATCCAATGGACGCAGCTGCTGTCCATCTCATCGCTATGAGAGAAGAAGAAGAAGGATCAGGAGAAAGAAAACTTGCCACAATCCCAGCAATGTGTCGAGTCTATGGCTGACTGTCTCCTGCCACAGGTTTTGGGGATATTAGTTTTATGTCTCTCTGGGGACAACTGAAGCTTTTTAAACTCTGATGTTTGTGAAAGATGATTTCCCGGTGGCCGTGGAACCTGCAGGATACTATCTTGCGCATGCTCTTTGAGTCCTTCAGTCCTGGCTCCAGGGCAGAGCTACCATAAGACTCTGGGCCTGCAAGAAGCAGACACTTCGGGGAGACAAGAAAGGCCAATCCACCACCGTCCCTCTTGTTACCTGGGTGGTGATGGGTACATGCAGGCTGTTTGTAGCTCTCTAAGTCAAAAAGGAAGGCACATGGGCGGGGGAGCAGTCGGGTGTGTAAAGAAACTGTTCCTTCCGGTTTTCAGAATGGTCTTCTGGAAAGGAGAGTCTGGGTGCCTCTCTGACTGAGATATGATGTCAAAGGCAGGCATGCATGACCAAAAGTAAGAGCAATGTACCATTGGCAACCAAAGAAGAGCTGTGGGAGGGCTGTGGCTGTAGCTCAGTTGGCAGAGTGCTTCTCAGAGTGTATAAATCTGGCTTTACTCTCGAGCACCACAAAAGTAGGCATGGTGACACAGCTTGGTACTCCAGAACTTGGGGATGAGAGGATCGGAAGCTGAGGGTTACCCTCAACTACTCGGAGAGTTCCAGGCCAATGTGAGCTAGAGACCTTGTATGTAATTAAATAATACAATAATTGTGGGAGAGTACAATAAACAAACTGTGTAGACCTAAGTATAGTGATTAAAAATAAGATGGTCCACGTACACTGTGCTAGGAGAAGTTAGGGGGCAAGATCAAAATGCCAGGGCTCTTAGGGTTCATAGGAAAATAACTAGAACCCTTCTCTATCTACAGCTCTGGACAATATGAGAGGAACCCTCAGAGAAAGACATATCCCTATACATCACATTCTTACAGTATAGAAAGAGCATGCTCCACCAGGCATCCAGTGACTGGTCTGCACTGGTTGGCCCTCATTCCTGTCCCGTAGGCTGGTGACTAACTGGGACCTATAGACACAGCATAGGCATGGAGCTACAGCCCTTAAGGACATAAATATCCTCACAGAGACCCTCCCACGTGATTCTGAGAGCTTGCTGCCGCCCACAGCCTGAGCTAAATGTAGTAGACTTTCTAGTAACCATTTCCTCGCCCACCCCATAGGGTGTGATAATTCCTGCCAAATAAATGTGCCCCGTGGGTTTCACTTATTTGAATGACTCTCCAGATGGAAACGAAGACAAAACAAGACACTGGCTCCAGATCTTTACACATGCTCACAAAAACGGCATGAACTCAAGGCTGAGGACATTGCTCTCGGTTGGTACAGAGCTTGCCTGGCATGTGTGAGGCTCTGGGTTCAATCCCCAGCACTACATAAACTGGGCATGGTAATCTGTGCCCATAATCTCAGCACTTGAGAGGTAGAGTCAGAAGGATTAAGAGTTTGAAGTCACCTTTTGCTATAGAATACATTAGGCTCGAAATAAAATGAAGTACAATAAAACTAAACAAAAAAATTATTGATGTGAATTTCTAAAGAATAATAGGCTAATCTGAATCCTTCAGGGGATAAAAAAGCCATGCATTCAGAGCCTGGATACGTCTGGAATATCATCGGGTCCTTCAGAAGACACCATAGAGGTAAAGGTGGCGTAGTTCCCCTTAAGAGCTTCTCTGTAAACATATAGGTCCATGAATGGGGAAAGGGTGATGGATAAAGGATACAGAGTTGATAGCAAGGCCTTGGAATTGGAGACCTGGCAATGGGAAGGCAATGCAGGACCCATGTCCTGAAAACCCATCACAGCATCCTTAGAAAGTAAAAGGTTCCACCAACATGGAAAGGATGGCCATATACAACACAGAGAACTCAGCAAAGCTTGACTCTGGGTGGGTCTGGACGGTACGGGAATGACCTGAATGCCCAATGGAATGGGCCACTTCTATGATGACCTTGTTTCAAGGTCAAACCACAAGCCTGAGATTGTGTTTCATCTGCCAAGTCGGGGTTGCTGTCCCCAGCCCTTACTCAGTTCCTTGGAAAAGCAGGTCTCAGTAAAAAGCCACATACTATTATTATCCTGAGGAGTAAAGCCAAAAGAAGAGCATTGAGTTCCCGCCCTTAGCTCCAAGCAGAGTCCAGCATGCAGGGCGACAGGCTTTAGCCAAGAGCCAGGCCCAGCCATTCCCCCAGGGTGTTGGTGGGAAAGCTTTTAATTTAATGGCACCAGCTTTGTGGGGGCCCAGAGAGTAACCCATCCTTTGACACTTGCCAGTCCAGCTCAAGGCAGAGTCCCACACTTTGCTTAAACACGCAGCCTAAGGGTATCTGAAGCTGCAATAAAATTACATGTGCATGATGGGGTTGCCTGCCCCTTCCCCCAAGGCTCCCATTTTTTCTTCAAAGCCCACCCCTTGTTGATTCCTTGGCTCCTGACATCTCAGATTCTATAAGATAACATCAGCAACAGTGCCCACCCATTTGGGGCAGACGGCAATGTTCCAGAAGTACACACTGACGCTGGGTCCCATAAGCCCCAGACCCCGAGTGCAGCAACCAGTGTATCGGGTTAAATAGACAAAGTGCCTAGTAAATACCATTTGGCGAAACACGACAACTTTCCCTTTTCTCTCCACCAGACAACCAAGAGCCTTTGCTGAAGCCATCTATGACTGAAGGGCTCTAGGGTCCCAAGTATTTGGACATGGGGCAGTGGTCCCCACCCAGGGGACAGAGGTTGACTTCCTGGGGGCTGTGGGAACTGGGCCCTCTATACAGCAGAATGATGGGGGGGGAAAAGCCTTGGAAGTCTTTTTCTCAAGAGGTATCCAGATATTGCAAGAACCCAGAAATGCTTTTATTTTTCTCCAGTCACCTCAGCCCTCTTCCTCAGCATGGTGGCCCCCTCTCCATAGCCATCGGGTTGTATTCTGAGGGTTACGGGGCTGAGAAGGCTCCCTGACTCTTTTGCCTGGGATATATTTAAAGCATGCACAGCAACATACTGACAGGTACACCTGGGAAAGATTCTGTGGTGGAAATCTACAACCTGGAACTGAAATATGCCCTCAGCAATACGCCCTCACCTGTAACCAGACATTCAGTCTGACTCAGAGGCTGGTAAGCAAAACTACACGGGCAGGCAGGTGGGCCAGGAACCTTATGTACCTCCCACCTGGCCACGGGGCCCCAACTGCCTTTCTGTCCCTCTCCAGGAAAAGGTTAGAACAGCCTTAAAAGACCATTTTCCCTTAAGCCCCTCATCACCCCCTGCAGGCCAACAAGTGAGGTCTGAGGTGTTGACACACAAGAAAGGGATGCCTGAATCCCCCACGCATGTGTGGTATCTGAAGACGGTGCTCCCAATCTTAGCTTTCATCTTGGCTTCTCCTTGGCTCCTCTCCTCCCATCAGATGGCTCCCAGCCCAGTTTTTTTATTTGTTTCATTCTTTACAAAATAATTGTCCCCGAAACAGCTCTAAGGAGCAAGCAGCTGGAGTAAGTCTAGACTCAGGCCAGAACTAGCCCAGCATGAAGACACTGGATATGTGAGAAGATCAAAAAAACATTAGGAGTAGAGATCCAAGCCCCCATATACAGCAGGGCTAGGGTCTCAGCCTAAAGGTGTGTGGACATTCCCTAGGGAGCTAGAGCAAGAAATAAACAAAGCAATGTGTGCAAAGTGCTTCACGCCTCATGCTCTTTCATCTTGCCTGGGCTAGCCGCTTTACACACTATCCTTAGCCTAAAAACATTCCCACAGATACTTTTCTTCTCCAAATCTGCCCATCTAGGGACTCTCCAATGCTCCAAATCCAGCTGTCTGTCTGTCTGTCCCGGAGGTAACCAAAGTACTCTTGCTATGCTGTCCTTCCACCTCCCTGTCATACTGAAGCTTCGCCACACTTAGAGAGCACTGGCCAAGATTGAGAAAGGAGGCCTGCCATTCTGTTTTTGCTGTCCTCCGTGTTTATCCCCACGAGACAGGATGGTCCCTATGCCACATTCTCTCTCAGCATCCCTAAGAGACTGTCCTCTTCAGCTCTGTACAGTTTAAACTTGAACTCTGACTTAGCCCGTCAATTATCACCCTGAGAAGACAGGTAGCCATTCTCCTGTCAGACCACCCTCCCCCATCACCTTGACTCTTTCTTCATCATAATCCTCTAGGATGCAGACCACTGTTGCTTTCTCTGACAAATGAAGAAACTGAAGCTTGCTGACAGTCAAGGACTTTCTCAAGGTGACACAGCTGTTACAGGTGATGCTGGGATCCTCAAACTCTTACAGGTGATACTGGGATTCCCCAAACCAAGCCTACTTCCGGTCTCAGCAGAAGTCACAAGGCTCCAAGAAGTCTGAACTAACCTGATAGGAAAGGCCATCCTTGCGGGGGCTGAGACCAATCTCTTCCATGGATGGAGCGTTCATCATCACCTCGGTCATCTCAGCCGATCTCAGATAGTCAGAGCTGCATGGAAATCCATAGTAGAAGTCAATACATGCTCACACAGGCCCCAGATAGAACGGGAGGGGGGGGCCGGGGCGGAGGGGGGGGAGAGGATGGGGGATTGGCTGAAGACCGGATGAAAACAAGCTCCCTGGAGCAAACAACCTGCAGGCCTACAGCCCTTTGGCTCACTCACTTCAAGAGACAAAGTCTGCCCTCTGCAACTTCTCTGCCACCCCCAGCCCCCTACACAGAGAAAATTGGATTTTCTTTTAAACAAACTAGAAACACAAAGGTGGGGGTGGGGAGAGTTGTGTCTGTGTGTCTATATGAAAGTAATGCAGCCAGGTAGTTTCCCTTCACCCATCCACTAAAAATAAGAGTAATCTTGACCATGAATTTCCAGTGGGAACTGCACAGTTGGATTACATAATAACAATAACAGTCCAGCCTCCGGGAGACAAAGTCTAATCATCTAATCAGGATGCCTTCTTAACTGTCTCTGTCGGTCTGGTGCTCCTTTAGGCAAAATGTCCCACCTCAAGGGGTCAGCTTTTCTGCAAGCTCCACATCTGCCACTCCCCCCCCCCCCCCTGGAGTGCAGCAGCTGCAGGCTACTAACTCCCAGCATGAAAAACATCCCTGGATTAAAAGCCTTAAGGGGACAGATTCTGAGTGCAAGGACATTTCCAGAGGGGCCAAGTTGGCCCACCAATGGCTGACATGTGAAAGTACTTTGTACTCTAAGCAGGGTACAAACAGTCCATTATCCTTACACAGGCCATGGGCAGACACAGGGTCCAGTCAGCATAGTACCAAATACTTAACACCAAATCCAGGTACCCATGACACAACGCCCAGTATTCACGATCACATGTGTGCACAAAGTTTTCAAAAGGTAAAAGTCTAGGCAGGGGTAGGCTTTAGAGAAACTACATCTAAGAAAACAGGAAGACACGAATCTTGTGTGTGTATATATATATATATATATATATATATATATATATATATATATATATATAATCTTCTCCGGGATCTGAAAAAGCTGCCCTCACCACTGTGTGATTTTTAACAGATCATAGAACCTCTCTGAGCTGCGGGGAGCCCTGTTTATATCCAAGATGCAAATGATTGCTAATAAGGCATAATCTCACGGTTATGTCCGAAGGGGAAAATGTTGCAAACGTTGTAGGAAGTACCAATTAACAAAATAATCATAAACCTTAATGGGTGAGTGGGGGGGCCAATGTCCCCATGGGCTTCTAACATCTCGACCTTACTACATTTTGAGCGGGGTGGGGGGTTGGGGGTGGAGCACAAGGCCTCCACCACTCTTCAAAGCCTCACCCATATGGCAACTGACTTGTCTGCACATGAGGGGGTACACAAGCTTCAGGTGTAGGGGATTTTTACTTTGTTTTGAAAGTCATTGGCCCCTCTAATCACAGTTAAACTGGGAGGGGGAGGAGAGACTAAGAAAGGGTGACTGTCATGGGGGCAAGTTTAGGGTTAGAAGCTAGACTTTAACAATTTCCTCCCTAGTCTGGAAAAGCTGCCTCCAATCCCTGAAAGAAGAGAGTCAATAGCATTACAGGGTTAAGACCAGGGTCGTCGTCTCCTGTAGCGGCGTCTGTTCCTTTTTGGAACTGTGGCGCGGGCCCAAAAAGTTAAACTGAGAAACACGAACTTTCAGAGTTCCTGGGCTAAGCAGAATAGCGCCGCTCTCCCCGGGTTCAGACCTTGCATTGGACCCGGGTCTGGCTCTCCAAGGCTGGCACCTGCGAGCGCGCTCCAGGACCACGGGTGCTCGCCTCCCTGTAGCGCCCCTCCTCTACACCACAGCAGGAAGGAAGAAGCAGCTGGCGCGCACGTCCCAGCAGCTAGGGGCCTGTCCCCCATCCTTCTCGGCTCTGATCCTCCACACCCGATCTTCCCCGGCTGCAGGCAAATCTCTGCAGCCCCCGACTCAGCAGTGGCCGGCTTCTTCCAATCTGGCACTGGGAGAGCTTGCTCCTTCCTAGCCCCGGCCCTCCACAAAGGCGCGTTGGATTTAAGGGACAACGGAGAGGGCAGGGGTTGTGAGGGTGTAGTTTGCACCCTGATGCTTGTGGCTTGTTTGTGCGGAGAGCGTCTCCCCAGCATCCTCCCTCCCCCAGAAGCTCTGCAAACCCAGCGGCTGCACCAGCTCGGCCCCTCTGCAGCCATCCTCGACGCCGAGACTTGCGTGCAAACAAAAAGGAGAAGGGGAGGGGCCCGGGAAACCGGAGCCCCCTGCACCAAGCAGGACTCATCTCCTGTGGCCCTCAGCGGACAGGGTTTCCTTAGGGGGCTTCAGGTGGGACCCCAGGTTCTCCCCACCCAACGCCACCATATCCACGCCCTCTGGCCGCCACTTAAGTGAAGGTTCCGAGTTCACTTCCTTTGTCTGGATGCTCTCAGCACCGCCTCCCCCAACCTCCAGCTTTGCAACCTTGACGTCGACTCCTGCAGGGGCTGAGGCTGGCGGGTTAACCCGCACTGGGTGTCCGTGCCACTCTCCGGCCTCGTACCCGGAGCCGGCACTAGGAGGCTGCCGGGCTGCGCAGCCACCCGGGTTAAACTGGCGGCCGCCAAAGGCGCAGGATACTCACCAGTGAATGGGGAAATATACAGACATGAAGTCCTAGGGGAGGCTGACCCACGCCCTTGTGATTAAGAAAAACAAAACAAAACAAAACAAACAAACAAACAAAAAAAAACCAGTCACTGAGTCCTGAATGAGATTGGCAGGGGCGCAGAGGAGAGCAGCGGGCAGCCGAGAGCGGGTACTGGGCTAGCGCCGGTCCGCCTTCCGGAGACAGCCTCGCTGCCAACGGCGTAGGCAGTGCAGACCAAGCTCTCCGCTCTCCACCGATCTCCGGGTCCCACAAAGAGCCCGGGAAGCAGCATTTATAAGGGAGGGGCGGGGCTTGTCGGCGAGCGGCCCCGCCTCTCCTCGCCCACTCTTAGAATAACGTCACCAAAATCATGAATGGCTTCAGCGCTCATAGCTCCCGCGGGCGGCGGCGGGGACCAGCCGGGCTCTGCACCCTGCCTGAGCTGGCTCCCAGCAGCTACGAGCCCGCCCCCCTCCCCACCGTTGACACACACGCGTGTTCCCGAGCTGGAGTTCAATGTCAACGCAGCTTCCTGACCATAAATCCGCAGCGTCCGCAGCCCCCTCTCTGAACACAGGGACTCTAAGGGCTACGGGGATGGGTGGGCGTGAGGAAGGAATGGGGGCCCACGCGGGAAGAGACAGATCGCCGGGGGAGGGCGCCATTCTTCCATCCGAGCGCCCGCTGTCGGGTTCTCTGTGACTTCCACATCTCAGGACCCTTCACTGGTCATCCATGCAAAGTAGGCCTCTCTTGGACATTATCGCCTGTGGCATCCCGATCGTGGCGGGGCCGGGGGAAAAAGGAAAAGATGGGAAAGAAGGCTGCACAGCTGCGGGGCTGGAGGCACCCATGCCGGAGGGGGCATTGTTGGCTTTCTAAAAGTCTGCGGTCCTGGAGTCCATGGAGGGTTCTGTTTGTGGGAGAAAGGATGTGGTGTCTTACTAGGGTTTTTCCGTTGCGCGAGCGCGCTTGCGTGTGCACACACACACACACACACACACACACAGAGTAGCATATACGGTTTGCATTGGGAGTAGAGGGTGAGGAGAACGAGCGGAATACAAGTACACCCGGCTAGCCTTAGCTCCCAGAGCCCATCTGATAGAAAACACAGAGTTGAGAGACTGACTCCTTCATAGCCCAGGAATTGCAGTTCCGGTGTCTATCTTGGAGACTAAACTGCTGTGCAGCCCCTACAGCCAGGAAGAACGGAGTCTGACTCAGTACCCAGCGCTGCCCCGCTGTGGCCTCTGTTTCAATTACTCTTGTAAAACAGCTTCCTAACCTTGACCTATGTGCATAAAGGGACTGGGGAAAGGGAGAGCCGTGGTCGAAAACTAAACACAATTAAATGTGATTTAAAATAAGTCTGCACCCTGAAAGAAAAGCGTACTGGTTATATCCAGCAAAAAGCTGCTGGCATCAAGAGACGAGTTTTCAGTAGCAGGGGCCACGCGGATGTTGAGAAAGAGGACCTCATAATTTTCAGCATCTACTCTTTCTAAGAGCAACTTTGCAATAACTGCTTTCCCAACTATGCGTACCTATATACATCCTGAGTAAAAACTGGAGCGTCCTAAAAGAGCCGTATTTCATAAGCCCTGTAATCAGAAAAACGCAGGAGGCTGTCCTTACCCCCTTGAGACAAATGAAGCGCTGTTTGTGCTCTTCAGGACTATTCGCTTCTGCTTCTGACCAGGTGACAGGGGTCTGGCGGAGGGTGGGGCTTTATGAACAGGGGCCAAGGGAAGATGGTCCGTGGTGTGTTATTAATGGAGGGGCAGCCTGAGCCTTTTAATAGAATGGGAAAGTATCTCAGTGCCATTGGCTGACATGTGGCATATTGTCACCTGGGGAGCCAAAGAGAAGCCAAAGTCTAGAGATCTAGATTCTAGACCGAGCTTTCCTGGAAACCCTCTGAGGGTGGGCCCTGAGGCAGACCCTTGGGTTAGCAGAAGAAAACCTTCTCCCATGTTTGCCCATACAATCCCTCACAAGACCTGAGATGAAAGGCAATGGATGGTACCATCGTGACCTGTCACAGACACATGCATGTTACATATTTGTGATTATTACCTATCAAACCCTCTCACCACCTCCTCACACCACGGAAATCAATCAGCCCTTTTGGGGAAGAGGATGTGAAGAAAAGTCTCCCTCTAGAATAACAACCTGGCCTCGTGGAAAATGGCCTACATTGGAGGACACCGAGTTAGTGTCGGGTGAGTACTTTTTGGGAGAGTGTATGAATGAATACTTCAGCTCAATTTCAGCTGTCAGAAAATTAGAGCAGAAAGTCAGCCTTGGATCGTGGCTCCCAGATCTACACTACGCCAATTCTCAATGCTACTACATCTATGTGGCTCCTCACAAGGAGCTACGTGTTTTTTCGAAACATTGTCACTGTGTTGGCTTTTAACCGAGTGGAATGAGATTAAACGGCATAGCCTAACAGTTTACAGAGCCCAGTTTACAGATGTACAAACCGTGCTGAAGTAAATTAGGGAACTTGCCACAGTTAGACAAGGCTGGACTGGGACTGGAACTCCGGGTTTAGGCACACTCAGCTTCTGTCCAGTCCTTCACATCTCTGCATTTCCTCGTTCCTTTAAGATACAGGAGATTGGGCAGACAGTGGCAGTGCACACCTTTAATCCCAGCAGTCATGAGGCAGAGAGAGTGTACTGGCTAGTTTCGTGTCAACTTGACACAGTTGGAGTTATCACAGAAAAAAGAGCTTCAGTTGAGGAAATGCCTCCGTGAGATCCAACTGTAAGGGATTTTCTCAATTAGTGATCAAGGGGGAAAGGCCCCTTGTGGGTGGGACCATCTCTGGGCTGGTGGTCTTGGTTCTATAAGAGAGCAGCAGGCTGAGCAAGCCAGTAAAGAATATCCCTCCATGGCCTCTGCATCAGCTCCTGCTCCCTGACCTGCTTGAGTTCCAGTCCTGACATCCTTGGAGATAAACAGCAGTATGGAATTGTAAGCTGAATAAACCCTTTCCTCCCCAACTTGCTTCTTGGTCATGATATTTGTGCAGGAATAGAAACCCTGACTAAGACAGAGAGGCAGGCAGATCTCTGTGAGTTCGAGGCCATCCTGGTCTACAGAGAAAGTTTCAGGACAGCAAGGGCTACACTGAGAAACCCTGTCTCAAAATCTAAAACAAACCAACCAAAAGATACAGGAGCCTTTAAGGCACACACTTAACGTTTCTTCTCTTTGCTCTGAGACAGATTTCTACCATCCCTGCCTTGGATTAAATGAAGAAACAGAAATGCCAGCAAATGAAGTGACTTCAAGCCCCAGAACCTTAGAGCCGAAAGAGCCCTTCCAAATAGTGGATTCCAGGTTCCTCGTTTTACAGGTGAGAAGACACTTCACAGATTAGATGGCACATTCAAGGTCGCCAGGCTGATAGTGATGTAGATGGAAACCTCCCTGTCAGACCACTGGGCAAGCGTTCTTTCCGTGATCACGCCACAGTGCAGAGATAAGATGAGACCTGGGCTCGCTAACTCACCTCAAGCCATCAACCAGCATTCACGGAGCATCTCCTAGTGTGTGCACTGAACCCTCGGCACCGGCTTCTCCATCCACCTTTGTCCAAGGGACCAAAGGGTTGAACTGCAATTCAGCTTGAATTTAAAAATCTAGATATAATTAGAATTATTTTGCTTTCCAATGTTGCACCAGTCTAGTCTTAGCTCCTTTTCTCCTTTGGGTAAAATCTTTTTTTTTTTTTTAATTTTTAAGGGTAAAGAACTTAAGATATGCATACGTAGTGATATATGTACAAATATACACATACAAAATAGTGTGGAAATATTGCTTTGTTTTTTGCTTGTTTGTTTGTTTGTTTGGAGAAAGGGTATCACTCAGGCTAGCCTCGAACTTGCAGCAGTCCTACTTCCGCTCCTGAGTGCTGGGAATTGTAGGTATGAGTCACCCTGGCCAGCTGAACTTAGAATCTTATTAGAGTTATCTTGGTGGTAACTTTGTATATAAGAGACATGTATCTAACTATTCATCTTATTAAGAAGTCCCCATCTAAATTCATCTAAAGATGTGTCTCACATTAGGTCTCCTTTTGTTTTGCCAAGGACAATATTGCACTTGAGTTGAGCCAGTAGTGGTGAAACTGGTCCTCTGGTTAGTTCTATGGAACTTTAGCGAGTATATTTGATCTGTTTGAGGACAGCTGTGGGGGGGAGGGGGGAGGCAAGAAGCAACATTTGCAGAAGTGTTCTCATGTTTATGCCTCAGAACACCTTAGTCACAGTCTCTGTGACAACACTTTATGGATGAATAAAGACATCTAGTCTCCAGGGATTAAGTACTCTGGCCACGGCCACAAGGCCTTCTAGTGGCTGAGCCAAAACCTAACTCTGGGGCTTGCTAGTTTGAGAGCCTGTGTCCCCTACAGTATCACACTTACCATGGCCTTTGTGCCTTTGTTTGTTTTAACAGCTGAACTGTAAGCAATAGTAAAGACAGGACTCTTGTTAGCTCTCCAGTAGGGCAGGGCAGGCAGAGTAAACATGTGACCCATCGTGGTAACCTGGGAACTTCTTAAAGATGTCAGTCAAAGTCTTTTTTTTTTTTTTCAATGTGAGCAGATGGGGAGTTTGGGGCCAATTTTTCAGTGAAACTCATTTGGGTACTTAAGAAATGAAAGGGGCTGGAGAGATGGCTCAGTGGTTAAGAGCACTGACTGTTCTTCTGAAAGTCCTGAGTTCAAATCCCACCAACCACATGGTGGCCACAACCATCCGTAATGAGATCTGATGCTCTCTTCTGGTATGTCTAAACAGCTACATCTGTACTTACATATAATAATAAATAAAAATCTTTGGGCTGGAGTGAGAGGGGCCGGAGTGAACTAGGTCAATTCCTAGCAACCACATGATGGCTCACAACCATCTGTATAGCTATAGTGTACTCACATACATAAAATAAATAAATCTTTTAAAAAAAAAAAAAAACGAAATCTAAATGGCAAGAGTGAATGAAAGGAGTTGTGAAAACACTTGGGGCCTTGGAAAGCACTGAGCAGCATCAGGGCTTGCTTGTAAGGTGTTTGCTGAAGAATACCAGTTTAGCAGGGTCCACTGCATCGACTACAGAATCTTCTGCATTTTAGACAGAGCTCTTGATTCCCCCCTGCCCTGCCCCCTGCCTGTACCTCTGTTGCTATTTTCGTCAGGTAGGAAATAGACTTCAGTAGCGGTGCTCTGTCAAGTGGCCATGACTGTCACTCTAGTGTTCACATCTCCCTACAGCACCAGTACCTCCCAAGATAAGCCAAGCTTGGTGCATGATAAATACAGAGGCCTGGGAATGTGAATCTATCTTCTCCCCTTGGTCATTATGGAATGAGCAATCAACAATACAAAAACCCCAAACCCACAAGACAAAAATCTTTCAATCTTCAATTTCCTTTACTGTGTATTTGCTAGCAAGATGCCAATCACAGCATTCAGGAGGAAGAGGCGGGCAGGCCTTCAGGCAGCCTTGTCCACATAGTAAGTTCCAGGAGAGCCAGAGCTAGCTAGCTAACTAGCTAGCTACACACACACACACACACACACACACACACACACACACACACACATCAAACCTTGACCTCTCTGCCTCAGGCTCCTAAAGCAATCAAAGAACTCACTACATATCTATGTTCTTTGCAGATCTCAGAGAGATGATGATGTTGAGAGAAACTCAGTCTAGAAATTATTGGGAGCAAAGCATTTTGCATGGGTGTTGAGGTACGGTCTGTTGCTATATATTATAATGCTAAATTCTACATCCCAAGGTCTAATTGCTGCAAGACAAAGCAATCCTAACATATACCAGCTTTCATTGTATAAACCTTGCCCCCCAAGAGGTAGGGGCTTGGGTTCCCAGGCTTGGGGTCTGAGACAGACCACAATGAGAGGAAGAAAAAGTCACCGAGAGGGGGGAGGGTTGTCATGGGGGGAGGTGCCATGGAAGGGGTGCTGGGGGGTACATAGATCGTGAGCTCATGGCTATGAGGGGCAGCCAGTTGAAGCAAGAGCAGCCTAGGTGGAACATGACAAGTGATGTTTCAGGGCTATTGACAGGGAAGTAGACAAACTAGCAGAGAGGTTTCATAGCTGCCCAGCTCTGGTGCTTTAACACTTATTATAAATATAAAGGTTTTGTGTCTCCTATTTGGGAACTAAATGATCTAAGGTGGGGTAGAAACCCCCAAATAATATTTACCTCAACACGTCAGGACTCTGCAGCCCCATGGAAAGCCTGTGGCCCTCCCTACCCTGCCCTATCTCAGAAAATGCCTCCTCCTTTCCACCCAGAATCTCCTCACTCTAAAAGAGGCCTGGGAACTGGCTGCCCATAAACTCTTGCCTTCCCAAATATCAAAGAGACTCAGGCCTGGCTTTTTCTTTATTTCTATCAAGGGGCCTTTGAATCAAAGGGATTTTTTTTTCCTTCCTGAGAATGAAAACACTACAGAATCTTGAGGGACCAGGCCCTAAAAGAAAACAGTCCAACTGGAATTGGTTCAAGGCCCTCATGTCCAATTAAGGGACTACTCCCATTCCTGAGCCAGCTCTGGCTCTGTCTTTCTTTCTCTCCCTCCATATCCACACAGGAATGCACTTCTGCAGCCAGAAGGAGAGGCTACTATCACCGGGACACTGCTGGCACAGTAGAGGGCTCCTTTGGTGGGCTGGGCCTGTCAAGGCTTTAGACAAAGAGCAGGGACTACAAAATAATGCAGACACCTTCATGCCAACCCAATCCTGCTTCTTACCAGCCCAGAGATCCCAGAGAGACTCCACCATACCTGTGGCGTGATGAAAAAAAAGGGAAGAAAACACCTCAGGAGCTTTCTGAAGGGGTAGGAACAGCCCTTCCCGCTTTCTTTTCAAATAGACGGGATGTCATCGAGCTTCCTCCAGGGGCAACTGGTCGCAGAAGATCTCATAGCCACTGCTCCTCCTTGGAGGAGCAAGCCTGGAGAAGCAAGCAGCCTGCGATGCCCCCTGGAGAATGGCCTCTGAGCACTTCGCTGCCTCTGAGAGGGTAACCTGAGCCAGCTCTAGCCTGCTGGAGTCCCTGGTGTACTTCACACCCACAAGGCACGCCTTGGAATCAGATAGCCAGGCCCATCTTACACCCTTCTGCCCGCTCAACAGTTCCAGCGGGCATTAGCACCTACTGTGTACCAGGAGGGTTGGCCATGTTTGCAAGGAGCCAGGCTAGGTGAACTTTGGGTCTCTCCCGTCTTCGTCCTTGCCCTCACCCAGACAAAGCCTTTCCTCAAGAGTGCCCTCATTGTATTTATAGGCAGAAGTGTTGTGCCCAGTGAGTGAACACAGCTATAAGAATTCCCTTATAACCAGCATCAGTGACTCTGAATTACAACGCCCCAGAGCAGTGGCTCTCAACCTTCCTAATGCTGGGACCTTCGAATACAGTTCCTCGTGTTGTGGTGACCCCCAACCATACACTTATTTCATCGACTCTTCATAACTATATACTTTATTCATAACTTTACTACTGTCGTGAACAGTAATTTAAATATCTGGCACACAGTATATCTGATATGAAGGGGTTGCGACCCATAGGTTGAGAACCACCACTCTAGAGCAATGGCTTGCACACTGTGTTAAGTGCCGGGTGTGCCAAGACCCATGACCTCTCCCCTTTTTATTCAAGCTCCTGTTACAAAGAAATGAGGTGCTGTCTCTGATGCTGGGCATCCTGTCAGACACTGGGGAGGGAGGACTGAGCTACCAGCTCCTTCTAATATTCCGTGAGAAGCAGCAAACCAGAGGCAGGTGACCATGATAGGGATGTATGATAGACTCTGTAATGGGCTGAAGCCATACAGAGGGGTGTCAAATCTAAGCTCTACCAGAACAAGGATTGTGCCTAGCTGGGTTCTAATGTCTCTTTGACATCTGGCACACAGTAGGAATGCTACAAATATCCGCTAGACGACAGTTGCTGGGAAACAGAGCTCATATTAATATAGTTATGAATATAAGGATGAAAAGGCTCCAGAGAAAGGCGATCTTGGCGATAGGAACAGCGCTAGCAAAGGCTCAGAGGTAGGAAAGTAACGAGAGTAACGAGAGAATGCTGGGAGCTATTGTCATCTACAAAGTACAAGCAAAAATAAAACAAAACAAACAAACAAAAACACACCACCACCACCACCACCAACAACAACATGTAATTGAGTTGCAAGCAAGGGAAATATCAGTGTTTCAAGTGAGTTTACTATTTTGCATTGGGATACATTTAAGGCTAAGCCTCCACTAAAAGGCTGTAGATTGGGCATGGAGAGGGAAGTGATAGATCTTAGGAGGAGATGCTGAAGCCTCCTATGATACCAACTTGACGTGGCAAACAGAAGGAACACCTATGTCTAGAAAGGGCTTTGCGCTCTATAGAAGGAACTGCACAGAATCTCTTGCAGAACAAAAAAAGGGGGTGGGGGGGGTGGGGGAGAGTTCTCTCTTCTGTTAGCCAAACCAGTCCTCCACAGGCTCTGTTACCTGGGCTAGTGACCAGCTGGGAGGAGCAAGGGGGGTCAGATTGAGTTTCTGTGACACAGGTCTTTGGAACCTTCCCCTTCTGTCCCTTATGGCTTCACACCTCTCTGCAGCTGGGTGCAGGCCCTCAGAGCCTAGCACATCCTGACTGCTTCCCAAGTTCCCAGGCCTTCCTTTTCTTTTTCCCCACAGAGGTCTATCCTGTGACTCCCTAAGTCTCAGAAGCTGCCTGGAACTTAAATCTGACACATAAATTCTCACCGCTATAGGGATGACATGTGGGACCAGTCAACGCTGCTTTGCTAAGGTAGCATTTCAGCCAGGTGAGTGCAGGAGGAACTGTAGGGCCATGGTGATGCAGGAGGGAGAAAGTTGGCCTGAAGTCTGGGGCAGACACTGGCAGCAGGCATCCATAGGGACAGCTTTCCTCATCCCCATCTGTCACACCTTTCTAGAGGACATCTGACTGGAATCTCTGATCCTTGCTCTAATGTGAACCAGCTCCTGTGACTAATGAGAGGAGAATGAAAGGTCCAGGAAGATAATTTTTCTTCCTTCTAAGAAGAGACAAAGACTCAGACCTGAAGGGACTCCTCTACTGGACCCAGGGAACTGGCTGGTCTTGCAGAGATGGGTACCAACAGAGGTGCCCGTGGTCTCAGTGAGGAAGTCCTGGACTGCCAGCCTGGGTGGTGTCAGATGCCCAGGGCCTTCTCTAATGCTCCAGGAAGTGCCAGAGCGCATGCAGGATGTGGAGCTCCCGAGCAGGGATTTGGGGCCCATCTGACCATCCTGGCCTCAGCCACTGAGGGTGATTGGGCAGCTGGCTATCCATCCCACTCAACCTTCCGACTCAGGGCCACTTTGGAAACCTGCTCTAGCACTCACAGAGTGCTGCACTCAGAGCCTCTGCTTCTCCTCTGGGGAGGAAAAGATTCCCCAGAGGCTTTAAAGCCAGCCGTTCTACACCTTCCTAATGGTGCGACCCAGTTCCTCACACTGTGGCAATTCCCCCAACCATAACGTTATTTATTTATTTATTTATTTATTTATTTATTGCTTCCTCATAACTGCAATTTTGCTACTGTTATGAATCCTAATGTAAATGGCTGCTATGCTGGGGATATGATATGTGAAGACAAAGGGGTCATGACCCACAGTTTGAGAACCACTGCTTAAAGGCAAGAGGCAGAGAAGATAGCCCTGGGCGTCTCAGCTCACTGCCATCCCGTAAGGAAAAACTTACATCAGCATGTAGGGGTGCATGCCTGTTATCCCAGCACTTTGCAGGCCGAGGCAGGATGCTTTCTGGATGGGACTAGCCTGGGCTACTCAGTGATTCCTGGTCTGGAAGGAGGATGAGGAAGAGAAGGTGTTACCTGGCTTTATTTATTTATTTATTTATTTACTTACTTACTTACTTAATTTTGTTTTGGTTTGGTTTGGTTTTTGAGACAGGGTTTCTCTGTATAGCCCTGGCTGTCCTGGAACTCACTTTGTAGACCAGGCTGGCCTCAAACTCGGAAATCCGCCTGCCTCTGCCTCCCAAGTGCTGGGATTAAAGGCGTGCGCCACCACCCCCCAGCTATTTTTTTTTTTTTTAATAAGCCACCAACAGCTCTCTTTCCTTGTTGCGGAGTTTATTCGTATGTAAAATGGCCTGATACCCACTGTCCTCGACTGTACTGCACAGCAAGGGTGCAATAATGACAGGGGCTCAACTTCCTTAGCAGAGAGGTACAGTGGTCTCTGTTTGCAAAGGGACATCGGGAAAGAAAAGAGAGAGGGAAGGAAGGAAGGAGGGAGGGAAGGAGGGCGGAGGGAGGCAGCCTTATCTTTGATTCTCTGTTGCTTATTAGTAGATAAACAGCAAAAGCACCAAATGCAACACTCTCTGGGTTTCCCAGCACAGCCAGCTTTAGAAGAGAACAACGCCAACCACTGAGCTCCATGTCCCATCGCTCCTTCTTTTGATGCACCCTTTGGGGTGCACTTATACAGGACCTCACACTTACCGGCATCATATCCACATGCACACACAGGACTGAGAGCTGAGGTATCTGGGTGGCAGGATACGAAGGCTCTAGTCCTCAGGGGCAGGTTTACAGGCTCCACCCTCATAACCCACCCCTTCACACCCAGGGCCACAGACACTTCCATCAACCTCTTATACAGGAGCGTTATGAAAAGTCACAGTACTGAGCGCCGGCATGCCGCTCTGCTCTTTTGTTCTTGGGACCTCTGCATGCCCACACAAGCACAGATGCTCCAGGCCAAAGGTATCTCAGACTTGAACAAGTGCCCTGCGTTCTGGGTCAGTGCTGGGGGAAAGAACATCCGCCCTCAGTTAGAAGCTTGTCCAATTCCCATTGTCTTGCCATCTTTTGTTCTTGTGTTTGGGTATTTCTCACAAGTAGCAACCAACACCTGCCAGTGACTTCAGGGAAGCAGGTGTGAGGGACAGGCTCGACTCCAGCGGGGTTCTCTCTTCTTTCTGGAGGGCAGTGATTCATAGCAGAGGCAACAGGAACGTCATAGCATAGAACCAGCCAACCGGGCTTGAGTGCCTTACAGGAGAAAGAGGGGCAGCCAACAGGTTGTTACAACGACAACAAGGGCGTGGGTTTTGATGGGAGGAGGGGGAGATGGCCAAAGCGGATGTCCAGACAGACCCTCAGGACTTCATCGCTGTGGGGATGGAGGATTGGAAGGGAGGGAGATAGAACGGGCTTGAAGACTGTGAGCTTCACTAACTGGAGAAGCCAAGTCAAGAGGGGGCTGGTTGAGGAGGCAAAGGCCAGCTCTATTTCAACTGATGGGGCTCCCACACAGCCACCTGGCATTTGTGGAGTAGCGGCCGTGTTATTGTCATAGCCACTACCAATGCGTGCTGTTGCTCAAGCTCTAGGGTCTGTGGCACTGTGGCTTTTCCTGTATAAAGGTCATGAGCTTGCAAGGGCGTGCCATGGGTATTCGTACAAATTGTGTTCTGTGGAAGCAGATGGAGACTTGGCTTGGGATCCACACCTGTAGAAAGGAAGAGATGCCCAATAGAAGAAAGGGTGAGGTCTGTGGGGGAAATGGAATGGGAAACATCAGTAACTCTGCAAGAAACTTTGGGGGAAAATGTCACCCATCAAAATAGCTTCCTTTGACGAGATGCCTGAACCTTTATTGCCTTGGCTTGCTCAGACCATAATATGGGCTGTCTTGAAAGGGTCTGAGCACCTGAGAGGCACACCTGGAAGACGTAACAGCTGGAGGCAGTCTGCTGACCCACATTCACAGCCAGGCCCGATTCTTCCATAGAAGGAGATCTGGGTTGCCTCATTTGGTGTCTTCCACAGACCCCAAGGCTTGCAGCCCTGTCTCATGGCTTCGCTTCAGCTAGCTGTGCACTGCATAGCACTGTAGCTGACTCGCTCCTCAGGGAAGACCTGATATCTGTTCATCTGATTCTCCCACATTGCAGGGGACAGAATAAAAGCCCAGGGGGAAAAAAAAATCTACCTTTCAACACTCAGGGCGCAGTGAGTGAGTCTAGGTCTGCCACCGTGTGGTCCGACCTCCCCTTAGCTTTTTCTCGACTCCTAAGTGGAGACAGTCTGCTGCTCTGAGAATGATAAAGGAAAGACCACAGCTCCTGCTTGTGGAGTGGCAGATGCTGTGCCCCTGCTTCCACGTGTACAGCCCTTCAGGAAGTCCCAGTGTCTTTCTTCCCAAAGTGAGGTGAGCACAAGACCAGGAGACCAAATCCAGGTTCCCAGGGAGTCCCCAAACAGGTTCTTTCTTCTGGCTTTTATCCTGGGGTTAAGTTGGGCCAGCAGAAGTTGTTCTGGAGTCTTCCATAATTGCTCTTGCTGGAGTAAGCATTAGCCTAGCCATCCATCTTCATGGAAGGTTTTATGGGAAGCATCCCAGGAAACTCCCTCTGGGTTTTACTGTAGGACTGTGGTCGAGGCCTCTCCAAGACTGTCCGGTTGAATGTTCTTAGTCTCCCTTAGAGGCGCCATAGGGAGCCTGGGCATAGGAAATGATCATACTTACCTGAGGCAGCTCTGCTTTGAACTTAGATCAAGGGGCTCAGAGGTGGCTTTGTAAGTCAGGAATTCTGGTCTAGATTGAAAACACCCCAGTGCAAGTGCCGGAGGATCCATAGCACACACCAAGGTAGCAACTGCTCTAGGCTTGACCTGTTCCTGCCTTCTATGTTTCTCTCTCTCTCCAAAGTCTCTCACTTTCTAAAAGCCTGTGCTCTACCCTCTATGGCTATTATAAGCGTGAATTCTTCCTAGAAGGATGTAAAATATTAATAACAAAAACAAAACCAAGTAATGCCTTTTGGGGAGGCTGTTTGTTTTGGGTTTTATCTCTCCTTTTCTATGTGGGACCACTTTGAAGGGATGATGCACTAGACTTTTAGGGGGCTCGGGGTATGCCCTCGCCCACTGCAGTGCAAATTATGGTAGCACTTGAGAGAGATTAGTATGCAAATGGAGTCACCGAGCAGCCAGATGTGCTGACTGTATCACAAACATGAGGTCTCACAGTCCTCAGTTATCCAGAGGACAGTGCATGCTCAGGAGCTGGAAGCCTGGCTGCCTCACCTGTTTTGGTCCAGACATGGTAAGGCTTCTCCCTGGGCACAGCTGAATTTATTTTGTACACCACAGACCTTCTCGGTGTTTACATCTCTCCAGAATGCTCCGTCTAGCCACCATTGCCTTCGCAGCAGTGTTTCTTCGAGCTGGACATTTCTAGTCTTGCTTTTTGTCTCCTGCAATCCTCAGTGGCCTGCCTGAGTGCTCTTTCCAAGCTGATATATCAACACGGCTCCTCCAACTCCATGTCCCTAGGCGGAACGTATCAGCACTGGAGAGATTTGAAAACCAGACATGTCCACCTTTCGGCCTGTGTGGAAGCCAAAGCTTCTGAGGCCAAACACCACCGATACCAGGATCTCTAAAGTCCCGTGCTTTGCCCAGGATTCTGTACAGAAGAGATGACTTCATCCCCAGGTGTGGAGTGAGAGGTCCCATCATCACAAGCAGACAATGCCTGTCAGCCACAGGGTGTCTATTACCCTTTGTCTCAGGGTTGTTTCAGATCACTGGGAAAAGAGCCGATGGCAGCAGTGAGATCTCTTGGAAATGGCTTGTAGAAAACATGAATTGACCACTCTCAGCTTCAGGCCTTTTACCTGCCAAGCAGGGGTGGGGATAAGAACACCCGCCTTGCGGAGGTGAAGAGTTAAAATGGTAGGAAACACCTGGCGAGCACCTAGCACCAACACCCTGTCTCTTAGTTTCTGCAAACGCAGTCATCTGAAGCCTCAGCACTTACTTTCCAGAAAGGCCTGAAGGTCAGCCCCCTTCTGCACCCTACATTGATGTCGATTTCTGGCCTTCTCCACCCACCCACTGAATAAGATCCTGCATTTTAATCAGATTCCCCCAGGTGGCTGTGTGCCCATCGCAGTTTGAGAATTGTCCATTTAGAGGTCAGGAGCCTCACCTTTGAACCCCAGGTGTTTAATGGCACGTCTCCTGGCAACGAACAGTCAGTCAAATAAGTCTGCCCATCAAATTAAGACAATATTGACCCAACACAGGTGATCCCAGGTCAGGCTGGTTCTGCAGTCGCTCTGGCCAGACCAAGGTTCCCTCCGGCTCACCTGCACCGTTCACCTGCCCTCTCCTATCACCTGCTCAGTAGCCAAGGCCCTGGGGACTGCGGCTTCTGTTTACTGGGTAGGCACAGATAAGGTTTCTCACAACTCCACCTGGGCCCCTCTGCCAAGGTAAACTTGCTCTCCTGAACGGCTCCCTGACTGGAAAATGTGTCCGACTATTTATTTCTCACTCCCACTGGAAAAAGAGGTGGGGAGACAGATTGTGATGATGTCATTCTTTCCACGGAACTTCTCGCCGGCATCACATGTCACTGTCACTTCCAGGCACTGCTTGGGTTTCTCTGCCCAGTGCCTATGGAACAGAACTAGCCAAGGGTGCAAGTTTCCCTTCCTTCTTCTTCTACTCTGACTGTCTGTCATCCCCCCTGCTGGGGCTTTGACCCTCTAGGGACTCAGAGACAGCCTAGAAAAGAAACCTTAGTCTAAGAGATGAGGCACTGTTTCCTTGATATTTCTCTCAACAGTGAACTGCAACTGGACAGACAGTTTGGTACTCAGTGGGGCTGGGGGGGGGGGCTGTTGTTGGCAGACACATTGGAGAACAGAAAACAAAGAGTAAACAAAGATATTTCCCAAAGCCACACAGAGTCCATGACAATCGCATTCATCCCGATCCTTGCTTACATTATTAACACGCTATTCGAGTGACTATTAGAAGCCTTGGAGTCACACGCACCCAAGTCCCCAGCACTCAGGAGGCTGAAGCAGGACGGTTGCTGCATGCTTGGGGCCAGCCTAAGCGCAAAAGGCTGGAGCAGGGCTAAGTTTTCAAACTAGGCTTCTGGACCCCACAGTTACTGCAGAATGGACTCAGATGTGTTGCAGCCACAATAACCCCCACCCCACCCCCAATCTCTTGCCAAATCCAACAAAGGTTCCTTTCTCACATCTGTTCTAGGTGTGCTGGGTGTCTCAGAGGCCAGAGGGATAAAAGCTCTGTATCTGGGCTGCCATGTTGGCCAAAGCTTTTTGCTCACTGGCTTGTGAGGTCATAAATGTGAGCCACATTTCTATTTTACTGGGTAGAGGGGGGAGTCTCCAGGCCACTTCTGACTTCAAAGTAGATAGGAAATAGAGTCATCTGTCCAGAAGGCAGAAGGCTAGAGAATCCTTAGTAGACAGCATTTCTGATGGCCACATGAATGTTAGCAAATATTAACACATTACCCCCCTTTTGCTTTGTGTCTTTTTATTTCAAAGAAAGTAAATAGTAGAAACCTTGTGTGGTAGTGCACACCTGTCATCCCAGCATTTAGAGATGGAGGCAGAAGACTGTTGGCTGCAAGTTCGAATCCAGTCTGAACTACAAGGCACATACGAGGCCGGCCAAGGATACACAGTGAGACCCGCTCTCCAAAAAGAAGTATTCTAAAAAAAGCACAGAAGAAAGAAAGTCCGAGAGACACACAGCTAAGTTCCTCTGAAGACTTTAACCCAGTCTCTTTGCTCAGCTGCCAGAACTTGTTTTGAATTCCACCCTAATCATTTTCTCCCTGGCTTTTTCTTTTTATTGCTTCGGTGTGTATTCACAAACATTGTAAAGTATTATTTACTGATAAAGAATTCTAAGCCTTTGTATTCCACAGGCTATAGCATATGAAGAGAGCATTATCATCTGCACTGTGCCTCCGCCTTGGCATCATAACCGTGGGATCATAATCCCTGATGACACATGCCGCTGTACTCCAGGGTATAACTACAATATGTTGTGCGTATCCGCTCCCTTCCTATTGGATATTTCGGTTGTTTCCAGCGTGGCAGTAAACGTCTTCATACATGTCCCCCTGACTGTCTGCGAAGAGTGGAGCTTCTCAACACGATCACTTTCATCTTCATGAGTTGTTGCCAGGTAGCTATCCTTCAGAGCGAGCTTGAATCAGCTGATGGCCCCAGCAGCAGTGCGTGTGAGACTTGGGGCTTTAACTGCTTTCCCAAGACTTGGCACGAGCTGCACATTTTTACTGATCTGATGATAACTCTCTTGTTTTGCATTGTATTTCTCAAACAGTGAGAGTGTGTGCCTTTTCTTATCTATTGACCTTCCAGGGTTTTTCCACTATCTTTCTATATTCTTCACCCATTCCTCTTCCACATCTTGACTACACATCAATTTGAGAAATCTATTTACATATTAATTACAAATTATCTTCTCCCAGACAATGTGGTTTGGTTTTCTATTTGTTATAATGGCCTGTGTTGACCAGATGTTAACGCAGCTAAATTTATGAACTTTTTTTGCCTCTAATTTTCTGGTTGTGTGTTTCATTTACTTAGTGAAATTTTTCTTTATCTTAAGATCATGGCTTTTAAAAATGTTTTTATGTCATCCTTTCAAGTTTTGCTTTCTCTTTTAGTCTTCCTGAGACTAATCTGACATAGGAATCTACTTTTTTTGTTTTCCGTACAGATGGAAGCTGTTCCAAGCACTTATTAGTCAGCAGAACACTTTTTCCACTCTGGTTCACAGCATCACCTGTGCCCGGTATTGTCTCTGAAATGGAAAAGCCATGGCTGGTTTTTCTGCCCGCCTCCATTAGTCAATCCTGTGCCCAAACCGCATTGTCTTCTTATTAAATATTTTGAGACTAAATGTTGACATCTGGTATGGCAAGTTCTTCTTGCTTGTTCCTCTTCAAAACTGCCTTTTAGTTATTCTTGGCCATTAACTTTTCAAGAGGAATTTTGTAATGATATTATCTAGTTCCAAACAAAACAAGACAAAATAAAACAAAACACAACTCTCAGTCCAAAACTATTAAACTTAACTGACATTCTATAGATTAATTTAGAAAGAAGTGACATGTGTTTTTGAATTTCCTTTTTAATTATTTGTATGTGGTGTGCATTTGCAGTTTCCTGGGCTTATGTAAGACTCCTAACAGCCTTCTATTTTCCTCCTTCTAACCCTTCTTTGGCTCGAGTGTTATGTTCAATTACTTCTTATTGCTTTGTTATCCTTCCGTGTGTGGTACCATCCATCTTCTAAGTTTCCACATCCATTAAACTCCTTCTCTGGGTGTGCAAGAGATAAAACCCAGATGTCTGTCATGATGATGTCATGATGATGGGGCTGAGGGAGAATGAGCTTTCTGGCCATTGCCAATGAAGAGATATGAAAGCATAATTACGTACAAGGGGCGCACGATCGTGGTTTCTGGGTTTTACAATATAGTATGCATTATATTTAACACACCCAGGATGTAGTCTGGTGGTTCTGAAGTCCAGCTCTATCACTTATCAAATCAGATCTTGGGCAAAATGTAAACTCTCTGTGTCTCAGTTTCCCCTCTGTAATGTAGTATTGAAAATATTAATTATCTTGTGCTTGTTGCCACAGGGAGTCAGCGTTAACATGAGTCAGGCACTTAGGACAGTGACAGGCACATTCCAGGTGCCATTGATGGGTTGCTGGTCATTGCCGTTACTGAAACAGGGCTTCTGAGCCTTGCTCAACATTTTTTGTTTATTTATTTGGTTTTGGTTTTTGGTTTTTGGAGACAGGGTTTACCTGTGTAGCCCTAGCTGTCCTGGTTCTCACTCTGTAGACCAAGCTGGTCTCAAAGTCACAGAGATCAACCTGCCCCCACATTCCAACAGCAAGCAAAGAGCCAGCACTTCATCTTCTCACAGGCAGAAGGCCTCTTCCGTCCCTGCAGCTGATGTAATCATTAGTGGCCCTGGTGGTTTGGCTTTGATTGGGCCTTTGAATTTCAGACTCATTTTGCTCAGGATCCAATGCCACTAAGATAATCCAGTCCCCTGCCCTGCCTCGTGCTTGAGAGCACGTTAGGATAAATATCTGAAGGAGGCTGGTGGGGCTGAGGGAATTGGATAGGAGGGAAAACCAAAACGGTTGGAATCTTGAACGATCACCACGCTTTCTTAAACAAACGAACTGAAGAGGTGAAGTAGCCGAGATCCATAAGAGGTTCTAGGTTACTGAAAGAAACCCTTAGATAAAGCTCATGTTTCCCATGAGCTGGTGGCTGGGGTCCTGGAGAAACAGACTTAGCAGGGAAAGGTTTGGGCCTTTATTGCTCCTAAGTGGGCTACTAGAGGAATCTCTCTCTCCCCTGCTCCCCATCAAGCAGAGGATCTGAAAATTTCTATCACTGTGAATACACACACACACACACACACACACACACACACACAAGAGAGAGACAGAGACAGAGAGAGACACAGAGAGACAGAGACAGAGAGAGAGAGAGAGAGAGAGAGACCATATCACCCATGACAACCTTAGTTTGAATTCCTCCATGTGGGCCTAGAGGATTGTATTATGTTGATGTCAGATAACAAGTTCTGCTGGGCAGAAGGGAAGGGAAGGGAAGGGAAGGGAAGGGAAGGGAAGGGAAGGGAAGGGAAGGGAAGGGAAGGGAAAGGAAGGGAAGAGAAGACAAGGGAAGACTTAAGGTGTTGGCCCTTTTAGCATCAGGGAAGGCCAGGGGAGAGCCAGTGAAATTGGTGAAGGCTAATTGGGAAATCATGGATGAATGAATAGGAAAGGAGAGCCAAACTGTGGATGGATGTTGCCACAGAGTTACTTCTCCATTGGCCTTAAGTCCCTAGAAAGTTTCCAGCAATCCCAATAGCTGCAGAGCTGTGGGACATCTGTTCCTCCCCGCCCCCCCCCCCTCCAATAAGCAGGATTAAAGCACGGGATTCACATTACATTAGGACATTAGGCCCTCAGGCTCCAGGGTAGAAGCTGCTGTGTGTCTGTGTGAATCCATGTTGTGTGTGGCGAGAGCAACGCCATGCTGTGTGCAGTCTTTGTGTGTTCTGAGCCCAGGAAGGTCTCCTTTGCTTCCTCTTACCCCTGGGAGCTACATGGGGACATGGGGCAGTATGATTTTTAGCTCCAATTGTAGAAAAGAAAACAAGGTTCAAGAAGGAGAAGGAGGAGGAGGAGGAAGGAGAGGAGGAGGAGGAGGAGGAGGAGGAGGAGGAGGAAGAGGAGGAGGAGGAGGAGAAGGAGGAGGAGGAGGGAGGAGGAGAAGGAGGAGGAGGAGGAGGAGGGAGGAGGAGCAGGAGGAGGGAGGAGGAGCAGGAGGAGCAGGAGCAGGAGGAGCAGGAGGAGCAGGAGCAGGAGGAGGAGGAGGAGCAGGAGGAGGAGGAGGAGCAGGAGGAGGAAGAGGAGGAAGAGGAGGAGGAGGAAGAGGAGGAAGAGGAGGAGGAGGAGGAGGAAGCCAAGAAGTCAAGTCAGACAGTCGGGATGAATCATGAATCAAGTAGGGAGCTAGTAGAGGCTATTATCTCAGTGCTGGGCTGAGCTGGGCTAGTTAGCTCAGGAGTTCCCTCCCACAAGGAGGGGACTGCTGAAGGGGCTGCCACCCTGACAGTGGTCATGCCCTGGGTGTGGGCACATGCTGAGTCATGACTCCCACTGTGTGCTCACCACACCTCCTGCTCTACCTCTCCACCCCTGTATTTTCTTGGTTCATTCATCAATATATTCACTTAAACAATAGACAAGGCTGCACTGTGCACACCGTGATCACGTAGGTCCCATTTCTGCCCTTCACAGTATGTTAGAGGACAGCAAGACCTCCACAGACAAATGCAAGAAAGAGTGCTCTTTTCAGAGGGTACAGCGGTTAGGAGCACAGGCTTTGGAGCAGGAAAGAGCGAACAAATAAGGAAGAGAGGATACGTTTGAAGGCACAGTGACTGAGCACTACTTAGAAATAAAACACAAAACATCAGATTGAATGGACTCCTAGCGTTAACAAGAGAGACAGAAAAGAAAGCCAGGTCTCTGTAGTAAAACTTAAGAATGTAAGTGACAAAGAGAAGTCTCAAAACACTAATCGATGCTAGAGAAACTTTAGATGGAAACATACCAGGATGTCAAAAACTTGATGGTGAAATTGAACACGGCAATTAAGTAATATTTAAGGTGTTCATGGAGAGGGATTTTATACCCACAACTTCGTATCCAAACAAACTGTCACTTAAATGAAAGTAAAACAAAGTAGTATCAAGTATTTAAGATTTTAGTTAACTTTATTCTAAATCTTTTCTGCAAACCTTCTTGTAGCTAAATGTTCAATCGCATATACTGACGAACAAAAACAGTAATGACAGAAATCCAGAATAAACCTAAAGAAAACACATTGAGTCAGCCCGGTATGGTGACTCGTACCTGTAATTCCAGCACTTGGGAAGCTAAGCAGGAGGGTCAGCAAGAGTTCAAAGGCAGTCTGCGCTACAGAGTGAGTGCCAGAGTACTTGTTGCTACAGTGAAACCTGTTCAACACACACAGAGAAGTCAAGTATTATGGGACTGACCAAGATGGTTCCATTGGTACAAGCACTTGCCATGCAGGCCTGATGCCCTGGGTATAATTCCCAGGACACACATAAAGGCATAAGGAAAGAAACCAATTCACAAAGGCATCCTCTGACCTCTACACACAAGTATATGAGACAAAACATACACATAGAAGTTCTCCATGCGTACACATAATAATAAACTCTAAAATACACATATATGCACACAGATATCTGGTGAGATTGCTGGAGAGATTAAAAAGAGAAGTTATAGTCATATACTAAATACTGAAAGTGTCTACAGCTCTAACAAAAGTTTTAGGCTAATGATATTATAAAAACTAATACTTTGGAAGCTTATTAATATTGGTTACAGGTTTTGATAAAACTATAAAGTTCCAAAGTTGGAGCTAAATAACAAGCCGACTGTTTTCAAGCATTCAATAAAGAACTGCACTAGACTCCTGCCACAGGTGAGTTCTGCTCTTGTTACAGGAAGAGAAAATCCTCAGACAAACACAAGCTGTTCTAGAAAAGAGAACTGAGTTACTCCATTGTAAGACTAACCTTTATTACAAAGTCAGATAAGGATGGTAATACTCCGTGTTTCCAAATTCTAAATAAAATATTAGCTGACTGTATGTATATAAGATAGAAGTTAAGTCGAGATAAGACATAAAAGAATCCAGGGAACAGTGGGCGGGGGAGCAGGCTGTGCGGCTAGGTGACTGAAGATGGCCAAAGCATATCATGTACATGTCACAGTGAAACCCATTATTTTCGACAGTTAATGAATGCTAGCAAGCCAGACCAAGCATCGGATGTATCCTTGGATGGCAGCACTCAGGAGGCAGAGGCATGGCATGCGGATCTCTGAGTTCTAGGCCAGCCTAGTCTACAGAGTAAGCTCCAGGCCTGCTTCAACATAAACAAAGAAACTAATAAATGCTAATAGAAATGAAACAAAGTAAAAGAAGCAACAAGTGAAACAGTTACACCCGGGGCTGCAGAGATGGCTCGCTAGGTTAGAGCATTTGCCCCGCCCTTGCAGAGGACCCAAGTTGGCTGCTCAGCACTCATCTAGGCCCTTTCAACATCTAATAACTCCAGTTCCAGGAGATCTGATGCTCTCTTTTGGCTTCTGAGGGCACCAAATGCATGTGGTGTGCAGACATATGTAGGTGAAACAGTCATACACATAAAATAAAAACAAATAAACCACTTTGGAGAAAGAACTTTACTGAGATATAATCACGAACATTAACTCATGAACTCTTCAGTCCATTGATGGTGAACATCATGGTTTTTTTGTTTTGTTTTGTTTTGTTTCTCTAATTAGGCTTTCCTATTTTAAAATCTTTTAAGTGGTTTATTTAAACTTAAACTCCAAACTTAATAAGTCTAAGAAATTTGGATTTTTAAGAAATAAAGAACATCTCTATGCTCTATTTTCTCAATTGGATGAGGCTATTCATTGAATGTTTATGCCCAATAGAGGACACAAAGAGACTTCAGGCTTATGCCTGCAATCACAGGACGTGTTATCATTGCTACAGTTCAAGAGAGTGTTCAAGGTCTAAGCAAAGCAGTAAAGCCAAACAAACAACCAAATAAAAGCCACCGGGAGGGGGAGTAAAGGCTGGTGGCACACAATCAAAGAACTCAATCCACAAATTTAGATCTAATCAAAGTTCAGCAAGTTGGGCTGGAGAGATGGCTCAGCCGTTCAAAGCACTGACTGCTCTTCCAGTTCAATTCCCAGCAACCACATGGTAGTTCATAACCATCTTTAATGGGACCTGATGCCCTCTTCTGGTGTGTCTGAAGACAGCGACGGTGTACTCACAGACATAAAATAAATAAGTCTTTAAGAGAAAAGTTCAAGTTTTCTTGATACCAATTATTTTACAAAGATGAATGTCACTCCTCAATGTCGACAATGAAAGGCATATTAAAATATAAAACATATGAGAACATACACGATTCTTAGAATAGTAAATGCAAAATAAAAACAAACCCTGGCGCATTTGGAATTATTCTTTCAAGAAGTGGTGTCCCTTTGAAGGAGAAAAACATTACACTGGCCCGAAAGAAGAGCTAAAGAGAAATAAGACTCTACATTTATTGGTGGGCTAATTGAACTCTTTTCATGATATGCTTATAGCCTTTATGTGTTTGTGTGTGTGTATACATACGTGTGTGCCCTGTGTGGGGGTGCCCAAGGAGGCCAGAGAGGATGTTGGATGTTCAGATGAGGCATTACAGGCAGTTCTGAGACACCTGATGTGGCTTCTGGGAAGCCAGTGTAGGTCCTTTGCCAGTGCAGGTCCTCTGCCAGTGCAGGTCCTCTGCCAGTGCGGGTCCTCTGCCAGTGCGGGTCCTCTGCCAGTGCAGGTCCTCTGGCAGTGCAGGTCCTCTGCAAGAGCAGCAAGCACCCTTAACCACTAGCCAGCTCCAGTGGCTTAACAGTTTTGATGTACCCATTTCCTCCAAGTTACTTTATAAATCCAATCAAACTGCAAATTAAAATTCCATCAGATTGCTTTAGAAACTAAAGAAGCATATTCTATAACATCTATGAAAGAGCCACGAGAATGTAAGATGCCCGTGGTGCTGGGACAGGAATGGGCAACGACTACAGAACAAGACAAAGACGTCAAAGCCAGACCCCTTGTTACACAGAAAATTCTGACACTCGAGGTGGAGGCAGCACCCAAAACTGTAAGGAAAGGATGTGTTTGGAGATCAGTAGTAGAGTCTAGCTAGCTCATCCTATATCATATATGTTGAAAAGCAAAGCACACTCTGACCTTACGTGACATGTAAACTCAGTATGAAAAAAAAATGGAATTTCTTTGTTACTTTGGAGTGGGAAAAAATAAACACATGGTAGAGACCTGATGGAGTTGATTATATCCAAAGTGCATATTTATTTTAGTGTGTGCGATGTATGTATAGATAAATGATAGTTTGGAAAAGTCTTTGTATCCAGAGGGGCTGCACACCTAGATGATATTGGCATCGCGTATAAACCAATAGAAAAGAGAGAAACTGTCAGATGACTTTTGGTAAGTTGAATGAATAGTCAGGAGGAGACTCGGATGGTTGTCAACGACATTAACGATAAAAATGAAAAGGCTAGGACACCTTTGTAGACCCACTCAGCCAGCAAACCAGAAGGGTGGAAAAGCTAAAACGTTAGCCCTTCTGTGCATAAATGGGAGTCTAAAGAGTCCGCGAGTAGGGGTAAGGAACAGTGTTGCTGTGCTGAGTGTATTCTGAGTGTATTTGATTGAGCAACTATATGAACTCCAGACCCCAGTATCTAGCATTCTTCCTCCTAGTATAGGCCGAAAAGAAACTTTGCAGATAACTATAAAGGGACACAGGCATGAATGTCCCTTGCTGAAAGACACTTAGAGCTGTCTCACTAAGGGAATAGATTACTAAAAGGAGATGGAGATGAACAGAGACCCACCGTGACATACGAGGAAGTGGGCAGAAGTAGCAATATCAATGTGATTAAATCTTAAAAATGAATTAGGGATTCCATTAAAATAAAAAAAAACCACAATGGTCAGAAAAGTATTTCTATTCACTAATAATGAACAATTTGGAAAGGAAGTGGAATATCAATTCCATTTATCACAGTGTCAAAAAGAATTAGATATTCTTAAGGTAGTTGACTGTGATGGTAAAGGTTACATTCACAAAAACTAAAAACAAACAAACAAACAAACCAACCCAAAGCACATCCCATGACCACGCACTCATGGTGGAAGTTCAAATGTTAAGATGTTCCTACTGCCTCATAGGATCTACGCTGTCATTGTAACCCCCTAAAAGATTCCAACAGCAATTTTTGTAGAAATTCTACACACAAAAAAAATCTATTTTCTATTCATGGGAAAATTAATGTGGAATCTCAAGGGGCCAAATAACAACCTGCTAAGAAGAGCAAGCATGGGGGGGGGGCAAACATTTCCTGAATTAGAAACATATTATAAACCTACAGCAATCAAAACATTGTGGCACTAGCATAAAGACCTGCAGATGCAGAAGAGCTGGTCGCCTATTGTTGTTGTTATTATTAATTATTTTATTTACTTACATCCCAAATGTTGCCCTCCCTTCTGGTTTCCCCTCAGAGAATTCTTCCTTCTCCCCCTCCCCTTCACCTCTGAGAGGGTGACCTCCCCACATATTTGCTCCCTGCAGCATCCTCTCTCACCGAGGGCAGACAAGGCAGTTCTCTGCTATATATGTGCCAGGGGCCTCAAACCGAAGGGCTGCTCTTAAACAAACTGTGTTGGGGCAGTTGGTGATTAGCCAGCACCTCATACCACACATATAACCAACAAATAACGCATAAATGAAAGGCTGATATAAAAACAAAACAGCCAAATTATAACATCCCTAAAACTCAATATTGAGTTTGGCAACTATTTCTTGGATGTGGTACCAAAAGTACAGATAACAAAAACAAAAAACATACAACTGAGAGGTCACCAAACTAAAAACCGTTTGTGTATCGAAGCATACAATTCACGGAGTGAAAGGGTAACATGGGATGGGAGGTGATATCTACAAATTATATTTGTATTGGTATGTCTAATGACTGTGTATCTAGAGTAAGTAAAGAACTGTAACACAATAATAAAGACCAAACAACCTGACCCAAAAATAAGCAAGTTTGTAACTCGGAGATGATGTGTATCTTTTCAGATAAAAAGAATAAAATTACGTCATTTGCTGGAAGATAGATCTACAGATGATTGTGTTAAGCAAAATGAGCCAGACTTGGAAAGACAAATACCATGAGATCTCGCATTTATGAGCCTAGATTTTTAAAAATTAAGACAGAGAAGTCGAAGGATTACTTGGAGCAAGGAAAGAGGTCCACAGGGTGAGAAAAGTGCACAGGAGAGGGCAATGGGGGGAAATACGGTCAGAGTATATCATATACACATATAAAAATCAGAACAAACCCCACTATTTTCCACAGTAAATATGCACTAATAAAAAGATGACATAGAGAGAGAGGTATAAAGTGTTTGCTGAGCAAGCATGAGGACCTGAGTTCGAGCCTCACAATCCTTGCAAATAGCTAGACGTGGTGCTGTGTTTGCAATGTCAATGCCAGGGCAGAGACAAGAGAACCCCTGGGACTTGCTGGCCAGCCAGCCTAGTAGACTCAGCAAACTCCAGCCCATGAAGAGGTCCTATCTCAAAAACAAACTGTGTGGCACTTGAGGGACAGCATCCAAAATTGATCTCTGGCTTCCACACTCACACTTGTACTTGCGCGCGCACGCGCACACGCGCGCACACACACAAGCACACACATAAGCATGCGCACACATATAAAAATGATACACAACTGACTAATGAGCACATGAAAAGATGTTCAACATCAGTAATTTTCAGAGAAGTGCAAATCACAGCTATTATGTCCTCTCATGTATGTGTGTGTTTCCAGAAAATAACAAATATTGGCAAGGATGTTGAGAGACTGGAATTGTTGTCTCTGTTGCTGGGTTGGTAAAATATCATCGCTACGGAGAAACAGGATGGATCCTTCTCAAAAATAATTATGACTAGGCCTACCCTAGATCCAGCAGCCCACATCTGGGCATTCAGACCAAAGACCTGAAGGCAGAACCTTGAGGAGATATTTGCACACTGACACTCATGGTGGCTCTAGTGACCATGGCCAAGAGGTATAGGAAAACTCAGGAGTCACCAGGCAATGGATGGATGTAAAATGTGTGCTATACAGTACTGAATATTATTCAGTTTTAGGGGAAAAACACAGTCTACCACATGCTACAACACTGAAGAACACAAGGACAAGAGACTAAGTCAGTGGTTCTCAACCTGTGGGTCACAACCCCTTTGGGGGTCAATTGACTTTTTCATAGGGGTTGCATACCAGATATCCTGTATATTGTATATTTCCATTATGATTCATAACAGTAGCAAAATGATGTTTATTAAGTAGCAACGAAGATAATGTCATGGTTGGGAGTCACCACAGCATGAGGAACTGAAGTGAAGGACCGCAGCATTAGGAAGGTTGAGAACCACTGTGCTAGATGATATAAAGCAATCACAAAAAGACAAATTAGGCCAAGCAATGGTGGCTCAGGCCTGTAATCCCAGGGCTTGGGCAGCTGAGGAAAAAACGATTGCCACGGGTTCAAGGTTAGCCTAAGAGCGAGGCTTATATTTTAAGAAAGGAAGGAAACCAGGCAGTGGTGGCCTTTGATCCCATCACTCTGCAGGCAGAGAGGCAGGGGGAATTCTGTGAGTTCGAGGCCAGCCTGTTCTTCACGAGCTGGTTCTAGAACAGCCAGAACTACACAGAGAAACCCTGTCTCAGAAAAAAGAGCTGCGGGGTGGGGGTGGGGGGGTGGGAGCAGGAATAAGGGAACCTTTGAATCTTAATGATAAAGAAATTGATGATAGGTATTTTATTTCTATGACAGAAGTTTAGGAGAGAGAGAGAGAGAGAGAGAGGATCAATAAGAGGTAGAGGTCTGTGTTGATAGACATGCCAGTATAAGCTGATGATGTCTTAGTGCTCAAGACTGGACTCATAGTTTTGTCTGTTGGGCAACTAGTGCTAACCTGTTAAGCTTTTTGGTCTCATTAAAACAGAATGGAGGAAGCCCGGCGTGGTGGCGCATGCCTTTAATCCCAGCACTCAGGAGGCAGAGGCAGGTGGATTTCTGAGTTCGAGGCCAGCCTGGTCCACAAAGTGAGTTCCAGGACAGCCTGGGCTACACAGAAAAACCCTGTCTCGAAAAGAAAGAAAAAAAAAACAAACAGAATGGAGGGACCCATGTCTCCGGCCATATATGTGGCAGAGGATGGCCTTGTTGGACATAAGTGGGAAGAGAGGCCCTTGGGCCTGAGGGCGTTCGATGCCCCAGTGTAGGGGAATGCCAGGATGGGAAGGCAGGAGTGGGTGGGGAATACCCTCATAGAGACAGGGTCTCTCTCTCTCTCTCTCTCTCTCTCTCTCTCTCTCTCCTTCCCAGGGCAGAGGTGACAATAAAGCTGTACCCTCTGACCAACTTGGAAATCCCCTGGTCAGCAGATCCTACAGAGGGCTGAGGAAGCTAAAGGTGTTATCCAACCCCCGGGGGCCCCTCAGCTGCTGCCAACAAGATTCAACATAGGACACCAGGGGACAGGCCAGCCAGTCTGAAACAGACTAAAGGAGGATGTTGTCCTGATGTCCACGTGATCCATCCAGATGGAAGCAGGACCTTTCCTCTTCCCTAGTTCCCGAACCTCTCTAGGTCATCCCTGTGCCTTATAAGCGCATGCCCTAGTGAGAGATGCTGCGTGCTAAATGCCTGTGAACTCGCCTCCACTGACCTGTACGCACGTACTGTCTGCGAAGGGCTTTTATTCTAAGTGTTCCCATGCTCCCACAGGCAGAAGAGAGGATGCTTTCTTCCTGGATGCAGAAGCAGGTGTTGAGGGAAGTGATTCCAGGTTAGAAAAGAGCAGGTGGCTTTGTTTCTGTTACAATTCCAGGAATGTTCTAGTGTCCTGCATGGCCTCTACCTCCTCCCACCAAGGGATCTTGCAGTCCACTTTGGCTCCTTCTGCTTTGAGGGGAAGGAAAGAAGCAGGTCCCCCTCCCCCACGACCCCCTCCCCTCCCCCACCCCCGTGCGCAGCCTCCTTCCCCTCCCCACCGAGGGCTTTAAAGGATGTAAACCTCTTGAGTGGCAAGCTTCTGCCCTCTACTGGTATGCTTGGGCATTGTTCAAACAACATTCCAACCCGTTGAAGATCTCTTTGCTTCTTGGAGATTAGTAATCTGAGCACCATTGCAGCAGCGCTCCTCTGTATCTGAGCGGAATACAAAGCACGCTATGAGCTCCAAACTAAACGTCAGGAAGCCCCGTTTCCAACCCCGCGTCTTTTGTGTAGTCTTGAGCTAATCTCTCAGCTTCTATGGGCCTGTTTTCAAAATTCTAAAACGGGTATAATAATATTTACCTTTTGGAGTGGCTGTGCAGATTGAAAAGGAGGCTTATTTGGAGTGTTACAAAGCAGAGACCAAGGAGAAGCCCTGTTAACATTCATTGATATTCAGGGTTTTAGGAGGTTGTAGCGGCTCCATCCCCCACTTGCCTAAGGCCTGAATTTCTGCCCAAATGTTTCAAACAACCTCAGACTTGGAAGGTAGTTAAAGTTAAAGGCAAGGGAGAAGGGTTAGATAGCCGCTGCTCCAATACTCCTGCCCGCCTCACCTCCTCCCAACCCCCATTCTCAGGAAGCCACAAGCAAGCTCTCCCTTGTAAGAGGGCACACCGCACCTGCAGAGGCCCAAGTATAAGGTCACGGGGCAGGCTTTCACGCTTGCGTTGTTTTCTTTCCATTTACTTCAGTGAGTGAATTTAGGTTGGGGGCTGCCTGATTTTGGCATTTATTAGGATGTGTGTGTATATATGAAATGTAACATATATGTGAAATATATATGTGAAATATATATATATATATGAAATATATGTGAAATATATATGTATATATGAAATGGCAGCCTTCT